>NC_140933.1:131118395-131805062 GCF_014529385.1 Adiantum capillus-veneris | reverse complement strand
CTCTCTCTCTCTCTCTCTCTCTCTCTCTCTCTCACACACACACACACACACACACACACACACATTAGAAAATAAATAGATCCAAAGATTTCATACCTCTTGCATGTTTTGTGTAGGTGCTTGCTTGGTTACGATGACTTTGCTTGTTTGATCCGGTTGCCTAGGGCCCTTGTCCTCATAACGTCAATCTTGAGAATGGCAATGGATAAAACAAGCAAAGGCCAATCACACCCCTTCGCATTTGAAGCCACCACCCTGGTCTTGAGAGCCCAATGGTCTAACCACATGTCATTGATGTTTTTGTTTTCCCATGAGAAAAACATACATCCATAAGTAGATCCCGCCCATCTACAAGTAAGTTTATAAGACAAAATCGGAAGGCAAAGGCCCACCCTATTTGACAGATCGTGTGCCTTCCTTTTTTGCGCTCGAGATGCCGATTAGCAATCCCACTTCTCGGGCTTCCATTAATAGCTTGTGCCTCTTTATACAAAGCGGTTGGGGAGAAGGGGGTCACGACCCAAGTTTCCAGATGAAGGTCTCCATGTGTGTGAGACACCGAGTTTTTGTGCATGTGACATGTTACCATCTGGCTTGTTTGTAATTTGTGTCTGTATCCGTGCGAGGCCATGTCTGCCGGACATAAAAATTGGGCCCAATATCACAATTTGGTCGTGAGGGGATTTGAATGGGGACGGGCGATATGACTCCGAGAGCGTAAAGGAAAGCTCTTGTGAAAGTAAAAATCAAATCAAGTAGCGAAAAGCGCGCCTATATATATCTCGATGGCAGGTTCAGAAGGTGTCATCAACATGGTGACGGAAGAAGGGAGCTCCAATGCCGACCAGCTAGAGCCAGACGACGATCTGGGCAGGAAAAAGGAAGACGGGGGATTTAAGCTTTCTGTTCTGGGTGGCCGTCGTTGGAGCATGGCCAGCTCGCAGCAGCACCTAAGCCTTGAGGCAAGCCGCCTGCCCAGCAGCGCCGGTGATGGCCATGGTCATGGCCGGCATGACAGCTCGTGGTCGGCTTTCACTCTCCTCGCCTTCCAGAGCATCGGCGTCGTCTTCGGTGATGTCGGCACTTCCCCTCTCTATGTGTTCAGCAGCACCTTCACCCCTTCCTTCCCACCCACCCACTCCCACATCCAGGGCGCCCTCTCCCTCATCTTCTGGACCCTCCTTCTCCTCCCCCTCATCAAGTACACCATAGTCATGCGCGCTAACGACCATGGCAACGGTGGCACCTTCGCCCTCTACTCTCTCATCTGCAGACATGCCCGTGTTAGCCAACTTCCCCATCACCATGCTGATGATGACAACCACCACCACGCCCATGAGGATCTCTCTGTTTATAGCACCAGCAGAAAATCCCCCCCGGATCGTACTTCCGCATCCCGGCGCTCACGCCGCGCCTCCACGATCAAACGCTTCCTCGAACGCAACTCCATTGCCAAGCATCTGCTCCTTGTCCTCACCCTCCTTGGAACATGCTCTGTCATCGGTGATGGAACCCTCACCCCTGCCATCTCTGTCCTCTCCGCTGTCGATGGCATCCAAGTCCTCATTCCAAGCCTCTCAACCAATGCTGTTGCTGGTATCTCCATTTTAATCTTGGTATTTCTCTTCTCCCTTCAGAGATATGGCACCGCGAAAGTTGGTGGCCTCTTTGCACCCATTGTTTTGCTCTGGTTTTTCTCCATATTCAGTGTTGGCGTCTACAACATTGTGAAAAACGCAGATTCTTGGTGGATGTTGCTGCTTTCTGTTATGGATCCGCGGCATATCTTTTGGTACTTTCGTGATGGCGGCAAGGCGGCATGGATATCTCTTGGTGGCATAGTTCTCTGCATCACTGGAACAGAGGCCATGTTCGCAGACCTTGGTCACTTCTCAGCAGCATCAATTCAAGCGGCCCTGCGTTTTGTGGTGGCGCCTTCCTTGCTGGCTGCATACATAGGCCAAGGAGCATACTTGATGAAATTTCCTGAGGACGTGTCACATGCATTTTACAAATCTATTCCATCAGGAGCCTTCATATTTGTGTTTATTGTTGCAGTAGCGGCGGCTGTCATCGCAAGCCAAGCCATGATCTCAGCCACATTCTCCATAGTGCAGCAATCGCATGCTCTCGGATGCTTCCCACATGTCAAAGTTGTACACACATCATCTCATGTTTCAGGACAAGTCTATGTGCCAGAAGTGAACTGGATTCTCATGGCTCTGTGTATTGCCATCACCGGTGGCTTCAAGACAACGACCCTCATTGGAAATGCATATGGCATTGTCGTGATTGCGGTCATGCTCATAAGCACCTTACTTCTCAGCCTCATTATGCTCCTCATATGGGAAACACCCATCTATTTGGTCTTGCCCTTTGCCCTCACCTTTGCTTCCCTTGAGGGAATGTATTTCTCCTCTAATCTCTACAAGTTTGTGGAGGGCGGCTTCATCCCGGTTGCCTTCGCAAGCTTCCTCCTCATCATCATGCTGGTATGGCACTGTGTGAGCATGAAGAAGTACCAATATGAAGCCAAGCATACTTTGCCTGCAGAAGAGGTGCTACAAAGCATGAGGACCACTTTGGATGATTATGCGGTTGTTCCAGGAGTCGGCCTTGTCTACACACATCAAATAAGGGGAGTGCCACCTATCTACCACCATTTCATCGACAATGTGCATGCTGTGCATGCGGTGGTTGTTCTTGTCACCATAAAGGTATTGCCGGTGGCTCGCGTGCCGGAGGAGCAACGGTTTCTTGTAAGGAAAGTCGGTGTCGTCAATGGAACCGATGGCAAGCCTTTGCATGTGATGTACAGGTGTGTGGCAAGGTATGGCTACATGGAAGGCTCAAGGAGGGAGAAAAAGATAAAGAATTCTGACACTAAGGTGAGCTTTGAAGAGGCCTTGATGGAAAGCTTGAAGGATTTTATCTCATTACAGAGTATGCAATCCAGAATGAAAGCAATCAATGGTGTAGGAGACGATGGCCAGTCAGTTGTAAGCGTGGAGGTGGAAGAGTATGACTCTATTGAGGTAGTTGTAGATGATGAGAAAACGGAAACGGCTGAGGGTGGCTCTTCAAGTGATCAAACTAGTACATTATATGAGAGTCCTGTCAGTACTAATGGTGATGACTTCAGTGGAGAGTCTAAAGCAACATCTGATGAAGATGATGATGAATTGAGTGAAATTGCAAAAAGGGAGATCAACTGGTTGGAGGCAAGCCAAAAACGTGGTGGCATTACCTACTTACTCGGCCATGCCGATGTGAAAGCCGCACCGGGCGCGTTCTGGTTTAAGCGCATTGTTGTCAACATGATTTATGACATAATCCGGAGAGTTTGTAGAGAAAACAGTGTGTCCCAAGGCCCGATCCCTGAGAGCAACCGCCTGCTCAAGGTGGGAATGGTCTATGAGATTTGATTGGATGGATTCAAAGTGGAGTACCGGTGCGGGGCACAATATGCAGATCACGAGCTGCCTGCAAGCAAGCAAGCCAAAAGCTGGACTTGTGTTAAAAAGGATAGTTCCTATTTCTCTGAGCTCGGATATGATGTATATATTTGCTTGAGATAACGTAGCAAGCAAGCTAAGGATAGTTCCTCTTTCTCTGAGCTATGATGTTTATATTTGCTTAAGATAACATGCTTTTGAATGGCCCAGCATGTCAACTTGCTGCTTATATTTCAATGTAAGTAGAAGAGCAAACCGATACTTCTTCACATAAATCCTTAAGCAGAAACCAATGCTTATATTTTGAACAATGTAAGTAGAAGAGCAAACCAATACTTCTTCACATAAATCATTAAGCAGAAATCAAAATGATCTGACCAGAAATCTCTCTCTCTCTCTCTCTCTCTCTCTCTCTCTCTCTCTCTCTCTCTCTCTCTCTCGCGCGCGTCAGATATCACAAGAAGATTTAGAGATTTTCTCATGTAGGAAAACGGAGTCTTTTTTCAGTGTTTTTCATACAATGCATAATGCTTCTTGCTCAACCATGATATACATGAAAATGCCAAGCATGAAACAAAAACCACTCATGGACAATCATGTCGCATAGCAACTAGCCCAATCCAAGTTAGAAAAAGTATGTAATCTTGAGGCAATGATCCTCTTAATTGCTTGCCAATGCTTTGAGCATGGACTATGCATCAATCTACTCACTTGTAAGATTGCAAAATGAATATCTTGCCTTGGAATGCATACATAAATGAGGCAACCAACAACTATCTAGTAGAGGGTAACATCTGCAAGATCTCTAGCGTCATATAGACTTAGCTTCTAACCTATTTCCATACGAGTGGTAGCTAGCTATCATGTACAAATTTGCTTATCACAGTTTGCACATACTTTGTATGACATAATGCAATACCTTCATTACACTATTTCTTAAATTGAAGCCTGAATAGTGATGCAAATCCCCAATGTGGCATTCATATTAGCCTTAAATTCAACCATATGTGTCTCATTCAGACCAATGAGCAGTAAATCATCCCACATGCAGATCTGTTAGCAGCGGCTAACACGGGCTACACCAATTATATACCAAGCTGTGGATATGCTTTAGTGCACAATATTTCATTTTCATTGTATAAGGCCTTGGGCTCATGTAGGAGTTCCAAAGTTGTATGAGTTTAAGCTAGAGAGCTCAACTTTATCCCATAGTTCGGAAAGGTTTGAGGTCCAAAGCTATAAAAGAGCCCTATACTTAATGAGAAGTCATTCTTGGGTGAGTTCTTCTCTTTGTAGAGTGGATGGTCATGAGGCTCATGGGCTTTTCTTGCCCATGTAGCTCTTGATTTATAATAATCAATTACACTTTTTGTTTGATTATGTGGAGTGAGATTATATTAGTGTGATGGTAGATCTCCTAATACCTTTTTTGAGTTAATGTATTATATCCACACCATTGGCCATAGTGTGTGAGGGCTATGCCTTCCTTCTCTTCATCTCTCTTTACAAGGTGTGTGGTTAGTGTGTGTGCATACGTAGTGCATTGAGGGGTTGTGCCGGAATGGACATACTAATGCGGAGTAGGTATGTTAATTATATGCTTGTGTAGTTGTGTGATTAAGAGACGTTGTGAATAGAGTGATTGATGTGAGAGGTTAATTTCAACCACATGATTGTGTGTAAGTGATTAGTAAGTAGGAATGTGTGGTTGATTAGAGGAATCCCTTTCCATGGCTTCTCTCTATGATGAGTAGAATGATCCATTGAATCCTCTATGTCTATACATCCTAAGCTCGTGCTTCCATGCCCTAGCCGGGTTGCCAATCCACGATTGACAATTTTGTGGGTTGTGATTAGGTCGTTCTACAACGCCTCCCTACATTTGGCACCGTTGTCGGGGATCGATAACCTAAGCTAATGAGTTTAGGATGTGTAGAATAGAGTAATTTCATCACTAATTTCTCGGTTTTTGGGTGTGTGTAATTTAATTTTGGTGTGATTTGATGATGTTTGTGCAAGAAATTGATGATAATGTTGGGTTATGAATACCCCAAACCTCCAATTCCACTCCCAATTTCACTAATTTCATGCTAACCCTTACTAATTTTGCTTCTTTCCATGCTAATTGTACTAATTTCATGCTAATTTTTTCTAATTTTGACTCTAACTTTTCTAACCTAACCACTAACATTTGAAGTGTAAAGTATGTGAAATCCCCTTGCAAGAGGTGGAATCATCACTTTAATCAAGTTAATTGTACCAATTTATGCTTAATTTGATGATTTGAGTGTTTGATTTTTACCTACAAATGGTCAATTTTGGAGCTGATTTGATGGTGCACACACTTGTGTGCGTAATTATGCAACTTCGTGTGGAGCACAGGAATAGCTTGGAGTGTAATTACGATGTAAGTGCACTCACTTGTTATGTCAATTCTTGATTGATTAATGAGGTTCAATGTTGCTAATTATTTTCTAAAATTAGGTGTGTAACACAAATTGACCTACATTTTGCACTTAATTTGATACACATGGAATGAAATTGATAGTCAAATTGTGACTAATGAACTTTGTGTGTATCCAAATAATGCTTAATTCTCATTAAGAATTCATGTGTGTGCACAAAAATCATTGTGTGTGTGCACACACCAAAGAGGGAAAAAATTGTCAAAATTTTCAAGTGTGTGTGCACCTAATCTTTAGTGTGTGCATGTATATAAAGTGATGGAATTGATTATACATGAGTATGCAATCATGTAAATAATGTGTATGTTAACACTAGAATGGTAACAGGAAACTTTTATGTCCTTGGACACTTTTGTGTCCTGTTAAGTGACCATTTTGCTTGAATTATTTGAAGAGTATGAAAATGAAATTCTAGGTGCTATATATCCACAAAGTTGCCTTATGAGCTGAAAAAAACTTAACATTTTTTTTTTAGTATCGATCTCACCATTAACCTTACTCTTGCACAACATTTTTGAACCTAAACTGTGTGAAAAAACGGGTCCTATTTTTGGGTTTTTTTCAATTTTTGGCAACTATACCACTCTAAACTTCATGTTTGTGAGGTATAGATGGCTAGAGGTTAGTCCTTCATAGTTCTCAACATGTTTTGATGCTTGTAGGGAGAGCTAAGTGTTAAAATTGAAGTTATGACCAATTTACAAGAATTGCATAATCCTGTTTTTTGGCCAAAATTAGCACTTTTATGATTTTTTTGGTGGCTTTCTTGATATCCAAATTCAATTTTGATTGTGTAAGTGTAATGTATAACATAAAGCTAATCTTCCTTGAGTTTTGGGGGACCTAATATGCTATATAGCATAGTATATGATGATGGTTGAGTTTTTTGATTGTTGAAGAATACGATACATTTTAGAGTAGCAAGTATAACTTTGTCAATATTGCTAGTTTCTTAGGCCAATTGTGTGTATTTTGTAGGTAGTAACCATATCTAATCATAGAATACAAACTTGGCTAGATATTGAGTAGTTTCTATGGGTTTCTAGAGGTCATAATGCTAAACCCAGTTTTTTCATGTTTGCTGTATTTAGCACTTTATCATTGCCCCCAAGGTTCCAATTGTAAGACATCCATTATCCTTTTGACATGCTCCATGGCTCCTTTTGAATCCAGAGGCCCAAAGGGAACTAAGAAAACATGGATATAGTATCTGTATTGAGCGTGACTATAGAAACTTTGATGATAGGTCCGCAGAATGACAAAAATGTAACTTTTTTGTACCTATTTTTTTTTCCCAAAAAAAAATTAGTGAGGTGACAGCAACCATATGTTTTGGTCACCAACCCATTGAAGTTAACGGGGCATTTTATCTCATGTCCTACAAAAATCTCCACTCTTATATATCCAATCAACCGTAAGAAATTGTTGTTTTGGGCAAAAGGCACTGGTCCATCAACTTTGAAGGCTTGTAGTGACCAAGGGATGAGAAAAATTACAAGTTTCTCATTTTTTCCATATGTAGTAGTTATTGAACTATAAGCTCATGAAAGGATTTTTCAAAATGAGTGGATCTACTATGGTTTTGGAATTTTTTCCCAAAACCCTGAAAGGACACTTTTATGTCCTGTTAGGTTACCATTCTAGTGTTAAGCTAATTTAATCACTCGATAAGCGTAATTGCCAAACAAATTGGGCAAAAATTGAGTGTGTGTGCCTATCCAAGACTACTTGATTTTCTATGATTGATGGTCAATTAGGGTACCTAAATGGTTTTTGATTATGAAATGTGCATGAAAAGTGTGTGCAATCATTAGGTATAAGCTTAAATTCATTGTCAATCGAGAAAAATTTGATCATTTGTGCTTAATTTTTGAGTGTGTGCATTGCTTGATTGGGTCAAAATAGTGTTATTTTTTGAGAAATTAAGCATGCATGCATTCATTTATGATTGATTGCAATTTGTGCATTCCAATGTGGAATTGATGTAATTTTGCATAAAATTTTGGCCTAAACTTGGGTGTGTGGTCCTAATCAATGGCATTGGATATCCAAATTAAGGATGAATAATTGGGAGCGATTACCAATTATGATGACTGAAAGGCTTAAAAGGTTGGTGTGTATGATCAATTGACTTGGTATGACTCAATTGTATATAATTGAGAATGATTGTATGTATTGCCATTGAGTTGTATGCCAATTCGATTGGATATGGCAAAAAATTTCATTACATTGTGCATTTTCAAGTGCCATAATCAAATTTGTGTAGCCATACAAACTGAGATGACAAATCTAATTGGATTTGGATGATTTATGGACATGGGATATGAGCAACCAAATTGCAATGATTGAAAATGGGATATGCATTTGCATTTGAGGTGAAGTCTAGCACTACATTGTGTGTGCAATGCTTAGTCAAAAGTCACTATTGGAATAAAAAATAAAATTAAAAAAATTGAGCTTGCGTTATTTGGAAACTGGTGTGGATGACTCAATTGCTATGCAATTGGGGATGATTTATATCTTTCATTGGAATCAATGAGGATGGAAGGGATTCATATCAATGCGCATTTATTGATGAGAAAAGTTTCGATTTCAAATCTGATTATGATTTCAATCAATGATGTGGGTGCAAGGGAAGATCGGGTTACATATGTGTGATCAAAACTCAATTGAATGTCAAATTGAATTGATTGTGAAGGGAAAATAAAGTTCTTGTGCATGCATGCATTTTTGATTGCTCAAGCATAATCATGATCAATTGAAAGCAGATGGATGAGAAAATTAAGTGAATATGCACAGTACTTTTGAGTGTGTAAGCCATAGCGGATGATGTTTGTGCACTTGTGAACCATAAAATGATCTAGAAGATGCAATGCATGGAGATGCGGTTTGCTAGAACTTGTATGTGGCAAAATTTTAAAAATCTTCTCTTGAATGTTTTGAGTAGCGGATTGGTTTACTTGGATGATTGAGCATGAAAATTGTTGAGGAATTTTTGACTTGTATGAGGAGTAATTCGATGCTCAAGTGCTTTATGGCTTGATGTTCCACACCCATGGTGAATCCCTCTTGTATGAGTCAGCTACCATTTTTTTCATGCCCTGTGGGAATGCCCTCTCAACAAAATAAAAGCATTAAAAGAAAATTTTTAAAAAAAAATCTGCGTGGATGTGGGTTGCTTGGCTTGACTCAACATACACACACACCTATTTTTCAAAAATGCCAAACAGGAGTCTGGCATCCGATTACTGTGCTGATTTGCTTGGCATGAGACACACACACACACACACATGTCGCCTTAGCTCGACGCTCATTGCGAGCTGGCTCCCACAGATCTCTCTCGCTAACCCCACTCGCGCCTTGCCTTGCATAAGCCCAAAATCACCCTACGTGATCCACACAAACACACGCATGTGCATGTTGATTATTGCGCCTTACTGCACACTATATCTGCCCCTAATCATTGGGTGCACTGAACACCATGACTGCAGGATTCTTGCCAAGTTGCCCATGCGGGGTCGACCCTTGCAGCCCTGCTCCACTTACCCAATTTGACAGGGCGGAAAACCTGTCCCGGTCTCCCCGAGCCAACCTTGTCCCTGCCCACTTTTATTGTCCTGGTCTTCGGACCCGACACGCACACACACACACACACACACACACACCTGTGACCGCTCTTCTTGGGGCCCGCTTTGGCTCACAGCACGTGCTATATCATGCCCCAGTGATGACAACAAGAGAATCAAACATATGCAAAAGGAGCTTGTGCATGATGCTAACTGGAAAGAAGAGGAGCAACAAAAAATAAGTGGAGATGTTAGACATGATAGTAGATGAAGTGAATATGATGGCAAAAATCATAGAACTGATAATGATGATCGTAGTAGACATCATCGACACGATGATAGAAGTTTCCATACACATGCTCAACATGATAGACATTGTCGACACGATGAGAGAATCTATGAAAGCTGAAGAGATCATGATAGGGATGCTAATGGAAGATGGATAGATACAATGGATATACTGGCAGTGACAACGATGATGACCGATGATAGAAGTTTCCATACACATGCTCAAGATGAGAGAAGCTATGAAAGATGAAGAGAGCATGACAAGGATTCTAATCAAAGACGGATAGATACAGTGGATATATTGGCAGTGACAACGATGCTGGCCGCAAAGAACGATGCAAGAGAGATACAGTGGATATATTGGCAGTGACAACGATGCTGGCCGCAAAGAACGGTGCAAGAGAGATACAGATGATAGGATCAAAGGTATGCAAAAGGAGCTTGAGCATTAAGGGTGGAATTGTTGTGGTGGTCAATGTGGGGCTGTAGTGGAGAAGTTTTTGGTAACAATAGGAGATTAAGAATTTCAAGGTCAATGGGAGGAATGGTGCAGATACAAAGTGGAGAAGATAGTGTGGACATGAGAAACATTATAGGGCATTAATCACGGGTACAAAAGAATATAGTATATGATGATGTGGATCAGTAATCCAAAATCTACAAAAGATAATGATAAGCAACGCACCCAACTACTTGCAAAAGAGCATCGACATGTCACATGATCAAGTTGGAGGTTTGAGTTTGTAGTGGTGCTACGTACTAGGCACGTGATACCCAACCATGGCATATGTCTCCCCAAGCACTTGTCTCCCCTATCGAAGCGATTCAACAAATCGCACTGGGGATTTATGCAAACTCAACTAACCAAATATTCGATCTATTCATGAGTGCCTCTCGAGGTCGCATTAGAAATTATCCACGCTGCTTCCTTTTTTATGTCAAATTCTGCATTTCCTAACAGATACATTAGAGAAGAGCGCAACCTAATGCTTTTTAGTGTCTTCAATGGCAAATAAATAATCAAATATCTGCAAATGGAGCTTGATGCCTACTTGATAATAAGGATAAGTTGATCAAAGAGGAAGAACACAGAAGCTATGGTGATGGAAGACATGATAGCAGAAGTGAATGCGCTAGTCGAGTCATTCCTTTGTAGTATGACAATAGAAATTACCTGATGAATCAAGTAACTTGGTGGAGGTGTCAAGAAAACCCACATCTACACACTACCAACTCCTGGCAAAGGGACGACTCATCTTCACAAAATTGACAAAGATTTTCATCCAATGCCTACTTTAGTAGACGACATCAATCAGAAGTTGTGATATGTATCGCCCCTAGGGATAGAGGTGGGATGTGGTAAGTGCAATGTTTTTTGTGGATTACAGCCAAAAGATTGAGCCAAGGTGTCCTCGGATACAAAAAAAGGACATATCTCTAGATGCAATCGCCTACAATTTTGTCTTGAAGGCATGTGGCAATACCTTGGTTGACCTGTATGCTCGGAATGTCGTCTCTTGAAATGCATTGATTGCGGAATATACCGAACAAGGACTGAGCCACAAAGCTCTAGTTGGTTGTATTTTGGATGTGAAGCGAGGACACTTCTTGCACTACGTAGGACTCCAATAAGTCTATGATGTAGAACGTAAAGTTAGATCTATTTTCCTTTAAGTTTAATCTATATCTTGCTTCTTTTGTATTTGTGTTAACTCATGTTTTTTGTATGATAGAAAGGACATATATTCACAATAATGGAAGTTTCGATTGCACAATCACGACTCCAGCTAGACAACACTGCAAGGTTCGTTATCTATATCCAGTTCTCCATGCCTATATGTTTCCTTGGCTCAACACATAAATGCTACGGGGCAGGGCACGGATTCCATTTCTTATAATTTTTGGAGAGACCACATTGCCAACTCTCCACCATACTTTTGTATGGCACTTCTGCATGACGTGCACTGTATATTTAGCATTTTTACTTTGTGCCTAATTGCAAGACAAAATGTTTAACTATTCACATTGCTTTTTTGTAGCTTGATTCCTCCATCTTGCACAATTGGACGACACATGTACACGATTACTAGGTCAATAGTGCAGTTCAATTTTTATTTATAATTTGTTGATGCTTTTTGTGAGCATTCACAATTTGTAGCACGAGGACAACCCTTAATATCTCTCTCTCTCTCTCTCTCTCTCTCTCTCTCTCTCTCTCTCTCTCTCTCTCTCTCTCTCTCTCTCTCTCTCTCTCTCTCTCTCTCTCTCTCTCTCTCTCTCTCTCTCTCTCTGTGTGTGTGTGTGTGTGTGTGTGTGTGTGTGTGTGTGTGGCGGCCTGCACTGGGAATCGGCCGCAGCTGCAGCCATTGCCCACTGAGATTTTTTCAAGAAATTTTAAAAAAAGTTAAAAATTAAAAAAATAAGCTTGCGTTCCCACCCCTCTCTACCTCTAGCTCGCAGGATGCTCCTTGTACTAATGTGAACATATTTTCTGGAATGCATAGATATTGCAAGATTAGACAGGGTTGTGAACATTTTTATATGAAAATTTCCTGCATTACACTAATACGGAACTTGAGGGTTCTTTTTAGTGTTTACTTAAATGCTAAATGTATTGTGCACTAATCCATGAGCTACCTTGAAGGGGTATGGCCTATGGCACAACATCGACTTGAGACTGACCAAATGAGAGAGCTCAAAATTCATGTCATCATATGCTTTCTCTCTTATATGCTATCATATCTACTACATGAGAACAAATAGTCAGACATCGAGTGTATGCTATGGTTGTGTGAGCATTTCTATGCATAAACAAAATTTCATTGCACCATTTTTTGCCTTACGCATTTTTTTTGTGCCATCTCGATTGGAAGCTTGGTTGCCAAAATGATATTTTTTTTGTGATATGCATACAGGCACGAGAGTCGCATTGATTTATGAGTTGTGCTTGCTTTGTCGGGACTTTATGCTTGGAAATGACAATGTCGTACCTTTTAGTGCTTGAATTAAATGTAAACACCTTGCATAAGACTAAAATCAAGCTTTTTTGGATGAACATGGGAGAGCAGTATCCTTTTGAGTTTGTGAATGAAGAATGCGCTAGAATTGAACTTGGCATTGCTCGATACTTTTTTAGTGCTTAATATTGTATGCAAAAATCATTGCATAGCACTAAATTGGGCTTCTTGAATGGCCATGAGATAGCATTGAGGGTTGTGATTGATTGTGCATTTTTTAGTGCTTACTTTAAATGACAAACACTTAAAAGCACTAACAACTGAGATTTATTTTGAAAGGTGTGACAGGAGTGTGCTTTCATTGATCCAAGAAGGGGTCATCATTGCAATATTGCAAAATTTGGCTATTGAGAACCATTCATTTCATTTCATCAAGTTGCAATCATCTCTAGCTCATAGATTGCACTAAAAAATTGAAAATTTCATGTGAGCTAGTTGTTAGCCAACTTTTTGAAAAGCTTTAATTGTAAAATTTGGCTATCGAGAGCCACTTCATTTCATTAAAAAGTTGCATTATTTTTCAGCTCTTGGCTTGTTTTTTCCATATTTCATTGAGCTAAAAATTAATCAAACTTTTGAATCATGCATGAAAGGTTGTACAAATTGCAAAATTTGCTTATGTAGAAGCTCATTTTTATCTCTCATTGTTGTTATGTATGCATAAATTTTCTACAAAGAGCATCATGTGCATAACCAAAGGCTTTTTTTCCCTTGGGTTTTTTCCCTTTGGAAAATTCGGGTATGCAAGACCCTAGCTTTAGGTTTTTCAATAATGTTTTTTGTGTGCATTTGGCTTTCAATAATTGGCTTTGTAGCTTGTGTTTACACTTAGCTTCAAAAAGCTTCTTTTGCAAATAAAAAAGATCAGGATACTTCTCTACACAAAGGATGCTTGCTCAAAGACATGCTCAAAGACAAAGAGCATGAGTAGGTGTAATCCTTCCATGATTTTACTCTTGTTCATCTCTCCATTCTCTTGCTTGGTTTAAGTGAAATTTTGCTTCTAAGCTATGTTTTTTTCATGTTCGAAAGATAGGCATCCTAAAGTTTCAACACTTTGCTTTGTGAAAATTAACTCATCAAAAAATTAGGTTTTATATGTGTTAATCATAGGTAATTGGCATTGACCTTATGTTAATGTAGATTCATTGCTCATTAGTCCTAGACAGCTCTTAGTGATAGTTTTAATACTTCATTCATTTTTAACATGACCTAGGGCTATGATTAGGCTTTAGTCCTTTAGTACAATTGCCATTAGCATCTCATGTTGGAAGCAATAAAGTGCTAAAAAATGAAGCGATGAAGCAAAAAAGTGTGAAGAAAAAGTAGAAAAAATGCTACTAGACACATAAAAAGAAAATTTATATGTTATGTTGTGTCTATGTAAGGCCTAGCACCTTATTGGCACTTGGCAGGTGAGGGGAATCACCTTGGCTCGCTTGGTCAAGGCCCTAAACCGATGCCCTGGGCTGATAGGGGTTAGTCGTCGCCTTGGTAGGCTAGTAGGCTTTTGGAACACCTTCTTGAGGGTTCAAGGAGCCAAGAGTCGCACCTAGAATTGCCTTGGGGTGGTAGCCTTGTGATTGTGCTTTACTTTTTTCAATGAATGACAAAAACAAAACTTCCATGAGCTTCAAAAATCTTTGACAATGTACTAATAGATTAGGAGCTTTTTTATAGCCCATAGACATGATAGACTTGGATGATTTATTAAGATTGTTCACATTGTTTTTAGGCTAGTCGGTTTATGAACTTGCATTAGCCTAGGGTCATAATTGATTGCTTGTGTTTCATGCATAAAACTGAAATTTCAAGGGTTTAATCTTCACAATAGTTTGAGTGTTTTTTTTCTTTATGTTGTCTAGTTTTTTACTATGATTCACCCATCTTTTAGAAGCAAAAAAATCGTTGTGTGATTGTTCATTGTGCTTCATGTTTTATTTATTCTTGGTGGCCTTTGATGCTCATTACTTGTTCTTATGTTTTGCAGCTCAACATTTCTTCCATGGACTTGCTTTCTACCATGTCACCGTGTCTTGCTTCATCGGCACATGAGGACGTGCGCCAAATTAGGAAGGGGGGAATGTTAGCAATAGCTAACACAGGCTACACCAATTATACACCAAGATGTGGATGTGCTATAGTGCACAATATTTCATTTTCATTGTATAGGGTTTTGGGCTCATGTAGGAGTTCCAAAGTTGTATGAGTCTAGGCTAGACAGCTCAACTTTATCCCATAGTTGAAGGGTTTGAAGCCCAAAGCTATAAAAGATCCCTATGCTTAATGAGAAGTCATTCTTGGGTGAGTTCTTCTCTTTTTAGAGTGGACGGTCATGAGGCTCATGGGCTTTTTATACCCATGTAGCTCATGATTTCTAATAATCAATTACACTTTCTTTCTTATTAGTCTTCTTTGTTTGATTATGTGCAGGGATTTTAATTACGCGATGACGCATTTTGTTAAATGTTAATTATTGTTGTTATTATCACTATTGTTTTCATGTTAATAACATATCTAATGTCATGACCTACGAAAACCGGTAGAAAACGTAGAACCGGCGGGACAACCAACAATCCCGGCGGGTTTAACATGAAACCCGGCGGGCCCGGCGGGACAAGCAAGAAACCCGCCGGACCCGTCATGTACCCCCTCCATATTTGGCGGCTCTATATAACCCTGTAGTAGACATCACATCACATCACCTCTTCCTCTAAATTTGGTCATCCTTTAAAATTTAGAAGAAAAACTAAAGGTAAAAAAATGAATAGTCTTTTTTTTTAAAAAAAAAACTTAATGTAACCCTGATCATGGATCATTAGTTCTTTTTTGGACTGAACTGATTCTTGAAAGGAGGTAGAACGGTGAATCTTTGGGTCGGTATCGATCTCTACATTTGGGATGGACTAATCTCATGTTTGGTTCACTGTTATATTTGCTAAATTGATTGCTATATTGATTAGAACTTCTATCATGGGTCATTAGTTCTTTTTTGGACTGAACTGATTCTTGAAAAGAGATAGAAAGGTGAATCTTTGGGTCGATATCTCTACTTTTGGGATGGACTGATCACATGTTTGATTCACCGTTGTATTTGCTTGCTATTCCGATTAGAGCTCCAATCATGGGTCATTAGTTCTTTTTTGGACTGGACTGATTCATGAAAGGAGGTAGAAAGGTGAATCTTTGGCTCGATATCTCTACTTTTGGGATGGACTGATCACATGTTTGATTCACCGCTGTATTTTCTTTCTATTCCGATTAGAGCTCCAATCATGGGTCATTAGTTCTTTTTTGGACTGGACTGATTCATGAAAGGAGGTAGGAAGGTGAATCTTTGGGTCGATATCACTACTTTTGGGATGGCCTGCTCACATGTTTGATTCACCGCTGTATTTGCTTGCTATTTCGATTAGAGCTCCAATCATGGGTCATTAGTTCTTTTTTGGACTGGACTGATTCATGAAAGGGGTAGGAAGGTGAATCTTTGGATCGATATCTCTACTTTGGGATGGACTGATCACATATTTGATTCACCGTTGTATTTGGTTGCTCATGTTTGAGTAGATTGAGGTTTATTCCCTTCAGGCTTCACTACTACGCTTGTGTGTGATATTGATTATAACACTAATGTTTGGTTTGAATAATTCTTGAAAGAAGTGATAGCATACTGAGCTATGTTTATTGGTATTGCAGGCATCCAATAAGTATGTCTTCCACCGGGAATGTGAGCGGTGATGTTGGTGTCTCAAGCCTGGCTTCCTTGAGGAGACCTCCTACCTCGATGCCAGGTCCTGCTTCGCAGGGCACCACTTCGCAGGGCAAGCGAAAGGCAGGTGGAAAAATTCCAGGACCCGAGTGGAATTTTGCCACAAATTTAAATAAGTATCAAGATTGGAAATGTAACTTTTGTGGTGAAGAGAAATCTGGAGAAGCACCAAGAATAAGGGATCATTTGCTAGGTGGCTATACCAGAATCCAAGGAGGAAAGTGCAAGGGCTTAGGTGCAGAAGAAGCAGCTATGTGCTTGAAAGATTTAATTGGTAAGCTAATTTCCACGAGCAAAAGAAACTCTCTACTTTCGACCATCACACCCCGGTATCGATAAGATCAAACCAGTATGAGGGATCATTGGGTGTAACGCCCACCAATGGAAGCACTCAAAGCAGGGAACCAACTTCTCATATCGATGGAACTACACCTCCAAACCATGGATCTTCTGACTTTCAGGTAGGATCGTCAAAAAGTAGACAGGTTAGCTTACAGACGAGCTTCAAAACGCTTGCCTTAGAAGAAGCACAACTTGCTCTAGCTAAAGCCGTCTATTTCACTGGGGGATCATTGGCCATTGTCACCCGTGATGCATGGAAGTCATCTTGGAAACGCATTGGGGAGTATGGTGCTGGATTTACCCCTCCAACATATCACCATATGAGAAACCAAATGTTGGATAAATGTTACACAAGCACACAACAGGATATTCAAAGGATAATATTAAATGCAACAGAACAATCTGGATACACCATAGTTAGTGATGGTTGGTCCAACATTCAAAGGCGGCCATTGATCAACATCATGCTTGTATGTCCTCATGGTGAATGTTTTATCAAAGCTGTGGATAGCTCTGGTCAAATAAAGTCTGGCAGTTTAGCTGAGATCATTGGCGACGCAGTTGAGGAACTTGGAAAAGAAAATGTTCTCCAAGTAATCATGGACAATGCAAAAAATTGCAGGGCTGCAGGTAGGATACTTGAAAGTCGCTTCTCTCACCTATATAGTGTTGGTTGCAGTACACACAGCTTGAACTTGGTATTGCAAGATTGGTACAAGAGGGAGGACACATAGTGGTTCAAATGGATAGTAGACAATGCTCGCTTAATAGTCAAGTTTGTTTTGAAGCGTCAAAGGGTTCTTGACATGTACCGTCAGAGGATGTCTACTATGTTAAAATTGGAGTGTGAAACTAGATTTTGCACCAACTACTATACGGTAGAATCACTAATAAAAAATAAGAATGCTGTGATGGAGACATTTGTTTGTGCCACTTTTTCAGAATGGGAGGCCGGTCAAAGGGAGAAGATAAAAAGCAAAATAGGGGTATCAGAGATCTACTAGCTGATCGCCACTTCTGGGATGATTTGGTGGATGTGCACAATGTCATGATGCCAATTATGCTCGCATTACGCCAACTAGATTCTGCCTTGCCTAACATAGGTAAGGTGTGGATGGCTTGGTGGACTGTTCAAGAAAGCCTTGCAAATCCAGTGGAGCCCCAGGAGCCAATTGTGAAGCCTTGGAAGACACCATTCACTCAAAAGAGGAGACAAATTTTGAGAAAGTATGTGCATGGTCGATGGGTTGGAGCACATAGTCCACTACACAGCGTAGCTTTCTTATTGGATCCAGAGTATTGGGCAATGGAAATAGACAAACTTGATGAGGAGGTGCTGGAAGACTTTTATGATGTGATAGGCACGTTTTATGCTGATCCTGATGAGCATGCATCAGCTATTACTGATCTTACAAAGTTTAAACTCAAAGAGGGTAAGTTTGGTACAGAATTTGTGCAGAAACTTGCCATGGAGCAGCTAGCGTGGAAGTGGTGGATGATGAATGGTGGTAGTGCACCCACCCTTAAACGCCTAGCTGTTAGAATCCTAGCCCAATGCGCATCCAATTCAAGTTCTGAGAGAAACTCGAGTACATATAAATATGTACATTCCACCATCAGAAACCGCCTTCTAAATTCAAGAGCTGAAAAATTGGTGTATATGTACTGCAACCATCGGCTATTGGCAAGAGTGCAAGCTAAGAACTACAAAGAGGAGATGCCGCGCTGGACTTATGATGTAACCAATGATGAGGTGGACGAAGACAGTGAGCTGCAAGGGGAATCTCATGAAGTAGAAACTACATGTACTTTAGAAGAGATTGAAGAGAATTTGGAAATTGAACCAACTTTGACCCGTCGGTAGCAAGCGACGGTGGTTTAATTAATAGATTATCGAATCCATTGAGTGACTTCTGTTTAAGTTCAGAAACTATTTATCTTATAAGCTTTTTTTATATTTAGTTTAAGGTTTAGACATTTTCTTAATAATAAATGAAGCCCTTAAAAACCTTTACAAGGTCACAAATCACTATTAAAGCTTCATAATATACAAAGCCCTAACAAATCTTTGCATTATCACATATTATAATTGAAGCTGAAGTGAGGACAATTCACAATTCACTAATAAATTCTCGCAAGACAACGAGTAAATGTTTCAAATGTTACAAAAACTATCCAAGTGATAGTGAAATATTTGTGAGAATATCTTCATTCTCCTGTTCACGTTGACCTTTAAGCTTATTATAGTCTTCATACATTTTGAACATTGCATATAGCTTTTTGGATATCTCATACTCACATATAGCACAATGAAAGTTATTCATCATGCTTTGCATCAAGCATGATATATGGTACATATGTCCGCATGGCAAGCTGAAGTGACCACACCACTCATGAAAGAGTGGCAGCATTTTGTTTTTTTATAGTCGCCTCTAACTCTTTTACGTGGCGAGATAGCACCTTCACCTCCCTTTGCAAGTCTCTATTTAGGGTTGCTTCTGCATGAGCGCCTTGTGTAGCTTGTGATTCTTTCCTCAGTTGAGTTTGAAGCTCCTCCTTAACTTGGTGCACTTCCATTGATGCACCTTCTAGTGCCAATGACATCTCTTGCCGTGTGACGGTGATTGCACTACTGTGAATATCCTCAACCGTCATGTGAGGTGTCCTTGAGTTGAAGTCCACTGCTTCACCCAAGACATAATGCATGTATAACATCTTGGCAAACCACAATGGACAATCCATATGATGCATAGGATGACCCATAACATCGAGATATATGTTCTCTCCATTGTCTCGTATGTTTGCATTAATGCATTGTGATAGCTTGAGTCAGCCTTTCTTGATGTTGTCATCTGCAACGCCTGGCCAGATGGATTTGACCATTTCTCGGTCAATCCTAGTGTTCACCTCTTTCCATTGTGTACCCACTAGGTTGGCCTACTGGGAGAAACGAGCTGCAATTCGAGCGGTGTCGTTCACTCCACCGCCTTGACACATGGATCTGAGACGCTCAAAAGCGCGCTTAGCCCTTTGATTATCATTATCCATATCCTGATTAAACACTATACTTCAGTTACGGCATACAAACTTAATGATAATCAATTGCTATAAGAGTAACCACCATTTTACGACAATCAATTGCTATAATTTTAACCACCATTTTACGACAATCAATTGATATTAGAATAACCACCATCTTACGACAATCAATTGATATAAGAGTAACCACCATTTTTTAAATCAATGAATGACAATCAGTGATTCCACGTGGCTTATTGCTTGAAACTTAAGAGAAAAAACAAAACTCATAGAAAATTTGTTGTCTATTGAGATATAACAAAGTGTTTTTATTACTCATACATCATCCATGGCGCATAAAACCCAATTTTTAAAAGTGCTTTTATAAGTCAAAAGTCTCAGAAAACCCTGCTTCATAAAGTACATCATATATCCATCAAAAAAAGGCTACACTCATTTCAGAGGGAGGGCGTAAGCATTTTTCTGATTGGGCTTCAAATCTTTCTAATTCTTCGTCCAAAAGTGCCAAGGTCTTTCTGTCTATGGATTTCTTCCTCACCCAACCTTCCACAACAATCCTAGATATGGCTTGTACCTCCACTCAAACCTTGTGTTTGAACCAATCTGTGTTGTAGTAGTCAGAGAACTCTCCACAAAACTTACAAAATTGCCATATCACCCATCCTATGGCGTACACATCTGTGGCCTTGGTCCATGGGCACGGGTGATTGCCATCTAGTAACTCAAGAGCTCGCCAAGGATGAAGCTTTTGCCAGTTTTCATCGGTATTGTTGGTCTTTTGTGTCTCTAAGTCAACACGCAGAGCCAATCCCCAATCAATTATTCCAATACGGGGAGTGAGATCCTTGGTAAAGTCCAACATGATGTTCCATGGATGGAGATCATTGTGGATCACTCCCTCGTCATGTGCAAATCGCAATGTCTTCACCAAGGCATGGATCAACGAGGGAGCATGATTGCACAGGCTCTTGATACGTGTTTTCTTGTCTTCAGAGGGATGCTCCCATTTAAAGTCTTCAAGGATCTTTTCTTTCCCCTCTTGATGCGCTACAAGCGTCGTGAAAGAGCCATGTGGAAGGGGCACTGTCTCCATAAGATCACCTAAAGTTCCCCCATTGAAGTAGGGGAATATCAAAAACCATGGCAACGTTACATAGTGGGCAATACTCCTCACAATCCCTCTATGGTTGAGATCTACCCCACTTTCTGATGCAAATCTTTTCCACTGATGCTTGGCCTGTCCTTTGAACTCCTTGGCACAATAAGTATTCGTTGCAGGAAGGAAACTGATGCCTTTGATTTGAACTTGCCACCCAGTGCCATAAGCCCCTGACCCAAGTTTCTTGATCTTCTTAATGGACTTATTTGGAATGCCCAGAGTCATACTACATTCAGAATTGTATATACTACTCTCCAGGTGACTGGCAGAAGCAGTAGAACCCGATGTTCCCTCAATGGCAGCCTCCTCAATAAACGGTTCTCCAACTTGGCTGCTCCCCATAACTCTGGTTATAGCCATTCGCATTTTCTTGCTTAGGCCAAACTGTGTGTCTATGTGGGATGCTCGCCTTGACCTCTCCTTTTCAGCTCTCCATCTAGTGTTCCAATGTTCTAGCTTACCCTTGTCTACTTCTTGAGGGCATTCCTCTTTCAAATCAGAGGCCACCTTGGGCAAATTGCTCACCCAACTGCTCAGTAATGAGATTATTGATTCGGTTGTTTTGTCTGGATATAACAACAACATTTTGCGGGCAATCTCACTGTATAATGATTGCAATCTAGACTCATCTGCAACATTCTGCGCTATATCGTCGGGATCTAGTGCACTGACGATCGTAATCAACAATTGTCTAATTTTCTTTTTGAACTCTATCATTGAAGTAGCAGAAGGATCCATTTTGCCTGCAATGGTATTATTGCAAACAACACATTGTGAAATATAACTATGTGCCACTGCATTTGGATCTTTTCTACGTGAAAGAAAAAGTGCAGTATAGACCATAGATCTCGTACGCTTTTGCAGTGACACACCTAATCGCAATTGCAACCATGTGCCAATGCCTCACCGTATGACAACTTACAAACAGATGCTCCTATCATTCTAGCAGCAACACACCTAGTCGCAATTGCAACCATGTGCCGAAGCATGAATGACTGGGAGCAACATAAAACATAGTCACCCTACGCTTTTGCAATGACACACCTAGCAGCAATTGCAACCATGTGCCAGTGCATCCACGCACGGTGACTTCTTTCAAACAGATGCTCCTGTCATTCTAGCAGCAACACACCTAGTCGCAATTGCAACCATGTGCCGAAGCATTAATGACTGGGAGCAACATAAAACATAGTCACCCTACGCTTTTGCAATGACACACCTAGCCGCAATTGCAACCATGTGCCAGTGCATCCACGCACGGTGACTTCTTTCAAACAGATGCTCCTGTCATTCTAGCAGAAACACACCTAGTCACAATTGCAACCATGTGCTGAAGCATGAATGATTGGGAGCAACATAAAACATAGTCATCCTACGCTTTTGCAATGACACACCTAGTCGCAATTGCAACCATGTGCCAATGCATCCACGCACGATGTCTTCTTTCAAGATTCAAGCATATGAAGCATTATGAAATTATTTGAGCACACATTCATGCATTAGATGCTACTGTCAATCTAGCAGCAACACACCTAGTCGCAATTGCAACCATGTGCCGAAGCATGAATAACAGGAAGCAACATAAAACATATTCATCTTGCGTTTTTGCAATGACACACCTAGCCGCAATTTCAACCATGTACCAGTGCATCCACGCACGGTTACTTCTTTCAAACAGATGCTCTTGTCATTCTAGCAGCAACACACCTAGTCGCAATTGCAACCATGTGCCGAAGCATGAATGACTAGGAGCAGTTCATAAAACATAATCACCGTACGCTTTTGCAATGACACACCTAGCCACAATTGCAACCATGTTCCAATGCATCCATGTACGATGATTTGATAAAAGAAATTTTATACATTTAAGTTTTAACGCAAAAAACTCAAAAAAACATCAGTAAAATAAGGAAGGGTTTAAAAAATTACTGCTACACTGCTTTGAGAATGTGGAAAGATTCCAGAAAGTTTGGTGAAGACTTTCCAATGTACCTCTTTTGTGAAAAAGACAAGCACCAGCGTCGCCTTTATATAGCCACGGCGGGCCCAGCGGGGAAATAGCTTTACCCGGCGGGCAAACTAATTAGCCCAGCGGGCTATGAGCTGGTCTCCAGGTCTCCCTAGAGGTCAAAAAAGATGAATGTCAATTAACATAATATTTATTATTTTGCATTTCTATTGTTATTAACCTGAAATTATAGTGTGATCACGTCATTTTGAAATCCTTGAATTATTTACGTGGAGTGAGATTGTATTAGTGTGATGGTAGATCTCCTAATCCCTTTTTTGAGTTAATCTATTCTATCCACACCATTGGCCATGGTGTGTGACGGCTATGCCTTCCTTATCTTCATCTCTCTCTACAAGGTGTGCGGTTAGTGTGTGTGCATACATAGTCGCATTGAGGGGTTGTTCCGGAATGGACACACTAATGCGGAGTAGGTATGTTAATTGCATGCTTGTGTAGTTGTGTGATTAAGAATTGAGAATAGGGTGATTGATGTGAGAGGTTAATTTCAACCACATGATTGTGTGCAAGTGATTAGTAAGTAGGAATGTGTGGTTGATTAGAGGAAGCCCTTTCCATGGCTTCTCTCTATGATGAGTAGAAGGATCCATTGAATCCTCTATGTCTATACATCCTAGGCTCGTGCTTCCATGCCCTCGCCAGGTTGCCGATCCACGATTTGACAATTTTGTGGGTTGCTATTAGGTCGTGCTACAACGCCTCCCTACAAGATCATTGTGTATTAAAGAAACATACAACATTGCACATGGTACAACAACATAATCAAACCTTCAACTCTGTAAAAGAGGCTTGTATTTATTCATCTTTCCGTCATAGACGTGAAGAAGCTATAACATTGATGCCAACTATGTGGGCTCCATTATACATAACAACAAATCAAAGGCAGAAGGTCGATTTTGTGGAATCTTGTCCGTGCCTAAATATAGTGTTCTATGTATTTTTTTGGCTCTCTATTGCATATCAATTGGCTCAGACATACAATTATGCATCTGCTTTAAAACCCAGCATAGAAAAGATTATACATCCTTAGCTTTAGAAAAGGGAGGAGGGTTGGTGGAGATGTACTCAGGGGCAACCCAAGGGTAGTCTCAAATGTGATTGATTTGACATTCCAAAGATAGATTTGCTAGATTTGTAAATTTCTTTGTAGTTGGAAACAAGCTAGAACTACCCTAATCTGTGTAATGCCGCAGTAAACACGCTTGTGGGAAAATGCAACATAATATTGTGAGGGTGAAGCTCATTGTACATAAAAACAGGATGATGTAGATACTTCAAAGTTTGTAGAAGCGCGTTGACAATGTGTAAAATATTCTTCTAGAAACACTCTATGCTGCCAGCTGTTTGTAAAACTCTTTAATGACAAGCTTGCTTCCATCGGAGTGACATGCGTGCATCCACTACTCCACATGGCCGCCATTCCAATACTTGAAAATAAGCATTGGTCGAGGAGAGTGTCACACAATGCCAAGTGGAAGAATCTTGCCTCGATGCTGGATATTTAAAGCCATGGATTCTTCCATGGCTTACTAAATTGCAATTTCTCCATGCGGCTAGATCTTAAAAATCTCAATTGCGTACACAAGGTCTATGAAAGTAGGATGCAGTAAACTGGCTTTTTCACATATGACCATCTGACTTCTCCAAGCTGGGAAGCTTACAAGTGAAAAACATGGAAATTTCGTAGGAGGTTAACACTAGAGGATCAAAGATTTGGTCTAGTGCTCCTACTTCCACATAGCTAGGCTCTATAGCAATGGTGGAGGCCTGGTTGGTAGCTTCCACTTCTGCTTCAATGACTGGCTTGACGGGATCAATCACTCTCTGTCTTTTCCTAGGGCCTTTTAGATTGCTCTTCCCTTTCAATTTTGTGTGCAATTGATGAACTAGTTGCATCCTTTTGTACACTAGAGGGAGAGAGTGTACATCAGGGTTTTGTAAAGCATCAAAGGCAATCAAGATTTGCACCAAAGTTTGCTTGACAAGTCCCCACATTTGGCTGCCAGTGAGAATTGCAATGTCAAAGGGGAATGATTACTACAATTGCTCAAAGCAATGATGCAATGTTTTGTCAAAGTGTTGACAAAATCATTGAAAGTAAAAGGCTTTGTAGACTCAAAACATCAGCATTCTCTTCAACACCATGTAGATAACAAACAAGCACTTCATTGGTGGCTTTTTGATGCACTCGTGATAACTTTATCTATGGCATAGATATATTAAAAAAAGCTAAATAATTCAAACACATTCAATATACATATATGCTATCCTATATCAATGTTTGATATTTAGACACATTTACATGATAGATAACCTTAAGTTTAAAGATTTGTTGTACAAAAAACATAGCAATAAAAATTCAGCACTATAAAATTTAAAGAACGTATAATATTATTTAAAAAATTAATCATTGAAATATATACAATTCAACAAAATTTGATTCTTGAATATAAAATTATCATCAACTATCAATGTAATCTTTGATGGAGTGTGAGACAAAATTCTCAAACACAGACCATTAGCATACTACTCACGTAAAAGTAGCCCAACTATGTGAGCTAATAGCTCTAACACAAGAGTGGACACTACTATTCAAATGAGTGAAAAATTGAACAATCAATCTGGTCATTTTTAAAGTGTGAGAACAAAGCCTCTAAAACATGAATGCAACAACCAATCCATTAATCAACACATCTAGAAAGAGCTACCTGTTAAAGAAGTTAAAAACACGTAGAGATTACATATCGTTTCTCACCTAATGTAAGCAACATACAATGATGAAAAGAGAAGTAAAGCTTCCATTTATCACTCACTATTTGTTTCTATTACTAAGTGACCTGGATATGTAAAACTAAACCATAGACAATAATATACAATGTAAACAAGAATCTACATTGACACAAATGCAGATTGAAGAGAAAGGTAAACCTAACTCTTCACTCTTCAATTGTACGTGTCATTATGTATACTTTATTTTCATTATAGTCTAGATAGCTCTATGTCCCTAGCATGTATAGCAAACCAAAGTTGATAGCAACATTCTAGATATGTGCACATTCCTTGTCAACTTTTGAAGTGCAAGAAAAGTCTCATACATAATACGAAGTGACAAACCCTAGCCCATCTTTGAAATGCAAGGATGTAACCTCTAAACATCATAAGTGGGATTCTATACTCACTATAGCCATCTCTAGAGTGTGACCAATAGGTCTACACAACCATGAGATTCTATCTATTCCAAGAGTATGACTCGTAGGTCTACACAACCTCAAAATAGGTCTATGTCTCTGCAAGTCAATTCTCTATGTCAATAGGCAAGCTTCTAGCACAACACGAACTAGAAAATAACAAAAATTTTAGCAACAAAGAAAATGTTTGATAAATAATTTTTACTTGCTTTGCAAGCTTTGGCCACTGTAGCTGTCAAATCACAAAATGTCAACTAAAGTGCTATACTATCTTTCCATCGAATTCACCTATATAGTAACTTCTGTGATCAAAAAATCTTTTGATTGAAGGTTTCTTTTATGAAAGGTTTCTTTGATCGAAAGGTTTTCCCGATTATATGATTTAATTTGTATTATTCGAGAATACAATGTATAATTTTGAATAATACGTATAATTTTGGATTATACAGATGTGTAAATGCAATCTAGCCAACAATTATATCAGAGCCAATTGTGTCTTTCTAGGAATAGCTGCCAGATACTCTTGCTCACTTTCTTGTATTTTGGTGAGCTTTGGTGAGCATTAGCAAGTCAATATATACTTTCGGGGTGTGCTCAAAATTTTGATTTGGGCTTGTTTTGGCCTCAATTTCTAGTACTACAAAGGAAATTTCATCCTTTTGTGAAAAATTATTTCCACTATTTATTTTTGTGTAGCATGTCTTCAACAATCTACTATGGTTTGTGATGTATAGCACGTATAGCTTCCCTTGAGTTTCTACTCAGTTTGGGTATTTTCTACATCAAGTTGAGCCTTTTACTACCCTTTGAGAGTCGAGACCAATGATGTTTTCAAGGTATTTTCTATTGTATGAAAAAGTGGAGGGAGGCAACTATTCATTTGCGCCTTACATGAGGTAGCATGTACTTTTTTCCAAGGCGTATGGAACATTGTTAAAGGTTCTAATGTACACCCATGTTCTACGGAGGATGCTGCAGGTTCTAGCAGTTCTACTCCTACTGCTAATGTTGTTTTACCTACAACTAAAAAACAAGATCATTGGGATAGTAGATATGCGCAAGTGAATGCATTGATTGTGTTGTGTGTTAATCACACCATTATTCCTCACATATGTTCAAGCAAAATAGAAAAATAGTCTTGGGATATTCTAGCTAGCTTGTATGCAGGTCACAATGAGGCAAAAATATCATTTCTGCACAAATAACTAGAATCAAAGGTCGTACATGAGAAATATGAAATGGAAATTTTTTATGCTGACATCAAAGGTATCAATGAGAAACTTATTGTTGTAGGTGAATACATTCAAGTGATAGTTTAGGATATTTCCTTTAAGCAATATGTCATTGCCTTTAAATTGATTTAAGTGACACTTACGTTACGGTTTAAGTGTCCCATCATGGTTTATCCTTGGTTCAGCTTGTTTAAACATTCACCATTGCTTTTACTTATGCTAAATTTTGGTATTTGGTTTGTAGATATGGCCAAAGACCTTGACTATGATGAGGCACAATGGATTGCCTATGAGGAGCAGGTTTGATGTGGCCGAGTGGACTTATCATTCATTTCCAATATCCAAGAGGATGAATCCATGCTAGAAGGTGAACCCTCAAGTCACCGACAATGCAAAGAATTGTCTCCCAACTACTTTTTTTGGCGTACTCTTTAGACGAGTGACCATGCAAAGGGGAATCTACCATTGAGGCTCTCTGATTTGCAACATATTGGCTTGGAAAGAGTTCTTCTTGATTGATTTATTCACCAACAAAGATCTATCTCCAACAATAACCAAATTTCCTACTTCATTCAATAATGCTACATACATGACATACCGGGAAAAAGGGTTAAGTGGGATGATAAGCCTCCTAATGTGGGTGTTGAACTTGGCCGATTGCCAACAAGATTTTAACATAGAACGAGCAAAGGTCGGAACCATCACAAAAGCATCTAGTTGTCCTTTTTACCAAAAGAGCAAGAAGTGATTAAGAAGATGGCAAGCGAGTTGACCTAGAAAGCCAAGGCAAAACTCTTGCAAGTTTGTGGCTGAAGGTGTTAGAGCTTGCGACAAAGCTTAATACCACCAGAAGCGAGCTTGCACAAGCTTAGACCAAGCTCACAAAGTACATAAATTTTTTTGGCCCTCTTCTAGAAGAAGATATTGCAGCTACCACAGCCAACCTCGATGCCTTTTTGAGTACATCTTCCAATTCTGCATCCCTTGGCCCTGATGAGTTTCACTTGAATGAGATTTTGGTAGATTTCACTCAACATGCTGAGTTGTAAATGCATTTTCTTCTATTGTTGTAATCATTCATGCAATATTTTGTAATTATTCTATGCAATCAATTCAAATACTTATTGCTTTGTGTCTTTTCCAACCATGTAAATGAGAGTTGTATACAAGATGTGTAACAGAAAAAAGAGTGACAAAGAGAAAAGAGAGAGATCATCATGACAAGATCGAGATCATAACACTTGTCTAACAAAAAAATTTGGACTATAACTAGATTGTACCAAAAGTTATTTCAAACGATATCATCACAATCAAACACCGGAATCATGTCATCAATTCCTTCCATGTTTGAACATTCTGAAGCAACCTCCCACTCTAACTCACCATCATCTTGCACATCATCAAGAATAGCCTCATGTGTTTGCTTAATACCAAAGCAATGTTCTACTGCTCTAAACTCAATGTTGGTTGGTTCATGTAACAATCTCATATTGCAAAACACATACACCAAAGCTTCAACTCATTTTAGATGCAACCTATTTCTACTTTTAGTGTGTAGGAAGCCAAATGCAAACCAGTTCCTCTTGCAACTACCACTTGAAGCAGCAACAAATAATACTCTAAACGTTACATGTTATAATTCTATCTTCTCTCCACCATATTCTTCCACCACATAGGTGCGCTAACTTTTTTTATGACATTAATGTGACAAGGATCACCAAATATGCCAACTCTATTTGCATAGTCAACACACTAGTGAAATGCATCTTTTCCTCCATCAGGTCCTAAGAGTTGCATGTACACAATTTTGAAACCACGCATTACTTTAACATTGGAGGATTTTTTTGGATTTGAACTTTTGGATCGAAAGCAAATGTTGCGCTATGTAACAATGTGTGCATCTATGCCCATCGGGATTCTGCATTTAAAACCAAAAATGTTTTGTCTCTTCTAGTATAGCCTTGAAATTCCTTAAGCTTGTCAATGGCTTCTGACATACACCAATATACCTTCCCAAAAACAAAAGAGTATTTATCCACCAAGCATAGCAAGTCAAAAAATGGGTTAGTAACATTGACAACCTTCTCCACATTTCTTCAAAACACTAGAGAATTGACAAGGACTATCATAGATACTATAGTTTGATAGATAGGATATTAATTAAGTCATGCATCCCATCATTGTCAACAATTGTCTCCACCAGTGCATTTCAAACCTCTTTTAGCGTCGACAACACATAATATGTAATGGCAAACCTAGTTGCACAAAATATTTGTAATGCCTCGTTAGGCGACTTTGTTCTAAATAGAGCATATGAAAATGGATGCTCTATAATAAATTTTGCTATTGTGTTTGCTTCCAATAGTGTACTCTTTATTTTATCAAAAATTTTAATTCCTTTAAAAGAAAATTGATAGTATGTGCACCACATGGTACCCATGTTAATTCCAAGTACCTTGCTTGAATTGCAAGACCTGCACCTTTATAATTTGCAGCATTGTTGATGATGATAGTTGTTACATTCCTTGGCCCTGTAGCTTTTGATATGGCACGCTTATATATCTTTGTAAGAAAGGGAATTGTTTTTTCTTTCAAAAAAGTACCAATGGATTCTAAGAATACTGAACTTTGGGGACAAATTGGCATCACATTGATCAAAGGCTTCTTCTAACAATTGGTCCATCCATCCAAGGCTATAGTACATCAAAAGGTAGGAATATATTCCAACACTGCACATTTGAGCATACTTTCTACCTCATCTTTTACTTTGTCAACATAATCTATGTGCATTTTATTATAATCCAACATCACAAATCCTATTTTTGGTAGTGCTTGTTAGGCCTAGGGTAACGGGCGGTAGACCAAGTGCCAAGACGGACATGCAATCAAGGGGGCCCTATTATTAGCAGGTAGGGCCTATCTAGGGCGTGGTCGGGTGGAGTGTTGCATGCACCAGTCCCCTTAGGCGTACACTGGTATCAAAGCTCAAGGGAGGGGGGAGCTACGAAGCAAGGGGGGAAAGCCTTGCAACCTTGTATGACGTTGCATGGATCTCTCTCTCTCTCTCTCTCTCTCTCTCTCTCTCTCTCTCTCTCTCTCTCTCTCTCTCTCTCTCTCTCTCTCTCTCTCTCTCTCTCTCTCTCTCTCGTTCATGGAGAGGTATGCACGTCGTCCGAGTGATCACCCGCTTGCATGGGGAAGAAGGTGAAGGGGTTGCACCTAACGGCATGGTGGGAACCACTACTTGGAAGAAGGGAGAAGAGCCGGAGTTGGCCTCCACAAAACCAATTGAAATTAGGCTCGATAGAATCGTGTCACCAAGGGGGGGGAAACCATCTCTACGGCTTTGCCTGTGGCGACCTGTGGGGGATGATGCCCCGGTCGGCTCTCTCTCGGCAACGCAAAATCGCCATTGCTGCACAGGAAATTAGTTTTTTTCTCTCTTCTTTACTTTCTAGTGGGTGCCCTAAGTTGGGCACCTTGCCCACCTAAGGGTTGCATCCCACGGTCAAAGTGAACATGTCGAGGGTAGCATGTAGAAAGTGCAGTAGGAGGAATATTGCAAGGGCTTCATTGAGGAATTAAATGCACGACCTGCACTTTTTTGCAGATCTCACAAGACAGTAACAAATCGACAAGGGCCTTGCGAATAACCTCCATCAGCAAACTCGTGCTAGGAAATAGGGTGTAGCTAAGTAGATATTAGAGTAGTTTACTTAATGGAGAGAGATAATTTTCACACACAAGAGATTAGAGAGAGAGAGAGAGAGCACAGATATATGTGGTTTACTCAATGTGGGCTACGTCTATGGGAAAGTAGCCACTCAATGGCTTTAGTACTTCAAACCAAAAGTAGGTTACAAAGGGATAATACCCTTAATGGAGCTCCCAACTTGCTTCACTCTCATCATCTAACATACACCTTGTTTCATCAACTTCACAATTCATCTTGTGTGTAGAAGAGGCCTCCTTTTATAGGCCAAAAGGGTTGTCTTTTCTCATGAGAGGCAGCCATGTGTAGCCGCCCTTGTGTAGACAAGTCCATGTGTGGCCGCCCTTGAGAAGACAAGTCCGCCTAGAAATCGACCACCGGCCATTGAATTCGTCTACCAATCACTTGTCATTGACTACCGGCCCTCGGCCAATCGGCCATTTCTAGACCACTTTTTCCAGCCATAATATTCCAATAAAAGGCGAATATTTTGATGAGGCATGAATTTTTTATTTTTTGGTGATTAATTTTTCTTACGCATGATGGCTTCTCCTCATAATGGCAGCCTTACAAATGTGAGTTCTTATGAATAAAATTTAAAGGAGTGAATCAGGCTTAATAGCTCATTCGCAACTTTAAGAGGGTCTTGGCATTCTTTGGGTGGTTTTTCTGCATCTCTTGACCATGCCAAGACTAATGAAGCTGTTAGCAAGGCCAAGCACTAAGGGAAAATCTTGTAGACATCAAAGTTGTGGTAGATAGTAAGCATATTTTATGGTTTTTGGCAAGACTACAAGCCAATATGGTGGTAGATCCACATGTTAGGCACCAGAAGCATGGCTTCTCTCTTACTTGACATCAAGCAAGGAACATCGACAACACATGATCTTAAGAAAATAGATCCTCCTCCAGGATGATCACAGATACTTCAAACTATTGGCAAGGCCACTAGGCAAAGACGATCTTGATGATCAGTTTAAATATTATTTTTTTATTTTACAATTTCTAGAACATCTAGATAGCTATGGCATGGACCATCCATGTCCGATACCATGCAAATTTTCAATTGTTTGTACAATACAAGCTAGTAAGGCACAAGCATGGCTGGTAAATATCATCGTCAGCAACACAAGCAAGGATTTTGCAAGGCATGTTGCTATCAAAATTCAATACAAGCATGGCTTGTCCAAGATGGTGATTTAACCCGGAGCACAAAGGTTGCTTTTACCAAAAATGGTTTGAGTACTTTAATAGTACTACTCGACAGAGGTCGATTTTTGGTTATGTGAAGCAGAGCTTCTACTTATGACATATTGCATAGCGGCTTCCAAAGATTGGAATTTGCATTTGTCTATGAGCAAGAGTATTTGTAGCTATGAGCAATGGTAGCATCCAATGTGGGCTATTGAGAGATATCATGAAAAGATAAGACTTCCCATGTTTGGAAGATGCCATGAGCATACGAACTTCGAGGGGGGGGGGGGGGACTTGGCATGTGTTTGCATGTTATGTCATTATGTGCCAAGACGGCATGAATACAACAACTCTCTCTCTCTCGTGCAGTAGATATGGCTATGAGCCTGATTCAAGCAAGTTTTTATGTTCACAACTCAAGACAACTGGCCAGAGCAGAGTAACCAGGTTAGATAATTTCAAGTTTTCTTGTCATTTTAACTTTTAAGTTGGCAAGGATTAATTTTCTATTGAACAAAGAAAAGTGCTTTGACAACATTCATGAGAAGCAAGGCATCTAACCCATGCCGAGATCCTAGTGTTGACTTCGAATCAGCGACATTGGCACACAATTGTAGGAATTTGGCAAAGTAAGGATATAAGCTCGCAATTTATGTATGACAATGACGTATTATGATGCATTCATGTCCGCTTGTGCAAGACACTTATGGTATCGGCTCAATATGTAGGGGGGGGTCACCATTCTTGCAAAGTATTTGCACCTATGCATGCATGCCATGCTAGTGAGGTAGACATAATTCCATCTCATTATTGTTTACGCTTCCGTTATAGCACTAGCTACTCTGTAAAGGACGAGATAAATTATTGATGTCTTTAAAAAAAATCTTTATGTTTATTCACAGGCAAAGTGCCATACTTAAGTTACCATGGTACAATCACGACCACATACAAGGTAGGCGGGTAAGACTTGCCTTATATTACCTCTCTCTACGAGAGTGTTGTACAAGCACATTTTTGTACGCTTATAGGATAAGCTATGCCACAACCATTGTCTACACAGAGGCATACAAAGAAATCATACAACATAGTAGAATATGGGATTTTCCTCAGCAACATTCTCTCTCTCTCTCTCTCTCTCTCTCTCTCTCTCTCTCTCTCTCTCTCTCTCTCTCTCTCTCTCTCTCTCTCTCTTTTCTAATTCTTGCCGAGAAAGTGAAATTAGGCATGATTTTACTACAATATTTCTATGTCGATATGGTAATAGGAAGGGCTAAGAGCTATTTGTTTCAAAGGGCTACAAGCCATCTATTTTGGAATAGCTAAGAGCCATGTATTTCTAATCCATCAATGATGGTTTTCAAGATCAAACAATTATATCCAGTTGATTACCCATTGATTCTATTAGACAAGTAAGAGTCTTGCCATTTATTGATGGGTGTTATTTTAGCACTACATACCTTAAGTGTGAAGATCAAGTTGAATTTTTGAAAGCCTTAAACTCGTAAATGCTTATCTCTAGCAAGGTGTACAAATGAAGCAAGCATTTCAGACAGCATGACCGTTCACAAAAACCCAAGATTATGGAATTTTAGGTCTAGAAAAGATCCAATTGTGAATAGAACCCCAACTTGAGCGGATCTCCTATTTTGTCTATAACAATGAGAGAGTATACAAACACAGTTTTGGGGTAAGACCCAACTCGGGATTACTAAATCACTTACTAAGTGTTGAGGGTCAGTTTTTTGAACTTTCACACTTGCACTTTCAAGGAAAGAAGTCCATAAGCTGCCAAGGGATAGTGGACAATTTCAACTTTCACAGTTGATTGCCATTAGTATTGGCTGCTAGTTGAGTAATTTTCCTACACGGTCTAACCAAGGGGTTTGACAATGTAGATTTTAACCAAGGGGTTTGGATTGCAAAGGCAACACCCAGGGTTACTGGAGCAGGTACATTTGACTATGGGTAAGTGAACATTATGTTCAACCTCTAGGTACGTATCTGATTCAATTTTATTGAATATTTTTTTAATATCTGCTTGTTTACTTTTCCAAGTAAGATGCATTAACTTCTATGTTTTCATCCATTTTTCTCTTTACAAGACATGACAAGGTCATGTAGGAGCAAATTATTTTGGGTCCGTAGTGTCCAACATACATTCTTGTATTATGCATTATGGACCTATATGTAGGGTTTTCTTTGGCACATGTTGTCCCATGGGATACAACATACTCTAGGAACTCAAGGAGTTTGGTTTAGCCAGTGTGGAGCAAGGCTAATGAGGTTCCTCTCACTCCCGTTGTAGAATGTTTGTGGTTACCTCCACACACCATTACATCTTGTACTTAAAGGATGTATTTTTTTAGACATCCTTATCTAAGACATCTTCTACATGTGGAGAAATTGAGTCTCTAGGACTAACACTGGCACCCAATATTCCAATTATTTATCACGACGAAGTCTTTAAGTGCAAGTCAAATCCATTTTATGGACCATTTTCAGCATGTCCTATTAGGAACAATTTGAAAGGCCAGGAATTGTCGGCGGGTAGTTAGAACGACTTGTTAAGGTTACAAGTGCTGCTAAACAACGTCAACGAATGGTTGTTTATGCATATGGAAAGGCTATGTGTTGCTAATGAAAATGTCTCATTGTTTGTACCTAGAAGTGATTTTTGTTTCACATTCTATTATGATTCAAACGTTTCAGCAAGGTTTGCAAATGATTGCAATAGAAAGTATTTAGTTTCCTTTCCAAACTATATGCACTCCTCTCTCCTGTGTGCTATGAGCATCGCATTTGACATAAGTATTGGCAAGTATGATCACGGATATGTGTTACCATATACATGTGGTAGTGATGTGTGTGAAATAGTGATGTGTGTGAACACACTTTGGACCACCGAAACACACTTCAGAGCACTGGGACATTTTTTCCCTCTTTAGGAAGTTTTTCCCCCCGTGCATTGTATATACGCCCATCATTCTAGGGCTATCTATTTTTCCATTACATACTAAGATACACTCTCTGTTGTGTGCTTTGAGATTTTTCTCCAAGCTGTGTGTGTTTTCTTGCAACCCTAATTCCAACAATTGGTATCAGAGCTGGTTGCATCCTCCCGGGCTCAATCGCCAGTAGCTCCAGCACACGTTTGCTCACTTTCTCGGATTTCTGTAAGATTTGGCGAGCGTTTGCACGTTGAAAAAAAAATTGGGCAAGCTCAAACAGCTTAGTCTAGTCAATTTTTTGATTTGGGTTCATTTTGACCTGCGTTTCCACTACAGGTAGTACTGCACAAGCTATTTTGTCATTTTGCGTAAATTTTTTATCAGCGCCGTTTTTTGCATAACAGGTCCCTTACAACAGTTTGTGCTATATAGCATGTGTTGTTCCCGCTTCATTTCTCCTCTTTTCGGACAGTTTTTACATCAGGTGTAGGCATTTGTCATGGCCGACGACAACACAGATGTGTTCAAGATGTTTGTTGCTGAGGACAGATTAGATGGGGACAATTACCCTATGTGGGCTTACGTAATGCAACATGTTCTTATGTCAAAGGGTGTTTGGAATATTGTGCGGGGCATTGATGTATGTCCTGGTTTTGAGGATGTAGGCAATGTTGAGGTTGTTGCAAGTCTTGCTGCAAGGATTGTTGTTGTTAGAGTTGATTTGCCTACAGCTGAGCAAGCTTGTTGGGATGTAAAAGATGTGCAGTATCATGCATTGATTGCATTGTCTGTAAAGCGTACTATTACTCCCCACATTCGTTCAGCAAAATCTACAAAACAGGCTTGGGATATTCTAGCTGGTCATTATGCAAGTCACAATGAGGCTAAAACTGCATAGCTGTGTAAAGAGCTGGAATCAAAGATTATGCATGAGGAAGATCACAGGACACTTTCCTTGCTGGTGTCAAGGATATCAATGAGCAACTTATTTCTGTAGGTGAAGTCATTTCAGACAGTTCCCTTGTGCAGATTGTTCTTGATGCCTTGCCAGAATCTTAGCAGACTTTTTCTAGTACTTGGAGACTTATGACCCAAGGAAATTCTGAAGTTGTCAAGTTTGATGCATTGTGCCCATTGCTATTTTGTGAGAGTCACTTTCTAGACAAAATAGGACTAGACAACGTGCAATTGAATAGGATTTTATTGATGTTCAAAAAAAGGGTGGTAACAGCAATGTAGCCACTTCTTATGGTTCTTCTGCGAGTGGAAAATCACTTGTTCCTAATGCTTCTGCTGGCAGCAATTTGTCTAGAAATTGTGGTAATAAGGGCAAAAATAAGATGCATTGCTATTATTGTAAATCTAATGATCACTTGATCAAGTAGTGTCCTAAGTTGAAGGCCAAAGAGACTAAGAAGAAAGAGGGTGGTTCCACTACAAATGCTAGATCCACTACAAATGCATCTATTATTGAGTCTTCTGTGAAATAAGATTGTGATGTTGATGTTGATGCAAAATGGGCTTTTAGTGTAGAGTGTACCTATAATCCTGTTGTCCATGATACATGCATGTCAGTTGCAGTAGATTCACATGTATGGTATCTTGACAATGGTGCTACAAAGCACACTACCTCACATCATGATTTGTTCACCTCTCTTGAGTCTGTCTCTCACGGGAATTCAGTTACCTTGTGACAACAATGCCTCTTAACCGGTTCGGGGAGTTGAAAAGATTGTGCTTACTGCTGCAAATGGAAGTTCTTTCACACTTGTTAATGCACTTTATTTACCTAGAATCAAGAAGAATATTTTGTCTGTATGCCTTGCTAGACTTGGTCTTGTGGTCAAATTTGTGGATGACACATGTACTTTACATGATCTTAGTTTCAGTGAGACTGATGAAATTGTTGTATCTGGCATTTTATGATGTGGGCTGTATAAGCTCCCTTTGTATGATAAGTGTGGGCAAAATTTTGCAAATGCAGTTGTGGATTCAAAGGCTATTTCAGATGCAAAAATTTGGCATGCACGTCTTGGTCATTTGAATTTTGTCAGTTTGCTGTGTTTGCAGAATTTGATATGGTTGCTTCTTTGCCGCTTCTTGAAGCACCTATCAAACATGTTTGTGAAGGCTGTATTTTGGGTAAGTGGTAGCATTTGAAGTTTCCAAAGGATGGTTCAGTTAGAGCCACATGCAGGTTGCAGCTTGTGCATAGTGATGTTTGTGGGCCCATGCAAACTCCATCCTTGGGCAATTACCTTTACTTTGTGACTTCCATTGATGATTACTCTAGGCATACATGGGTATTTCCTCTTAAAGCAAAGTCCGAAGTATTTATGTGCTTCAAACAATTTCTAGCTATGGCTGAAAATGTCTCAAAATGTACTATGGGCACCCTCCGTTCCAATTGAGGGGGGGAGTATATGTCTCATGAATTTACTGCATTTTTTGCTAATCGTGGGATAAAACACCAATGTACAGTGCCTTATACTCCTTAGCAAAATGGTGTTGCTGAGAGGAAAAACATGCCACTTACGAAAATGGCACAATATATGGTCAAAAGTCTAGCTTTGCCGCATTCTTTTGGCTTGAGGCCATCATTTGTGGCACTTATGTACTAAATATGTGTCCTATTTGCAGTCTATTACTCCATATGAAGCATGGCATGATTAAAAACCTTCTATTGAGCACATGCATGTTTTTGGCTGTTTGGCATATGCTTTGGTGCCACAAACACAACACAAAAAATTGGATGATAAGGCTGTCAAATATATTTTTGCTGGTGATAGTGCTAAAAGCAAAGGTTACAGGTTGTATCATCACAAAAAAAGTGTATTCTGGTTTCACGGGGTGTTGTGTTTGTGGAGGATTCTGTTTAGCCCTTACTGTCATGTACTAGAGATAGTAATGTAAGCTCACAGGACATTTATGACACTTTGTTGCCTCTTTTCAGTGGTGAAACTACGAATTTAAATTCCAATGAGGCAAATGTACAACCTATGGGGGTTTCTGAAAATGTTACAGATCAGCCTATCACTGATGCAGATGTACATGATGTACTTGATGAGGAAAGCGCTGAGAATGAGGAAACTAGAGGTATGCCTAAATGGCTGGTGCATACTTTGTGTGACAGTAAATTGGATGCACCTTTGTCTAGTCGTACGCGTTCAAGTTCTCACCATGCATCTTATGCATTGAATTGTTATGCTTTGGCTATGTCTAGCTTACATGATGTTGAGGAACCTCTGTCTTTTGATGAAGCACAAAATTCAAAAATTTGGATGACTGCCATGCAATCAAAATATGATGCACTTATAGAAAATGACACATGGACTTTATGTGATTTGCCTCTTGGCAAAAAGGCCATTGGTACAAAGTGGATTTACAAGTTGAAACGCAAGTCGGATGGTGAGATTGATCGCTATAAGGCACGACATTTTGCAAAGGGTTATGCACATCCAAAAGGCATTAATTATGAAGAAACTTTTGATACCACTTGTCGTATGACTACTGTGTGTTTTCTATGTGCATTGGAAGCTCATTTTGGTTGGGATGTACATCGGTCAGACATTGTTACTGCTTTCTTGAATGGTGACATATTTGGGGAAGTCTATGTAACGCAGCCTCATGGTTTTGTCAAGAAAGGACAAGAGGATAAGGTGTGCAAATGTAACAAAGCTTTGTATGGGTTGAAGCAATCTCCTTGTGCTTGGTATGAGAAGGCTGACACTCATTTGGTAAAACAAGGCTTTTGTAATAGTCCAATAGAAATCACATTGTATGTAAAGCATGAGGGTGATGTACTTCTCATTGTGGTTCTTTATGTAGATGATTTTTTGATCACTGGACAAGATGAGAGACATATTGCTAAATTTAAGGCTGATTTGAATGCTACTTTCAAGATGAAAGGTTTGGGGATGTTGCATCATTACCTGGGTATACAATTTAAGCAGTGTGATGGTGGTATTGCCTTGTGTCAGAAAAATTACATAGAGACATTGCTATGTAAGTTTGGACTTGAGGATTACAAACCTATTGGCACTCCCATGGAAAGAGGTTTGAAATTGAGTCTTCTTGATGCTGGTGATCCTACAGATGTCACTCTTTACCAAACTGTTGTTGGATGCCTCATTTATGTATGCAACACGAGGCTGGATATTTAGTTTGCAGTCTCACAGGTCACCAGATTTATGCATAGCCCAGGGTCTAAGCATTGGCACGATGTCAAGAGGATTTTTTGCTACTTGAGTGGCACTTTATATCTTGGCTTGTTTTATCTCAAGGGGGGATCATTACCGCCAAACTTACATGCTTATTCAAACTTAGATTGCGCTGTTTTGACACGCAAGTATCCACAAGTGGTTTTTGTTTCATGGTTGGCAGTTCATGTATACATGGTTGAGCAAGAAGCAACCTACTATGTCCACTTCTAGTTGTGAAGTTGAGTATAGGGCAGTCTTCATAGCTACGATTGAGTGTGTATGGCTCAGACCCCTTATGGTTGATTTGAGTGTTGGACAGGACACTGCCAACACTATCTACACTGACAATCAGAGCCCATTGGCACTTGCGAGGAACCCAGTTTTTCATGCTCGCACAAAGCACATTGAGGCGCATTACCACTATGTCAGGGAGAGAGGCTCTCAGTAGGAGAAATTGGCTTGGCTTATGTGCCAACACAGGACAACCTTGCAGATCTTTTCACAAAGGCATTGTCTCATGAGAAGTTTGAAGCTTTCTGCAAAGCTTTGGGCTTACTCCCTGTTGTGGACTGATCATGTCCTCACAACATGGCACTTCCCTTTACTCTATGTGCCAACTCTAATTCACCGCATCACTCCAGGGGGGATTTGTTACCATATACATGTGGTAGTGATGTATGTGAACACACTTATGACCGTCAGGGGCAACTTTTCCCTCTTTAGGAGGTTTTTTCCCACGTGCATTGTATATACGCCCATCATTCTAGGGCTATCTATCTTTCCATTGCACACTAAGTAATACACTCTCTGTTGTGTGCCCTTCATCTTCTCCAAGTTGTGTTTGTTTTCCTGCAACCCTAATTCCAACGATATGTAGGTTCAAAAAAAATTTTGCTAAATGCATGCATACTAGGTGTTATGGGCCTTGGTGTTTAGCAAAGGCTAATTTGGAGCGGCAGGCACATTCGTGACAAAAATCACCAATAGAGGTCATGGCTTAGTTTGAGTGCTTGTGGATCTTTCTAGTTAATAAAGATGGTTATTTATAACATTGTTGATTCCTCAACAATGTCCTAAGGCACTGTGCTAAAGAGTAATATTGTGCTAAAGGATATGCAGAGTGCTTACATCAGCTATAAGAGTAATATTGTGCTAAAGGATATGCAAAGCACGTACGTTAGCACTAGCAATCCAATTAGAAAGCATGTATTGCTCTAGTTGGAGTTGACTTACCATAAGGCAAAGCATGTTTGCGACTAGGTTTAGTCTCTTCATGTTTTACTCATGTTCTCAACCTTGAACACTAGTTCTGGTGGGGTTGTTTACTAATGAAAATTCATAGCATGTCAACGACTTATAATTTGCTGATGATTTATGTTAGCCAGTCACTTTCATGGAAAGTGAAAAGAGGTACTCTTTTAGGTAAATCTTAGTTGTGATAACTCATTTATCATACTCAAGTGAGTTCTAAATGGAGTCTACAAGCTATGTTGTATATGATCTTGCTACAAAAAACGGTTGCAAAGGGACAAAAATGTGAAAGATCACGATGTTACTCTTGGTTTCATTAAACCTCATACTGAGCCATGTTCCTATCAAATAAACAGTTGGATCCATGAAGGATGCCACTGTATAAAACATTAGTGTTCTTATGAAGATACAACCACTTTTTTTTTTAGGACGAAAATGCTTCTCCAATGGGGGAGTAATGTCAGGCCTAGGGTAAGACCATGCGGTAGGCCAAGGGCCAAGACAGACATGTGGTCAAGGGGGCCATATTATTAGTAGGCAGGGCCTATAGGGTGTGATCGGGTGGAGAGTTGCATGCTCCAATCCCCTCAGGCTTACAATGCTCATCAATGCATCTTTGAAGATAGGGTTGCACACTACATTGAATGGAATGCCGCATGCAAGAAATCCTTGTGTCCACTTTAAATGCAGCATGTATAGCCATTGTTTATCAAACTTTTGATGAAGAGTCCAATCAATTTGTATCCCTTTACAATACAATCAATACAACTTCTCTTCAAATTAGACTCATGACTACACAAACCTGCTTTGAAGGATATTGTACCATGCACTTCACTTTGGGAACAAATACTATGAAAAATTTTCTCTCTATCTTGAGCACATCGGCTTCCTCTCCTCGATCCCAAGAGTTCCTTCTTCATCTTTGGGATCTATTCCTCTCAGGGTATGACCGCTTTTGCATGACCCTTTATTTTTTCTCTCAAGTATAGCCCTTTCCTTTCATGCATAATTAGAAAATATTTCACATATGTCTTGTGGAGATAAACCACAAGGCCTGACATTACCACTAAACACGTGGTGACAAGGCTTGCATGACAAGCAAGATGCAATTTGTCTTGGCGTTATTTCATGCACGTACATCCACTCATGACCACAAACTATAATGCATAAAAGAGATTTGTAAAAAGTAGACAATTGTAAGTTGATCATTCTAGCAAACACACACTTGAAGAAAAAGAATTCATTGATTATGTCAAACAATTGATAAAAACCATTTTAAAGGTATCCTACATCAATTCCATCATAAGCATACTTTTTGTCATAATAATCAATGTCTAATTCTCCTAAATGATTTTCTCATGTTAAACTGATCATTTGATATGGGGAAGTGCCAGGGGAGAAAAAGCTAGAATATTGGTTAAGCTAGCAGACCAGCCACATTAGGGATCCAAAGGAAGGAAAATAGGGATCCAAAGGGGGAGGCATCTGCAAAATAGCCATGTGCAACAATGGGCTTACAAGACCCTAAGGTTCAGCCCATTAAGACTTCCAAAATGCTAAGGTTCAAAAATTCAAAGGTTGTGTCCAAAGGTCAAACATGGGGGGAATTGGATGCTTTGTGTGTGTCCCAAAAGTCTTTAGCAATCCCTACATAAGAGGGGGAGAGCCTTGCTTGTAGAGGATGAGAGATAAATTCACACACACACACACACACACACACAGACACAAGCTCCCTTTACACAAAGGGAATGAGGGACACATGTCAGCTCCCTAGCCCAAATGCCCACAAGGTGTACCCAATTCCTATTGGATGGCCTTGGAGGTGGACCAATGAGAATTAGGCTAGAGTAAATCTAGTTTAATTAATTTTAAAAACACTTAATAAAAGAACCAATGAGAATTAAGCTCTCTAGAAGACTATTGGACAGTCTCCCAAGGGGTCCAATGAGCATTCAACAGCCCAATGGCTTGCCTGATTCCTATTGGCCAAGAGGCAAAGGGGTCCAATGAGAGTTTAGTTGCATTTATTAATTACATAAAGCTCTCACAAAAGGGGAAAGGGGGACACATGTCAGAAGGCTATCACTTATACTGCTTAATTATCATTGGCTAACCCTAGGGAGGTCCAATGAGAGTGGAGCATGAGTAAATAGCAAGAGGGGTCGACCAAGAGAGAGAGGGGGCTGATTTTTGCAAGGCATTATCACACACACACTCACACAATCTCATCTGTGAAGTAAATAAGACTCTCTCTCCTTCTCAAGCTTTAATGGAAAGCTTACCATCTACTCCAAGCTTGTGAGAAGGGAGGCCTACACCAACAACTCTTGCCTTTGTGATGCAAATCCAACCAAGAGCCAAGCTTCAATTTATGCTCATCTCTTCTATCATGCTAACTACTAAGCTAAGCTATGCTAATATGAGTGATTATGTGAGGAGATGTACATCTTTCTCGTAAGAATACTCCTTCTTCCTCTCAATCTACTCTCATACCCTGCTAGCTCTCACCATCTTCGAAGGTGTGTGAGGTCTTGGGTCTGAGACCGGAGATAATTGATGTTGTGTTTGATAAGTGTTTTTCTTAGTGCATGAAACTTTCATCTTCATTGCACTAGCTAGTCTTGAAGGAACACAAAGAATTGTATTGTACAATGTTTCTCTTACTGGGAGAAACCATAATACAAATCCTTTTGGAGGGGGGACTGGCTCCATGTAAATCCGGTCCTCAACTATTGTCGATAGCTTAATTTCTCTCTCTTTTGAAAGTATTGTTCATGCTATCTAACTAGGTGTTATGCTTTTTGTTGCTCTCTCCACCCAAGCACTCTTGTAAATCTCATTTGGAATCTATTGTAATGAAATGCCCACTATGTTCATGCTAATTTCCGCTACACACAAGTTTTTAGGCCATTAAATGTTACACTTTTTATAAAAAAATCTCATTCAATGTCTAGGTCTATTGAATGATTTCCACACAATTTATACACTTACAAATTATAAGAATGATTACCTAAACAATACAATGCAATGGTTAATAAACAAGCAATTCTAGATTTTTGTTACATCGTCATGCTTTTATACAAGTTACATTTGTAAAAACAATCTGTATTGATTGTGCATATCTTCCTAGAAGTGTGAGCAAATACTCTAAACACAACAAGGTGATAACATTGTCGTAATTGAATCACTTCTAACCTTACAAGATAAACATCAAATACGGCTAAAAAACTTCAATTAAAAACTTTGATCTAACTTTTGCCATGTGTGAGTACTTCAGTCTAACACAAGGACTCAGAGAAATTCCTAATTCTACATTCATTTTGAAGTGTGAGATAAACTTGAACATGAAAAAAATGAATGATTCAATTCTATTTAAACATATGGAATATATAATACACAATCGCAAGCACAAGCTAATCCTATAATCTAAAACCTTCAAATAGAAATCATAAACCTTAATTTATATCAAGTGCAAGTACATACACGAATAAACTTTTTAGTCTCTCAAGTAGAATTTCTAACCTACAATTGCCTATTGCTAAATGGAAGTGAACTTTCAAACAAAATTATTAATTTATGATTATTAATTAAAAAATTGAAAGATCTAACTATTGTTCATGTGCAAAGATATACTTATTAGTGCTATAAGCGATAAGATTAGAAGTAAAAGTGAAACAAATGAGTAAACATGTTTACTCTAGCACAAAGACATATCATCTCTATTTATAATACATATCCATCTTCAAGTGTGATTATATACTCCAACACAATGATAAACGACTTAAAATCTTAAACTTCTCCTATTTAAGTGTGAGAAAACTCAAACACAAAAAAGAGTGAGATTATTAATTTGTTAAGTTATTAAAAATTTTGAACTTAATTTCAAAAAAGTGCAAATGCTACTACAACTTATCACTAATTGCAAAATTTAAATGTGGAATTAACAACTAATCTTATATCTAACCTAATTTTTTTTAATAGTCTTTATTTTTCTAATCTTTTGACTAAAAGAGAGTGAGAATCACTTTTCAAAACTCAATCAATACTTGTTTGTTTGAAAATGGTTGGGAAAGTACCCAGTGGCGTCTTATATACCAAAAAAACTTCAATCGTATTTTTTTTCAATTAAAGTTTGTATTGATCAAATTTTATTTTTTTATCGAAGTGCATAGAAATAATCTGGTAGACTAATTTCAATGATGTGCCCCTGTACTATACAGTCATTTTATTATAGGAAATGTATTATATGCCCATTAAACGCATATAATATGTTTAACATTTAAATCTTATAATTCAACTTAGATTTTTGGAGTTTGGGTTACAAGGAAATGGAGGAATACCCTCCTCTGACCAAGTTTTGCTACAATCAAAGAGCTGCATAAGGAGTATGGTCTGAGCATGGAGGGTGTGCTTCCAAAGGATCTTACGGAAGAAGACCTCCTTGATGACCAATGGATGACTGTTTTCAAGCAACTATTATGAGCACGTATAGAGCTAGAAGAGATCAAGAGGAGGTTCTCACAATGTACAAGAACTTGGACTTGATGATAAGCTTAATATTGATTACAACACTTAATAGTTTATAAAGAGAGCTAGATACAAGACTTGGATTACATGACTTGAGTACAAGACAAGGCATGATTGCAAGGACAAGACTTGAACATAAGAACTAAGAGGGATTTCCTCATAGGAGACTCACAACTAGTGTTGGCAAGGTTGAGGGGCTTGTAGCCCAAGACCCCTATTTACACTAGTGCTTGAGGAGGTTACTTGAGGAGGTTAGGACTTTCTAGGTACTTCTTGAGGAGGTTAGAACCTTCTAGAATCTTCTAGATCCTTCTAGATTCTTCTAGATCCTTCTAGTAATGACCCCCTCCTCTAGCGACGCGTTCCACGAGGAGCAGTGGTGTTCCTTGACTGGGGCTTCCATGGATGTTTTTGATGGAACTCTTGGACTTTGAGAGATGCATGTTGAAGATTGTGTGCTGGTTCCCAGGTTTGTTCACTGACATCATAGCCTTTCCAATGCACCAAGTATTGTAACCTGCCACGCGAAACTCAAGAATCTAGGACTTTCTTGACCTCATGTTCGTCATGTCCTTGAATCTCAACCGGAGGAGGTGGTTGTAGGGCTCTTCTTGGGATCTTACATGTGTGACAAGGTTCTAGGACTAAGACATGAAAGATCGGATGGATTTTCATGGATGAGGGCAATCGGAGTCGATAGGTGACTAGATTGACTTGACGTATAATTTTAAACGGGCCAAGCCTTCGATAATCAAGATTTTGATAGGGACGAGATGAATGCAGATCACGCCGGAGGAGCCACACTTTATCCCCTTCTTTGTATTTTGGATGTTGCATGCGATGGAGATCTGCACTTTCCTTATACTTGCATTGAGCTTCTTTGATATGAATTGTAAGTTCTTTGTGAATTGTAGATAATTTTTGTGTAAGATGAATAGCAGCTGGATTCTTGACTTGATGGTGTCTGTGGATATCCTGTTTGGGATGTTGACCATAATTAGCAAAGAATGGAATGTGACGGGTGGAGGCATGAAAACTGTTATTATAGGAGAATTCTGCTAGTGGTAGGAGCTCAACCCAATTATCCTGGTGATAATTGATAGTACAACGGAGATACTGTTCCAAAACTTGATTTACTCTCTCTGTTTGTCCATCACTTTGTGGGTGATTGGTTGAGGAGAAGTTGATTTGTACTCCAAGTAGCTTGAATAATCTTTTCCAAAAGCTAGAGATGAATTGTGGGCCTTGATCAGAAAGTATGTCATTCGGTAATCCGTGATAAAGATAGATATGTTGTAGAAAGAGTTTGGTCGTACCTTTGCCGGTGATGGTTTTAGTGGTTGGAATGAAGTGTGCCATTTTTGTAAACCGATCCACGACTACTAAAATGGAGTCAAATCCTTGTGACAAGGGTAGCTCTACAATGAAATCCATGGAGATGGATGACCATGGTTTGCTTGGAATGGGCAAGGGATGGAGTAACCCATGAGGAGGAGGAGGAGGGGCCTTTGATCTATTGAAAGTGTCACAAGTGCCTACATACTCCTTGACAAGCTTCCACATTTGAGGCCACCAAAAGTCACGGGAGAGAAGCTCAATTGTCTTATTAACCCCAAAATGCCCTACTGATGGAAGATCATGCCATTGTTGAAGTACCTCCAAGCGTGTTGGTCCTGGCGGAATATAGAGAAGACCATTATAGTAAATTAGTCCATCAATTTCTTGAAAGTCCTCATTAACCTCTTGTCCTTGTAGTTGTTATCTAATATTTTGAGCAAGTGGGTCTTTGGCAATTTGCTTCTTCACCTTAGAAAGAAAAGTAGAATCTTCAGGAGCTTCGCTCATGGTGGCGTTTAGCTTAAGCTACTCAGGTTTCAAAATCACTAACTCTTGTTGATCAAATGCTGTGTCTCCTTCTCTAGGTGCAAGGTAGGATCTTCTTGAAAAGGCACCTAGCTTACCTTGTTGACGGCTATGGGAGGTGCTCGACTTCCATATTGTTTTTGAGGAGCTCATGGACCTTCAAATATTCCCCCACACTGATATTATGCCCAATAGTTGTGTCAACGATGACTGACATCTTTACAATTTCTACAAGTACCTCAGTCCTTGAATAGAATTCCTTTTGAGTGAATAGAAAAATTGTAAGGTTAGGAGAAGAGAAGGTGTTGACAAGTCAACCTTTCAACAACACTTCCACAAAGATTCCATGAAGATTCCTCAAAGATTCTCTAAAGATTCCATATGAAGATGTTGATGAAGTGATGAAGATGAAGATGGATGCTGTAATGTGAAGATACAAGCTCATGGACATCATCGAATATCCCGTTATTATCATTTTGAGCCATTACGGTCACTTTTGTAATGTTTACAAGAACTTCATATTTTAAGTCGGCAATTGTATTTTGGCCACAGATGCTTGTTGGATGAGCAAAGCCAGCTCACGGTGTTGTAATTAGGCTCTATAGAAGCCTAGGGACAAATCAGGTCATTTTGGCCGGACATTAGGTTTTCTAAGGTTTAGTATATAAACCAAAACCTAAAGCTTTGTAAGGGACTTTTCTAATAATCTTATCTTCTGTGTCGATTGGGAGACTGCGAGAGAGTGAGAGAGTGTGTATGTGTACTAAGAGCTACGGTGGTCAGAATCGCAAACGGAGAGCAGCAGTGTGTTGCCCATGAGGAGAGCTACGCGTTGATGCTTACATCACGCACGTTCGCCTGTGTTTTGGAAGATTCACCCGCAAGCTACTTTTGGAGATTTGGTGAGTAAACGTTGTCCGTTTTTTCATTTCATCATATCCACGTGATCAAAGCGAGTAGAGCTACGCATTAGGCATCTTAGTTTTTGGAAAGGTCGACCTGCAAAAACCTGTCAGACATCCTACGCGATTCTACACCGGGTGTTTTTGGGTCACGGACCTTAGGGAGAGTGGCCTATTGGTGTTGATAGGATATCCCTTAAGTTTCGTAACGTTTTGAGAACGTCTAATGGGCTTTTGGCTTGTGGTAGCATCATAGGAGACTCTCACATTCATAGAACCGATGGCATGTAGATTTGATATCTCTATAGGAAGTAGTCATTAGTCGGTCAAGTAGAGGTTGACACCCTTTGCTTGCTTCCATGCGCCTGCGGGTCGAGCTCCATCCTCAGTTGACATTATATGTTATGTGAGTTCTCGCTGTGCTAACGTCCGTCGTGGCGTATCCACCAACATTGGCGTCGTTGCTGGGGACGAGGGTCCTAAGTAGGTGACCGAGACTAGTCCTTGAGGATAGAGGTCCCTCTGGCTTGCCAGAGTAATATTTTACATTTAGATAGGATCAGAGGGTGGTGGACTCTCTAGGTCTTAGGAGGAGTCTAGGGAGCATGTGTCTAGCCTGGATCTTCCGTCTTAGGTAGTATTAGGTAGTAGTAGGTTGTGGTGTAGAGAGTAGGAGTTGGAGTGGTAGATGTGCAGGTGGTAGGTTGACTTGAGAGTTCGTGTGAGGCCGGGAAGAAACCAAGACATCAAAATCACCAGCTCACATGATGAGTAGGAGTAGGGTAAGTAGGATATCTTGATTGCTGATCTAGAGCACTTTATGCATGTCTTATTTCCGGGGGAGGTCACCTAATAAAAATGTAACCTATCACGTGAGTTCAACAGAAGCGTATTTAAAGTTCTTGAAACTTACAGAAATATATGTACAGAAGGGCATTATTTTTTCAAACTTGAAAAAAACTCACAGATTTTAAAGGAAAAGTGCACATTATATTCCTAACAAAATTCACAGATAAGGGGTTTTACAAACATGTCTTGAACGCACGTGATATGGTAGTTCTACACATAGTGAACCCCCCCGAGTCTTATTTGCTGTTAGGCTCATCAGAGAAGTGGAAAATTCTAAGTAGGAAAGACAGTAAATTGTGTTTGGAAGCTAATTTGAAGTCCAAAAGTTTCTGTGATTATTGTTGAGAGCTCTACAGAGCATAGGGAGTACTACTGCCATAAAAAATTTGCATTTTAAGACAGTAGACATCCTACGCGTAGGATGTCTCCAGGGCACTTTTGGCAGGAAATTTGGGGAAACTGAGGTTACCAGTGTGTTCAGAGGGTAGGTTTTACCCTAGTAACATATTGACTTGAGTGTTTTTTCCTATTTTTGTTGACCAAAAGCCAAAAGACGGAGTCAGAAAACGTAAAATTTCAGAAAAGGCTTAAATTGAGTGATTTTTGCATGTTTTTGCAAGTGTGAAGCATACTTGCACTTGCTGAGAGCATAAGGAAGCATCAAGGACACTTCAGTCTAAAAAAATAAGCAGTAGACATCCTACGCGTAGGATGTCTACAGGGTGATCTGGGCATTTTTTTGAAAATCTGAGGTTACCAGTGTGTTTAGAAGTAGGTTCTACCCTATTTTCACCTGGAAAGTGGAAATTTGACCAAATTTTAACAGATTAAAGCCAGAAGGCGAGAATTGCCAAACATCCTACCCAAATTGTGTCCAAGGCCTAATTTTGAGACCAAACCATAGGATGACTCCATAGGCATGTTCTAAATGTTGTATTGAGTATAAATTTCATCTCATTTGGGTCAGTAAAAGTGAAGATTAAACAGACTTTAGCATTTTTGGACGAACAAAAGAGAAGAATAGCTAGTTTTGGGGTCTTTTGACATCCAAACTCAAATCTAAGCATACTAGTGGGTTGCTGAAGACTAGGGGAATCTTTGGTCCAAGTTTGTGTTCATTCTGAGCAAAAAGACATCCTACACGTAGGATGTGTACTGCATGATTCTGAGACCAAAATTCTATTGTGACCATACCATGCTGTCATATAGCCTTAGATAAGCCTCCTAGGCAAATTTGGTCCAATTTGGAGTTGATTTGACTTGGGAATTCATCAAAACAGACATCAGGCTTATGGAACAGATTCTTGATCATTTGACCAGCCTACAAGTGTCATAATCAAAAAGTAAAAATAGCTGTGAGTTTAGCACATCAAGGGGAAGCTACAGTGCAAGTTTGAGCTGAAACAGAGCAAAAAGACATCCTACGCGTAGGATGTCTCCAGCTTGATTTAGGACTCCAAACCAACATTTGAGCACACCATTGTGATCAACACAACAAGGAGAAGCTGGGGTGAAAATTTCAAGTCATTCTGAGAAAAAAGACATCCTACTAGTAGGATGTCTCAAGGTGATTTTTAGGTCCAAATGAAAATCTGAGCATACCATTGGGTTGCTGGACACAAGGAGAGTCTTAGGTTCAAATTTGGGCCAATTCTGAGCAAATAGACATCCTACCCGTAGGATGTCTCTTGCATGATTTTGAGGCCAAAACCCTACTATGACCATACCATAGTGTTGTATAGCCTTATATAAGCCTGCTAGTCAAGTTTGGTCCAATTTGGAGTTGATTTGACTTGAAAATTCACCAAATCAAACATCTGGCTTCTGAAACAGATACTTGATCATTTGACCAGCCTACAAGTGTCAGAATCAAAAAGTGAGAATAGCTGTGTGTTTAGCACATCAAGGGGTATCTTGGATTCAATTTTGGGTTAAATCTGAGCAAAAAGACATCCTACCCGTAGGATGTCTCAAGGTGATTTTTAGGTCCAATTGAAATTTTGAGCATACCAGTGTGTTGCTAGACTCCAGGGGAACCTGTGGTTCAAATTTTGGTCAAATCTAAGCAAAAAGACATCCTACTCCTAGGATATCTCCAGGTGCTAAATGAACTTCTGGGGAGATTTTGACCTCATACAATTGTTTATCATGTCCTATTAAGCTTAGCCAACAAGTTTCAAGTTATTTGGACATCATTTGCTCCTAATATAAGACATCCTACCCTCTGAGTGCACCAGAAGCTTATGCAACCCAAATCTTTCCCTTTTGGCATCCAAATTCAAATCTGAGCATAACATTGGGTTGCTTGACTCAAGGGGAATCTAGGGTTCAAATTTTATTCAATTCTGACCAAAAATACATCTTACCCGTAGGATGTCTCCTGCATGATTTTGGACCCTAGACCAACATTTGACAATACCAAAGTGTTTCATAGCATCTTATAAGCCTGCCAGTCAATTTTGGAGCTCATTTGACTTGAAAAGCCAACTGATACAGTATCCAACTTTTGAAACAGATTCTTGAGCATTTGACCAACCTAGAGGTGTCAGAAACAAAAAGTGAGGATACCTAGGGGTTCAACACACCAAGGGGAGTCTCTGGACCAAATTTTATTCAATTCTGAGCAAAAAGACATCCAACCCGTAGGATGTCTAGGAGCTTATTTTGAAATTCTGACCATACCACTGTGTTGCTAAACTCAAGGGGAACCTTTGAACCAAATCTTGCTTCATTCTAAGTAGAAAACAATTTGGGCGTAGATGTCTCCAGGGGGTTTTTGGGCAGGAATTTGGGAATTCTGACACCACTAGTGTGTTCAGAGGGTAGGTTTTACCCTATGAGCATGTTGACTTGAGTGTTTTCCCATGTTTTTGATGTCCAAAAGTCAAAAAGCGAAGTCAGAAAGTGAAAAATTCATAAATTGCTTGTTTGGAGTGATTTTGACATTCAAATGAAATTCTGAGCATACCACTGTGTTGCTAGACTCAAGGGGAACCTTTGAACCAAATCTTGGTTCATTCTGAGCAGAAAAAAATTTGGGCGTAGGATGTCTCCAGGCCAGTTTTAGGGTCCAACGATAATTTTGACCATACAGGGGTGTTCACAGTGTCACAGAGATCCCAAATCTTCTTTTAAACTTGAATTTGGACTCATTTTGACCATTCTAAACTGCATTTCACTATTTTGGCCATAACTTTCACAAACGGTATTGGATTGGAAAAGTTTTTATATCAAAACGTAGCCTGAGAGCGACACTACAGATCTTAGAGCAAAACTTGAACTAATTGTATGACATTGTCAACCATTTAGGTCAACTTTGAGAAAAAAAAAATGTCGTTTAAGGCCTCAAAATGCATTCGGAAGTCAGGAGTGTCTAAAACTGACAGTTCGAAAGAATTGTGAGAAAACAATCACTGTTTTAAACATAGTTTTGACTTTTCCCTAGGAGAGGGGGTAGTGAGCCATAAGCGAGGTCATCGGCTAGAGTCACCCAGGATCTGGAACAGACCGCTCAAATTGACCTAGAGCGGACACAAGTGCATGTGAGATTTTCATCATCGGGAAGCTGAAATATTGAAACCAGATTTGGTCTCTAGGCCTTCTAATTGACCATCAAAGACTGCTAAGTTAGCAGATTGAAATTATCTTTTGGCATTGGTCACCCGCGGGAAGGTGTAAAAGTTAACTATGGCCTAGTGTAAAATTTGAGCATCCATACACAAATGTGGTAGCAGTAAGACCATACACAAGGACTCTTGATTTTGCAACAACAATCGCAAGTTTTGGAGAACTTTAACATAAGATTTTTCTCGCAAATCACTGCAACTTGTGCATAATTCTCTTGTGCTAGCTTAAGTTTAGTTCAGCTAAAAGCGAACTTGAAAGTCACTTCCGAGCCCACGGAACAAGTGTGGCCGTCAAAGGCACATCAAGAATTTTTGCATTCATTGTGAAAAAAATTGCCAGCTAAATAGAATGTTGCAGATTGTGTGCTAAAGTGAACACAGGTTAGCTCGACTCAAGAATCGCTACGAAGGGAGCAGTCATTGCAATATAGTGGTAAGTTGCATAACTTATCACAGTGCTTCCAATAGATCAAGGCTTGCTAAAAATCTCTAGGCAAAGCAAGCAGCCAGACAAGTCAGTATCAGCCTTGGCAAGCAAGGGAGCTAAGAAGTTCAAGCAATGCAAGCAAAGCCCAGTTCATAAAACTCAGAGATTAAGGCATCCACAAAAGCTGAAGGACCTCAAGCGAAAAATACTGACACAAGAGTGCTAATAATTTTTTATTAGCATTGAGGCAATCAATTAGAGCTATCACTGAATAGGTACAACAAGGGAGTCAAGACAAAAGCAATGGCATCTCAAAGGAATCAGACCAGCCGAGATGAAGCTTCAAGTACATCCACAGAAATTACAAGAGAGCAAATTTGGATCTATCTGATTGGCCACTACAAAGGACAGCCATGCTATGAGGATGTCAATTGGAATTTGTACATCAAGACAAAGAAAGATATAGAGGAAACTCGGACATCTCAACATGTGGAAGTTGAAATAGCGAAGAATGTACTACACCCACATCCAGATTTCATGGAAGACTATCTGGGATCAATTTACATGAGGCACGGAAGATACATCCATAATGAGATAGAAATGTTGTACAAGGATCAACTTACAGAACTCTATGCATATCCTCCAAGTATTTTTTTGTACAAAGCTCAAGATGGGATAGGAAAATTGGTACCCTCTATGTAGATGAGGACGATCGCTACTACAAAGCTACCACGAATCATGAAGTTCCTGCAGAGAGTAACCAATATTTTGCAGTTGAAATATTTGGATCAAGAGGGAAAGACTACAAATCTGAAGGTGGTTATGTTTATCATCTAGTCATGGCTTTACCTCTTGATACGCAACTAGAAGAGTTAACAACTACAGCTGTCACTACACCAATGAGTGACACACCACATGACACACAACAAGGCACAACACAAGACACCACATGGAAAGACACGGCACAAGTCTCGTACACTACACCAGCACAAGACAAAGCACAAACACACCAAATTGCACAAACAAGGAATACGCCGGAAGTACCAGCTATGAAGATAGCACAACTTCAAAAAGAACTAGCTCGGTCTCAAGAGCTACTTAACAAAGCACAAGAAGTCATATCATTATGCATTAAACAGATGCCAACATCAGATATGGAACCCTCTTGGATGGGGGGAGTTCAAACTCAACAAAGAGACCCTATCTCTTCAAGAGTGGGATTAAGAAGTCCGGTTTTACAAGAAGAAATGTCCTTTTCACGAGCCCAAGTGGAATTTCAAGAAGCATTGGAAGATGCCGAGCCGGAGGAGAGACCACCGAAAATTCACAATGCCAAATGTAGAAGGTAAGGTCAAGATGTCATTGTGGTCGACAAATACGGTAGGCACTATGAAATAGCCGATGTGAAAAATATGGATGCGTTTAACATTTGTGGGCAACCTGTAAGTCACATACTTGGTGCAAACCTCGCCAAAATCAACTCAAAAACATAGCCCTAAGGCTATGCAAAAGCCCCAATTCAAAGACCATACGCTGATGGAAGAATTAGCATTACGACTGCTAGAAAGAATGGATAGTGATTTGATCTTGTATGCGAGCAATAATGGAAGCTATTTTCAGCTTCTCAAGGACAAGACGATGGAGGATAAAGAGACGAATACAGTGGATACACCTAAGTCAATCGTAATCTACATGTACATGCATGTAACTCAGATGTCTTATTTGTATCGAGATACCATAGGAAACCATTATCAGCAGTATTATGGAGAGCTACCTCGTCCAAAGGGGGCACATGTTGAGATAGCAACATATTGCAACCAATGTGCCATTGGTCATTTAGTGAAGGACTGCCCAGCAAAGCTCTACATGGAAAAGAAGAAGCAACAAGCCAAAAGCAAAGTTCAGACAATGACAACAAGGGAACGGAAGCCAGAATCCCTAATGAGATCTCCGAAAAAGAAGCAAATATTGTCGCAGAGCACAAAAGATAGGATCAAGACACAATTGCTTGAAGTCAAGGGTGTCAACGACATTATCATAGAGACTCAGGCTTTCAAAAAATATCAATTGAATCAACTGATTCAAGATTGCTTAAAGAACCTCAGTGAGGACAAGTCAAAGCATCCACAAGGTGATGAAGATGAAGCTCGCAGTTCAAGGTTCAAGAGCAATAGAAGCCAAGATTCTGAAGATGGTAAGCAAACCAAAGAAGAGTTGGCAGAGGTAACAATAAAACTTAGTGTCACCTCACGAGACAAAGACATGCAAGTTGAATCAATGGATGAAGCTGAAATTCTACAAGAGAATTCCTCTAATGTAGACTCTACAAGGATGATTGAAGAAATCAAAGAGCAAAAGAAGCTAAAAGAAGATGTAGCTAAAGTTTTAGAACCCATAGAAGAAAGGGAAATGACCGACTCCAAAATTGACTACCAAGGACAAGCAATGCAGGATATGAATGAATATTTTCAAGAAGAGACTCTACCAAAACCCATGGAACAATGGGAACCAAAGGCCACGGCGACCATTGCATCATAAGAAGAGAGTCAACCTCAACATCCTGCTACACAAGCTTCAAAAGATTTCCAAGAAGAAAAGTCACCATTGAATGACCTTCAAGTGCTAGAAGAAGTAAATAGTGACAGAGAGCTTCTGAAATCTTCAATGATGGTCATCACGACTAGCTCTCAAGAAAGCCAGCCTACTACCGCTCCAAGATTATCGACTGCCGACAAAGGCAAAGCCAAAATGAGCCCACAAATGTCCTACCAACAGAAACAAGCCCTTAAATCAGAGTCTTCAATCCAACCCAGAAAAGTTCAAGACAGCGCTTCTGCATCAACTGACCACATGCTTCCACATGAAAGGCAGACTCCAAAAAAAAAAATTCAACCGAAATACCCTACACTGCGAGATCAACGCCGCCAAAGGTTTTCAAAGGTCTACATTAAAGCTAAATAAATAAAGGTCAAGGACCCAATATGGGTAAATGATCCTAGCCAATTGACGAAAGGTAAACACATGGGATGAATAGCCTCCCACTACAGCTTAGCAGAGCCAGGCTATTATGAGGGTCAAAAGAAACTTTGGTTACCAAAACCACAGCCCTCGACTTATGTGATGGATAAAGGTTTCAAAAAGCGTCCCCAAAAGCAACAAAGCTCATATTTATATCACCAAAGGAGACCAACCAACAAGGCTCGCCAAAGGTATGCAGGAAATTTCAAATCCAGCTAGCATTCATACCAACATAGGACTCCATCGGTAAATAATCCCAAAAATGGCACTCTTGTAAATCTCAATACGACATCAAAAACTAATTCTTGAAAGGAGGTAGAAAGGTGAATCTTTGGGTCGGTATCTCTACATTTGGGATGGACTAATCTCATGTTTGGTTCACCGTTATATTTGCTAAATTGATTGCTATATTGATTAGAACTTCTATCATGGGTCATTAGTTCTTTTTTGGACTGAACTGATTCTTGAAAAGAGATAGAAAGGTGAATCTTTGGGTCGATATCTCTACTTTTGGGATGGACTGATCACATGTTTGATTCACCGTTGTATTTGCTTGCTATTCCGATTAGAGCTCCAATCATGGGTCATTAGTTCTTTTTTGGACTGGACTGATTCATGAAAGGAGGTAGAAAGGTGAATCTTTGGCTCGATATCTCTACTTTTGGGATGGACTGATCACATGTTTGATTCACCGCCGTATTTGCTTGCTATTCCGATTAGAGCTCCAATCATGGGTCATTAGTTCTTTTTTGGACTGGACTGATTCATGAAAGGAGGTAGGAAGGTGAATCTTTGGGTCGATATCTCTACTTTTGGGATGGACTGATCACATGTTTGATTCACCGTTGTATTTGCTTGCTATTTCGATTAGAGCTCCAATCATGGGTCATTAGTTCTTTTTTGGACTGGACTGATTCATGAAAGGGGTAGGAAGGTGAATCTTTGGGTCGATATCTCTACTTTTGGGATGGACTGATCACATATTTGATTCACCGTTGTATTTTCTTGCTCATGTTTGAGTAGATTGAGGTTTATTCCCTTCAGGCTTCACTACTACTCTTGTGTGTGATATTGATTATAACACTAATGTTTGGTTTGAATAATACTTGAAAGAAGAGATAGCATATTGAGCTATGTTTATTGGTATTGCAGGCATCCAATAAGTATGTCTTCCACCGGGAATGTGAGCGGTGATGTTGGTGTCTCAAGCCTGGCTTCCTTGAGGAGACCTCCTACCTCGATGCCAGGTCGTGCTTCGCAGGGCACCACTTCGCAGGGCAAGCGAAAGGCAGGTGGAAAAAGTCCAGGACTCGAGTGGAATTTTGCCACAAATTTTGCCACACCTAGCCGCAATTGCAACCATGTGCCAGTGCATCCACGTACGATGATTTGATAAAAGAAATTTTATACCTTTAAGTTTTAACTCAAAAAACTCAAAAAAACATCAATAAAATAAGGAAGGGTTTAAAAAATTACTGCTACACTGCTTTGAGAATGTGGAAAGCTTCCAGAAAGTTTGGTGAAGAATTTCAATGTACCTCTTTTGTGAAAAAGACAAGCACCGGCGTCGCCTTTATATAGCCACAGCGGGCCCGGCGGGGAAATAGCTTTACCCGGCGGGCCAACTAACTTGGCCGGCGGGCTACGAGACGGCAGTCTCCAGGTCTCCCTGGAGGTCAAAAAAGATGAATGTCAATTAACATAATATTTATTATTTTGCATTTCTATTGTTATTAACCTGAAATTATAGTGTGATCACGTCATTTTGAAATCCCTGCTGGCTACCAAAGATGCCAGGTAAACATTCTTCAATCAGACGACTTCAGCTTGAAAATAATCGCAATTTCACGGAAGTCAAAATCAAGGACAATGTCACAGTCAAGGCAAAGGATATCTACAAAGACACGCTAATCACACGATGCAGATACAAATGGGTGCCAAAAGAACAACAGAGACTAAAGAATATTGAAGTCATCTCTAGCTCCCAAGAAATGTCAAGACATGATAGACAAAGTGTTACGGAGAATGAAGAGAGCCAATCTTCTCAACCAAGGAACCAACAACAACAAAAATAAATTTTGACAACCAAGGTCACCCAGGTATGGCAAAAGAAACCAATATTGCCAGTATGGTCCTTTACAAATCCTCTCTTCGAGGATGGGAGTTTTGAATTTCCAAACCTATTCTTGGTCGAAAGCTCCCGAGAGTAAGTCAAGTCGCCATAAAAATCATGGCATAAGAGTCAAGAGTCGGGCAGCTGAGCCACTAAATGAGCAAGCGTCAGACCCAAGCTTCATGTCTTAATATTTTTTTTGTGGTCTATGAGTTTAGATATTTAGATTATAGCTCAAGCTGGAAGAGTTGAGCATATTGTAAAATTGAGTCGCTCATGCTGGATAGGTGAGCAGAAGAGTCAAAGTCTAACAATTTTATTTGGTGGAGAGGCGGAGTAATCCACAAGACACTCACGCACATGTACACAGTGAGGAGAGTGAAAAAACCTCGAGCATCAACAACCCTTCTTGTGAGTAACGGCAGCTCTTGAAGTCAAATATATTTTTGCTTCTCTAGCTACGTTCACTCCTGGAAGCACCCATTCAAACTCTTCTCGCACAACATATTGTTTCCCATGCATCTATCTGTGCAAGCATATATAATGTCCCATCATTGGACATTTTCATTTGACAGGATTTGTGTTCCACCCATGCACTTACACAACAAAATGACGATGACGAAGCGGTAATAGGTTTCATAAGCATTTGCTCAACAACAACGACTCTGATTCAAGCTACTAACACTTATCCAATGTATATCCAGTTAATAATAGTAGCCATACGGCTATAAGTACTTTAACTCAACAAAACTCAGTTACATCAAAACATAAGTACATATAGCCTCACATTTAATTGTGACTAAAGGCATTTTTTCCCATTGGGTTTTTCCCTTTAGTCCTATCCAGGTATCCAAGACCTTCATTTTGTAATATACGCCATATTTTATTTTTTATATAAACACAAAAAAGCAGACCAACGACATCCCCAAACAACTGCATGCTCATCAACTAGAAAATCAAAGGGGAGCGGCCCAGAAAAAATTCAAAAAGGCTTCAAGTTTACAGGTACACGTGTAGAATGACACCCAAAGCACAAACAATACAGAGCTGCCAAGATAAAGAATTGTTGCAACAACAAACCTCACTCGACTTATTCACGATACAACAACAAAAGGGGGAGAGCTATGGCTTCAACTACACTACATGTACAAGAAAAAGGTAACTCTACAACATACAAAGCATCTAGTAGAAGCAACTGCAACAACAAAATCTTCAACCAACACCAAAACATGAAGCACTCATCAAGGCCACTGCAGACATAGGGTCTTGTCGGGGATGACAAGAACTCGGAGGGGGAGAGTGTTGATAGGTCAACCTTTCAACAACACTTCCACAAAGATTCCATGAATATTCCTCAAAGATTCTCTAAAGATTCCATATGAAGATGCTGATGAAGTGATGAAGATGAAGATGGATGCTATAATGTGAAGATACAAGCTCATGGACATCATCGAATATCCTGTTATTATCATTTTGAGCCATTACGGCCACTTTTGTAATGTTTAGGACAATCTTCCGGAAAGTGTCCTCCCTTTTTAGGACAATCTTCCGGAAAGTGTCCTCCCTTTTTGCAACATTGTATGCAATAGGCTTCAACTGGCTTGAGGTTTTTGTCAAGCTCTGGACGTTCATTTTTTCAATGATCATCTGCACCACAGTTGTGACAGTTTCCCTTTCTTGGCTTAATCATGGGCCTTACCATGGGAGGTCTGACACCTTGATTAGCTATCCCTAGCCTGGGCATCTGGCAATGTATTGTTTCATTCGAGTTGCACAATCCCTAACAGACTCACCATGTTTATGTTTAAAGCTGTAGATTTAAGCTACCATATTATGTTTGATCCCTGTTTTGGAACAAGCAGCTACAAATCCTTGAGCTAATGTGTTCAAGTCCATGATTGACCTTGGTGAAATATTTTGGAATCATGTCAATGCTTTTCCTTCTTATGTCATTCCAAACCCCTTGAATTGAGTATGGAAATTGAATATATGTTCTGCTCTTAGCACTTGCTTAAAGCTTGCTAAGTGCTCGTATGGATCCCCTGATCCACTGTATTTTCTGATCCATTTTTTAAAATCAGCAAGTCTGACGCATCTGTTTGGTTCAACTCCCGGTCTCCTGGCAGTTGGTCTTGTTCCAAGTCCTTCAAACCAGTCTATTTGAAATAGTGACTCATGTAGCCTTGGATTGGCCTTAGTGTCACCCGGTTTTATACGTGATGAGGTGGTTTCTGGTTTCTTAACATTATTCTCAGATGATCTCTCACGGTGTTCATCTCTTGGAATTGTTTCTGGTCCTTGTCCCAATATCCAATCCCTTATGGAATACCCTCGGTATTTGGTTTGTTCCACCTCCTCAGGAGTCATCATAACAAATTTTTTGTCATAACAATCCCTAAACAGGTAGGTTGATAGGTCTGTTGATTCCTTATCTTTGATCTTGAAGATATAGATGATCTTCATGGCCGTTAGTTGTCCTGATTTGGCATGCGAAGTCCACAGAAGATCTTTTACATTTCTATCCTCCCAACAATATACTCTGATCCTAGGATTATCCGTACTAAGCCGTTTCAAAGGCTTCAAATCTACTTGACCGTATCCTCGAATTCTAAAGCTGGTGGTCCTTCTTTTGCTGGCATATCTGGGATTATGGTGTTTACTTCTAACCCCCATTTATCTATTACGTCAGGGTTTTTGACTTGTACATACTCAGTTCCGTTTCTGTACATGTACATTTTTCCTTGTTTGTTTGCCCTAATCTCTTCTTCAAACTCAATACCATGGTCATCAATGCGAATAGCATACTCCTCGTTAGGGTCCAGGTAAACCTGAGCTCCATGGATGTTAGTCTTATAAAAAGAGAGTATATGCTTATAGCGCATTGTCGTTCCGGTTTTTGAGTGAGTCGAGTAAGAAGACATTTCAGATGTTGAATCTGAAAAAGTGTTTGAGACTTCTTCAAGGATTGTGTGCAAGGAATTGCCTTGATTCACGCTATCTTCTGTGGAACTCTACTGGAGGTTTCTCCGAATATGCCTTGATTTCTTAGTACACGACTAGATCGAAGGTTCATAAAGACTGGTGAAGCCCTGGATAGAGTACTTACCTTTGGATTGACTTGTCATCAATTTCCTTGCAACCTCTACTGAATTGCCGATTCCTCGTCTGCAACCTAATTCCTGTACAAATTTGATCAAGTTAGCTATTCTTCTACAAAGACAGTAGAGTTTTTGCTAACTGTCGTAATCGGTCTATGTGTATCACTTCAAATCGAGCTATGGGAGTCAGCAATTGACTTTCAAATTCGACTTTAGCAAAAAATCAAAGGATTAATCTGCAACCTGGAAACTGAGTGAACATGTACCCATTTGGATCCGATTGAATCCAAAATTGTCCGGTGGCTTTGTATTATGCTGGTCTAACATTTTACAAGTTCAAAAGTCAAAATTGATGTCCCTGGGTAGCAGTAGTAAATAATCGTGATTATTTACTTTTGCTAGTTTTTTGCACTTTCTGGCTTGGTTTGGCAAGTATGCAACCTGTTAAAGTCCTGGATAAGTTTCAACAAGTTTGGACAAAATCTAATCAAGTTTATCAATTGTTTTGTGTCCGCAGACTTTGATTTCAAGAATCTGGCTTAAGTTTCACTTTTATGATCCAAATTTCACCAAAATTGATTTGTGGGGTCTACTTGATATGCTTGACCTTGTGGTATACTCAAATTTGCAAAATTTTCAAGTTTGAAGCAGATGTAAATAATCGCGATCATTTACTCCAGCTAAATTTTTACAAATTTTTGTCCCAACTTTGACACATATCTATTAAGCACCTCAAGTTAAGGTCCCTGGCCAAGTTTCATCAAGTTTGGATAATTTTTGGTCACATGGTCATCAATTTTTTGTCCGCAGACTAACTTTGCAAATTTGGTCACAATTTTCAATCCAGTGATCCAAATCTTACCAAATTTGGTATGTGGGCTTATCACAACATGGTAAAACTAGTGGTATGCTGACTTGGTCAAAAAAGTTGAAAAATGGGGCAGATGTAAATAATCGCGATTATTTACAAACTGGCAACTTTTTGCATCTTTTTGGTCAACTGAGCGTGTACACATGTTAACACATCGATAGAAGCCTATTAATCAAATTTCAACAAGTCTGGACAAACTTTTCCCCAATTTACACTCAAGATTCAGAAAGTCAGTACAAACTTTAGTTTTTATCCAGTTTTTTGCCAGTTTGGTGATCCAAATCTTTTGTGCCTTTACAAAAGTTGTTTGTACACATGCAGTGAGTCAATTGTATGAACCTTGGTCAAATCTGAACTAGAACTTAATAATCGCAATTATTAACTTCAGGCTTGAAATGAACCAATTTTTGCAATTTTTTAATGGACAGTCTTTTTATGAGCTATTTTAAGCCTATGAATCAAGACAAAACTTAATTTGGGATAAAATGTCAAGAAAAAGTAAATAATCTGAGTTTTGGCCGACTCTTAAAATTTTTACCTCGAAGTGTCCTTTAGCTTACCAACTGGTTCAAACAATTTTTAAGCTTACTCTCGAGTCAGATTGAGTGGTTTGGAGTCTTTTCTGCTATTTCTAGCCATAGACCTGAAATTATGCAACTTCCAATAACAACTCACAATGATTCTTTCAGAGAGAGCAATGTTCTGAACTCCACCTCGGATTCTACTTACCCTACTCCTAGATTCTCATGCAATGGGGTTGTGGAAAGTGTCCACAACACTCGTTTTCTTGTCTTTTATGGTTTTCTTACCATTGATCTTAAGACTTGTCTTGTCTACCAATCATCCTCAAAATCCTAATCTATTTTTACAATCCTACAATCATAAAGGCACTGAGCAAGTACGATTACTTCCAAGCTACCTCTACACAGCAAAAGACGATAATCTTAGGCTATGCGGTTTCTTAAACAAAGTTTTGAACTCTAAGCGATCCTAGAGAAAGTTAAAGGATAACTTCACAAGACGCTCATGTTTTTCCCTAGTTTAGATCTCTTTGATCCCCGACAGCAGCGCCAAATATGGGACGCGTGTCTAACCTCACCATCCAATCTTATTGCAATATTAGCGAGAACCACGATTATCAATCCATGGGACAAAGCTAATTTGATTAGTGCATAAAGGCTACAAGAGGTTGTCAATCTCTCAAAAAACAACTAACAACTCGCATCTAACTCATGCTACACTCAAGTGACAGAAATCACTAAAAGCCAATCGCTCATCGGCAAACAAATCACATCCGTTACAGCACCAGATGACATCCAAACATAACAAAACTTATAGGACATGTTTATAAGACCTAAGCACACATGCTTATGATCTCAAACCCCACTTTACGTCAAGTGCCAAAATCGTGATTATTAACAACATTGGATTTTTGACCTAGTTGTTTTCGACCCAAAATGCATCTCTATGCTTAGCAATGATGCCCCAATACCCCGCCTATGCTTAGTTTTTTATTTGAAAGTGTATATTCTTAGTTATGACAAAATTAGGCCGCGGGTCGGCAACGCCAAAAGCTACAAAATACTGTGATGTGTTTACGTCAATGCGTAGAGCTCTTACCTGCGGTTGCAATGCAACAAACGCGACTACAATGTGACAACTGGGGAGGGAGTAGGAAGCACGAGAAGGAGAGGAGTGAGCACCGTTAGCTCACTCTGTGTATTTCATTATCCAAAACTTAACAATAACTTACAAAAATTGGCTTTTATACCTTAGCCAAGGTTTTTGGTAGTCAAAACTAATAATCTGGGAGTTCTACCAAAGATGGGTAATGACAAGTTGATACAATCTGGAAGCTTGTAGCCTTGGCTCATTAATTACACAGTTTATCCAAGAAAATAAGAGTTATAATATTCCCGATTTATCAAAATAATAAGTGTTTTACAATGAGAACTCTGAAAAATGGTATCTGTGTTAGTTTGCTACTAACAACTTCGTATAATATTGAATGTCATTCTTGAAACATGCTCCTTCAATGTTACTTCTATGGGGAAAGTTTCATACCTGACATCCGCTGAAGTGAGGGGACGACCATCAATGACTTCTACAGTTGCTGGATTAGACTTCTCCACAAGTGGTATGCCTTGTTCTTTTGCAAATTCTTTGTCCATGAAGCACGCTGTTGCGCCTGAATCTAGTAATGCTTCACAATCCATGTGCCTACCCGAAATATGGATCTTGACTGGTAGCATAAAACTTGAAGTGGAATCAGCGGGAAGAAAGAGAACTTTTTTTTTCTTGTCTTTTGTCCAACCAGTCGGTCTCGATTGGGGTTGGATGTCCATGTTTTCCGAACACGTTGAGGCCATTGCACCATGAACCTTCATCCTTCTCTTCCTTGGACATTGTTGAACAATGTGCCCCTGCTCTTTGCAATACATACGTAAGCCATTAATGCTCGCCTTTGCTTCTCCTGGGCTAAGAGAGGTTGAAACCCTGCTGAATTAATTTGCATGGGCTTAATGCTTGATTCATGGCCCTGTTGAGGTGTGAAGCCATTATGTGTCACTTTTGTTTGGGGTCGCAATGCTTCCCCAAGACGCCTCTCTTGTCTCCTCTCAAATAGTTGATTATCACATTCTATTGCTTGAGAGATGAACTCGCTTAGTGTGTGAACCTTTGGCATAGTCAATAAAAGATCTTTTACGTCATCCTTTAATCCCCACCAAAATTGGCTTATGAAATATTCCTCATGCCAAGTCAAATCACAAGTGAGCTGTTGAAATTTGGATGCGTAGACAGATGAAGGTCTTGATCCTTGGCGGAGATTTTTAAGTTTGGTTTCAACAACCCTTGCTCTATCAGTATCCCCAAAGGTTGCAGAGAACTCCCGCACAAAAGCTTCAAAGTCATCAAGGAGAGGAGATTCTTTTTCAAGTGAGGGAGCAAACCAAGAGAGAGCCATACCCGAGAGGAAGGTCCCAATAAGCCCTACTTGAGAGGCATCATCTAGATAATGCTCTTGTTGCATTCAAATGAAGAGACGCACTTGTTGGAGAAAACCTCTAAACTTTTATCTAGTCCCATCAAATTTTTCAGGCATGCTGACCTTCGGCTCCTTCTTATGTTGTTGAGAATAGCTAGATCTTGCAGCTTGTGCTTGATGTGTGCTTGTCTCTTGAAGCTCTTGCATTTGACGTTGAAGATCTTGCAACACCGGTCCCAAGATTAGGGGTTGCCCTGCTTGAAGTTGAGCGTTACTCTCGTGAAGTTCTTGTAATTGAGCTTGGATGCTTTGCAATGCATTGATGACACCTTCCACCTCCGGCTCCATGATGGCTTGAGAAGATTAAGAGATGGTAGTCTTGCCAAACTGTTATGAGCGCATATAGAGCTAGAAGAGAGCAAGAGGAGGCGCTCACAATGTACAAGAACTTGGACTTGATGATAAGCTTAATATTGATTACAAGACTTAATACTTTATTAAGTGGGCTAGATACAAGACTTGGATTACATGATTTGAGTACAAGACAAAGCTTGATTGCAAGGACAAGACTTGAACATAAGAACTAGAAGAGGGATTTCCTCATAGGAGGCTCACAACTGGTGTTGGCAAGACTGAGGGGCTTGTGGCCCAAGACCCCTATTTATGCTAGTGCTTGAGGAGGTTACTTAAGGAGGTTAGGACTTTCTAGGTTCTTCTTGAGGAGGGTAGAACCTTCTAGAATCTTCTAGAGCCTTCTAGTGATGATGTAGGCGATGACACATTCTAGTTCTTCTAGAACCTTCTGGATCCTTCAACTTTCTAGAGCTTTCCAGAAACTTCTAGATTCTTCTGGAATCTTCTCCAAGCTTCTAGAAACTTCTTGATCCTTCTATTCTTCTAGAACCTTCTAGATCCTTCTTCAACTTTCTAGAGCTTTCCAAAAACTTCTATATTCTTCCGATATCTTCTCCATGCTTCTAGAAACTTTTAGAATCTTCTTGATACTTTTAGAACCTTCTAGATCCTTCTAGATTCTCCTAGAGCTTTCTAGTGATGATGTAGGCGATGACACAAGCAATGATGCGAGACTGACTCTCAAGCATCCATGACAACAACACTACCAGAAGAATGCAAAGGCTTACTTGAATCGTGTGCATCCGAGACTGGTTAAAGATTGCAGGTTCTTATTCCATAAGGTATACTAAGTCCCTCCATCTTGTGATGAGGAGATCACTACAAAGTTTGCACGTTGCTTTGCTTTCAAGAATTGCCATGTGGCAACAAAGGACCTTGTGAGCCATAAGCTTGCATGGGCGAGGTTTGGAGAGAATGTACTTAGTATGTGTGCCAACCGTCTGGGAGGGCTCGAGCGAAAGGTCGAAACTTGGCAAAGGGAAAATGGTGCCTCCCATGGAGGCCACCCGTCATCTATTAAGAAGCCTCGTCTTACGCAAAGTGGTAGTAATTTTTGTATAGAGGTAGACCCACCACAACGTCACGTAGAGATACCTGACTATGTTACAAACCTAGAAAGTATTGTTGAGAGAGTGCATCGGTCATATGTTGCATCCACTAAGTTGAAAGAGTTGAAATCATCTCTACATCAAAAAAACAAAACTTTGTTGAGAGCGGAGGGTTCCAATGCCGTTGCAAAGCGGATAAAAGATGACATAGAGTACTATGAACTGCAGCTTGCAAAACTAACGCAAGAAAACCCTTGCAATGATGAAGACATCAAAGAGGTGGAGGTTGATTTAAGAGTCAGTCAATGCATGCTTCATCGAATTGGAAACAATGAGGACACGAAGAAGCTTGAGAAGGAAGTTGATCTCCAGCAAGTAATTCTTGACATCGAGGCCTTGAGAAAGTGGTTTTGGTATTTTTGGCAACTTTCTAATAACTTATATTTGCTGTTGTCTTGGTAGTTCTAATACATTTGGTGGTTTATGGCAATTTCTAGTACTTCGGTTAATTTTTTTCAGTACTGGTAGATTCTGGCAAGTCTGGCAGTTTTGAAATCCTTTGGTAGTTTGTCGTATTTGTGAAAGCTCTTGGTATTTGTTGATATCTATAAATCATGCTTTGGTAGTTTTGTCAGTTTCTGGTCCTCTTGCTTCTATATGGTAGCTGCATATTTTAGGTAGATTAGTAGCTTCGTGTAGTTTTTTTGAATTTTGTCTATGCTATTTTGGTAGTTTCTATTCATAATAGTATCTTTTGGGTCTTTCTGGCTCTTCTTTCGGTATCTTCTAAAATGTTGTAATTAGACGTTTGGTAGTTTGGTAATTTTGCTATTTTGAGAGTTTTGGTAGTTTTGAATGTGCTACTAGTACCACACCCTTACTATATGCTTTTGGTAGTTTTTGGTTACTCTTTGGTAGTTTATGGCATGGATCTAACAAGGTTATTTTGGTAGTTTTGGTTGTGTTTGAATAGTTTATTTTTGTCTTGGGTGTATTCATAATGCTTTTGGTACTGACTCAAAGCTTTACGTACTAACTGGTAGCTCATGGTTCTTAGTACATGGTTGTCTTCTATCATTGATGACTTGCTAGCTTTTGGTACTAACTGAAATGTTTTGGTAGAATTTTGTTTCCCCCTTTGGTGGTTTATGGTTGCTTTCTATCAATGGTGTTTTGGTGGTATTGGTAGTTTTAGGTAGTTATGGTAGCTTTTGACAACGTTGTTTGGTGGATGTTAGGGTTTTTTTTTCCCTACTTATGTTTCAACTACTAATTGGTAGCTCATGGGTCTAATTTGGTTCTATTTTTTGTAGTGTTTTATGCCATTGATGACTTGGTAGTTTTGATAGTTTTTGGTACTACTTGTTAGTATGATGCCTTGAGGACTGCTTTTGGTACTAACTAGTAGCTTTTGGTACTAATCTGGTTTCCCCTTTGGTGTTGTTTGTTGGCTGTTTGGAGGTGATAACAACATACAAGTGCCCACCTAGCCAAGGCGCCCGTTGGGTCAACCGGCCAAAGTTTTGATGTGGTCACATTATTTTTTCGATGTTTAATACATCAAACCCTGTAAAAACCTAATGTCAATTGTCTATGTCAAGTCTAAGTCAAAGACGTAATTTTTCCAATGATGTATGTAAAGGTTCATGAGAAGTTGGCCGCCGGCCACTTTAGAAAGCCCTAGGTATATAATACACTAAGGTTAGTGTGAAAGGGGGATTATTTTTTTGAAGATAAGTGACTATTCCGTTACGCACAGAGAGCTACCTCATTGCTCCAACTTGTAATCATCGCTTCTATGGCTACGGTAATCTAAATTCAGTTTTGTTTCTTGCATTGTGTTCCTCTTACTCTGCTCTTTCATTCAAGTGTAAGCATTCAAGATTCGGTGAAGGTTTCAAACGCATCCGTTTAGGTCTTAAATCGCTCTTTTGAGTGTTTATATGCGTATTTTATGTTGTTTTGACCCTAGGAAAGGCTTTAGAGACCCAAAAATGACCCTTTAGGGTCATTCGTTTACTGTTTTGCATACTTTGGGACGAACGGTCACGATCCATGTACCTTCCCAAAATGTTGTGATAGTGATAGGATATGTTCCTGACAGTCCCCTATAGCTTCCCTTCAAGTTTCGTGCGATTCCGATATGATTTGCATGGTGAACGGGCGTGATGACTGTAGAGCTATGTAGAAGGACATAGGCAGATTACTTGGCTTTAGTGCGTTTGATTTTCTTGTAGAGTTAGTAGTTGCATCTCTTCGAGTTCACTTCATTAGGATTGACACCCTAGTGAGTTTCCATGCCTCATCCAAGTCGCTTCCCTGGTATTGATATTTATGTTGATGCCTGAAGCCTATGTTATGGACGTCCGTCGCGGCGACCCGCAAATATTGGCGCCGTTGCCGGGGAATGAATCTTAGGTGATGAGTGATCGAGTGCGTATTCAGAGTCTTTTTATTGTTCCAAAAGATAATGTCCATTCCATTTACATTTCAGTGAAGCATCTAGATAGGGGTTTAGTGCTTAGTGGAGTCTAGGGTCGGTGGACTAGCTAGATCTACTCGTGAGAGATATAGGGAGTTGTGAGTGAGGTTGCTTTAAGCATTTTTTCTCTTCAAATTTCTTTGTATTGATTGAGTACTGATCCATCATCTGTTTTTTATCCTGTTTGATTCATTTTCTTATATTCTTTCATTTCTGTACTTAGGAGAAGGATAAGTAAATCACATTCCAGTCAGATTTGGGGCAAAAGATAGAGTCAAAAACACCAGAAAACCATAACTTTGGCAAAAGGGCCATAAGACTTTGAAATTAGAAAATTTGACCAAACAAAGCTGAAATTGATTCAAATCACAAAGTGATAGCACCAAACACTGGGAAATACTTGTCAAAGAGAGCCTGTAAAATTTCATCAGATTTGGCTCTGGTACTACGATCACGATCAGTGTACCTCAATGTCAGAACTGTACAAGATTTGACATGTGCCTTCCTGATAAGATTCTAAACAAGTTTGTCTAAAGCAACCACACCCAAAAACATCAAAAATCAAGGAAATCAAGCCACTTGGGTAAAACTAGCCTGACAGACCCAAAAAGTGCAAAATCTTGACTTTTGGTGAATGCACAAAGACTTGGGGGATAGCCTTAAAACATCAGTGTCTACAAGCATGCCAAATTTGGTTGAATTTGGGCTCAGAACTACGATCGCAATCGGTGTACCTCAGTCCCATATCTGACCCAGATTTGACCCACACATACACCTAGGTTATATAAGAAACCAAGAGGTCAAAATTCAAAAAAAGTCACCAAAATAGCAAAAAACAGCAGACAATCAGAAAACCACTGCAGCAGACCAAGATCTGGTAAAAGCGTGACCTTTTCTTGTCCAAATTCAAAAATATTTGAGGAGTAGACTGTGCACATCATTGTCTACCATATCCACAAGTTTCACTTAAAAAAGAGCTGGAACTACGATCGTGATCAGTGTACCCCAGTGACATTTTGAGTTGAGACTTGGTGAGTAGGTAGCTGATAACTAGGCAAACAACTTTCTCAAGAGAACCAGGGTCAAAAAACCAAAAGACAGTTGTCAAATAGGGCAAACACTGATCGTTCAGACCAAAATTTTGAGAAAATTCAAGTTTTTGCGATCCAAATGCAAAATGGGTTTGGGAATAGACTAATCATACCCATGTCTATCAACTCCTAAAATTTCATGCAAAAAGGAGCTGGAACTACAATCGCGATCGGTTTACCCCAGTGACATTTTGGATTGAAAATTTATCAGTAGATAGCTGACATCTAGTGCAACATATTTTCCAAAAGGGGCAAGGTCAAAAAAGCAAAAGAAAGTGGTCAAAAGTCCTAGTTACACAATCAGGCCAATAACCGCAAAACCACCTGGGATTTGGGTTTTCATTGGTCAAAACATCTCCAAATTCAAAAATACAAAGACACTTGGTATCAAGACATCAGGGGCTAGCTACTGCGCAAAAATCTTCCAAATCTGTGACATGGGATCAACGATCGCGATCGATGTACCTCTACATAGTGAGGGTATTTGACTTCATAAGTTTGTAGATCTACTTGAGTACATCCCAAATCTCAAGTTTGAGTGAAAAATACCCTCTGGAAGTCAAGATACAAGCACAAAATCTCTTTGTATCCTGATCCTGAAACCGTTTTGAGTGCTGTTTCAAGTGCAGTTTACCAAAACTGCTCTAACTTTTGACACACAACTCCAAACTGAGTCTCCTATAGCTAGGAAGAAATCTTGTGAGATAAGGAAGCTAGGATTCCCATTTAAAAACTTTTAGGGTACCCAAAACCAGTATCCAAAGGTCAGTGGGACACCAAAGCCTGACTTTTTAGAGACTTGACCAGGGGCAAAAAGGGATTGTGTGCACTAAGCCAAGGTGTTCTTGTCAAGGACCATCTTGAGAGTATTGATTGAGGCTTAAACATGACAACTCGTCCATCATTAGGGTTTCCCACTCAACTCAAAGCTATGCCACCTACACAAATAGCCAAAAATACTGCAACACCTACAACAAGAGGGTTGAGAAAAGACCATGAGGCTTATCAATCATATCAAGCCAAACCTCAAGGCATGGCTCATGGATATTTGTCAAGTGATCGTGTAGCTCACTGGAAGCCAAACCAATCAACTAAAATGCGGGAGTTTGGAAGAGCAAAAGTGGAAATTGCTGGAGACTTAGAGGAGAAGCATCCTCTAATCAACAAACCCAACGTGAGGTTCATCAAAACCAATGAAGCCACGAGAGTTCTAATGGATTACACTTATGATGGCCTTTATAAGTTACCTATTGGGGATCAAAACAACTTATACAGATGTTTAAATTCCATCATTGAAGAGTTGACAGACTACAAGAAGCTCTATGCCTTCACATACACAGATGACCAGGGAGTGCAAGTTCTAATGGTAGATAAGTATGGACAAGAGTACAAACTTATCAGCCCAATTGAGCTAGAAAGATATACATACATGGGTACTCCAATCTCTGCTTACTACTTTCAACCAAGTGTAAGCGTACCAAGGTTTTTTGAGACTGATTTGCAAGAAGCTAACATTGAAACTATGGGATCAAATGGACCTCAAACATCCAAAATAGCTATTCACGGGAGTGTAGCTCCTACCTCATTGAGTGGAACCAAGAGACGACCAATTAGACTTACAAATCCATCAACATTTCCAAAACATGTCTCAAAGGGGATTCCACCAGGATTTGCTCCAAGACGAGAAGAAGGAACGAGGGATGTCTTTGTGAGAGACCCCAACATGCTAAGATACATGGTTGAACCAGAACCAATGAGACCATATCAATTGGCCAAATGTGTCAAGAAGAAGTATGATGGATTAAGGGATCCATACGTACATGCATCCTTGATCAAACAAGTGTTAAGAGCCGAACAAGTATTTTATTTTCATACACAGTAGGAGGGATTTGGCTTAACCTTGGAAGGGATAGCATTGAATTGGTTCCAACCGTTGGACAAAAATTCCTTCTCAAACATTGAACAGCTGTTGCAAGAATTTTTTGTGGAGTTCTCTAAAAGGGGAATCAAGCATAACACAGTGTCCCAAATCTGTGCATTCAAGCAAAAAGAAGATGAGAGAGTGAAGGAAGCATCGCTACGCTTCAAACAATATATAGAGAGATGTCCGGAATGCGAGTTGCCACAAGATGAAAGATTATCAATTCTCTTCATAGAGGGTTTGAAAAATGAAACTCTCAAGAGAGATTTGCACTTAAAAGGATGTACTTCCTTTGAACAAGTCACGAGAGAAGCGTTATACCTAGTTGACAATTGTAAAGCCTATGGCGAGGAAATTGGTGATACAAAGATCACTATGGATAATGCTCCTTTAGCATCTAGTGAAACCAACACAAGGCAAGTGGTTATGTCTCAATTAATGACCAACCTAGATGAGCTAGCAGCGCAAGTAGCACAACGAATAAAATGGTGTGCCATTGAGCAAAAATGGACCAATCATGAGATGAGTGAGTGCTACTATAATCAAACCTACACGAGGGGGATACTATTTGGACATCAAATAGAAAAACAAATGCCATTACCAAATCATCCATTATTTCAAAATAGGGTTGTATCAAGGGCTTTCAAAGACCTGAGGTATCACAACCTAGGCTAGGGCAAGAACCTATGAGAAAACTCTATTCATTGAATGAGGACACTCTGATGTTCATAGCCAATCAAGAGCTTAGACCAGAGACCATTCTGGCTAAGCAAGAACAACCATCAATTGTGCCACCAGTGACTCAACAAGATGGACCATGCTACAAGTGTGGAGGTAATCATTGGGCCAAGAATTGTTCTTGTGTAGAGATAATTGGATATTGTTTGGAGTGTGCCATTACACACATTGTTCCAAATTGTCCAAAACACCCAAACAAACAAGGGAAAACAACAATGAATGTTGTGGGAGTGTTACCTTCTCCAAGTGGATCAGAGGCAGAACCCAAAATTCCTGTGAAGGTAGTGACTAGAGCCCAAGAAAAAGAAAATGTTGAGGACCAAGCTAATGAGGAGAAAGATCAATCACCCAAACAAGGGGAAACAACTAGTGTGTCAGTGAGGACTGGGAGAAAATCCTGGAAAGCCAAAAGAGACAGAATTAAATAAAAAACAATTACAAATCAAACGCACTACAAACAGAATTACAAGAGACAAAGGAGCACTTAAAACAAGAACGGGAAAACAAAACGGTGGTGAGCGATAAGAACCCAAGGAAGGCATCTTCCAGAGGATCTGTGTTGGTAGATCGACAAAGTCTTAGAGCCATTAGATGATGCACTGGAAGCATATGAGGCTAGATTGAAACCCAACCAAACCCTAGAGCAACGAGGGATGAAATATCCTCATGCTGAGGGAGAGACTAAGAGGTTGAAAATGTGTAAGGAATTGGTAAAAACTGCACAGGCAATGATGGAGCCTGAAGCACCAATTCCACCTCCAGAAACAAAACCAAAAAGTGTTGGATTGAAATGCCTAAGGCAAAGGTTGTTGAAACATTAACTCAACATTGAGCTAGAATCACAAAAGGATGTGCAAGCAAAGACTGCAACACAAGAAACCAACAACTTAGAAATTCAACTAGATGATCAAGTAGTGGCCAACACCACTAATGATGCAAGGTCAAGATCACAATTTATGGCACCTATCCCAGAGATAGATGATCCATGGCCAAATGAATTGTGGGAAGCAATTAGAAGTGCAAAAGATGGAAGTGTGACTTTCCAATCTGCACCCATAACTGAGGTCAATACAGGGCATGAAGTCTATCAGGGAGACATTCAATCTGTAAATGGAGATGTAGGGATGGAAGTTTCAATTGAAAGCAAACCAGAGTCCTTGAAGACCTTACCCTCATACATAGGAGAACATGAGGCAGACTCAGAGACTAGAGTGGTGCCCTCTAAGAGGAAAGCCATATCCAAGATGATGGATACAAAGAGTACGCAAGAGTTGATGTCAGCTCCAATACATTGCACCATTACTCTATCTGAACTGCTTAAGATTAGACCACATGTATGGGATGAAGTAGGCAACAATTTGGGGAAGATGGGATTAAAGATACCTCTTCAAGATCTACCCTCAACTGAACAATCAAACAAAATTCAACAAGAAAGTACAAACGCTAAACCTGTGCCAATAAACAAGGTGGGGGAATATTGCGAAGGAGAAGAAGGAAACACCACCTTACCTGTGGAATACAAAGGAGTTAAAACATTGGCTATACTTGATAGTGGGACTGGAGTAGCCATAGCCACAAAAGAGATTTAGGAAAAATGGGGTAGACCAGCGCTTAGGAAAACTAGAATGAAGCTGCAACTTGCAGATGGATACACGGAAAAACCTCTGAGTATCCTAGAGCAAATTATTGTGACTTCTTGTGGAATTGAATATGAACATACATTTGCAATAGTAGATTTTGGAAAAGGGAACAATTTTGATATCATTTTAGGAAGACCTTTCATGCATCAACTTAAGATGGTTCAAGATTGGAGCTATGACTATATCTACTTGAGACATAAAAAGATCACCACAAAAATAAGCATAAAAGACCAAAGCAATGATAGAGGCCTTAAATCTCAAGAACTTATGGCATTGGGTTTCAGGCCATGAACAGGTAAGTCCAAGTTGCCATTAAAAATACATGGCATAAAAGTCAAGAGTCGGGCAGCTGAGCCACTAAATGAGCAAGGCATTAGTCCCAAAGCTTCAAGTAATATTCTCTGTGGTCTAAGAGTCTTAGCTATTCTAGGTATTGCTCAAGGTGGAGGAGTTGAGAATATTTATGTTGTGTCGCTCATGCTGATATAGGTGAGCATAAGAGTCCAAGTCTATGTATTTTAAGTTTGGTAAAGTGAAGAAGAGAGTCCAAAAGACACTCACGCACTATGCATAGTGAGTAATGAGTAGAGAAGCTTCAACATCAAAAACCCTTCTTGGAAATGTGGAAGCTATTGAAATGTCCTTGGATATCACATGTGCTACACTAAGGTTAGTGTGAAAGGGGGATTATTTTTTTGAAGATAAGTGACTATTGCGTTATGCACAGAGAGCTACCTCATTGCTCCAACTTGTAATCATCGCTTCTCTGGCTACGGTAATCCAAATTCAGTTTTGTTTCTTGCATTGTGTTCCTCTTACTCTGGTCTTTCATTCAAGTGTAAGCATTCAAGATTCGCTGAAGGTTTCAAAGGCATCCGTTTAGGTCTTAAATCGCTCTTTTGAGTGTTTATATGCGTATTTTATGTTGTTTTGACCCTAGGAGAGGCTTTAGGGACCCAAAAACGAAACTTTAGGGTCATTCGTTTATTGTTTTTGCGTACTTTGGGACAAACGATCGTGATCCCTGTACCTTCCCAGAATGCTGTGACAGTGATAGGATATGTTCCTGATAGTCCCCTGTAGCTTCCCTTCAAGTTTCGTGCTATTCCGATATGATTTTCATGGTGAACGAGTGTGATGACTGTAGAGCTGTGTGAAGGACATAGGCAGATTACTTGGCTTTAGTGCGTTCAATTTGCTTGTAGAGTTAGTAGTTGCATCTCTTCGAGTTCACTTCATTAGGATTGACACCCTAGTGAGTTTCCATGCCTCATCCGAGTCGCTTCCCTAGTATTGATATTTATGTTGATGCCTCAAGGCTATGCTATGGAAGTCCGTCGCGGCGACCCGCAAACATTGGCAAAAGGATGAGTATGATATGTTGGAGGCAACATGGAAGGAAGCACAAGGCCACACCCTCTTTGTGGAAAAAACGATTGATCATGTTGGGCTTGGGAAGAGATTCATGTTATATCCTAGGCCCCAGGTTGTTGATTTGGTGGGTATGATCCACGCGTTTGGCGTGTGTGTTGCATCATGTAGTGAGTTGTTGGAGTCCGCAGGGGTTGTTGGAACCTTTATGCTTGAGTGCCGACATTAGTATCACCCCCTTTGCTTCAGTGCCTTACTACAAAGTAGGGATCATTGTGTCAAACTTGGTTGTACTATGGTGATCCCCGAGGTGGAAAAGTTTTGGGTCACTGGGCATCATCTTGTGAAGAGTAAGTATATGTGTGTTCTACAAATCATATGCTTACTTGCACAGAATGTGAGGTTGTTTGTAAGTACATGCTCTCTTTTGCTATTTTTGCAGAGGAGAAGGATGTTGTAGTGGTGGCTGGGCCCAGTGAAAGAAATGGAGAGGCGGTCAAGGATGGACAGGGTGCCACAAAGTCTGCTGCAAGTCGTTTATGGGAGGAGGATGAGGTTACTAAAGAGATAGGGGATGTTCTCCATGATTTAAAGTATGGTAGTGTGGAAGGGAACGAGACTAAGAAGGGCCAACTTTGTGATACCATGGGGGACAATGAAGGAAATAGTGACTACAAGGAAAATTATGTTAAGGAGAACAAAGACAATGTGGGAGGTAAAGTCCCTCAGGAAGTGGAGTTGAATGCTGCAAGACCAGATGCTACTGACATGATGTTTGAAGATCATATCACTAGCAAGGATGAGAATAGGAAAGGGGAAGGTGCAATAGACAAGAAGGGAGTGGAAGAACCTAAAGGGGCAAGGGAAGAGACCAAGCAGGGGGTGGGAGAACCTAAAGGGGTAGGGGAAGAGACCAAGCATGGGGTGGACACCAAGGAGAATGAGGGGGAGGCAAAGAAGGGGTTGGAAGCCAAGAAGGGGGATCAAGGGGAGGACAAGATGGGGGTGGATGCCAACGAGGGGAAAGGGGTGGATGATGCCAAGAAAGGGAAAGGGGCACAGGCCAGGAAAGGGGAAAGGCAGGCAAAGCAAAAATAGGGACGGGTCCAAGAATGCCAAGGAGGAAGTGGAAACAGAGGATTCAAAAGTGGACATCACCGCTGGGGGTGTGAATCTAGTGGTTGGGGATGCTGTACAAAATTCAACAGGTGATTCTTCTAATTCGGTGACCATGTCGGAGCTTTTTTGTGCGCAAAGAAATAAGCACAACTGTGCCCGTGACCAGTTGACTATTGCATGAAAATTGTAGCCCTTACAATGTGCTTTTCATTTCATCAAATCAATAACTTTTGGCCTATGTCTTTCATCTCTTGTTCTCTCTATGATATCGTGGTGCGTTCATCTTGTAAGTGTGTTCCAATGTTACTATTCATTTTCATACTAAGTTTTGCACAATACAGTACCAAACTAGTACTATTGAGTACCATTTCTAAACTAAGTATTGCACAATACAATACCAAATTGGTAGTATTGAGTACCAAATTTGGTAGTTTATGGTGTCATACCAGTTTTCTTTTTACGATACGATGGTTGCACTATCTGTTTGCATTGTCTATTTTCATCCACTCATATGGATTGTTGATATTGTAGTAAACTCTTGGTGGCTAGATGAGCCACCAACAAACACAACGCTTGAGCCTGATGTGGCTCCTAAACCCAAATGGTTGATTGTGCTTGATCTTAATGGGGTGTTATTGACAAGCTGCCACAAACTTCCAGAAGGCCTTTGGGTTTTGGACAAGAAGCTCCACCCACAGATCGTCGGACTCAATAGCTCACTAATTTGTCTTATAAGGCCAGATGTTGAGGAGTTCATACTAACTCTTAAAAAGAAAGCCAAGATAATTTTGTGATCCTGTTGTAGAAGAAAAAAGATGTTAGATATATTGAACGCTTGCTTCCCCCAACATGTGAGATAGAAGTACTTTGGAGGTAACTCATGTAAGCCTTGAGTGTTTCAGAGGTTGAGTTACACATACTTCTAACCTCCTCTTTGGCATGGCATATATACTCTGCCAAGAAGACTATGAGACCTAGTGGAAAAGTATGGTAGAGGTGCCACACGTGCCCAAAGAGGTGGGCAACAAGCTTGTTTTCATGAAGAACCTACAGATAGTGTAGGCAAGGCACCGGGATTTTGATGCTAGCAACACAATTCTGGTGGATGATTGCCGATACAAGTCACTAAAAAATAACTATGAGAATTGTCTTTCAATCAGATCATACTACCCTGTTGTGGTAGAAAAAGAACACCCTTTTTACTTGGCGGACCTCATTTTTCGGTGGTTTCTCGGATGGATACACGATCGGTACCCAACAGCATACACTCGCAACGAACCCTATCTTTGACATACAAGATTATATTTTTGGGTATGTTGGTGATTACTTCATACAGATGGAGGGTCACTCTTCCAGATTTGATCCCCCTAACCTAGAAGATTCTTGAACTTTTGTACTTTGTGAAATTTTGTATCATGTCGCATATTATATAATGGAAGACCACTTTTTCGGTACATTGTCGTGGGATCTTGATCTCTAGCATGTTTTCTTGTGTTGTCTAGTAGTTTGTAGTCTAAAGCCATATTTTTTGAAATCCCTGACATTGGTGTTATTACAATGATGAAAATGTACAAAATTTGGTGCTAGAACAAAGTCAAATTTGGTGCTATCTAGTACCATACTTGGTACTAGCCAATACCAAATTTTCTTAAGAATTTGGCACTGTTCACTTCATGCTAGTAGTTAGTCATTTTGTCTATCAGGTTTTGGAGACCCTACTGTGCATCACTTGTATTTAAAACCCTAAAGTTGCAAATATATAGTTGCAGCTTGGATCCATTGTCTTGCACCGAATGCTCACAGTGTTGTACATGAACTTATGCAAAGAATTCTACAGTACCAAATTTTGGTATTTCTTGTCATCACTTTGATATTGATTAGCTCCCTTTTGGTGTTGGCTCGTATTATTTTGGTATTGGTTAGGGGCAAGTTGGTATAGAGCTTGACAATTAATGTACAGCAATTTCAAATATTGAATAGAGGAAGTCAAGAATAGCAAGAAAAATAGTAAATCATGAGGAGAAAAAGATGAATTTTGTCTAGGAGAAAAAGCATTCACTTGCCCACTTAGGGGTTCTGTAATTGTGTTTCAAGTAACATGGATGCACCATCACTCTCATCATCATCATATGGCATGCTATTGTGCATGTTCTCATATACTTTAGTAGATAACTTGAATTGATTAAGGACTCCTACAATAGGCTCCATCAGGAAACGTATGGACCTTACAAGATGTGAGTAGATCATGACTGGAGATGTTTGATTTAATAGGCTATATGTATCAACTTTTCCTTCCACTTGACCATAGTAGAAGCCTTCAACAACTTCTAACAATCTTGTTATGCCACTAATCCTTTTGTGCTCTCACTGTCTGGTACAAAACTTTTGTGCATTTGATAAGGCAGAAGTCCTCTTTAGCCTCGGCTTCTTTCACTGCAAATTTATCCCCAATGGACAACATTACACATAACATTTCAGGGCATCCTTCATACAATGGCAAGATAGAAACTTGGCTCATCGGCATAAAATTTGAAAATCAATCCTCCTTATCATCCTCTTTGTTCTCCCTTCCTGTATTTAGAGACTTTGGTAGTGGTTTGATGGAAACATATTTCTATTCTTCTATATGCATTCTATTTTTGCATCTTCTTCATAGCCCACTCACACATGGATCACAAAAGCATGAAAGTGTTCGAAAGCGTACGGTGCACTGGTTGTACTTTGAATACACATCAGCACAATGAAACAAGCGGGATCCCACAATGCACTCACAGTCCCACTGGAGATCACGTTGCACATCATCGTCACCAATAAGCCAAAAGACTCTATGTGTATTAGACTTGTGAGACTATTCTATTGGCTGAAAAGTTGCATTCAAAAAGTTGACCGCATCAGCCGCCCACTTCATAATTCAGCGATCTGGTTTCAATTCCTCATGCGTCAAGGTTCTCTTGATGACTACCCATGCCCCATCATGCTCTCCTTTTCCATGGCCAAATGCTAAGAAGTTATGCATTATATGCAAGCCTATCATCTGATAGTACCTGGCCACAAAAAAGTAAGGTCTACGGGCTTTGAATTGTGAAGCAAAGCCATCTGACCACACCCAATGGTGCTTCAAACAATGTCCATGTTGTTTCAGTCACTTGTCATGAAGCATGAAACAATGTTGTACAAACAATGTATCATGATGTCTATCATCTGATATGTAAAAGTGTAGCGTCTTTTGAACACCACCTTTTGCATTTCTTACATAAGTGATGTGCACAAGTATTGTGACTTAAGTAGACCCTTAATGCATAGACTGAATCTCATTCTGAATTTAAAAGAATAATTCTCTGCAAAGTCAATAACTGATACAACGACATTGCTAGGAACCTTGAGCAATTGTTGGGCTTGCTAGCGGAAGGCAAAGTTGTGCTTGATAAAGCTTGTGAGGTGGGCTGAAAATAGGCTAAGAAAAGCTGAACATTTCAATTGTTGCACAATTAAGTCCTTTCTCTTCTTCTCACTCCCACCTGCATTAGCCTGTCCGGTTCCAACATCCATGAAAAAATTCATAGACACCTCCCTTCTATCCTCTACTATCTCACTGGGACAAAATTTCAACTTCTGTACACCACATTGGAAGCATTCCCCCATCAAGAATTTCTTGGCATGGTATTCACTATTTGGAGGCTTCGAGCACATGATGGATTGTCACATACTAGTGATGTGTTGACATACTAGTTGGATTGCAAAACACTCTCCTATATCATCACTTCTACAACATATGGAGCAAGTGCAAAGGTGACCTTTCTCGTGATGCCCAAAATTGTTTTGCTGCATCTGATTAAAAGCCTCTTTGAAATAGAGCATTTGCACATGGGATACACAGCAGTAAGTATACCTCTCTTTTAACTTCCGAACAAAGTATGTCTTTAATGCCTCAAAGCATCTAAGAGACACGACCACTATAGGGTGAGCCTTCTTGAATCTTTGGTATAACTCAACCTACAACACCAAAAAAAAAGGTTAGAAAATTCCAACTTCGTGCAAATGGTAAAATGCTAAAACTGGTTGTAGACAGTACCAAATATGGTACTATAGAGTACAAAAATGTCCTATTGGGTAACCAAAATGATTGATTTCTACCTTCTTTTGTACGATATAGAACCAATACACATCAATACACAATGAAGTGGGTTCTTCTGAGGGCCTTTGGTACTATACAACCATTGCCCGATGAAACAGAATAGCATTTAAAAGCTGGATAGCACCAAAACTAGTCAAATTTGAGACTATTCAAAAAACATTTGGTGCTATACAAATTTGAGACTATTCATAAAACATCTAGCACTATAAAGGACTATTTCCATATTCGGTATTGTCTTTAGAATTTATGTAAAACAAATGGCATGCAGGAGAGTACCAAATTGAGTGGTTTACAGGGGCTTGGGTACTATACGAAGACCTTTGGTACAGTGTCAGACCATTCCCATACAACAAAAAGTCAGATTTGGTACTATCTTTTGCTTTTGACTCATAGTAGAACTCTATGCAAAAGAGTACCATATGGGTACTTTGCAAATGCTTTGGTATATACAAGGAGTAGGTTTTGTAGTGCAAAAAAACTTTGGTACTACACAATTATGATTTGGTAAAATAGAGTGAGGCTTTGGCATTCTATAGATATAATATTTCCATATTTGGTATTGTCAAGTTAAGCATTGGTACTATGTACAACAAATGGCATGCAGGAGAGTACCAAAGTTAAGCATTGGTACTATTGTCAAGTTAAGCATTGGTACTATGTACAACAAATGGCATGCAGGAGAGTACCAAATTGGGTAGTTTAGAGAGGCTTAGGGACTATACAAAGACCTTTGGTACTGTGAAGGACCATTGCCATAAATAAAAATGTCAGATTTGGTATTGTTCGCTTGCTTTTGGCTCATATTAGGACTCCATGCTTTGGTGCTATACAGGGAATAGGTTTGGTACTGCACAAAGACTTTTTTACTACACAATTAAGCTTTGAAAAAATAGAGTGAGACTTTGGTACTCTATAGATATATTATTTCCATATTTGGTACTACCATTAGGCTTTTGGTACTATGTACAACCATTGGCATGTAGGAGAGTACCAAATTGGGTACTTTACACAGGGGCTTGGGTACTACACAAAGACCTTTGGTACTGTGGAGGACCATTTTCATACACAAAAAGTCAAATTTTGGTACTTTTGACTCATAATAGAACTTAATGCAGAAGAGTATTATATGGGTACTTTGCAAATGCTTTGGTGATAAACAAGAATGCTTTGGTACTATACAGGGAGTAGGCTTGGTATTGTACAAAGTCTTTGGTACTACACAATTAGGCTTTGGTAAAATAGAGAGAGGGTTTGATACTCTATAGATAGGATTTGGTGTCTCTAGGGAAGGAAAAGGTATTATACAAAGGATTTGGTACTCTATAGATAGGTTGTGGAATTACTAGTAAACCATTGAACACCAAATCTGGTACTGCACAGGGGCTTTGGTTCTATGCAAGCAAAACAGCTTTGGAACTACATATGAATGTGTATTGTATATAACCTTAGTAAGGTATTGGACACACCCACTTCCATATAGCAGACTACCAAATTTGATACTGTCTTAACCAAATCGGCCTTAAGGATTTTCAAACAAATTACAATTGCTAGAGTTGTTGGTACCTGAGAGTCATCGAGTAGATTCACAAGATGTTTGACGACACTTTTCCTTCCAATTCTCTTATTGCATATGTCCTTCTTGTTAGGTGAAACCCTGGTCTCTGATGTCCAAAAGTCATGCACCAAATCTCTTGTTTCATTGGTGATAGTGGTTCCTCGAGGAAATTGTCTCTCACAAGCACTCAATGGCAACACTTCATCCTCATCTTTATTCTCCAGCCTTGAACTTGCAGCAGCTATATTCCTTTGATGGATACCCACGACATTAGCAATTTTAGATTGGTTTATTGAGGTCTTACGTGTACTATTGTTCAAGATTAGTGTCAAAGAGGTTCTCTTCACAAAAAAATCATTTACTAAGTGTGGGACCTTAATTTGAGTCAAAGTGTTGCACATATCCGACAGAACAGTGTCTTCGACATTGCTGTTTTTTTTTGTAGCTCAAAAAATGTCCGGTGGTCCAAGAGTTGCTGGAATATTCCCTTTTGTTCATTCCTTGATAGACCTAGTGTTTGCTTGCGCTAACACTATGCCACCGTTGCGCAAATGTTCTTCCTTGTACTGGCTTTTGGTAATCCAAGAGCAAAAGAAGAATGTCTTTCTTTGCTTCTCTGCTCACGTTTCTTTGCAGCCCAATAATTACGAAGAAAATCCTTATTAGTCGGAATGAAATTGCTAATGGAATGTCTTTGTGTCTGTTTATCAGTGCTTGGACCAGCTTCCAGCTTGTCGAAAGAGAGAAGCTGTGGATCACCCGAGTAGTAGCCTTGAGACAAGTGTCCCCCTTTCCCCTTTGAGAGAGAGGGCTAGATAAATGCTAAATCATTTAATTAAATCTCCTAAATTATTATTGGACCCCTTGGGTGGCCAACCAATAGGCTTCAGGCACACCATGAGGGCAACATGAGGAGGAACTTGACAAGTGTCCCTTTTGCTTTCTTTGTACCATGCATGCCTTGTGTGAGTGTGTGGGTGTTCTCTCTCATCCCCCCTCATGTAGGGCTCACCCCCTCCTTGTAGGGATTGAATCTTGACTTTTTGACACCTCAAGCCCCTCATGCATAGGCCCAGTTCCCACCACAAGCTTGGCTCATAAGCACTTTAATCTTGGGCTGGGTTCTCACCTCAAGTGCAACCCTAGCATGTCAAGCACCTCAAGCATCTCAATAATTAAGCACCTCAAGCATCTCAAGCACCTCAATCATCAAGCACCTCAAGCACCTTATTCATCAAGCATAACAAGCAGGACAAGCACCTCGAGCTGGGTCGGGTTCCCGCGCCTCAAGCTCAACCCTAGCTTACCTAAGGTCAAAGGCCTTTTACACACATTATTGGAGGTCTTCAATGAAGCTAACCCTAAGGTCTGATGCTCCATTATTTAGCCTTGCTCTTTGATAGACCATCTCTCATTTGGGCCCCTTTACCATTGCCCCGTGTTGAGATAGATCTATAAGCACATGTCTATATCTTAACACTTGTTCCCATTTATTCTCCCACATTAAGTGATCAATTTAATATGAGAAAATAATTTGGGTTGGTTAGATATTAGATATTAGATTTTATGACATTACCTCTCTCTTGAAATCATAGTCGTCCTCGACTATGAGGTAGAAGAGATAGAGCCTTAGTCATTAGTCGATTTTACTTAGTGGGTAGAGGATCCCTTTTTACCCTACGACATCTTGCCAAGATGGATGACTAATCCATTTGGTGCTTGGGAGACATAGCTGTCGCAAGCATGTCTGCTCTTTAGTCCATTTCATTCTCCCAAAGTAGAGTGACAAATTCTACTTGGTGTTTGAGAGACGTCGTCATCACAAACATGATTCTAAGCATGCATACTAGTTAAATTTGTGCACAATTAAAAAGAGGACTAGTCTTATAAGACAAAAACATGAGTCATTTAAAAGAAATTTGTACATTTGCTTACTCTAATGTAGCATTGTAAGCATTGACAAGGTCCATACTATCCTTAAGCTGTATTCCTTGCATCCATCTAGCATCTTCAAAAGGATAATTTTTGAACTTAATAAGATACCGTCGGATAATCTTACCATGTCGTAGTACCTTGTCTTCATGCCGAAGGACAGCTTCGGGTTGAGGCACCTCTTCTTGGTCTTCAACTTTGGGAGGGTCTTCAATAATTGGTTCAGTTGGTGGCTCTCCTTTGTAGGGCTTAAGTAGGCTTACATGAAAGGCATTGTGTATGAGCCAATGGTTGGGCAACTTGAGCTGATAAGCCGTCTCATTGATGGGCTTCAAGATTTGGAAAGGATCATAGTGTTACCATATACATGTGGTAGTGATGTGTGTGAACACACTAGGACCGCCGGGGCATTTTTTCCCTCTTTGGGAGGTTTTTTCCCCCGTGCATTGTATATACGCCCATCACTCTAGGGCTATCTATCTTTCCATTGCACACTAAGTAACACACTCTCTATTGTGTGCCTTGAGCTTCCTTCGTCTTCTCCAAGCTGTGTGTGTTTCTCTGCAACCCTAATTCCAACAATTGGTATCAGAGCAAGTCACGTCCTCCCGGGCTTAGTCGCCAGCCGCTCCAGTACACGTCTGCTCACTTTCTCCGATTTCAGTGAGCTTTGGCGAGCGTTCGCAGGTCGACAAATATTTTGGGCAAGCTCGAAGAGCTTGGTCAGCTCAGAATTTTGATTTGGGCTCATTTCGGCCTCCGTTTCCACTACAGGCAGTACTGCACATGCTATTTCGTCATTTTGTGCAGAATTTCTGTCAGTGCCATTTTCTGCATAACAGGTGCCTTATAGTCTTCTACGGCTTGTGCTATATAGCACAGGTTGTTACCGCTCCGTTTCTCCTATTTTCGGGCAGTTTTCACATTAGGTGCAACATTTACCATGGCTGACAACAACAACACAGATGTGTTCAAGATGTTTGATGTTGAGGACAGGTTGGATGGGGACAACTACCCTATGTGGGCTTATATGATGCAACATGTTCTTGTGTCAAAGGGTGTCTGGAACATTGTGCAGGGCATTCATGTACGTCCTGGTTCTGAGGATGTAGGCGATGTTGAGGATGTTGCAGGTCTTGCTGCAAGGATTGCAGCTGTTAGAGTTGTTTTGCCTACGGCAGAACAAGCTCGTTGGGATTTTAAGGATGCGCAGGCTCATGCATTGATTGCGTTGTCTGTGAAGCGCACCATTGTTCCTCACATCCGTTCTGCAAAATCTGCAAAACAGGTTTGGGATATTTTAGCAGGTCTTTATGCAAGCCGCAATGAGGCTAAAATTGCTTTGCTGCATAAAGAGCTGGAGTCGAAGATTATGCATGAGGAAGATGATATGGACACTTTCCTTGCTATTGTCAAGGATATCAATGAGCAGCTTATTTTTGCAGGTGAAGTCATTTCAGACAGTTCCCTTGTGTAGATTGTTCTTGATGCATTACCAGATTCCTACCAGACTTTTGCTAGTACTTGGAGACTTATGACCCAAGGAAATCCTGAAGTTGTCAAGTTTGATGCATTATGCACATTGCTGTTGCAAGAGTCACTTTCTAGAAAAAACAGGACTAGGCAGCGTGCAATTGAACGGGCTTTTATTGCTTCTCAAAGAAAGGGTGGTAACAGCAATGCAGCCACTTCGTATGGTTCTGTTGCGAGTGGCAAAAATTATGTTCCTAATGTGTCTGCTGGTAGCAATTCGTCTGGAAATTCTGGTGATAAGGGCAAAAAGAAGATGCGTTGCCATTATTGTAAAGCCAATGATCACTTGATCAAGTCGTGTCCTAAGTTGAAGGCCAAAGAGGCTAAGAAGAAAGAGGGTGGTTCCACTACAAATGCAGCCATTGTTGAGTCTTCTGTGAAAGGAGACTATAATGCTGATGTTGATGCAGAATGGGCGTTTAGCGCAGAGTGCGCTTACAATCCTGTTGTCCATGATGCATGCTTGTCAGTTGCTGCAGATTCACATGTGTGGTATTTCGATAGTGGTGCTACAAAGCACATTACCTCACATCGTGAATTGTTTACCTCTCTCGAGTCTGTCCCTCATGGGAATTCAGTCACTTGTGCCAACAACGCCTCTTATCCAGTTCAGGGAGTTGGAAAGATTGTGCTCACTGCTGCTAATGGCAGTTCCTTCACACTTGTTGATGCACTTTATGTACCTGGGATCAAGAAGAATCTCTTGTCTGTATCCGCACTTGCTAGACTTGGACTTGTAGTCAAATTTGTGGATGACAGATGTACAATTCATGATCTCAGTTTTGGTGATGAAATTTTTTCATCTGGCCTTTTGTGCCGTGGGCTGTATAAGCTCACTTTGTATGACAAGTGTGGACAAAATTTTGCAAATGCTGTTGCAGATTCAAGGGCTATTTCTGATGCAAAACTTTGGCGTGCACGTTTTGGTCATCTGAATTTTGTCAGTTTGCTGCGTTTGCAAAAATCTGATATGGTTGCTTCTTTGCCGCCTCTTGAAGCACCTCTCAAACATGTTTGTGAAGGCTGTATTTTGGGTAAGATGCAGCGTTCTAAGTTTCCAAAGGATGGTTCAGTTCGGGCCACATGCAGGTTGCAGCTTGTGCATAGTGATGTTTGTGGGCCCATGCAAACTCCGTCCTTGGGCAATTACCTGTACTTCATGACTTTCATTGATGATTACTCCAGGCATGCATGGGTATTTCCGCTTAAAGCGAAGGCCGAAGTTTTTATGTGCTTCAAACAATTTCTGGCTATGGCTGAAAATGTCTCGAAATGTACTATGGGCACCCTCCGTTCCGATCGAGGGGGGGAGGTATATGTCTCATGAATTTAATGCATTTCTGGCTAGTCGTGGGATAAAACACCAATGTACAGTGCCTTATACACCTCAGCAAAATGGTGTTGCTGAGAGGAAAAATAGGTCACTGACGGAAATGGCACGATGTATGGTCAAAAGTCAAGCTTTGCCGCATTCTTTTTGGCTTGAGGCCATTATGTGTGCCACTTATGTACTTAACAGGTGTCCTATGAAAGCTTTGTAGTCTATTACTCCATATGAAGCATGTCATGATAGAAAACCTTCTATTGAGCACATGCGTGTTTTTGGCTGTTTGGCATATGCTTTGGTGCCACAAGTGCAGCACAGAAAATTGGATGATAAGGCTGTCAAATGTATTTTTGTTGGTTATAGTGCTGAAAGCAAAGGTTACAGGTTGTATCATCCGCAAACAAAACGTATTCTGGTTTTACGGGATGTAGTGTTTGTGGAAGTTTTTGTTCAGCCCTTGTTGTCATGTACCAGAGACAGTAATGTAAGCTCACAGGACATTTATGACACTTTGTTGCCTCTTTTTAGTGGTGGAAATACGAATGTAAGTTCCAATTAGGCAAATGTACAGCCTATGGGGGTTTCTGAAAATGTTTTAGATCAGCCTATTACTGATGCAGATGTACATGATGTACTTGATGAGGAAAGGGCTGAAAATGAGCAGGCTAGAGGTATGCCAAAATGGCTGGTGCACACTTTGCGTGACAGTAAATTGGATGCACCTTTGTCTAGTCGTACTCGTTCAGACTCTCGCCATGCATCTTATGCATCAGATTGTTATGATTTGGCTGTGTCTAGTTTACATGATGTTGAGGAGCCTCTATCTTTTGATGAAGCACAGAATTCAGAAAATTGGATGACTGCCATGCAATCAGAATATGATGCACTTATAGAAAATGACACATGGACTTTATGTGATTTGCCTCCTGGCAAAAAGGCCATTGGTACAAAGTGGGTTTACAAGTTGAAACGCAAGCTGGATGGTGAGATCGATCGCCATAAGGCTCGACTTGTTGCAAAGGGTTATGCACAGCAAAAAGGCATAGATTATGAAGAGACTTTTGCTCCCACTTGTCGTATGACTACTGTGTGTTTTATATGTGCATTGGCAGCTCATTTTGGTTGGGATGTACATCAATCAGACATTGTTACTACTTTCTTGAATGGTGACATATTTGAGGAAGTTTATGTAATGCAGCCTCGCGGTTTTGTCATAAAAGGACAAGAGGACAAAGTGTGTAGATGTAACAAGGATTTGTATGGGTTGAAGCAATCTCCTCGTGCTTGGTATGAGAAAGCTGACACTCATTTGGTCAAACAAGGCTTTCATAACAGTCCAACAGAAATCACATTGTATGTAAAGCGTGAGGGTGATGTACTTCTCATTGTGGTTCTTTATGTTGATGATTTGCTGATCACTGGACCAAATGAGAGACATATTGCTGAATTTAAGGCTGATTTGAATGCTACTTTCAAGATGAAAGATTTGGGGCTGTTGCATCATTATTTGGGTATACAGTTTAAGCAGTGTGATGGTGGTATTGCCTTGTGTCAGAAAAGTTACATAGAGACATTGCTATGTAAGTTTGGACTTGAGGATTGCAAACCTATTGCCACTCCCATGGAAACAGGTTTGAATTTGAGTCTACATGATGCTGGTGATCCTGCTGATGTCACTCTTTTCCAAACTGCTATTGGCTGCCTCATTTATGTATGCAACACGAGGCCGGATATTCAGTTTGCAGTCTCACAGGTCAGCAGATTCATGCATAGCCCAGGGTCTAAGCATTGGCAGGCTGTCAAGAGGATTTTCCGCTACCTTAGTGGCACTTTACATCTTGGCTTGTTTTATCCCAAGGGGGGATCATTGCCGCCAGACTTACATGCTTTTTCGGACTCAGATTGGGCTAGTTGTTTTGACACGCGAGTGTCCACAAGTGGTTTTTGTTTCATGCTTGGCAGTTCATGTATATCATGGTTGAGCAAGAAGCAACCTACTGTGGCCACTTCGAGTTGTGAGGCTGAGTACAGGGTAGTCTTCACAGCTACGGTTGAGTGTGTATGGCTCATACGCCTTATGGCTGATTTGGGTGTTGGACAGGACACTGCCAACACTATCTACACTGACAGTTAGAGTGCATTGGTAGTTGCGAGGAACCCAGTTTTTCATGCTCGCACAAAGCACATTGAGGTGCATTACCACTATGTCAGGGAGAGGCTCTCAGCAGGAGAGATCAGCTTGGCTTATGTGCCAACACAGGACAACCTTGCAGATCTTTTCACAAAGGCATTGTCTCGTGAGAAGCTTGAAGCTTTCCGCAAAGCTTTGGGCTTACTCCCCTTTGTGGATTGATCCTATCCTCAGGGCATGGCACTTCCCTTTACTCATGTGCCAGCTCTCGTTCACCGCATCACTTCAGGGGGGATTTGTTACCATATACATGTGGTAGTGATGTGTGTGAACACACTAGGACCGTCGGGGCATTTTTCCCCTCTTTAGGAGGTCTTTTCCCCCGTGCATTGTATATACGCCCATCACTCTAGGGCTATCTATCTTTCCATTGCACACTAAGTAACACACTCTCTATTGTGTGCCTTGAGCTTCCTTCGTCTTCTCCGAGCTGTGTGTGTTTCTCTGCAACCCAAATTCCAACACATAGTATCGTTTTGCTAGTTTAGCATAATACTTTTGATGGCCCGTAGGATTTTTGCCCATCGTTTGCCTTAATCGAGCCTTAGGAAACTTGAGTAAGACCCAATCATTTTCTTTGAACATTAAGGCTCTTATGTGCTTATCAGCAGCAGCTTTTTGCCTTTGTTAAGAGATGGATATAGCCTCCTTAATCTTATGAAAAGATTCTTGTAGGTCACGGCTATACTCATCGGCGGCGAAGATCTTCCCATGTACTTTGAGTAGCAAGGGACTTTTAGGTCTTCCCTCAATGATCTCAAAAGGTGCTTTTCCCGTAGAAGTATGTACAGTATTATTGTAGGCATACTCTACAAGAGGTAAATACTTTTCCCATTGTGAGCGTTGATCTACTTCGGTAACATAAGTCTTGAGTAGATCAAGTATCGTAAGATTGGCTATCTCACTTTGGCCATCCGTTTGTGGGTGATAGGCCGAAGAGAAATTCAATCTTGTTCCTAGATTGTCAAAGAGACCTTTCCAAAAATTACTGGTCATTCTAGGATCTCTATCTGACACGATGGATGTGGATAATCCATGGTGCTTGAAAATCTGAGATATGAAGAGAGTTTCCATTTGATGTGCCTTAATAGTCTTTTTGACAGGAATAAAATGTGCTTTCTTGCTAAACCTGTCAACTATTGTCCATATTCTTGTATTCCCATGGATAGACTTGGGTAATCCAAAGATGAAATCCATGTATATACTCTCCCATGGTGAATTTGGGATAGGCAATGGCTAGAGTAATCCAGGTTGCTTCCCTCTATCATACTTGGTCTTTTGGCATACTACACATTTTGAAACATACTCTTGTATGTCCACTTTCATGGTAGGCCAATAGAAGTACGTCTCTACTCCTCGGAGAGTAGGTTGAATACCTCTATGCCCCGCATATGGAGGAGCATGGGATTCATACATAACTTTCTCACGAAGGGAATGGGTAACACATAGCCTATTGCCGTGGAGAAGATAACCATCCTGCAAGGTGAATGGTTCCTCTTTCTTCCCCAAAGCAAGGGCTGACATTATGTCTCTTAAGTCAGGGTCAGTAGCATACTCATCTATCATAGAGGATAGATCATTGTGAGTAGCTATAAACACCGCATTAACTTTGGGTCGTCGTGAAAGTGCATCGGCCACTTAATTGTTCTTACCAGCTATGTGAGCAATATGGAAATTAAATTGCGAAAGAAAATTTGCCTTGGTTTGCGTCATAAAATACTTGAGACTTTGGTGGTCGGTTCGTAGGATAAATGGAGTCCCCAATAGGTAGTGCTTCCATGTGTCTAGGGCATGTAGAACAGCTAAAAGCTCTTTCTCATAAATGCCCAAGACTCGTTCATCAATATTGAGCCTTCGACTCTCATATGCTATGGCATGCCCTTCTTGAAGCAAAACTGCTCCAAGGAAATCACCACAAGCATCACATTGGACCTCAAATGACTTTGAGAGATCCGGAAGCACGAGGACTGGTTGGGAAGTAAGCTTCTCTTTGAGATTTTCAAAACCATTTTGCTCCTTAGCAGTCCATACAAACTTAACGTTTTTCTTAGTTAAGTCGTGTAGTGGTCTTGCTACTTGAGAGAATTTTGCTATGAAGCGTCTATAGTATGCGCACATACCAACAAAGCTTCTTAGCTCTTGTAGATTTCTTGGGTTAGGCCATGCTTTTATTACCTCTAACTTTGATGGATCCATTCGGATACCATCTTTAGAGATAATATGACCTAGGTATTGAATCTCTTGAAGGAAGAATTTGCTTTTCTTTTGGTTGAGAAAAAGCTTGTTCTCCCTCAATGCTTGAAAAATCACTTGGAGATGTTGCTTATGTTCCTCCAAAGACTTGGAGTAGATGATGATATCATCAAAGAACACTCCAGTGAATTTGCGCTATGGTCTAAAAATTTTCTCCATCAAAACGATTGAACGTAGCTGGTGCATTAGTCAAGCCAAAAGGCATGACTAGATATTCATAAATACCAAACGTTGTGTGAAACGAGGTCTTTAAGATATCTTCATCCACTATCCTTATTTGATGATAGCCACTCTTAAGGTCAATCCTACTGAAGTAGGTAGAGCCTTGTAGCTTATCATCAGATCTTCTACCCGAGGTACGGGAAATCTATTTTTGATAGTGATATGGTTTAGTGCTCGATAGTCCACACACATACGGTATGTACCATCTTTATTTTGCACTAAAAGGACTGGAGAACAAAAGGGAGAGGAACTAGGCCTCACCATCCCTTTGTCTACCAGCTCTTGTACTTGCCTCACGATCTCCTCTTGTAGAGCTTGTGAGACTCGATAAGGAGGCTTGTTAGGTGGTGAGCTTCCAGGAAGGAGCTCAATGCGATGGTCATCATCCCCTCGTTTTGGAGGTAAGTCCATAGGGATATCATCGATGAACACATCTTGGAATCCTTTTAAAAAATTAGACAAGTCTAACTCTTCTTGATTCCTACCATTTACATTTGATGAAACATTAGTATCTTTTAGAGACTCTTTGACAAAAATCATGTACGCAGAAACTGAGCTCTTCATTGACTTATCAAAAGCAAGAGGATTTACAAGTGGAGTAGTGTGACCAAGCTCACTAGCATCTATATACATGTTTTTTCCCTGTAGGTGAAGTAGATTCTCCTTTCAGGGAACTTCATGTTGGCAGCCATGCGATCAAACCATGGTGCCCCTAGGATAACATCCTCATGTTGGAGAGGAGAGATGAAGAAGTCTTCTTTGTCGACATAGCTTTGGACATGAAGCCTCAACTTCCCAATCAAGGGAGTAACGGAGGCTTGTTGTCCCTTGAAAGCTGCATCAGCCACTACTATATCTCCCATCTCAAAAGCTTGAATGCCCAACTTGGTGGCCAACTCCATTGATGTGAAGTTGAGAGTAGAGCCAGGGTCAAACAAGATGAAGGCATCATGCTCTCTTACCTTTCCCCAAGCATAGGAAAGTGATGATCCTTTGCAATGAGCATCCTCTTTTGGAGCTTCGATGGTGGAAGCCCTAGGAGTCTCATTTCGAGTATTCTTCTTGGGGCAAGAACGATAGCCATGTCCTTGCTCCCCACACTTGAAACACTTATGGTCCTTGTGAAAAGCTTCAAGCTCTTCAGGAGAGAGTTTGTTTTTAGCTTTGTAAACTCCCTTCTCCTTGGACTGATTGTTGTTGTTGCTGGAAGTGACTTGGGAAGTATTTTGAACATTGGTTTTCCCCTTTGCATCATTTTTGTCTTTGTTTTCTATGGGCTTGACATTACGTCTAGCCCCTTGATGGAAATTGATGCGTGAAGCAACCATGGTGTGATGGATTTCTTCGGTAATAGTACTAGGCCGTTTAGAGTTGATGTATTCGGCCATTTCTTCAGGTAATCCCGCACAGAATTGCTGCCTTTTCTCGGCAAAGTCTATCTTTTGAAAGACAATAGCCTTGAGATGTAAATCCCAAAACTTGTCTACGTACTTGTGGATAGACTCATGAGAGAGAAGCTTCAAGCTGCGCCATTCAGTAAGCACTTTGTCTTTTGCATCGCTTGCAAGGAATTGCTTCATGATGGAAACTTGTAGAGTTTTCCATGTCTTTGGGGCTTCACCATTGCCATGAAGGCTAGCCCACCATTGACGAGCTGATTTTTGGAAGTGCATAGCTACATGGCATAGCTTGGAGGACTCTGTGAAGCCCTTGTCTCCAAAGGCTGCATCAAATTTCTTGATGAAGGCCAACACTTTGTCGGTAGCACCAAAGGTGCCATCATAGATGAGAAAAGAGATACTCTTTCCTCCCTCCTTGAACTTCTTTAGCTTTTGTGACCTTCGCCATGCAGGAAATGATTTGCGATGTCCTCCCCTCTTGTATTCTCTAGGCGAATAGCCATAACTTTCGTTGGAAGATGAGGAAGGTGAAGAAGAAGGAGAAGAGGGTGACCTCTTCCTAGACCTTTTCTTCCTTTGTTTCCTCTCTTTCCTTTCAGAGTGATGAGGAGAAGGACTATGTGTTGATCTTTTCCTCTTCGGAGGAGTGGGCGATCGTCTAGACCGCCGTCTTCGGGGAGCCACATCTTTAGAGGAACTTAAACTTTCATTGCTTTCTTGCTCTTTGGATTCCTCCTCTCGAATGGGAGAGAGTCTTCGTTTGGGGGTCTCTTCAAGAGGCCTCCTAAGCTCTCTCTCCTCTTGGAGAGGAAGGGAAATTCCATAAGCACGAAGTTGTTGAGTAACTTCGGCTTGCAAAGCAGGGTTGCCCATAGCTTGCTACAACCTAGTGACGAGATAATTCACAAACATGGGAGCATCATCATTAGGACCTTCATGTGCAAAATCAAAGCTATCAATGTTCATTCTACTCTGTTGATTATTGTCAGCCATGTTAACAAAATTTATGTATTTACTTAGTGTATGCTTTGGCAATTCAAAACCTTAGTTGCCACTCCTGTTAGCCTTTGAAAATCCGCTCTTAAGTATCTACACCCACGGCTCGAAGTGGTTAATTATAGAGAGTAGAGGAGTAGGTCTAACATAGCAGAGTTGCAGAGGGCTAGCTCCTTTCGGACTTCTTATGGATCAATAATGGTAAAGCCGTAGGCAAGTCTAAAAAGACTCCATTATTAAGTCCAAAGCTCCCGAGGTGTGCACCATCCCCCACATAGTGGGCTCAATAAAACCGATAATAGATCCCAGTTCCACTTACCCTAATATAATTAACAACATCAACCATTTATATGCTACTTAAGGACCTCTCTTCTTAAGCAAGAAAAGAGAAACCAAATGCTCTGATACCAATGTAATAGAATTGGCCTATTTAATTTGAGAGTAGTGGAAATTAATGAGAGTACTTTTGAGAAATAACTTTGTGAGCATAGCGGGTGAACATAATTGAAGATAGCAACATAATCATAGCAATTAGCTAACTTGGCATGAACAATACTTTTGCAAGAGAGAGAATTTAGAGAACATGACAACAGTTGAGGACCAGATTTATGTGGAGCCGGTCCCCCCTCCAATAGGCATTTGTATTATGATTTCTCCCATTAAGAGAGACTTGTCACAATACAATCTTTGTGTTCCTTGTGACCTAGGTGATGCAATGAAGATGGAAAGCTTCATGCATCACGAACATAACATAAACTTGAAGAAAGCTTTAACTATCCCAAGCCTCAGTCCCAAGACCTCAAACACCTTCGAAGGTGGAGAGAGCTAGCAGGGAATGAGGGTAGGGAAGAGGAAGAAGAAACATTTCGTAGGAGAAAGAATTAGTTCCTCACTTATCATAACTCTTGTTGCTAGCATACATAATAGCATAGTAATGAAGAAGAAGGAGATGGCAAGCTTAAGCATTGAAGCATGGCTCTTGGTTGGACTTGCACTCCATATCCAAGAGTGTTGGTGTAGGCTCTCAACCTCTACTTGCTTCAAGAAGGAGAGGGAGATCTTGCACTTTGCATAGCACACAATGAGAGTGTTCGTGAGTGTGTGTGGGTGAGTATACCCCCTAAGCAACCCCCTAGCTTGCTTGGGTCGACCCCCCCTTGTAGCTCATGCTTGAAGCTCATTGGACCCCTCCAGGCCCCTCCAGGCCTAGCCAATCACAAGCAGGAGGCATTACAAGCAGCAAGGGTAGCCTTGAGACAAGTGTCTCCCTTTCCCCTTTGAGAGAGAGGGCTAGATAAATGCTAAATCATTTAATTAAATCTCCTAAATTATTATTGGACCCCTTGGGTGGCCAACCAATAGGCTTCAGGCACACCATGAGGGCAACATGAGGAGGAACTTGTGTCCCTTTTGCTTTCTTTGTACCATGCATGTCTTGTGTGATTGTGTGGGTGTTCTCTCTCATCCCCCCTCATGTAGGGCTCGCCCCCTCCTTGTAGGGATTGAATCTTTGACTTTTTGACACCTCAAGCCCCTCATGCATAGGCCCAGTTCCCACCACAAGCTTGGCTCATAAGCACTTTAAGCTTGGGCTGGGTTCTCACCTCAAGTGCAACCCTAGCATCTCAAGCATGTCAAGCACCTCAAGCATCTCAATAATTAAGCACCTCAAGCACCTTAGTCATCAAGCATAACAAGCAGGACAAGCACCTCGAGCTGGGTCGGGTTCCTGCGTCTCAAGCTCCAGCCCTAGCTTACCTAAGGTCAAAGGCCTTTTACACACATTATTGGAGGTCTTCAATGAAGCTAACCCTAAGGTCTTATGCTCCATTTTTTAGCCTTGCTCTTTGATAGACCATCTCTCATTTGGGCCCCTTTACCATTGGTCCCGTGTTGAGATAGATCTATAAGCACATGTCTATATCTTAACACTTGTTCCCATTTATTCTCCCACATTAAGTGATCAATTTAATATGAGAAAATCATTTGGGTTGGTTAGATATTAGATATTAGATTTTATGATAGCATTAGTGTGGTGTTCTTTTGTAGCCTAATAGGACACTCGGCTACACGATGTGGACCTCCACACTCATAGCATTGAAGAGGTGGTCTCTTAGCGGTGTAATTGATAGTTTGGCCTCTTGCCGCAAGATCAGCTACTTAATAGACAGGTTTGACTTGTCCCCAATAGTCCTCCATGTAGTATTGTGGACTTTCTTCAAGCACATCCATCCCATAGGCAATATTAGAATCTATATCTTCCTCACAGCCTTTCAAACAAGAAATAGATGACTCACAACCCACTTGATTCACAGAAGTGATTCTCGGATGTGGTGGTTGCGGTCCTAGCACTGGAGGTGGTAAGGGTGTTGTTTGGACAATATTTTGGGCCCTAGGGACCATGTGTTGTGCTGTTTGTTCAAGAGGTGGGGCCGACATCAATGCAGGCACTCGAGGTGTGTCTGTCCATGCTAAGGTTGGTCTATTGGCCATCGCGCGCTTAAATACTATACAATCCTTAGCTTGATGACCATACCTTCCACATGCATTGCAATTCCCATTGAATTTTACTCTAAAAGTAGGGCATTCACTGGTACTATGCGGTCCATAGCATACTGAGCACCATTGTTGCTCCCTTCTTGGATACATATGATTGTTCCTGGATACATTCACTGGTACTATGCGGTCCATAGCATACTGAGCACCATTGTTGCTCCCTTCTTGGATACATATGATTGTTCTGCGGAGCACGATTGTCTCTAAGACTCTCTTGAATAGCCTTGGTGAGATCTGCTAAAGTCATCTCACATATCTTTGGCTCCTTAGCAATAGGCTTTAGGGTCATTGGTTGATGCCCTGATGCTTGCGAGCTAATAGATTTAGGCTCAACATGCACTCTTTCTCCTTGAATCATTAAATCATCCTCCAATTGGATCTCATTGGTGGTGACTGCTTCCCAAGTGATGATACCTCTAATGACTAGGCCATTGTAGATATCCTCATGTCATAATTCCCTAATGAATCTATCAAGCAATTGGTTATTGTTGAAGCGCTCATTTGGATTACATCGAGAATTCAAATGCTTCAAGCGACTTATAAAGTCTCTCACCAACTCTCCTTCCTCTCGTTGGGCTTTCTGAGTTGAGAGGCTACACCCCAAAGTACTCCCTCTCGTATGTATTCTTTTAAGAACAGTCTCCTAAGAGTAGGGTAAATCGTTTTTTCTTCCACCCTTAGGGTTCTATACCAATCCCCAGCCTTTCCACTTAAGGTTAGGCTTAAAGCATTGCTCTTATGTAGGTCATTGTGTTCTCCTAGAGAATCGCATATTTGTTCAAACACTTCGATATGCTTTCTCACATCCCCGTCTCCACTAAATTTTTGTGTGAGCTTGGCTATTTGTACTACCTTAATTCTAGACTCTCTATCAGGCGTGTTACGCATATTCTCAGCAATAGATCGACCAATAGCTTGAGCAAATGTTGCCAAGTCACCTAAGTGAGCAGGCACCATGGGTGAAGGTGCTCCAGAGACTACATGTGGAGTAGGTATTGGCATCGGGCTTGGCGCATAGGAAGCCCTTGGGTTCCACGTTGGGTACGATGTTGTGCCAGGTGGTGGTCCAAAGTTCATATGTGTGGCCCTAGGCATAGCAGACGTCGGATGTGACATGCTAATGCTAGCCGGTATAGTCCCATGGAAATAAGAACTTGGGTGTTGTGGTTGTGGAACATAGGTAGTTGTAATAATGGGAGGAGTAGGGACTACATAAGTACAAGGACCCATGGGTGTATACGATTGGTACACACTTGTAGGTACTATTGCAGGCATTGAGTTACCAAGTAGCGGTGCTTTACTAACAAATGAGGTCCATGGCGTGTTTCTTGGCATGCTCATCATTGGGGTAGGCATGGTAGTCGTGGTGTCATCAAGGGAAAGATGAGCTAGACTTGGAAAGGTGAAGCTATCACTTGTGGGCTCAGATTGCACTGAGACCCCTGGCGAAACAACATATGGAGGATCCATTGGACTTACCGAGGGAGTCTCCATTTGCGATAAGGTCGGTTGTTTAGCCTTCCCTGTATCCAAGAATCTCATGAGACCCATTAAACGCGTGTTGATCCCCTTGTTCTGTCTCTCTAACTCGATAACCCTATGGATGACCTCACAAACTCTTTGTTGTTGATCCTCCACACTAGTAGCGCCCATTGTGGATTGTAGGACATCTAACCAACCCACGTGATAGGTGTGACCTATGTATAGGTTGGTCAGAGTCTCTGTTTGTAATTCGTACTCCCAGTTCTCATTTAAGAACACTCCATCTAGGATTGAGGTGCTAGGGGTGTCCTTTGAGCTAGATGCAATGTTGCTTTCTAGGGGTTGGCCCTTAGCGGTTGCTAAGTCAGGAGCACTCGATTGCTCTCCTAGCAAAGATATTGGCATAGACCCTTTCGATTTTAACTCTCTTCGTTGCTCCGCCTTCCGTAAGCTCTCAATTTCCTTTTCCCTTGCTGCAAGGATATATCGCTCAACCTCTTGCACTTCGGCAAAGCTTCTACCATCGGGTAATATGACCTCGGAGGGGAATAGCTCTAAAGAGTCAGGAGGTGCGGTGAATGAACTATTCACGTGCACATTCTCTAAGGGTATAGGGTCTACGTTGGTCACGAATGGAGAATTTACTTCCCCACCCCCCTCATTTACATCATTAGCTCCATGTTCGGAGCGAGTGGCTCTACTAAAGGTTTCCTTCAGGCGGCTAAGCACGCTCGGCCCGGATCGCGGGCCCATGGTATGCATGTCTTGGCTTGAGCTATCGAGATTAGGCATTGGGAAACCCTCCATGACGTCGTAGTCAAAGGAAGAGTCACTAGCCGCTATGTTCGGGTCTTGGTTTGTACTACCTTGGGTCCCCGTCGAGGGCCCGGAACCTAAAGTAGGTGGATATTGAGAACTCGCGTAAGTCGAAATTCTCTCTAGTTGCTCCGTCTCCAGCACACGACCAGAGCGCAGATGCATGTGCCTTTGGCACCCTACAAGCGTCGGCGAATAACCTCGAAGGTTAACCACTTACCTTTTTTAAGCGTCCGTTTTCACTCGTGTTTTTTACGTTTTTAATGTTTGATTTTTTTTATTAAAGTGTGTGATAGCTCGAAACACTTAGAGGGTCACTGTGTGCTTTACAGCACAATTTTCGGGCATCTGAAGTTTCGTTGGTCCTCAAAAAATCTATTTTTAGCTACGTGTGAAGCTAAAATTCGTAATTTTAAAAGGCGACTAAGGCCTAGGCCTGAGGGTGAGCTTGGGCTTGGGTCTGGGAGATATTCCCGATCCCGGTTCTACCTTTAAATTTTTTTAATATTATTTTTTAATTAAAAAAAAAGGATAAGGTCGCCGCGGCCTGCGCGAGAGCACACACACACTCTATCTACCTACTTCTAACTAATACACCTACTGTTACACACTAACACACTCTATTAACTCTCACATATGTACTTCCTACTTACTGTACACAGAAAACTAACAACCTTAGTACACAAAGAATAAACACAGTACCTTTGAAAACTCCATTAACAAAAAAAACTAACAATCTTAATGCACAAAGAATAAACACAGGACCTTTGAAAACTCCATTAATAAAAAAAACACACAGGATAACACCAAATTCCTCTTCTCAACACACACACCTCCTTTCTTACCTTTCCTACAATTGAAATTGCACCACAAAAGAAGCACAGAGTGCCATTCAAGCTTAGTGTATGGCATTCCCCAGCAACCGTGCCAAAAATGTGGGCGTATGTCGCACGTGTCAATGCAAGGAACTTGCCGATACACCGCGTGCGAGCCACAAATGGCTCCAAGCACACAACAAACCTAAACTAGCAAGCTCAAAGATGGCGTTGGTGTGTCACTCACCACTCTACGTTTCCTTTTGTGGAGGATTCCTCGCCGCGAAGAAGAGGGAGATGCCGCTACGCCGCACTTAACCGCCTCGCCGCCGTTGTGCCGCCGCAATGCTCGATCGCACTCTCTCTCTCTCTCTCTGTGTCTCTCTCTCTCTCTCTCACGCATACACACACACACACAAGGAGATGAAGAAGAAGAAGATGGAGATGGAGCAAGAGCACTCTTCAATTGCACAGATGAGAGAATGAGTGAATTTTAGGTTTAGTTGACTTTTATATGAGCTCACCCCATTCACACTTGGGCGCCCATGCTTAGCCAACTAATCCCTTGAATGTTCCAGTTAGAGTGCGCCTCTCATCGGCGATCACTCTTACCCTTTTCCTATTGGACCGACAAGCCCGGTACCTGACTCTACCAAGTAAATAATACAACGTCTGTTGTAGGTGATAGGGTGTCCATGAGCCGTGAGGGTTAACATCATTCGATGCTTCATTCGCCGGGTTTGGAGCTGGTCTGGGAGCTTGATGCCACGTCAACAAGGGATAGTGCCTGCACTCCACTAGCGATTTGGACATATCTTGTTAAAAAAGCACTCCAAGAGATTTCATATGGCGAGAAACCCTCACTTCGCATCTGGTTCAGACAACTCGGAGCTTCCTTGCCACAACCATTCTGCTCATATATTGCAATCAACACACTCCAAAACGTGACATTTCACATAAAAAGCTCATCTAGAACTTTTTGTGCTTTCATAAGTGCACCACATTTGGCATACATATCGGCCACAACATTTGCCAGGCAGGCATCAATGAATGAAGTCCTTCCTTGGCATCTAGCTAAGACAACCTAGATTTTCCATGCCATAACCATGTTGGGCACCTCTTGCAATCAACAATCCATCAAGACATTTTCGTGCTTTGTGAGGCACGATATTTTTGCATACATATCAACCAAAAGCGGAAGCAATTAGATTTTTCTTGAAACGTATAAATGTTCCGAATTGTTAAAAATATAGCCACTGTTAACTACGTTCTAGGGTTCAGCTCAGACTCACACAGAGAAACGACATGCCTGGCAAGCAGGATTTTCGATGGGGCGATCTGGGTGAAGACGATGAAGGGCCAGATGCAGTGTTACCCCCCACGCAAGTAATTGGCCCCGACGAGAAGGGGATCAAGATCGTAACAGAGTGGCGCAAGAATGAAGATGGCGCCGTGGTGAAGGTGACCAAGACAGTGCGCGTCAAGCGGCAGCTCAAGAAGCTAAGCCCCGCCGTGGCAGCTCGCAGGAACCTCAAGAAATTTGGCGATGCTGTTGGCCAGAATGCATCGGACAATCTCACTGTCGTCTCCATTGAAGAGGTTTTTCTTGAAAGGGCAAAGACTGGCAACACTGCGGCTTCATCTAAGCAAGACGGTGCCCCTCCTGCCTCTGGTGACCTGGCTTCCCTCGGCAATGCCTCCCTGATTGTTTGCCGCATCTGCAATAAGAAGGGTGATCACTGGACTTCTAAATGCCCCTTCAAGGATCTTATGGGCGCAAGGGGCTTTGGAGAGAAGCCACCTGATGATGATGCACCTATCTCATTGACATCTGCACCAACCACTGCTACCAAGAGCTCCTATGTGCCCCCAAGCATGAGGGCTGGTGCTGCTAAGAGTGATGGGGATAACATGCGGAGAGGTGGCCGTGATGAGAATTCCATTCGAGTTACTAATTTGTCAGAGGATACCCGTGAGCAGGATCTACAGGAGCTCTTCCGGCCCTTTGGCCCGATTACTCGTATCTATGTTGCTTTTGACAGGGAGACTGGTCTTAGCAGAGGGTTTGCATTCATCAACTTTGTTAACAGGTTACCCTTTTTCTCAGCGTACTATCTACTACGGAAACGCCCTTTTTTTCCCTTTTGGCCAGAAGTGTTCTCATCATCCTAGAGGTGAATGATGAGCTTGTGCTTTCAGGACTTGCGTTTGGTGCTTTGCAGGACTTTGGGCTCTAGAAGGATGTTTACAATTCTTAGGATTTGTATGCACAGAGGAGGACGTGCATCTAGGGAAGATGATAATCATGTCAATTTGTTTGCATTTAGTGCTTTGCAGGACTTTGGGCTTAGGAGGATGTTTCCAATCCTTAGGATTGGAGGATGTGCATCTAGGGAAGATGATAATTATGTTGATTTTTGAGCACTTGTTTTATGGAACTTTGTTGTTATGGGGTCATACAAGGAGGCATGAGGGGATTGGATGGTTAACCTGCTTGAACAGCGTCTGAGGTATGATGGAAGTGTTGTCAGTTTAATGAATGTAGGAGCTTTGTATTGCCATATTATTAACATACGTTACAATCAGCCAGAGGTGAATGACCTTTAGCAGACAGATGGCTGACTGAATAAAGCTCTTCTTGCTTGATGCACTTAGAGCACAAAGTTACTTTCTCTTGCTATTCAGCTGGCACTGAATAAAGTCCTGTTTGCTTCAACCGTAGTTTCAAAGAAGTTTAAGTATTAACCTAATGACTTTTTTGTCTTGCTTGTAAGCTTCTTAATCAGTAGAGAAAATTTATTATGGTCATCTTGAGGTACATGTGATTTTTGTTCTTATTGCTTAGCACAAGTTTTAGCGTCACTCAAAATAAAAGCTCATGCACTAGGCTAGGGAAAAGAGCCATCATTGTAGCTTGGGCCTCGGAAGGATGTGAGAGCTGACGTGTGAGTTTCATTTAATAAGATTTTTTTTAGTTGATGCATGATGCTATTTTAGTACAGATCTTGCGAGAGATTGAATGTTTGCTCTTTTATACAGGGAGGATGCTATCCGAGCCATTAACAAATTAGATGGTTATGGTTACGATAACCTTATTCTTCGGGTGGAGTGGGCAACACCACGTGCTGATAAGCCTTGAAAGGCTCGAAGACTGAGGAGAACAATTGATCAAGATAGATTGGCCTTCATGTGTTTTGAAACACCGGAATATTCAGGGGCCGACTCAAAATTTGGAAGAGTTGCCCTTATTTTATTATGTATGTTTTAACGATGAGAGTTGCTGTATGAATTTGTGCCAAATATTATTTCATATAAAATGGCTTTAAGTTTTGGTGATGAATTATGCAGTTAAGTCCGCCGTTCCGAAGTTCGAGAAAGTGTTTGGGTCGCTTTCTCTCGTACAGGTTAAGCTCGAAAAGTTTTAGGTCTTACACAAAAGTCCTTGGTATGCTTTATGAGAATTCTCATGTGCTCAGTACTTATCTTACTTGCTGCTAAGGTTAAGGTCGAGAAAATATTTTGATCTCATATAAAGTCTTTGGTATGTTTGGTTGGGATTCTGATTTGTTTGCCACCATTTATTTGCCTTTTATCAGCACTCTGCCATGTACTGTGAATGATGTTATGATAGCTGAAGGGAAATGTGGGGCAGATCTGTTGTGGAATGTTCTAATTCTTGTTTTGGTAATTCCATATGTTTTGATTTTGCCCCTTTTAGGTTTTTGAATGGAGTAGCCTTTGTTCTGATCAAGCTCACTGAGTGATTGTGGAGGTTTGCTTTGAAGATCGGCTTGTGGGAGGTTAGGTTGGCAATGGATTGGCTTTAGGGAGATTTGTATGTAGGCTTGTGTTATTTTTAAGGTACTACTGGTTTTTTCTGGCTCACCATTTGTTGGATTTGATTAAAGTACATGATCCGAAGTCGAGTATTTGATGTTTTAGGTAGCTTATTTCACTGAGGCGTATTGACCAAGGTTGTGCGTCTTTGCCTCTGCATTCTAGTATTATGCTACACAAATACAAGGAGCTTCTCAACATGTTCTGTGTCTTACTTAGTAGCTGCCTGCCCATTTTCTCTGATCGTAATCGTAAGGCCGTGATGTGCGAATAGGGTTTCAAATATTCCAATGTTACTGCTGTGATTGTGACTTACCCATTCCATGCAGGTCATACTTAGGAAGGGCTATTGATTTGCTATTTGCCGCGGGTTAGGCACATGCAAGGAATGTGACCTCTTTCATTAGAAACAAACCTTTCATTCTGGAAACATTGATGGCAGTGTTCGCAGAAGGCTTGCCTCAGCTTAGCCTTCAACTGGTTGTAAATCAAGAGTAACTGATGGTAAACCATGGTAAAGGGAAGAAAAATGGGTAAGATTTGCAATAAAAGAGCTTAAAAATCATGCGATTTTGGAAATTTCTAGTAGTTTGCATTTTGACGAGGAAACCCAGCCTCCTATGAAAAAGGACTTTCCTGAACAGTGATCGATGGCATTCACCCTAAAAGTGGCAATGTTTCTTGTATGACCTACATCAGATACATGGCGCATGCACAGCAATGACATGCTGTGATGTCTTTCACTGAAGGGGTGCAGATCAGGTAAATGGCATACACAACATTCATAGTTTTGACAGTAGACACACATGAAAGTTGATCCCAAGAAGAGTGTCGTTGGATGACTATTTGTCTGTGTCATCCAATCAGTGCAATGCAGTATCATAATGGACTGCTGTTCATGTACCTGGAGCGTGGAGAAATATTTGAGTCTTCATTATAGATTTCATTGTTCAAGACCATATCGAAAAAGATGCCATAAGGTAGAGGTCCATGGCCAGGTGGTCCTGTCGTTCCTTGCTTGCCGGTTACAACGCTTGGGAGGTACCAGGAATGAGAATGCTGACATTGTTTATATTGTCAGAACTCCATCTAGAAAATATTGTTATACCTGTAAAGATTCTACTCCAGATATGTAGCTAATATTATAGTCATTTTAAAAGATTTTCTTTGTGTTCTTGTACTATGATAGGCCCTAGAAAAGTTTGATTAGCTTTAAGTTTGGATTTAAATTAATAGCATCAATTTAATGAAGTAATTTTCATAAATTGGCAACATGGGTAGTTTAAATAATAATTCCATTGCTTTTGGGGTCCAGTTAATGTAGCAATGTTTATCATAGCTGATCTTGTTTTCTTGATGCCCTAATGAAACTAGCTTTTGTTAGGGTAAGAATAAGGGGTTGACACAGTAGCTATCCACCTTTTATGCTTTTTGAGAGCATGGTACCCAAACACCCAAACTAGTGAGGAGTCGTCTGAGCTATAAATGCACAATTGTTGCAGAATGATGCTCTGTTGTGTAGCCTCTTAACCTGTAAAACACACTAGCGGATGCTTGCATGCCATAACAACCAGCCTGGTCCAAATTTTGACAAGCATGTATCTGGTAGCAATGAGAAAACACCCCAAGGTACATTGCTTCATTGCTTGCGAATGCTTTGAGCAAATATGTTACTTGTGAAAGTGCATACTCTGTCTTAGTTTTTGAGGATAAGCTGCATTCTATTGGCTTTCGAGTGCCAATAGGATCTAACCGGGGGGACTATGGACCATGCATGGTGTGCGTCTTGAAATGCTGATGGAAGGAAGGCCTTTGTAACCTGAGCTTGCAAGAGGTGGGGAGTTGACGTTTTGAAATGCTAGCTTGTGGGTTTCACATGCTTTGGCAAATAGCAACTGCCTCGATTGGGTGAAGGGCGAGACTCAATGAATGGCCCTAGCACACACGAAGTCCTTGAGGGAGGTGCACATACATTGGTCTCGAGATTGGAAACCCAAAAGCAAATGGAAGAGCATGGAAAATGAAAAAGGCAAAGGCAAACTTGACGAGGAAAGAAAACCGAGTAATTCCACTCAGGAGAGTGACATGGTGCACGTGTGGTGGCCAGAGAGCCCTGGCTTCACTTTTCTAGCCTAGTGGTTGTTGCTGCAATGTGCTACTGCTAGAGAGAGGCTTGTGAGTAGCAAAGAGGGGCAATTGTTGCTCCCTATACTTGATTTGGACTCGTGTATTGGAGTTCAAGTTATCGGTGTTTAAACGCACAAGTCGGAGTTCAAGGCACATGCATTTGGCAAGGAGCCAATGCGATGCATACAAAGAACTATAGATGTTCATAGAATCCATTGTTGTTGGCTGGTTTATGGACATATCTATATCTATTCCAAAAGTTGATTATCTTGGAAAGTTTGGACGTGATGTGTTCATAGTTCACAAATGGGGATTCTTGAACATAGTGTGGTCTACGCTTCAATTTATTGTGAGGTTGATCAAGATGGCATTCTTCTTAGGTGATAGGTGATAAGAGCCACAAGCTAATCATTGCAACTCAAGTTGTTAGATTCTGTTACTTCAAACAGATTTGGAAGACAAAGAACAATCGGGTATTCAGTAACTCCATGGAAACAATTACTTTCATGGAGATAGTACATGAAAGCAGAGGGACGATCTTAGCCCTTGGGAAATATAAGGACTGAGACGAGTGGAACATGTTAATTGGCACTGTAGATACCAGTCCACAAGGATAAGGACGTGGCTTTCCTGGGGTGGGTCCCTTGTTAGCCGATGTTTGGTCTATTGGAGAAGTCATGGCTTGGCATGAGCATGACAAAATTCTACAATTTTTTGGGTTTGTCTAAATACTGGACGGCACCCAAGAGCTGCCCAAATATGGTGGACATGTATTCCACCAATCAGAACACCTCCTTTTGACATGCTCCATACTTCCATCGTTGTGGTTAAACCAGTGCCCACAATGCCCACGTTGATGCTATGTGTTGGACAAGTTGGGTTTTTTTATTTATATGGCAATGTGTAACCTCCCTTAGAATGCCACTGTGAGCCTTTCAACTTGTTGTATAAGTGGGCCTTTTGTAACATATAAGCCATTTTTGATTATGTGTGTATAATGGACAATAAAATCTTATTATTAAAATTTAAAAAAATATGATTGTAAGCACTCATTTATACCCACTCTCCATAACTTTTATCCCCCTTTATGATAGATCTTATCTTTAGTAGGCCTTTGTGACTCTTCACCTTGTAATGTTCTACTTCTAGATTTAAAAATAATGCATTTATTTGATTTTCTACGTAAAGCTCAAATTCAGAATTGCAAACATCTACTTGAAACATTGTAAAAAGAGAATAAGCATAGCCTTGACCATGAAAATTGTCATAGATTACACACGTATAAAACACCACCACCACCCATTGCTTTTAGGTTGCATTGCATACATCTCTATCATTACTCCTACCTATAGTGTTTTGTCTCTCTCTAATTTTATATGTTATTTTGTGGATTTGGCTGTGGTTGGGGACTTACTTTCTTATTTTGATATGGCATAATTTTCTTTGGGTATAGTGTTGGTAGCGTAAAATTGTGAATCTTTTTGGAAAGTTAATTGCTCCCTCTTGTCATTGATTGGGTAGATAGATCTAGGAACAAGAGAGTTTTCCACCTTAAAGGGCAATCAATTTGCATATGGACCACTATTTTTCACTTCTTTGTATTTTATATCAACGAGTGTGCAACCCGTCCTCCGGAAGGCCGAGGGGTGACATGCATGGCGATGTGAGTGGGCGAAGGAAGGAAGGGGGGGGGGAGAGAGAGAGAGAGAGAGAGAGAGAGAGAGAGAGAGAGAGAGAGAGAGAGCATTGCTAGCTAACTTTTAAGCTTGTCAATAGAAAATTTATAAGTAGTAATCCATATGTCAAGTACATTTAAATCAACATATGTATAGTCATTACTCAAGTACTGCATCCAGAGGAGCAAAGATGCTTATAAAGATATGAGGATGGCAGGGGGACCTTTGGGAAGAGGGGGGAGCACAACAACAAGAGCAAAAGGGAGAGAGTAAGAGTGTATCGCTCTAGGTTCTCACCTTTTCGTGAAGAAAATCCGTAAAACTTTCAAAATTAAAGAAATAAATATTTGTTTAGCTTTATTGATCAAATTCTAGTAAAAAAATGAACATATACAAAATAATTACAAAAGGAAATGACCTTTTTGGATTCGTCGTGAAGGTTGATATAGTTTCCAACTTTTATCTCTGGCACATATTTGGAGATGGACCATCCCTTTCTAGATTGGAACTTACAAAGTTTCACTCTACCACATGGAGGCCTTTAGTTTTGTTAAGGTTTTTTCTTTCTAGTGTATGTTTATAAAAGTTCAAACTCCATAAAAAATATACATTTGCATGCTATTTTTTAAGCATTGTCCAAACAAAAAAGTCCAAATCATTCCCCACCAAAAAGTGACAATTTTATTTGCTTTTCAATGTTTTAGAGTGCTCTATTTATTGCCAATAAGTCCCATCACAATACAACATATAGCTCAAATGGAAGTTAGCGGGTTATTCGAGAATCAATTGTCCCAAAATTTTCATCCATCAATTCAAATGGTCCTACAAATAAAAAGATTTTTTGTTTTGTTTTGGAAATTAAGTATTCACACAAAAAGTGCTTGAGGAGCTGCCTCTCCCGTATGCCCTCTCTTGGAGTGTTCTAATTGTGGGATATACCCAATAGGGGCAGTGTCAGGAAGCTGTTTTCAAAGGATGCGGAGTGAGGCCATCTCTCCAGATGGAACTACCGACGCTCACATTTTGAAGGCAAGACACTGATATCGAGAGAATAATTGACGATGATATTGTTAGTCAAGGGCTCTTAAAAGAAAACATCGTCCTTGGCAATGCCTTGGTTGATATGTATGCCAAACGTGGTGTACTTCAGAAAGCACAAATAGAGCTTGAGGAGCTACCTATCCGGGATGTTGTCACTTGGAATTCGTTGATTGCAGGATATGCCGACCGGGGCCAAGGCCATGAAGCTTTGGGCTGTTTTCAGCGGTTGCAAAGTGATGGATCTCTCCACATGCAATCACTTACGCTGCATCTTGAAGGCATGTCGCACCACTCAAGATGCTGATCCGAGAAAAAGAATTCTCAACGATATTGTTATCCTCAAACTCTTCACAGAAAACATCGTGCTTGCCAATGCCTTGGTCGATATGTATGCCAAATGTGGTGTACTTTAGAAAGCACAAGAAAGTGCTCGAGGAGCAACTGCCTGGCATTTTGAAACTCCACTATGAGCAACTGCTCGGATAAGCATTTTTAGATTTCAACCCTTTCCCTCACAGAGGAACCGGCCCGGATCTGTCATCACTAGCGTTTTTGATGCAGCCCAGACCTTCAGCATTGGTTGAGCCTCTCCTTAGCCATTTCCTCGCAGCATCGAGTGTCCCTATTGCTGCTGATCATCTGCTTCATCAAGATCTATGTTTTCACCCTTGTTTTACGCTACAGATTGGTTTTGTTTTTCTAGCCAGATTTGCATTTTTTGCAGCTAGCTTTCAGCCCTTGTTTCCTCTCTCATTAGGAGCACAAATCAGCCCCACATCTACCCTTGGTGGCCATCGTCAATCCCTCGTCGAGACGGAACCTTGGGACGATCCAAAGGTGCATCTAATCAGCCCAAAGGTGCTTCATTTTGAAGAGTTAGTGCGGGGACATTCCCCATTTCAGTCAGTTGAGTCTGCACTTGATGTATTTCATGTGGGTACATTCCATTTATGCAATCAAAAGAAAATAGAATTGATATGGGCAATAGAATTCACGATGATATTGTTAGGAGGGGTTGCTGAAAGAAAACATCCTGCTTGTGGCAAAGCACATGAAGTGCTTCAGGAGCTACCTGTTGAAGATGTTGTCATCATAGAATATATGTGATATCAGGAGATATCTGCATGTATTATTGGCATGCAAGCGAGGTCGCTTGCAGTATTTCAAGGGTGGGGTGTGAAACTAGGAGGTGTATTTTTCCTGTTGCCTTCCGTAAATAAGTATTAGATATATTTATTTTATTTTTACTTGTTTGTCCCAAAGAAGTGTGATTAATGTATATTTTGAACAACATATGCAAAGTTTGATGTATGATCTCTCTCTCTCTCTCTCTCTCTCTCTCTCTCTCACACACACACACACACACACACACACACACACACACACACACACTATCTCTCTCTCACTCTCTCTCTCTCTCTCTCTCTCTCACTCACTCACTCACACACACACACACACACACACACACACACACACATTTCCATGGCACCACATTGAGAAGTAAAAAGAATCATATTAATGTACATAGTTAGCATTTCGGAGAGTATTTGTAAGTACAATTTTTGAAACCGTTAATGGGTGCAAAGCGAGGACATATCACCCCTTGCATCTTGAAGACGTGTGGCACAACTCAAGATGATAATCTAGGCAAAAGAATTCTCTATGGTATTGTTAGTCAGGGGATGTTGAAAGAAAACATAAACAAAATCACCTTTGCTTTTGTCTTAAAGGCATGTGGCACTATGCAGACATTGAGATGGGCAAAAGAATCCATGATCATATTGTTAGTTAGAGGGTATTGAAAGAAAACATCGTGCTTGGCAATTCCTTGGTCGAGATGTATGCCATAGGTCGTTTACTTTAGAAAGCCTAAAAAGTGATTGAAGAGCCCTATCCGGGATGCCCTCTCTTGGAGATTTCTAACTGCGGGATATGCCTGTTGGGGTATAAAGCCCAATGTGGTCGCCCAGGTAAGTGGGCGGGCCGCCAGGTATGTACACATATTCTTTTGTAAAAACCTAATAAGAACTCACTATGCTCTACACATTACAGTAGAGTGAGTTCACCATATCGTCGTGCTCTTCTTCTCGCACTCTCTCTCGCGTCGCACTTCCGCTCGTACTCCTTCAACTGGTATCAGAGCTCAGATCGAGGCTCGGGGCAGCACTGCAGGAGGCTAGAGTCACCAGCTCAGATTGGAGTGAAATTCGACAGGCGAAGACATGGCCCCAAATCTTGTGTCAAAATTTCATTCTGAGGTCATCTCGGCCACCATTCGGCTTCGACAAAGGTCTGCGCAGGCCATTTTCGACTACGTGGTCTCGGCGGGTGCAGATCCGACTCTGCAAATTTGGGGTTTTCGGCCTACAATTGCAGGTGCTGAGGATATCGACACTCCCAGAGTGTTGATTTGTGGCTGTCTACACATCGAAGGACGGCTCACAGTTCTTGGAGGCGTGTCACATACGACACGGGCGCATCTACACACAGACTGTAGGCGACATCCACTAGTTCATCAGGTAGCTTGTGTTTGCTGCTTGATATTCCAGATTTCATCCTGACATTGCAGGTACTTCCACATGGGATGTATTGTCAGAGATGATGTATGTCTGTTGAGGGTTTGCTGGCTGTGAGTCACGCAGCAAACAACCGCCGCAACGGTTACAGCATACAGTGGGAAATTTGTGGATGTATGACTTTGTGGGAAGTCTATGTACTGTCAGATTTACTGCAGCCTTTGTTGAGGGTCGAGTGAGGTTTTATTGAGCTAGGGGATTCTCGAATGTTGAGATCCTTTCGGTGATACAGGTCTTGGAGCGATCCCTCGAGCACCCTTAGATAGGCAGCTAGGATGTATTGACTGTGAGTTAGACAGTTGGGATTGCATCTTTGCTTTACTGCCGTTGAGGCATTGTCACAGTCTATGCTTACAGGACAGTGACAGGACAGTCAGAGACAGTACAGGTGCAAGACAGGTTTACCCACAACTTACAGTGTTAGAGAGATAGTGGTTTTTTGAGCTGTTTTTTGGTCTGTTTTTAGTAGACCAGAGCCATTTTACAAAGGAGACTCTGCCGAAATTTATGCAGAATCTGAAGCTTTCTTGGTTCATTTGACAGGTTGATATTGGTTCAGAGGTCAGTTTATAGGGGAAACTCTGCCGAATTTTTCCCAGGAAAGTAAACTACTGTGAAGCATAGCTATGGCTGGATCACAGGACACTGCTCTTTACAATATCAAGAAGCTGGATGGAACCAATTTCCCATTGTGGAAGAAGCAGATTTGGCACGTGTTGGTACAAAAGAAGCAGATAAAACCTATAAAGCTCAAGGGGATAAAACCAGAAGATATGGACGAAGATGAATGGAGCGAAATGGATGAATTGGCACTTTCTACCATTATGCTGACTTTGGCAGAAAGCGTTTACTTCAATGTAGCAGACGAGATTTCGGCTTATCAAGCATGGTTAAAGCTGAGTGATCTTTATGAGAAGCAGAGTGCAGCTTCACAGGTATACTGGCTTAAGAAGCGTGTTGACTTGAAGATGAAAGAAGGGACACCTATGTCCAATCATCTGAATGAATTCAACACAATCTATAGTCAGTTGTCAGCTCAAGGTGTCAAGTTTGATGAACCTGTTAGAGCTATGTTCCTGTTGATCACATTGTCGAAAAGTTGGGACACTTTTCGCACAGCTTTGAGTAATTCTGCACCTCCAGATGGTTTGAACATAGCAGGTGTAGAAGGAAGTCTGCTTACTGAAGAAACCAATAGAAAGACAATGGACAAAGGCAAAGGAATAGCCTTAGTTGTCAGGGGAAGGACCAAAGAAAAGTACAAAGGTGGAAAGAGGAATCAGTCTCGTAGCAAGTCCCGCAGTGCTAAAGGCAAGAGTGACATAGAATGCTACAATTGTGGCAAGAAGGGTCACATGAAAAGAGACTGCAGAGAATGGAAAGCAGAAAAAGGCAAAGAGAAAGCTGAAGACCATGGTGAGAAGAACAAGTCCTCAGTGAAGATTCAAGAAATAAATATGACAAACACTGTTGCAGAGGATGACAGTCTAGTGTCAGGAGACATCTACTTCTTGAAGAATACAATGGACTCAGCTCTTCTTACAGCATCTGAAAGAAATGCACTGAGTGACTGGATTATAGACTCAGGGGCATCACTTCATGTGTCTCCAAACAAGGAGTGGTTTACCTCTTATGTGACCACTAAAGATCATGTTCGGCTAGGCAATGGGCAGACATGTGAGATCTTAGGTGTTGGAGATGTTCAATTGAAGTTTCAGAATGGTTCTTCTTTCACGCTGAAGAATGTGAGACATGTTCCCGCAATTACAAAGAGCTTGATCAGCACAGGTTTACTTGATGATGCTGGCTACGTCACCACTTTTGGACAGAACATGTGGAAGATATCCAAGGGTTCTATGACAGTAGCACATGGAGTAAAGTCTGGAGGACTTTACATGATTTATGTATCAGATGTCTCTAAAAATGTAATCAATGTAAGCGAGCAGCCAAACGTTTCTTTGTGGCATAGCCGGTTAGGACATATGTCCAAGAAGGGAATGGAAATCTTGTCTCGTTCTGGTTATTTGCCTGGCTTTTCATTTGATGATTTTGAATTCTGTGAACATTGTCTGTATGGTAAGTAAACATAGCAGCCACATAAGCATAGAAGCAGTAGAAGAGATACACAGTTGACACTTGTTCATAGTGATTTGTGTGGACCTATGCCTAACCTATCTCTAGGGGGAGCTTCTTACTTTATGACATTTATAGATGATTACTCGAGGAAAGTATGGGTTTACTTTCTCAAGCACAAGGATGAAGCGTTTAGTGTTTTCAAAACGTTTGTGACACTTGTGGAGAATCAGAGTGGCAAGAAGCTTAAATGCTTACGCACTAACAATGGTGGAGAGTATGTTTCAAAGGCCTTTCAGGACTTTTGTGAGTCAAAAGGTATAAAACGTGAACTTACTGCTCCTTACAATCCTCCTCAAAATGGTGTTGCTGAGAGGATGAATAGGACCATACAAGAGAAGGTCAGAAGGATGTTGTCTAATGCACAACTGCCAAATGAGTTTTGGGTTGAAGCTGTATCAACAGCTGTTCATCTTGTAAATAGATCTCCTAGCAAGGTTTTGCAAAAGGATTCAGTGCCAGAGATGGTATGGTCAGGCAAAATGCCCTCATACAAGCATCTCAGAGTCTTTGGCTATGCGGCATATACTCACGTTCCAAAGGAATTTAGGAACAAACTTGAGCCAAAGAGTAGAAAGTGCATCTTTCTAGGCTATGGTAATTCTGGTGAGATGGGGTACAGACTTTGGGATCCCGAATCCAGAAAGGTTGTCCGCAGCAATGATGTTCACTTTAATGAATCCAAATATCATTCTAAACTAGAGAGGGTTGAGGAGATTAGAAGAGTTGTCTTCCAAGAAGATGGACCTGCACGTGCAAGACAAAATGTCAGGGCTCAAGAGGAGCAAGGACAGGATAGAGTGGAACCACAGGTTGTGGCTGAGCCTGAGCCACCTATTGTGCGTAGATCTGGATGTGCCAACGCAACCTCCTGATAGGTTTGTTCCATCTATGAACTATGTCATGTTGACTGATTGCAATGAGCCTCCATGTTACAAGGAAGCAGTGCAAATGAAGGACTCCGGGGATTGGCAATTGGCCATGCAGTCAGAGATGACAGCTCTGCATAAAAACAAGACATGGAAGCTAGTTAAATTACCACAGGGAAAAAAGGCTCTACCTTGTAAATGGGTTTACAGGTATAAGATCACCGCTCATGATAGTCAGCCAAAGTACAAAGCAAGGCTTGTTGCCAAGGGCTTTAAGCAAGAACAAGGCATTGACTTTGATGAAGTCTTCTCTCCGGTGGTCAAGATGACTACATTGAGATGCTTTCTTGCATTGGTTGCCATATTAGATTTGGTGTTGCACCAAATGGATGTCAAGACAGCGTTCTTGCATGGTGATTTAGATGTGGAAATTTACATGCAGCAGCCAGAAGGGTTTGTTGAGAAAGGCAAGGAAGATTGGGTATGCCAGTTGTTAAAGAGTCTTTATGGCTTAAAACAATCACCGAGGGCATGGTACCATAAATTCCACAAGTTTATGCTTTCTCAAGGCTACAAACGTAGTGAGTTCAATCACTGTCTATATACAAAGAAGGCTAAGGATGGTAGTTGGCTGATCCTTATTTTGTATGTGGATGACATGTTGATTGCTGGCAAGCACTTGGAAGAAATTTCAGCTTTGAAGTCAAAGATGGAAAAATCGTTTGACATGAAAGACATGGGTGAGGCAAGTCATATACTTGGTATGCGCATTGAGAGAGACAGATCAAAGAAGTTGATTTGGTTATCTCAAACAGAGTATATTGACAATGTTTTGCAACGTTTCAATATGGAGAAGGGAAAGGCATTGAGTGTTACATTGCCACCATATGTGAAACTTAGCAAACAAGATTGTCCTGTGTCTGAGGAAGAACAAGCTGAAATGGATAAGATTCCATATGCATCTGCAATGGGTAGTTTGATGTATGCAATGATTGCTACTCGCCCAGACATTGCATTTGCAGTGGGAGTAGTAAGTCGATACATGTCAAACCCAGGCAAGAAACATTGGGAGGCAGTGAAAGGAATATTGAGATACCTGAAAGCTACAAAGAGTATGCGTATATGCTATGGGAGTCAGGAGCCAAGTGTAAAGGGTTTTACAGACTCAGATTATGCAGGTGACTTAGACAACCGAAGGTCTACGTCAGGGTATGTCTTTACATTGGCTGGTGGAGCAGTATCATGGCGTTCTAGATTACAAGATTGTGTTACTCAGTCTACTACAGAGGCTGAATATGTTGTAGCATCAGAGGCATGCAAAGAATCAATTTGGCTTAATCGACTAGTAACAGATTTGGGAATCAAAGAAGAGATGCCTGTGTTATATTGTGATAGTCAAAGTGCTATACAATTGGCTCGCAATCCAGTTTATCACTCAAAGACAAAGCATGTGGATGTGAAGTATCATTTCATCAGGGAAATGCTCGAGGATAAGCAACTTCAGCTTGTCAAAGTTCACACCACAGAAAAACTTGCTGATCTACTTACAAAAGGACTTCCCTCAGAGAGCTTTCACTACAAGAGGCTATTCATATTAGCGACGCTCACACAGCGACGCTCAAAAAAAAAAATCCCGGCGTCGCTATGAGCGTCGCAAATTTCTTTGTAAATTTGCGACACTTATAGCGACGCCGGCTGGGCTAAAAAAATAACCGAGTGTGCCCAAAAACTCAGATCTTAGATCTGAGTTTTTCGGCGCCCTCAAGCAAGGAGCAGGTAATGCTCTCCCTCTCTCTCTCTCTCTCTCTCTCTCTCTCTCTCTTTTTCTTCTCCACACACACACACACACACACGAGGAGAGGAAGGAGAGCCAGGTATGCTCCTTCCCTCTCCTCATTCTCATGTTCCCTTCCCCTCTTTCTCTCTCCCTCTCTCTCTCTCTCTCTCTTTTTCTTCTCCACACACACACACACACACGAGGAGAGAAAGGAGAGCCAGGTATGCTCCTTCCCTCTCCTCATTCTCATGTTCCCTTTCCCTCTTTCTCTCTCCCTCTCTCTCTCTCTCTCACACACACATACACACACACACATAGTGTTTTTGAGAGAGAGAGAGAGAGAGAGAGAGAGAGAGAGAGAGAGAGAGAGTACAAACAAAAACAAAAACGCACACACACATACATAAACAAAGAATGCACACACACATTGAGAGAGAAAAAGAGAGAGAGAGCATGCATAAACAAAAAACGCACGCATTGAGAGAGGAAAAGAGAGAGAGAACATGCATAAACAAAAAACGCACACATTGAGAGAGGAAAAGAGAGAGAAAACATGCATACAATCCAAAAAAACGCACACACATTGAGAGAGAAAGAGAGAGAAACTAATTTAACGTCGTAGGAAACTAATTAAAATTAAAAGAACTAAAGATCTAGCCGACGAGGAGTTGAACTCAAGACCTATTATTCAAGAGGGAAATGGCATAATCAATCTATCATACTTGGCATGGGTGATAGAAAGGTTATACCATTTATCTCTTTTTATTGGCACACACATCCACACACGCGCACACACACAAGAAGAAGAGAGTTATAACGTCGTAGGAAACTATCTTAAAAGACGTTAAAGATTAGGTTATATGTAGACTTACATTAAATTAGATTTAGGTTTATTTTTAACTAGATTTACGTTTATTTACGCTAGATTTAGATTTACGTTATATTAGATTAGATTTAGGTCTCCATAGACTGCGATGCTTGCATGAAGCGGGTGAAGAAAGCCCTCAATGGAATATAGGGTATTGCTGCCTTCACTCATGGTGGGCTCCGTCGATCCAAAAGTACTGGTGAAATGTCTTCAGAAGATAGGGAAGAAGGTGGATCTTCAGGGCGGCAAGAGTCACTACATCCCCAACACAATGACCATCTAGACAACCTCTAGTCATTCAACAGCAACTTCAAAGTTAGTAACAAGAGCAAGAACGGTCTAAAGGGCCAATTGCTGTCGTCAGATGTGGATGGAGATGAGGCAGCGTCACCACCGAAAGTTAACTCTCACATCTTTAGTGATGAGAATGCCAACTCTTGCCGAGTTATGTGAAAAATTATGTGTTAAATCAGTTTTAAGGTTCTTATAATCCCTGTTAGTTTAGTTCTTTGTTTTTAATATAACATAATATATTTACGTTAGATTTAGATTTATGTTATATTAGATTAGACTTAGGTTTATTTAGGTTTACCCACACACACACACACACACACACAAGAAGAAGAGAGTTTTAACGTCGTAGGAAACTATCCCAAAAGACGTTAAAGATTAGGTTAGATGTAGACTTACGTTAAATTAGATTTAGGTTTATTTTTAGTTAGATTTACGTTTATTTAGATTTACGCTTATTTACGTTAGATCGAGTCCACGCAAGAATTACTTACGGTTTAGGGTTTAGAGTTAGACGAACAGTGAAAAGATCTACTGTGAAAAGATGTTAAGATGCTGTGAAGTGCTACAGCTAGAGAAGAGGCAAAGGGGTTTTGTCCACTACATGCAGTATCATGTAGACGTGGGTGTGTAGATTTCTTGTACCCTCAAATATAGGTATTGACCAATAAAGAAGAGATTATAACCCGGTGGTTCTGATCTCCGTGCACCTCTAGACCGAGGTGTGCGGGGATTGGATATGACTAGAGAATGTGAGGTAAAGAGAGAGAGAGAGAGAGAGAGAGAGAGAGAGAGAGAGAGAGAGAGAGAGAGAGAGAGAGAGAGAGAGAGAGAGAGATAAGACGAAGAATGCCAATAGAATATTAAATTTGTTGTCCAGGTTATAAGTTTTTTATCCTCATTATGAGTAGCGACGAGGATGTGGGACCGTCCAACCGAAACACCTATCTCTCAACGAGGGTCTTATGTCCTTGTAATCAATGCAAGCATGCTGTGCGACGGACAAGACGTGTTTCTTTGCAGCACGTTCGTGAATTTGGCGAGTTCGATCCATCTATTATAGATCGAGTTGTTGCCAATTATAACTCGTCGGACTCTGACGCTGGCCAACAAGTAGCAATCTTGCAACCCAATAGACGTGTTCGCAGGTGCTTTGGTCAAGCAGCATATGTGAGGCCACAAGATGTAGCCTCTGACAGCTCGGGGGATGATCATGCAGAGCACATTCCCAACGAGGCAATGTTTGAGCCCGAGATTGATGAAATGATCGAGACGATCATGGATTCAGAAAGGCTTATCTATGATGATATGAAAAGTGAAGCCGATACGCCATTGTATAATGGAGCACGTATGTCTAGATTGAAAGCACTCCTGGTTCTTCTCAACATGCAGGCAAAGTTTGGATGGAGTGACACTAGCGTCACAGCGCTTTTCAGGTTATCTATTACAATTAGTTTACTTTAATAAAACTCTAAATGTATAATGATCTGATAGATTTTTACACGACTGTATCATATTTTTATGTTGTGTAGATTGCTGAAAGAGCACATACTACCAGCTGACAATGTGATGCCAGATTCCCGAGATGAAGCAAGAAAGATTTTGCGAAACTTGGGGATGGATTACAATTCTATCCACGCTTGTCCTAATGAGTGCATTCTTTTCAGAGGGGAATACATAGACATGGAGAAGTGTCCGAAATGTGATTCCGAAAGATATCGAGTAGATCTCCACGGGACAAAAATTCCACAAAAGGTTTTGCGACATTTCCCTCTGCTTCCTCGCATCAAGCATTTCTTCGAATGTAAGTCCATGGCCGCCCTAGCATCATGGCATGAGGAGAATAAATCTTCGGATGGTGTGCTACGAATTCCTGCAGATTGCGTAGCGTGGAAACATATAGATGGAACATGGTCGGATTTTGCCAGGGAAGCTCGAAATTTGCGCTTAGGCCTGGCTATGGATGGCGTAAATCCATTTGGTCAAAGATCAACATCTTACAGTGTATGGCCCATTGTCATCGTCAACTACAACATTCCCCCGTGGTTGACTACGAAGAAGGGGCACCTATGGCTAAGCTTGATTGTGCCAGGGCGATATAAAGTGGGGAATATGGATGTGTATCTTCGTCCACTATTGGAAGAGCTACAACAATTGTGGATTGGCATAGAGGTGGTGGATATGAGCCGACACACAGGACGACGGAATGCTTTGATCAGAGGCATTCTAATGTGGACCATGCATGACTATCCCGGGCTAACAGAATGCTCAGGTGATCTATTGACACTCCTCACTCAGACACTGTAAATCTTGTTTTTTTCCATAGTTGATCTATTATCATGTGTATACATGCAGGGCTTCAAACAAGCGGATACAGCGTATGTGTCACATGTGGACCTAGACTGAATGCACGTAGGGCACCCTCACTGAAGAAGCAAATCTACGAAGGTCATCAAGCGTATCTTCCAGAGAATCATGTGTTACGCGACGGCTTTTTGGGAAGAGAGCCACCAAGGATGTCTGCACAAGCATGGTTAGAGCAGAAGGAGATGTGCGATGACGGATTGCCTCCAGGGATGAAGAGACTATCTCTATGGTATGAGTTACCATACTGGCCCCGACTCATGATCAATCACTTGCTCGATCCAATGCACATATTCAAGAATGTGGGTAATCTACTATGGGACCATCTGACCGGCAAGAAAGATACTTTGGGAGCCAGAGTTGACCTTAGAAATGTGGATCGTATGGAGCAATATTGGCCGCAAACAGCGTCTGATGGATCGATAAAACTCCCTAAAGCACCATGGATTTTCACAGGAGCCCAAGAACGCAAAGTAAAAGAGACCATTCGATCTTTGCGGACCCCCACTGGCGTAATGCACTCTCTCCAAACGTGTTTTACTAAAGAAGGAAAGCTTACCGGTTTGAAGTCACACGATTGGCATAAAATGTGTCAGGTATGTTCATAGTGGACTTTAATATCATTGCATAAAATGTGGACTTTAATATCATTGCTGCACATACTTTACAGTTTATTTTACCGGTTGCCATTGAGGGATGTTTGTCTCTCGACATCCGTAACACAATCTACAAACTTGCAAAGCTGGTGCAATGGATCTCACAAAAGGAGATCAACGTAGACTCCATACCTTTCGCCAAACTAAATGCTGCGGAGCTTGTGTGCATGTTTGAGAAACATTTTCCTACTACAATGCTAACCATTCAGGTGCATCTTCTTGTTCACATAGTTGATGAGGTGGAAATAGCTGGCACAGTTCATTCCAGATGGATGTTCTTCTTAGAGCGTTTCATGAAAACGCTTAAGGGATATGTGCGTCAAAAGGCACGTCCGGAGGGTAGCATGGCAGAAGGTTGGTTGGTATCAGAGTCCCTAGTGTACATTGGAGAGTGGCTAGACGGATTTGATAAATCCCGGGACACGCTATGGCGAACAATAGATGATGAGCGCATATCTGGGATTGTCATGTGCAATCTCGGTGTTGAGAAGAAGATGACGGAAGATCTAGAGGCTAAAATCAACCGATTTTGCATGCTTCACAATCCAGTGATGCAAAAGTGGATTTCACAATATGAGGATGCAAAGCAAGAGCGACAAAGGGCACGAATCGAGTGGAGACGGGGAAGACGACCACCGATGCACTATCCAGCGGTTCTGGAGAGCCTACCAACCTTCATGAGCTTAAGATGGTTGCACAACCAATTGAAAAGCGCACAACAATGCGGTGACAAAGTGACTGAAGAAGAGTGGGAGTACTCTCGGGGTTGCGCGACCAAGGTAAGTTTGCAATGTACGACTAGCAAGTGACTTTATTTATAAACGTTTGAACGGCCACTCATAATCTTTGTTCGTTGTAGTATAAGTCATACACAACAGCATGGTGTAAAGGTCGACATTTTAGGGTGGAACGAATCGACAAAAAGCGTTTTACTCAAGATTGTGGAATCATGGCAAAATTTGAACAGTCTAGTCGATGACGTTCCTCTGATGCAGATCCTGTGGTGGCGGAACTCACTTACTTCGGCATGCTGCAAGAGATTTTGAGGATCGATTACAGAGGATTTTTTGTCGACTTGTTCGACGTGCAATGGTTCAAGATAATCATGGAGGGTCGCAACGCTACTGTGCGTAGAGGAGAGTCTGGTTTTCTTGAGGTGGATTCTACTAAGAAATGGACTGACCTAAGAGACACTTTCGTACTACCCGAGCATTGTGAACAAGTAAGTATGTAAATGGTTAACATCCCCCTTTTACAAGTTATGTGCTTGAAAGCTCTCATGTAAGTTATGTGGCTCTGGCAGGTAATATTTCATCCTACAAAGTCTACATCAAACTGGTGGTACGTCATAGAGGTAGCCTCTCGTAGTGCAAGGACGTATGAAGGCTACCATGTGCCAATCACAACGACATCAATGGAGGAGATTAGAGAAGATGCTCAATCAGAAGCCGCTGCGGTGGTGCCAGACGAGCATCAAGATGCTACTACTCTATATGGGGTGCATGCAGAGGAGCTACAAAATGAAACAGAGGATATGTGTTATGCTGAGTTATGCGAGGATGAGAGAGAGATCTCTTAAAGCCACAAATATTGTATTTGAACAATTTTGCTCCGTGTTGTAAAAGCTCTGGCTCTCTAAGTACCTTCCATGGTGTATAACGCTCTTTTCTACTCGCGCTCACATCTTTTGATTGAAAATTCTGAGTTTTCGACTTGCCTCTTCTATCACTCAATTCATTGCGTCATTGTATTTATATGCGTCATTACGTCATTGTATTTAATGGTCTTTGCGTCATTGTCTACTCTATTCATTCAATATTAAGTTAAAATATTCGTGTGTTTAATGCAGGTATGGATGATGAGGAGTTTCTTTCTTCTTTGTCACCGCAGCAGAGACAGTGGTACGTGGAGCGTCATCGCTCTGGCGCATCATCGCGCGTTCCTACTCCATCCGCATCTCCCTCTCTTTCGGAGCATTTGGCGCGCTCCGAAGCTTCGGCGTCGACGAGACGAGCTTCACACTCGTCTAGACACCGGCGCTCTAGTGGTGGTGGTGGCGGTTGTTGTGGGGATTCCGCCACCGATGCCTCCACACCGCCTCGTGTTCGACGAGGCTCTTTATCCTCCCCTTCTTTGCCCGCCCCCACACCAGCCACAGCATCGCCATCTACGCCAGGTTTTGCACGGCTGACTGTTCCTAGAAGCTACACACCTCTACCTACTCCGCCAGGAGCCACCCCACTCGACACTCCTCGCTTCGGGGCCCAGACGTCGGTGGAGACACCTGACGTCCGTACCCCCATCGACACGCCGCTAGAGACCCCTGCCGGGACACCCAGGTTCACGCGTCACCGGCCAGAGGGCTTGCCTTACTCCGTCGACATCAGCGGCGGCATCATCATGGATGATGACGGCAAGAAGGTGATCTCGCGCATGCGTGGTCTTTGCTCTCAGCTGTTTAGACACTACATACTAAACAAATGGAGTGAAGTACCAAGTGATTTAAAAAACAGAGTCATCAGCATACTTCATGATGAGTTTCCCGTTCCAACACGGGATCAGCGCTTCAATGAAGACCTGATGAAGATTCGAATGCGCGAATACTGCAAACACAAGCGTTCCGAAGTGCAAAAAGCAATCAAGAATGGGTGGAACAGGCCAGATTGGCTGGCCAAAGAAGATTGGAAGAATGCGAAGAAAGCAGCGCGCGAGAATCCCGACAAGTGGAAGCAACAAAAGGATGCAGCCAGAGCGCGAGTAGAGGCAGGGAGCTCGCACCACTTGGGGAGCGGTGGATGGGCAACCTTTTAGGCCGATTTTGTAAGTGTTTTCGCATTGCTCTTTATGTTCGATAGTTTAGGGTTTATGAGTTTTTTAATTCTAACATAATGAAATCTTTGTATGTTTTGACAGTGGTCGATGACAGGACGTGATCCCACACCGTACGAGCGCGAGTACGCAGGCAGGAAGGGCTTAAACGCCCTGATGGACATTCTCAGTTCTCGCAGCGGCATGGTTAGTATTAGGGTTTACTCTTTTTTATTTTTTGTATTGTTTTATAAATGTCGTTATATGTTTATACTTACTGAAAGCTATCTTATTGTCTTTTTTTGCAGAATCCGACAGATACGCCGCTTGGACGCAATGAGACGTCTGACTAGACGACGTCAGTTTAGCCGTAGCTAGATAGCATTAGTTTAGGGTTTCTCATAGCTTATGTATCATGAGACAGATTTTATACGTCTTTTTGAACCATGTATATTATTACATTTGTCACCGCAGTTCCTTTTGCCAATCAATTCTTTATGCCTATGATGTTGTACAATTGTCATTATTACATTTGCCAATCAATTCATTTTGCCTATGATGTGTACAATTGTCAATTTTGCAAACAATGCGTCTTGTGGGTGACTATTTTGGGTCTATTATCTATCCTTGCACTTTTTTTAAAAAGTGAATCAAGTACAATATGGTTGATGGGTGGCAGGGCATTCAATGTTCTGCCACCAAAAAAAAAATCTCTCGGGCGTCGCTATAAGCGTCGCTATTTATGGCTCTGTAGCATCGCTAGTCTTCTGTGTAACCGTCGCTATATGCGTCGCTATGAGCGTCTCTATGGGCGTCGCTATATAGCGACGCATATAGCGACGCAGATAGAGACGCTCTCGTAGCGACACTCGTAGCGACGGGTTTAGCGACGCCGGGGGTTATAAAAACCCAGTGTATTTCCGTCGCTAACAGCGTCACAAGAGCACACAACCTCTTGTAGTGTTTGCGCATTTTCGCAAGTAGTTAGGTGTAGGGTAGTACATCACTTCTCTACATCTCTTGTATATTAGCTTGTATAGTAGCTTCTCTCACACTTAAAGTACCACATTGGACTTTAAGTGGGAGGTTGTTGGGGTATAAAGCCCAATGTGGTCGCCCAGGTAAGTGGGCGGGCCTCCAGGTATGTACACATATTCTTTTGTAAAAACCTAATAAGAACTCACTATGCTCTACACATTACAGTAGAGTGAGTTCACCATATCGTCATGCTCTTCTTCTCGCACTCTCTCGCGTCGCACTTCCGCTCGTACTCCTTCAATGCCCAACATGGGCAAGCTAGGAAGCCTTGGGCTATTTTCGAAGGATGCGAAGTGAGGCATCTCTCCAAATGCAATGGCCTATGCTTGCATTATGAAGTCATGTGGCGCTATGCAAGACACCGTCTCTTGGAATTCATTGAGGGCAAGATATGCCAAAAATGGGTAAGGCCAGAAAGCTCTGGGCTGTTTTCAACAAATGCAAAGTGAGGGCATCTCTCCACATGCAATCACTTATGCTTGCATCTTGAAGGCGAGGAAGTTCTAGGATGTTTTCAACGGATGCAAAGCAAGGGAATCTCTCCACATGCAATCACTTACACTTGCATCTTGAAGACATGTGGCACCATTCAAGATGCTGATCCAGGCAAAAGAATTCATGACGATATTGTTAGTCAAGGGCTGCTCAAAGAAAACATAAATGAAATCACCTATGCTTTTGTCTTGCGCACATGTTGCACTACACAATACACTAATATGGGCAAAATAGTTCACAACCATATTGTTAGTCAAGGGCTGTTGAAAGAAAGCACCGTGCTTTGCAGTGGCTTGGTAAACATATATACCAACAATTGTCTACATGATAAATCACAAAAACTGCTTGAGGAATTGCATGTCCCATATGCCCTCTCTTGGAGTGTTCTAATTGTGGGATATTCCCAATAGGGGATGGCAAGGAAACTCTAGGCTATTTTTAGAGGATACAAATTGGGGGCATCTCTCCAGATGCAATTAGCTATGCTTGCATTTTTAACACATGTGGCACTATGCAAGACATTGATATGGGCAAAAGAATTCACAATGATATTGTTAATAAGGGATGTTGAGAGAAAACGTCGTTCTTGGTAATGCTTTGGTCCACATGTATGCCAAATGTGGTGTACTTCAGAATGCACAGAAAGTGATTGAGGAGTTGCCTCTCCTGTATGCCCTCTCTTGGGAGTGTTTCGATTGCAGGATATGTCCAACAGAGGCACTCCAGGGGCAGTGATAGGAAGCTTTGGGTTGTTTTTAGAGGATGCAAAGTAAGGCCATCTCTCTATATGCAATTACCTACGCTTGCATTTTGAATGCATGATGCACTACGCAAGACACTGATTGGGCAATAGAATTCATGGTGATATTGTTAGCCAACGGCTGTTGAAAGAAAACATCATGCTTGACAAAGCACAGGAAGTGCTTCAGGAGCTACCTATCCAGGATATTGTCTCTTGGGATTCATTTATTGCAGGATACATCCAATGATGCTCATGCTTCCATTTGGCACCGTTGTTGGGGGTAATCGTAGCATCACCTAATCAACCCAAGACCAACAAAATTATCAATCGTAGGATCAACAACCCGGCTAGGGCATGGAAGCATGAGCATCATTGGATGTATCAAATGAGAGGATTCAAGAGAATGCTCTTCCAGTGCAATAGAGTTTAGCCATGAGTCACTAGCTCTAATCACACCATAATCATCAATCAAGCATCACCTACACACATTAAGCCCACCAAACTCTGACTTGCCATAGACTAGAATCTCAAAGCACACTCTTGACAAGCACACACTAATTGCATTGGTGTTGGCCTCTCCAATCACCACATGCCAATCAAGGCACTTCATCAAAAAATACACACACAAGGTGAATGGTGCTTGAGTTTAAGGACACATACTCTAATCACAAGATTAAGAACCTACTTAATCAACCTAATTAGAGATGTTAAATATCACAAATTGAGTGCTCATAGAAGGATAGGAGTGGTTAATAAGCAAGAAGTCATCACACACACTCAAATCTAGAATAATGAGAAGGTGAAACTACTTCATAACATAATAAAATATAGAAGAATTAAGATCTAATGAAGAAAGTAGAGATTAGATTAAGAAATGCTTCTCTAATTACAAAGGATTAGCACTAGCTTTCTAATCATGGGCATTAAGCTCGAAGCTAGGCTATCCATAAAGTGAATACTCAAGAGAGAGCTCTCAAGAATGGATACTCAATAATGAATCCTCAAGAACGAAGCCTCTTTGCATAGAAGTCTTTTTTATAAAGGTATGCACCACAAGCCTTCCTACTATGGGATTAAGTTGAGCCCTCTAGGATATACAATTTGGAACTCCCAATAAGCCCAAGACTTTATACAATGTGAATAGGAAATATTTTGCACATCCATAGTGCATCCCTCGCTTGATGCATAATCGGTGTCACATGTGTTAGCCACTGCTAACATTCCCCCCTTCCTAATTTGGTGCACGTCCTCGTGTGCCGCTGAAGTAGAGCACAGTGGTAAAGTGTGAGCTTTGTCCTAGAGTGTGAGTCAAGGAGAAGAGAGTGGATTTATCCCACATACTGTGGAGCAAGGCTGTAGAGCTACTTAAAGCTCATTTCATGAATGAATAAACAACAACTCCATTTTGCACTACATGCTTGTCTATGGTGAGCTTGTGCTAAGCTAAGTCAATACTCAAGATTGTGTTTATGAGTCCAAGCTAATTCTATCTTGGAACCTAATTCACTTGAGTGATAATCTTGCTTACACATACTCACACATTGACACTATGTTTCTCTTTCATCCACCATAGCTAGCACGATCCAATGCCTAACATTTGGTATCAGAGTCATGGTGTGCTAGCTAGGATTGCCACGCATTGACACTATGTTTCTCTTTCATCTACCATAGCTAGCACGATCCAATTCCTAACATTTGGTATCAGAGTCATGGTGTGCTAGCTAGGATTGTCATTATGCATTAGTGTGTGTTAGCATCTCCATTAGATCGATTAGCATTTCATTGTTGTGGCCCATTGACATTTTCATAACTAGTTGCATCTCACTAATTAAGCACGCACTAATCTAATTATGTGTGGGCATGTCCTTGGCACACCCAAGAGGCCACTACCCTTGGCTAGATAGGCTTGATTAGGGAGAAGATTAGTATCCAATTTTTGCATATTCTAGTCATTTTTGTGTCAATTTTCTAGTTGTTTGCATCTTCAATTAATCTTCCCGATTTTGTACTTATCAAGATTTAATCATCTCATCTTGAAGCTTTCCTCGCAAGCTTCCCATAGAGCCTTCAAGCTATGCAATACGAGCTCAAAAACTTCTTAAACTTCATCCTCAATTTTGCCTATATTTAGGTGTGTGTGTGAGTTTGTGTGGGAACGGGACTGCCGAGCTTGGCTTAACAGCTTGCTTTTCGGAGGACCCTTCACAAGGAAGCCCGTGGGATTCAATTTAGTCATACTATTGTCGGGTGAGGTCTCGAGGTCAAAACGGCTCCTATTGTTGGGGGAGAACGGGCAGACCCGAATCAGCATCTCAAATCGGCTTTTTGGTGGAGCTGGCGGGTCTGCAAGGGGGAGGTCCCACAGTCAAGGGACGTGAGCTTGGCGCTCAATTGCACTGAAGAACCAAATCTTGTCCGTTGGGGAATGCTCACACGCAGCATAACCTTTTCGACTCTGCCCGTGCCTACCTGCGCTTGCCCGACGCTGCATCCGCCTTGCTTGACCTGCCCGGCAAGCTGCCCTGCTACCCGGCCGTACCCGCCTTGCCTTGCCCACTGGCATTATCACCGGATCCCGCGGCATTTCTCTCACCTCGGCCATCACCCCTTGCTGGGCCCCCCTTCCCACGCCTGCTGAGACCCGCCCTTGACCAAGCCATTGCTTGGAACATATTCCCACAGCCTGCTGCCTCAAGCCTCCGAGCGCCCAAGAGGCCCAAAGCTCCCAAGCTCAAGGCCTTGTTCCCACTGAGTGGCCAACCGGACTTCAAAGGCAGTCATCAAACAAAGCATTTTCAAGATTTTAAAAGGGAGCTCCAAAGGTATCTAAAGCCAACTTCGAAGGCTCATTCTAGTCCATCAAAGAAGAACTCAAAGGTGTATGTGAAGGGTGACTTCACCTCGAGTGAAGAGGTACTTCACATTAAGAGAATTTTTTTTATTAAGATGACATTAAAAATTGAAATCTTGCAGCCGAGCACAATAACTTGCAAATAAATATCTTCTTTCTTTATTTGTGCACCGTGTAAAGAGGCAGACACTGGCTAGGAGAGTCTCCTAAGCTAAGACCCCTCTATTAGCAAAAATGGGGGATAAGGGAATAGAGAAATTCAATGGGGAGGGATTTCACACTTGGCAAACGAAGTTAAGAGGCTACCTTATGAAAAAATGTTTGTGGTCTGTCATAAGCACTGCCTTAGAGCAACAAGCCGAACCCGATGGAGTGCACACTAGGGCATCTACACTCATAACAAGTGCATAGAATTTGGCCAAAGACGAACAAGCATTGGGAATCATCATCACCTCCTTGCATGAAAACTACGTGCATTTTATAGATGAATGTAAGCATGCACATGATTCCTGGCATGTCCTAGAAAGTAATTTTGGAGCTAGGGCCAAAATAAGCAAAGCTAGTCTTAAAAGACAGCTTTACAAAGTTACTATGATTGAAGGGGAGGACATTGCTAGCCTAGTGAATAGACTTAAGAGCATTTTTACGTAGCTCACTTACATCGAGGTTGAAGTACCAGAAGATGACAAAGTCGCCATACTATTAAGTGCACTTCCACCTTCTTATGACCACTTAGTCACAATGCTTGAAGAAAAAGAACCAGCACCACCATTCCAAGATGTCATCAACTCAGTCCAAGCAGAAGAAAGAAAGAAAAGAGGTTCAATCACCTCATCAGGAGGAGTTTTTATCGCAACATCGGGGAAGGCATTCGCCATCAACATCGACAACAAACGGAAGAAAGTGTTATGAATGTGGAAGAATGGGACACGTAGCAAAAGATTGCTACACAAAAAAACCTTGCAACAAATGTGGTAGGAAGGGTCACCCTCCTTCTCGGTGCTACTCAAATGGAGGCAGTAGCAGTAGAGAAAGCAGCAGCAGTAGAAGCAACAACAGAAGCAACGAAGGCAAAAGACCTGACAGAGGATCAGCTCACATAGTAGAAGACAAAAAGGATGAAGACGAGAGCAACGTTGTCTTTTATAAAGACAACATTGTCTTTTATGAAGACAAAAAGGATGAAGACGAGAGCAACGTTGTCTTTTATGAAGACCCATTTTGAAGATGCAGACTCTCTACTTGTAGGGGAGGACTTTTTCCTGTGTGGATCCTATCATCATGTGTGGAGATCACCATCCTTTGTGGATTTTTCTTGTGTGGATTTTACCATCCTGTGTGGATATCACCATCCTTTGTGGACTCCATTTTCATGTGTGGATATCACCATCCTATGTGGATTTTGTTAGCCTATGTGGATCATGCATCTTCAGTATCTTGTCTTAGTCCAAACCTCAAGGGGAGGATTGTAAAGTGTGAGCTTTGTCCTAGAGTGTGAGTCAAGGAGAAGAGAGTGGATTTATCTCACATACTGTGGAGCAAGGCTGTAGAGCTACTTAAAGCTCATTTCATGAATGAATAAACAACAACTCCATTTTGCACTACATGCTTGTCTATGGTGAACTTGTGCTAAGCTAAGTCAATACTCAAGATTGTGTTTATGAGTCCAAGCTAATTCTATCTTGGAACCTAATTCACTTGAGTGATAATCTTGCTTACACACACACTCACGCATTGACACTATGTTTCTCTTTCATCCACCATAGCTAGCACGATCCAATTCCTAACACAGTGATATGGTAGAAAGCACGTCCATGGAAGAATGCTGAGCTGCAAAACATAAGAACAAGTCATGAGTATGAAAGGCCAACAACGATGAATAAAACTTGAAGCACAATGAACAATCATGCAAAATGAATTTTTGCTTCTAAAATATGGGTCAATGATAGTCAAAAACTAAACAACATAAAGCAAAAAAAACACCTAAACTATCATGAAGATTAAACCACTTGAAATTTCAATTTTATGCGTGAAACACAAGCAATCAATTATGACCCTAGGCTAATGCAAGGTCATAATCCTACTAGCCTAAAAACTATTTGACCAATCTTAATAAAGCATCCAAGCCTATCATGTCTATGGGCTATAAAAAAGCTCTTAATCTGTTAGTACATTGTCATAGCTTTTTGAAGCTCATGGAAGATTTGTCTTTTAACATTTCATAGAAAAAAGTAAAGCACATCACAAGGAGACCACCCCAAGGAAAATCTAGCTATGACCTCGGCTCCTTGAACCCTCAAGGAAGTGTTCCAAGAATATACTAGCCTACCAAGGTGACAGCTAACCCCTATTAGCCCAGGGCATCGGTTTAGGGCCTTGACTAAGCGAGCCAAGGTGGTTCCCCTAGCCTACCAAGTACCAATAAGACGCTAGGCCTCACATAAACACAACATAATATAGAGATTTCATTTTCATGTGTCTAGTAGCATTTTTGCTACTTTTTTTGGACGCTTTTTTCATTCATTTATTTCATTTTTTAGCACTTTTTTATTTCTTCCATTACGAGATTGCTAATGGAAAATGGACTAAGGGACTAAAAGCTTAATCATAGCCCTAGGTCATGTTAAAAATGAATGGAGTATTAAGACAATCACTACCAGTCTAGGACTAACAAGAAATGATCCTACATTAGCCTAAGGTCAAGGCCAATTAATTACCTATGATTAGCACACATAAAGCCATATTTTAAACGAGTTTAATATTCACAAAGCAAAGTGTTGAAACTTTAGTATGCCTAGTTTTTGAAAATGAAAGAACCATAGCTTAGAAGCTGCTACCATATACATGTGGTAGTGATGTATGTGAACACACTTAGGACCGCCGTGGCAATTTGTCCCTCTCTAGGAGGTTTTTCCCCCCGTGCATTGTATATACGCCCATTCATTCTAGAGCTATCTATCTTTCCATTGCGCACTAATTAATACACTCTCTATTGTGTGCCTTGAGCTTCCTTCGTCTTCTCCAAGCTGTGTGCGTTTCCCTGCAACCCTAATTCCAACAATTGGTATCAGAGCTCATTTTTGCCTCCGTTTCCACACTCTCTATTGTGTGCCTTGATCTTCCTTCATCTTCTCCAAGCTGTGTGCATTTCCCTACAACCCTAATTCCAACAATTTATATTAGAGCAGGTTGCATCCTCTCGGGCTTAGTCGCTAGCAACTCCAGCACAAGCCTGCTCACTTTCTCCAATTTTAGTGATCTTTGGCGAGCGTTCGCAGGTCGATAAAAATTTTGGGCTCATTTTGGCCTCCGTCTCCACTACAGGCAGTACTGCACAGGCTATTTTGTCATTTTGTGTAGAATTTTTGTCAGTGCTGTTTTCTGCAGAACAGGTCCCTTACTACCTTCTATGGTTTGTGCTATATAGCACGTGTTGTTACCGCTTCGTTTATCCTCTTTTTGGACAGCTTTCACATCAGGTGCAACATTTACCATGGCTGACAACAACACAGATGTATTCAAGATGTTTGTTGCTGAGGACAGATTGGATGAGGACAATTACCCTATGTGGGCTTACATGATGCAACATGTTCTTGTGTCAAAGGGTGTGTGGAATATTGTGCAGGGCATTGATGTACGTCCTGGTTCTAAGGATGTAGACGATGCTGAGGCTGTTGCAGGTCTTGCTGTAAGGATTACTACCATTAGAGTTGCAGGTCTTGCTGTAAGGATCACTACCATTAGAGTTGTTTTGCCTACGGTAGAACAAGCTCATTTGGATGTAAAGGATGCGCAGACTCATGTGTTGATTGTGTTGTCTGTGAAGCGCACCATTACTCCTCACATTTGTGCAGCGAAATATGTAAAACAGGCTTGGGATATTATGCTGGTCTTTATGCAAGCCGCAATGAGGCAAAAATTTCATTGCTGCGTAAAGAGCTAGAGTCGAAGATAATGCATGAGGAAGATGATATGGACACTTTCCTTGCTGGTGTCAAGGATATCAATGAGCAACTTATTTCTGTAGGTAAAGTCATTTCAGATAGTTCCCTTGTGCAGTCTATTCTTGATGCCTTACCAGACTTTTGCTAGGACTTAGAGAATAATGACCCAAGGGAATCTTGAAGTTGTCAAGTTTGATACATTGTGCACATTGCTGTTGGAAGGGCCACTTTCCAAAAAAAACAGGACTAGACAACGTGTAATTGAACAGGCTTTTATTGCTACTCAAAGAAAGGGTGGTAATAGCAATGCAGTCACTTCTTATGGTTCTTCTGCAACGAGTGGAAAATCACATGTTCCTAATGCTTTTGATGCAACACTTCATCTAAAAAATTTTGGTGATAAGAGAAAAAAGAAGATGCATTGCTATTATTGTAAAGCTAATGATTACTTGATCAAGCAATGTCCTAAGTTGAAGGCCAAAGAGCCTAAGAAGAAAGAGGATAGTTCCAGTGCAAATTTTGGTTCCACTACAAATACAGCTATTGTTGAGTCTTTTGTGAAAGGAGACTGTGATGCTGATGTAGATGCAGAATGGGCTTTTAGTGCAGAGTGTACCTATAATCCTGCTGTCCATGATGCATGCATGTTAGTTGCTGCAGGTTCACATGTGTGGTATTTTGACAGTGGTGCTACAAAGCACATTACCTCACATCGTGATTTGTTCACCTCTCTCGAGTCTGTCCCTCATGGGAATTCAGTCACTTGTGCCAACAATGCCTCTTATCCGGTTCAGGGAGTTGGAAAGATTGTGCTTACTCTTGCAAATGGCAAATCTTTCACACTTGTTGATGCACTTTATGTACCTAGGGTCAAGAAGAATCTTTTGTCTATATCTGCACTTGCTAGACTTGGACTTGTAGTCAAATTTGTGGATGACAGATGTACATTTCAGGATCTCAAATTTGGTGATGAAATTATTGCATCTGGCCTTTTGTGCCGTGGGCTATGTAAGCTCACTTTGTATGACAAGTGTGGACAAAATTTTGAAAATGTAGTTGTAGATTCAAGGGTTGTTTCAAATGCAAAACTGCGGCATGCACGTTTTGGGCATCCGAATTTTTCCAGTTTGCTGCGTTTGCAAAAATCTGACATGGTTGCTTCTATGCCGCCTCTTGAATCACCTGTCAAACATTTTTTGTGAAGGTTGCATTTTGGGTAAGATGCAGCGTTCTAAGTTTGCAAAGGATGGTTCAGTTAGGGCCACATGCAGGTTGCAGCTTTTGCATAGTGATGTTTGTGGGCCCATGCAAACTCCGTCCTTGGGCAGTTACCTTTACTTTGTGACTTTCATTGATGATTACTCCAAGCATGCATGGGTATTTCCGCTTAAAGCAAAGCCCGAAGTATTTATGTGCTTCAAAAAATTTCTAGCTATGGCTAAAAATGTCTCAAAATGTACTATGGGCACTCTCCATTTCGATCGAGGGGGGAAGTATATGTCACATGAATTTAATGCATTTCTGTCTAGTTGCGGGATAAAACACCAATATACAGTGCCTTATATGCCTTAGCAAAATGGTGTTGCTGAGAAGAAAAACAGGTCACTTACAAAAATGGCATGATGTATGGTCAAAAGTCAAGCTTTGTCGCATTCTTTTTGGCTTGAGTCCATCATGTGTGCCACTTATGTACTAAAGAGGTGTCCTACAAAATCTTTGCAGTCTATTACTCCATATGAAGCATGGCATGATAGGAAGCCTTCTATTGAGCACATGCGTGTTTTTGGCTGTTGTTACATCTTGGCTTGTTTCATCCTAAGGGTGGATCATTGCCACCAAACTTGCATGTTTTTTCAGACTCAGATTGGGCTGGTTTTTTTTCCACTTGAGTGTCCACAAGTGGTTTTAGTTTCATGCTTGGTAGTTCATGTATATCATGGTTGAGCAAGAAGAAGCCTACTGTGACCACTTCTAGTTGTGAGACTGAGTATAGGGTAGTCTTCATAGCTACGGTTGAGTGTGTATGGCTCAGCCGCCTTATGACTGATTTGGGTGTTGGACAGGACATTGCCAACGCTATCTACACTGATAGTCAGAGCGTATTGGCAGTTGCAAGGAGACCAATTTTTCATGCTCGCACAAAGCACATTGAAGTGCATTACCACTATGTCATGGAGACTCTTTCAGTAGGAGAGATCAGCTTTTCTTATGTGCCAACACAGGACAATCCTGCAGTTCTTTTCACAAAGGCATTGTCTCGTGAGAAGTTTGAAGCTTTTCGTAAACCTTTGAGCTTAATCCCCTTTGTGGACTGATCATGTCCTCAGGGTATGGCACTTCCCTTTACTCTGTGCCAGCTCTTGTTCACCGCATCACTCCAGGGGGGATTTGTTACCATATACATGTGGTAGTGATGTGTGTGAACACACTTAGGACCACCGGGGCATTTTTCCCCTCTCTAGGAAGTTTTTCCCCCCGTGCATTGTATATATGCCCATTCATTCTAGGATATCTATCTTTCCATTGCACACTAAGTAATACACTCTCTATTGTGTGCCTTGAGCTTCCTTCATCTTCTCTAAGCTATGTGCGTTTCCCTGCAACCCTAATTCCAACAGAAGCAAAATCACTTAATCCAAGCATGGGGAATGGAGAGATAAACAAAAGAGAAATATCATGGAAGTATTTCACCTATTCATGCTCTTATGAGCATCCTTGAGAAAAGCATCCACTTGGTAGAGAAGTCTCTTGATTCCTTTTATTTACAATCCAAGCTTCTTGAAGGTAAGTGTAAACACAAGCTCCAAAGGCCATTTATTGAAAGTCACAAAAAAACATTATTGAAATCCTAATGCTAGGGTCTCGCATACCCGAATTTGCCAAAGGGAAAAAACCCAAGGGAAAAAAGTGTTATGTACATTATGCTCTAAGATAGAAAATCTATGCATACACACCAAAAATGAGAGAGATAATGCTTCTACATAAGCACATTTTGCAATGTTAAATCCTCTCATGCATGATTAAAAGTTAATTAGATACTAGCTCAAATGAAAATATGAAAATTTAGATCAAGCTATGAACTAGAAACAATACAACTTTTTATGAAAGTAAGTGACTCTTGAAAGCCAAATTTTACAATTTAAAGCTCTCAAAAAGTTGGCTAAACTCTAGCTCAAATGAAATTTTATAATTTTTTGAGCAAGCTATGAGCTAGAGATGACTGCAACTTTTGATGCAATGAAAGTTAATGGCTCTTAATAGCCAAATTTTATAATATACTACAATGGCAACACCTAGCCTTGGATCATTGGAAGCTCATGCTTTCCCAAAACCCTTTTAAAACAACTACAAATAAATTGTCAATCCATAGAACGAAGCTGACTCGACTAGTGCATAGAGGCTACAAGAGGTTGTAAATCTCTTGGAAAACAACAAACAACTTGCATCAAACTCAAGCTACACTCAAGTGACTGAAATCACCAAAAGCTAATCACTCATTGGCAAACAAATCACATCCGTTATAGCATCAAATGACATCCAAACATAACGAAACTTCTAAGACATGTTTATAAGACCTAAGCATACATTCTTATGGTCTCAAATCTCACTTTAGGTCAAGTGCCAAAATCATGATTATTAACAACAGTGAGTTTTTGACCTAGGCGTTTTCGACCCAGAATGCATCTAAATGCTTGGTAATGATGCCCCAATACCCCGCCTATACTTAGTTTTTGATTTTGAAGTGTAAATTCCTACTTATGAGATGAGATTAGGCCACGGGTCGACGACACCAAAAGCTACAAAATACCGTCAAATGCTTACGTCCATGCGTAGAGCTCTTTCCTATGGTTGCAACGCAACAGACACGATTGCAATGTGACAACCGGGGAGGGAGTAGGAAGTGCGAGAAGGAGATAAGTGAGCGCCGTTAGCTCACGCTGTGTTTTTATTATCCAAAACTTAATAATAAACTTTACAAAATTGTCTTTTATACCTTAGCCAAGGTTTTTGGTAGTCAAAAGTAATAATCTGGGAGCCCTAACTAAAGACAAGTTGATACAATCTTGAAGCTTGTAGCCCCGGCTCATCAATTACAAAGTTTATCCTGAAAATAGGAGTTACAATATTCCCGATTCATAAAAATAATAAGTGTTTTTACAATGAATGCTTTGAAAAATGTGATCAGAGTTAGCTTGCTGCTAACATTCCCCCCTCCTTGCGTGTGTCGTCCCTTGACACAACTTTATGGGCTGAAGTAATCTTCGGGTTGACGGATGGCGAGACAGTCTTTAAGTGCATGGAGTGCTTTCTCATATCTCAGTCTTCTTTCTTTGTCAGGAACCTGCAAGAATTGCATGGTGACATTGTTTTTGAGCTCAATGGCTGAGTAGCCTACGAATCTGGAGGTTAGGTTGCTGATCACTGGCCCAAAAATCTTCGTTTGCCAAGTGAAGAACCCTGTATAGATTGATTCCTCAAACGACAACATATTGTTAGATGGCAAGAACATGCATCGGGCGTAGAAGCGATAAAGGACTTCTTCGGAATGTTGGCCACTGAGGTCATAGCAAAGACCTTTATTGCCCTCGAGGAATGACATCCACAGTGCTCCTGCTTGCTCTGGCTTGTGAAAAGCTTCAATGCATGTGAGGAGCATTCGAAAAATTTTGTAGAGCATGGCACACGAGAGATCAGAGAGACTTATGAAGAATTTCATGGCGCCCATTAGGGTTTTCACCATTTATTTTTTTGTTGGTGTTCCCTGCTCTAGAGCTGGCAATCTTGGATAATTCAACCATGTAGGCTGCTTCTTTGTCATTGCTTCATGTGCTTGCCATGTCCTTGCCCGTGGTAAAGGACAAAAGGTCGGGTCTTTTTGAAGGGCTGCAGGTGCTCTTGTGAACAGAATCAAATATCTAGAATTCTTGTTCGACCAGCTCTTTCTCCACTTGGGGTAGACTTCCTCTGCGCCTTCTGCTTGCATGTCTTTATATAGTCGTTCCTTGACCTGTAAAAGCTCTTTTTTGATCAAGGGATATGGTAGTGATTGTTGATGCCATTGTGCATTGATTTGGTTGGGAGTGAGTTGAGTGACGTTGACTGAATGGAGAACTCTCAACTCCCAATCCATCGTTGCTTTCCATTGTTCATCTGTCTCTTGAGAAAGATGCTCCTTAAGTGCATCTTCTTTAGCTTTTGACGGCTGTACCATTGGCACTTGCTCAGCATCTGTTATTGGTACCTGGAAATCTTCCTCTCCTCCTAGACCTTCTGCCGGCTGTGTTTCCATTATCAGCAAAAGAGACTGAGGGAATTTTGACATTTGGTTGCTTTGAGGTACCAGCTTCTTCTTGTGTCTTTGACTGTCCTCCTTGCAGCAACAACTGATTAACTCGCTTGAGCTCTGCTATCTCCTTGAGCAGTTGTTCTTCCCTTTGTACCCGCATCAATGCAAGGTTGTGACTGCTCTAGCTTTAGCTCTAGCTCAAGATCTTTATTCTTCTTTTCTAGTGCCTTATATACTTCATCGGTACCTTTGATGGGGGCAGCTGTGAGATTTTCCCTTATCTGTCGCAAAAATGCTGCCTGATTGTTGATCCTTTGCTCTGAATATTGCAGTGAAGCATTTGCTACGTCGAGCTGCACTTGGATCTTTTGTGCTGACAGAGTTGTAGTTAAGAGTTCATTGGTAACCTCTGTGAGGTGTTCGTATTTGGTCTTGTAGGCATCTGATAACTTCATGAGAAGCTCGCCCAGTTCCTCCATTTTCTTTTGTTGCTTCTCTTTTGCTAGTTGGTGTTGTTCAGCTTCAGCTCTCAGCTCTTGGATTTGTTTATGCAGATCTGTGATGACACTCACCCTGTCCTCTAGCTCTCCTTGGAGAGAATTGATGACCATCTCCAGCTCTCTATATTTTGCACTGTGGCTAAGTGCTGCCGTTCGCATTTTCTTAGTCATCTTCTGTATCTGGTTGGCATATTCATTAACTTGCAATATGACTTTGTCATTTGTTTTCCAATCTTCATGCTCTGTAGACTACCTAGATGTTTCAGCAGTCTCTGTGTGTGGTTCCTTGGGTGGGGCTGTGGTTGCCTGGGGTTGCATCAGGGTTTCTAACTCTCCTTGAGGCTGTGCGGTTGCCTCGACTACTTTGTCTTCTTGAGGCTTCATGGATGCCTTGGCCGTTTCCTATTGGGTGGTTGTAGAAGGGTTGGCCTCTCTTTTTTTAGTTGTCCTTGGTTGCTCAAAACTTGCTGCCGATTATTCAAAACCTGCTGCTTCCTGCGGTTCAGGCTCCTTTTCTTTGACTTGCTTGCCCTCAGTGGGTCTAACTGTTGGTGAAGGGGGAGGGCTTGGCATAGGATGGTCAGGTGAGGTTGGCTTCAGAAACATCTCTTCTTGGTCATGCTGTGTCTCTCCTTGTTCTGTTGCCTCTGCCTGTCTTTCTTGCTCTGCTGCCTCTTCTCTGGCTTTTCTCTCAACCTCTTGAGCTTCTTTTAGTTTGAGGGCTTTTGCTTTTGCGTACATTATTTCAAGAAAACCAATGGGGTCCTCTGCTTCTTTCCTTGTAGCGTTCCTTGTTCTAGGTCCCTTTATCTCTTTTGGAACCCACCTTTCCGGGTCCTCTCCTGCAGCTTGGCGGCTTCTTTTGTAGGTTTGTTTTTCCCTTTCAAATCTCGCCTTTTTCTGCTGAGGTTCCTCTTGGTGTGTAGCCACTACTTTCTTCTTCATCTCTTCAATCCCGGCTCTTCTCTCCTCATTGTCTGAACTTTTGCTGCTATGTGCTTCATGAGAGCTTTCTGCTATGTGCTTCATGAGAGCTTTTTGCCAACTCTTCATCAGATTGTAAACTCTCTTTGTCGAGCGGGTGGTTCTTGGAGATGGCTGTGCAGACACAATCCATGTGTTCTGATCTGGGGCAGGTGGCAAATTGTCTGCCATGCCAATAGCCTGGTATGCTATTCTTGTTAGTACCTCAGGTGCACCCAAATATGTTATCTTAGCCTCCTTCTTGGTACCCTTCAGCGTTGATAGCACATACTGCACGTGATCAATGGGTTGCCTGGTTGTCAACTTCAACACTTGTGTGAATGTAGTCACAACTGCATGATTAGGTGTGCTGTACCTTGGCGGTCTCTTTGTTAGAAAGTGGAAGTGCTGGTGATACAACCATGCTGGTTCTTCCACTTGCTTCTGGATGAGGTCAGCAAAGGTTTTCGCAGCAGTCTCCTTGGTGAAGGTGCTTGCTGTCTTTCTGTCTCGTGCCCTCATTGTCATCCCTTCTGTTGGCAACTTCAAAGCCTTGGTCACTATTTCCTTTGTGATCACTACTTTGACTTTTTTCCCTTGTTGGTTAGTAATTTGGGTAGATCCATCTTCCTTAATTGTATACAAGATCTCATAGGCTTTCTAGAAGTCTATGCCACACGGTTCCTGGTCGTAGAAATCCTTGAGGCCGAGCCTTCTGTTAGCTTCTTTTGTGTTTGGCTTTGCCGCGACATCATAGATCTCTTTTGACAGCAGCTGCAGCTCTACTTGGTGTCCTTCTTCACTTTTAAACCTGCCTGTGAAAACTGTGGTGTTGTTTCTTCAAGTGTTCTCTGGATAGATATGTTGCTTTGGCCGTCTTTACTGAACTGGGGTCTAGTTGGTAGGGTGGCAACTCTTGCAACTTCTCTTTTTGGGATACCCTCTTCTTGGCCTTCTCTGTAGCTTGCATTGCTCCTGTTAAGAGTGCAAAGTTAGAAAATTTTTGCCATTTCCGCTTTGAAATGTCCTTCAGTTTAAATTATTGACAAATTGAGTCCAATTTTTTTCAAATCAATTTTTGAACAGGCATAGATGCATAAAAACATGTAAAGATTAAATTCATAAAGTCTAAGCAAAAATTTGCAACAAAAGTAAATAATCATGATCATTTACAGCTAATGAATTTTTCCAGATTGTTGCAATTTTGGCATCATAGGCTTAAAATATATGTCAATTAGATACTCTGAGTGAAGTGTGGGCTCATTTGAGTGCACAAGGTGAAAATGGTGCCAAATTTAGGCTTTCCATCTCTGAAACAGTAGATATAATATAAGGGGATTTTGAGATTTTGAGCTCCAAATTTGTTCAAACTTGGTCAGTGGGCTTGTGACATCATGTGCTTTGGTCCCATGAAGTCAAAGTTGCAACCTCACCCCATCTTGGCAAAAAAGTAAAAAATCATGATTATAAAGTTTTTCATCAAAATGAACTTTTTTTGGTGCAACTCGGTTCTAGGCATGATGTAGAATCTGTGTATGAAATATGGTGTGATTTGGATGAAAAAATGTGACTGATAACTCAAAATTTGCATTGGAAGGACTTCTTTACATTTTTTTGACAATTTTCCAAGTTATCATTGATTATTTTGACTCATACTTGAAATGTGGCATGTAATAGGTGTGCAGAAGTGATAGGTGAGGTGATGGTACCATTTTCAAGCCAAACAATTGCAAAAGTAAATAATCACGATTATTTACAACAGTGAACATTTTTTGCTAAACTTGACAAGTTTTGACCTAAACATATTCAATACACCTAAAACAAGTCCTAGATTGAATTTGGTAAAGTTTTGTCTTGTTGGCATCACTTCGTGCTTTGTCGACTCTGAAATCACCGATTTTTGTGACCACATGGCCTATGGAGTTGGTTAGTTACTTTTGAGGCTATGGACTTGTCCGCTACATAGTCTTGAAGCAACTCATCCAGTTTTAGCCCATTTGGAGTTAGTTTGACTTCGTATGCCAAATTTGATGCTTTGTATCCCTCGAGCTGTTTTCCAGTTTTTCGGGAGCTTGCCTTGATTATTTTTATGAAACCAACCATATACACTGTGTATAGACCCAGTCTATAAGCTATCTATGGAGTCATAATCCATTTCTGGTATCTGCCAAAAACCCAGCTTTTCTACTTGGGACCCCCCTCGACCCCTACCGAATGATCAACTGTTGATATAGAGGTCTTCTATTATATAGGGGCATGCTACAATTCAAGTCTTGTCCGATTTGGTTGAGATGACAGGCCGCTATGGTCAATTTTTGGTTGTAGGACTTCGTGCACTGCTCCGATTCTAGAGTTTTTTCCTGGGGTTTAGATTAGCTACCGGCCATACAGAATGGATCATTGATAAGTATAGAAAAAACCCCTCATGTCTCGTGTGAGACGGCGCTATAAATGGATGACTGTGGACTCCGAAAAATGCGTGCGAAGAAGGTCGAAAAGCTCTCTCTCCAAAGGCGACAAGTGGAAATGAGGTGATTTTAGACTACCTTGGATATCTATACTCGGACTTCCCGCACCATTTTTCCCCAAATCCCCCCGTTAGTCCTACTAGGCCGTGAAATCTATGTTAAACTCAAAAATTTTTCCAATCGGATTCCTGTAGCTCATTCTGCAAGAATTCTGCAAAAGTAGGCCTTGGCCGCCTAATTTAGGCGTCTTGCTTTCATCTGCCGATTTGATTGAAATTTTTTTTGCCTATTCGTCTTGTCCTTTTGATCATCAATGTAACTTCATTGTTTCCATCTGAGCTTATTTGCTATTTATTATTAATTTTGACATGTTTATTGAAAAAATCAAAGAAAATAACAAAATACACTAGAAAAGCAAAGTGAAAATCCAATAATTAGGAAAATCGATTAAAAAACACAATTTTATTGTTTTTTGTTGGATTTCTCCATTTTTTAAGTCCCAACATCAAGAAAAATGATGAAAAATAACCAAAAAAGACTATTTTTTGATGACTTTCTCATAGTATATACACTATTTACACTCATCGCGGAGATGTTATCAGTTAAATTTCCCCTGTTGATGATTTATAAGGGCATCACTAGGTAATTTTACAAAAATCAGACGTTAACATCAAAAATCAGACGTTAACATCAAACTTTTTCCTCCCTCTTCAAACATTGCCCTTAATTACTTAGTTCCCTTCCACCCCTCCTAGATGGCGTACTTCGGGACGACTGTGTGCATGGGTTGAATAATCATGTCTATGCATAGCCTTGGTTGGCTCTACCATGCTTTGAAGATGAATGCGGTTCAAACCATTATGCTGTGCAAGAGTTGGGTCTTGAGTAATTAGCTCAAGGGTTTCTGATGTCGAGGTTTTCCTTGGCTGTCTTCCAAAGAGCAAATCTTATAGCTTGTGTGCTCTTTGCTTGATTGTACCATCACGATGCTTTGGTACGCTAATTTCTTGAGCTGTCGGTATCAATAGTGATTGTTGTCGAGCTTTTACCCGCCACCATTGGTATTTTGATTTGTCCTTGTTAGACTGGTATGGTGGAGTCTTTTGAGTCTTAACTCTCCATTGCTTGATCGGTTTTACATTTTGTGGAAAAGATAAGTGCTCCTTTTTCTTCCAAATTCATTTCTATTAGGTTCCCTGCTTGGATATGATCTCCTTTGTGTTTTGAACCTTAGAACTATCTTTAATATAATAGATGATGTTTTGGGCACCTAAATTTGAATCGGCTTGTCCTTAAGCTGTGCTTTTGGTACCCAAATTTACCTGACTCCTTGCATGCTACTTGTAGCATTTTCTTTTCTATAGGATGGAGAAGATTGATTACTCTTTGGTTTGCTCTGCTGGTAACCCCCTTTCCATTCCTCCTTGCTTGGTGCAATTGGAACAATGAGTTGTCTGCCTTTAGGTGATAGCTTGAGCTAATTGGTATCCCAATCTAGTACTGCCTTGTACATGCAAATCCATGAGATTCCACGAATCATTGTTTCATTCACGTGTTCATCTTGTAAGCATGCAAACTGAGGAGGGCATGAACGTCCATATATTATCACATTTAAGTTGACTACTCCCAATGTTTTTTTTTTCCAAGAAAAAGATCCTTCTATTAGTTAATGAAAACTGCCCATAGGGCTACATCCACCTCTGCAGGAGAGGGATACAACAAGCATGGTGGGGAGACTCTCCCAATGAAAAAACAACATATATACAATGGGGCTAAATCAAGAGATGGGAGGAGGGAAGAGCCACACAGGTGGACAGTAGTGCCATCTGAGCACCTCCTGGACCATGGTGTAGAAAGGACCAGGGCGCCAGAGTCGAAGGAAAGCCTCGCGGCGCTCCCGCATGCGGTCGGATCTGCCCTGTAGTCCCTCAAGCTGTCCTATGAGAGTATGGATGAGCTCTAGCCAAAAGTCACGAACAGTCTCTGCTGGTGGCACAAGGCGAGCCTCAAAGATGCGGAAACAGCGGGCCCGCCAGATGAACCAGAGAGCTAGGCCGCTGATGAGCTCCCAACACTCCTCTCTCTCACTGCACCACTCCTATGGAGTAAGATCTGTAGCAGGCTGGAGTGTAGGTCGCCCCCCCTGTATCACTATCATCCTGCTGGTGGAAGATAGCTCAAACTGAAGTGCCGGGCCCGTGAGGGTGGACCAAGCCGCTGCCCCCCAAGTGTACTGTTGAGCCGTGGAGAGGACAGGCATCAGCCGAAGAACTCGTAGCCACACCTGCTGGGCCGAGGGACAGTCCCAAAGACAGTGACGCTGACTCTCCACCAACTGGTCACAGGCTGTACATGCGGCTGAGAGACCACTATGCACAAGCCAGCTCCCTAATGCTGTGGGTCTGTGTGCAACCAACCACTGGAACAAAGTGACGTGCCTCGGCTGTTTGGAGTCCCACAGCCTCTACCAAAAAGCTGCCAAGAACTCGACTGTGAGGCCCTCCTCCTGCCAATGACGTGCTGCAGCGGGGTGGCCTCTCACTGTGCTGCAAGTATATGACGTCCAAGCCGAACAGTGTACTGAAAGAAAGGGACTCCTGGGCGGTCTGCAGAAGAGAAGGGGTCCCTCCATAGCCACTCACCAGGATCCCACTGTACTCGTGCCAATGGACAACACTCCCAAGCCCATAGCCTCCAGTGTCCTGTCTCAAGAGCTGCTGGGTCAGGGTCTATGACGCAAGTCCTCCCACAGATGCCCACAACTCGGATCCTCTGGAAACAACACTCTGCTACCTGCGGGGCCTCTACTGCAACTCGCTGTAATCGTTCCCCACCCTGAGGCTCGAAGAACAGGGCTGGGACAGTCTCTGAGCAAGCCTTGACTGAAATGAGAACCTCTAGTCGTGTGAAGGCTCCCATCCACCGGGGTGCTACTGGCTCAAGAGGCGTGAGCCACTCAGCTGGAACTGACTCTGAGATGTCCTGACACATGCTCTGAACCCCTCTCATGCCCTGTAGCTGGACAGCCTGCACCTCCTCTGACAAACCTGTGAACTCTAGCCAGTCACCTAGAGAGCACGCTGGACCTGCTGCCATGGGACCCCAAGAAACATGAGGCCTACTCCCAACCAAGTGGCCTCTCTGAGTGCTAACCATGGGGTTCCAGACAAGGGGTTGCCGTAGGCGCTCCTCCGTGCACGTCGGCTGTCTCTGCTTTAGGCCACGCCGTAAGAGCTCCCAAGAACGAAGCAAACTCATAGCGAATCGGTCCTCCAGTCTCTTGCTCAAACCAACTCGGCGCAACTCTGTAAAGATCCATCTGGTCGAAGGTTGCCAAGGGCCTCCTGACTGAGGCACCCTGGCATGAAGCTTGTGCAGCAAGAACTCCTTCCAGGGCTCCTCGCCTGGAAGAAGTCCTCTGACGACGAACTTCCCAAGAAGGGCTCTGCTCTGTTGTGCTGGATCCATGATCCCAAGCCCTCCCTGAGAACAAGGAAGTGTGATGACCGACCAAGCCACCTTGGCTCGGGCAATCTGAGTGTCGCGACCTGACCAAAGGAAGTTCCTGATCAGCCTCTCTACCTGGCTGATACAAGAACTCGAGAAGATCCAGCAAGAAGTGATGTACCACATAGTCGCCAACAACACCTGGTTGGCAACTACTACTCTACCAGCCAGCGAAAGTCGTGCTGAGCTCCAATGTAACAGCTTTCTCCTGATGGACAGGAGAAGAGGAGCAATCTGCTGCTCAAGGGACAAATCCAAACCAACCTGACAACCCAAGTATCGAACTGCAGTCCCTGGAGGAATCCAGCTGAAACCCTCTCCTGGCATCCAATCTGGCACAGGAGCACTGCCAACCGAGAAAGCCACTGTCTTTCTCCAGTTGATCAGTGCGCCCGATGCACAGCAGAAGGTCTCCAAAGCCTGCCCACATCTGTGTAAATTGGCCTCCTGGCCCTCTAAGTACAAGGTTGAGTCATCGGCAAACTCAACGTCCAGAAGCTCATCTCCCCGTATAGGGAGTGCTAAGCCCCTCAAACCAACCTGTTGTGACACCAAAAATCTGCTCATCGCCTCCGCATAGAACAGAAAGAGAAAGGGGGCAAGAGGACAACCCTGTCTGACCGATCGTGTGAGCATGAAGCACTCACCTCTACCTCCTGCCAAAAGCACCTGACTGTGAGCCTGTCTAAACAAAGCTGACACCCCTCTGATCCAAGCATTTGAGAAGCCCATCCTACGAAGCGTGCCCTCTAGAAAGTCCCAGTCAACTCTGTCGTATGCCTTCTCAAAATCGAGAAGAAGAATCACAAGGTCCTCCCCACGGAGACATGCCAGGGAAGAAGCCTCCCAGAAAGTGAAGATGTTGTCAAGGATACTGCGTTCCTTGACAAAACCTGTCTGAGTCCCATGTATAGGGCTCTCCAAAAGTGGTTGAATCCTCAAACTCAGAGCCTTCGCAAGAATTTTGTAGGCTGAGTTGAGGATGGTGATGGGGCGCCACTGTCGAATCTCATCCAAGGAGCCACCCTCCTTTGGGATGAGGTAAATCAGGCCCTCACTCATGCTATCCGGCATCACTCTTGTGTGTAGAATGTACTGAAAGACACTACACAGATCTGGGCCAAGCAGGTCCCAGTACTCCAAGAAAAATATGGGAGTCAGCCCATCCTCACTTGGACAGCTACCACGCGGGAGGGTCCTAAGAGCCGTGTGTAGCTCCTCAAGCTGAAGAGGTATCTCTAGCCTCTGGCACATCTCCTCAGTCACAAGACAAGGCATTTGCACCCAAACCTGCTCCCTGCATGCATCCTATCTCTCTGACTGGGGCTTAGCTGACAGTAGCTCACGATAAAATTCAGTAGCAACTTCACGCATATCCTCAAGCTCACAAACAACTGACCCATCGGGTCTCCTCAGCTGATTGACCTTGGCATGCGAGTGCCGAGGTCCCACTGCCTCAAAAAAGAAACCTGTCACTCTGTCACCCACCTGAGTCCATTGAGATGCCTGTCGGTGAAAGGCAAACTCATGGCGCCTCTCCTCTGTGCAAGCAAGCTCTTGTCGAGCCTGCTGTAACTGCTCCAACCAGGGACTGTCTGGATGCTGCTCCTGTATCCTCTGTAGTGAAGCAATGCCTCGTCTGAGACAATTCTCCTCCTCTCTCGCTATAGCCCGTCGAGCCAGAGACTCCTGGAGAAAAAAGTGACTAAGCTGAGCTAGGCCTAAGGACACTCTGTCTGCAGGTAGAGCCTGGCTGTCCATGCCCTCTGTCCAGAGAGCCTCTACCCTCTCTCTGAGTGCTGAGTCCAACAAGACCCGCTCTGGGATGCGAAGCATCGTGATCCCACTCCTCTGCCTGCCTGCCACTGTGAGGATCACTGGTGCATGGTCTGAGAAGGATGTCCCTGCCAGTATGCCCACTGATCCCCCCAAGTCACTGAAGTGGTCACTAGTGTAGAAGCGATCTATCCGCGATAGATTCACTCCTCCCACTTTGCGGTCCGATCTAGAGAAGGCAAGACTCTCTAGAGGCCTCACAAAGCCAGAATGCTGCCATGTATCCGAGACCCTAAGAGTCATACACAACCTCTCCCAAGCTGCTAACTCGACTCCATGCACAGTAGCATGGCTGCCTCCGATCCTGTCAGAAGGGTCCTCCAACATGTTGAAGTCCCCTCCTACACACTGAGGAGGTCCGTGGCGGGCAACAAGAAGAGCAACCTCTAGACACCCTTCAAGGCTCCCGTGTTGCTCAATGGGGCTGGGGAAAAACACAACACAAACCAAAACAACAAACCCACAGCCAAATCCCAACTACACAAGGGGCACCACCTAGTTTAAGAGCGAACTAGGACGCAAAAGAGGAGAATCGTTAGAGTAACCCACAAACAAGCAAGGAATTTACACTAACCCTAACACCAATGGAACACTCTCACACACTAAAACACGAGAGAGAGAGAGAGAGAGAGAGAGAGAGAGAGAGAGAGAGATGGTGTACAACTTAGCTTCAACTTTATATTTTGCACAAAAAGGAACTTAGAGCTTGCGGAATCAAGTGACAAGATTTGGTTATAGCATCACTAGCACATTGTCTTAGGGTTATGGGAGCCCTCTCACCATCCACCCTCTTACAATGGTAGCCAAACAATAGCCAATGAACCACAAGCAACAAAACAACAACCTTCAATGAAACAAGTCACCTTATGAAGCTGAATGAGTTTGCCAAGCCAAATGCGAGGAGAAGCGTGAGCCTTTGGACATGAATTGCACCCAAAACTACCAATTCATTGATGTTGGGGTAGATACAACAATGGTAGGAAGAATATCTTCTACTCGCACTCACTCAAACTAGTTCAAGCTTTTCTATGCACCAAGGTGATGGTGTATAGAAAGCTTACTCTCTCTTTACAACCAAGATAGAACTGGCGTGTGGTACGCTCAATCTAGTGTGCAATGGTATAGTGATGTATTTTACAAGGAGGAATGGGTTCTATTTATAGGTTTTAGAAGCCTTGATTAGGATTAAGCCTAATCAATTTTATTAGGAAAGATCAAGGATTATGAATTTTTATGAATTTCAAATGATAATGGGGTCTCTCTTTTCTCTTGAGTCACATGGATGTGGGCTCAAGTAAGAGAATTATTGATGTGGTGAAAGGAGAGAAACTTCCATGAGAGTGAGTGAATTTGGTTTACTTGTGCGGTTGCTTACTCCATATGTTGATAGTGTGGGTGCATTTTTACAAGAGAAGTTAGTTGTTAGTGGTAATAATCACTAGAATTGTTAGTGATACATTTACAATGGGTAGGATGAGTTGATTTGATGAAGGAAGAGGGGTGAATTAAAAGAGAATCATTGAGATGGTGAAGCTTTGAAGAAGCTTGAACTCACCCTTGTGTAGATTGTGGAAAAAATGACCGCTGGTCTTCTTCTTCTTCTTCGCTTCTTTACGCCGCCGCCACGGTTGACCACCACGATGAAAAGAGGATTTGTTGATGAAAAATCCTCAATTTGCAGAAGTTATCATGGTTAAGATGCTGAATTTTAGATATTTTTAGGAGAGGTAAATGAAATTGTAACATAGAAGCAATAGAGAGAGACATGGAGAGGGTGTATGTATGTAGAGGTTCATAAAAGAACTATAGGGATGAGAGAGAAGGGTAATGGTGAAGAGGGTGGGAGAAGCCATGGAAATTGCAGGTTTGAGTGAGGGAAGGAGAGGGAGGGATGTGTAAGAGTGAGTAGGTGTGTGGAAGGGTGAGAGAAGACTAAGGGCTACTTGTGAGAAAAGTTGGCAGACCGGGGTCCACTCAAAAAATCATAGCTCACCACTGGTAGATCCAAAAATCATGAAAAAATTTGAGGTGATTATTCAGAGCGTGGGCTACATTTTCTCTTTTGACCACTGCTCCAAATTCAGAGTGGAGATAGGTGCCAAAATTCTCACCAAAAAGCCTGTTTTTATGCCTACAAAAGTCTTTTAGTGGCCCCCTCCTTTGTTGAATTTGTACAATGCATCCAAGAGTGAGCCCCTATTATAATACAAAGCATCCAAGTTTCCCTTGACCCATGCATGGAGGAGGATTATTGGTGAATAAAGAAATATATACATGGTGGGACTAGTGTATGGACTATTCATGGACTTTAGCTCAATGAGCACATGGTGTTAGAATAATGAGTAAAAATAATAATAAAAATATGGAGGAGTTATGGATATGGAAAGATATTGGAATCATATGATATGGTCCCTCCTTGAATTATTTTGGGTGAAAGAGGAAAAGGTATGCAAGTAAATAATATAATAAACGTAACGAATGAGTAGAAATCAATTTTTTGTTTTCACGAGGGTGAGGGTGAAAATGTGGGAGTGATTTGTATAAAGGAAAAATATGAGGTTAGAGTATGTACATATTGGCAAAAAATATAATTATGGTGTAAGAGGATGAAAGAAGGTGTACATAGGTTTAATAAAACACACACCTAAGTAGAAATATTTAAATAAAATACCAAAATAATTATAAAAAATCCCTATATTTAGGCCATATATACAATGAAATATTTACACACAAAGAGGCCATAATATACTTTTTTTTTTTTTATTATTATTATTATTTTTTTGACTCAACTAGCCTAGTGACTAGCTAGCTGAGGGTTTTTAAGAAGATATAGGAAAAGCCCCCTAACTCACACACGCCTATGTACAGTGAAATGGTAGGGATAGCCATAGCGTTTGGGTGAATTTGGTAGGGTGGAGTAACTTAATATGGCAATTATGGAGAGCTGAAAAATGGCTATCATTAGCCCTCCCCCAGGATGATGGTATATTCATGTACCGTCATAGAGCATCTTTTCCAAACAGAGTGCTTCAGAGTCCTTGACGAGATCTTCATTGTTTGGCCCCTCAGAATTTTGGCTGGAGTTACACTCATGCTTCATGTAACAATACTTACATGAGACAGCGACCTTTGGACAGATCTTTGGTAGATCCTTTGGTAGAAGGCGACTCAAATAGGGCTTCAAGCGATACCCGTTTACCTTCCTGGAGTGCTCTTTACCATTCAAGTCCATAAGCTGATAGTAACTAGAATTGAAAGCCTTCTTAACTATGTATGGCCCTTGCCATCTAGTTTCAAACTTGGCATCAAAACGATTGTCAAGTCGATTGTCATACCTTAGCACAAGCTCTCCTTCCTTGATGCCTTTGTCCTTTAGTTTCTTGTCGTGTGTTTCTTTCGCTTGTGTGGCTTTCCTCTTGTAGCACTCATATGCTGCTTCTCTTTTCCACTCAAGCTCCACTAACGTAAGAAGTCGATCCATCCATACCTCTTGATCATCTTGTGCTCCTTTGCCATGAAGTCGCATTGTTGGAATGTTGAGCTCGATAGGCTGCAAAGCCTCTTGACCATAGACCAAGTGAAATGGTGTGAACTCCGTGGATTCCCTATATGTGGTTCGATATGCCCACAAGGCACCATCCAAGAAGTCGTCCCATAATTTTGTCTTGTTTTGCACCATCTTTCTAATGATTCCTGCAATGACACCATTAGCCTTCTCCACCAAACCATTTGACTGTGGGTAGTATGGTGTGCTATGACGATGTAGAATGTGAAGCTCTTCACGAACTTCTGTGAGCAAGCCCTTCCTAAACCCTGGACCATTATCAGAAACAATCTCCAAAGGTGTGCCAAATCTGCAACAAATGTGATTGTACACAAACTTGCTAACTGTCCTCTCATTCACTCTTGCCACACTTTGAGCTTCCACCCACCTAGTCATATAGTCTACAACCACTAGAATGTAGAGTTTACCATTTTTTGTCCTAGGCAGAGGACCCATAGCATCAATGCCCCACTTTTCAAAGGGTCCATTTGCAAGCACTATTTGCCTCGGGCCATGCACCAACCTTCTATTTCCATTTATCTGACAATTGTGACATCTTTTACACCAATGTTGAACATCCACATGCAAGCTTGGCCAAACATACCCCGCAAGCAAAATCTTCTTCAGAGTTGATTCTTGGGCAAAATGACCACCACATGCCTCTTCATGCAAACCTTTTAGAATGGTTGGAATTTCCTCGATAGTTGGTACTCTTCTGCACACTTGATCCTTCCCTCTTTGATAGAGGGATCCTTCTAAGAAGAGATAGAAACTTGCCTTCTTCATGAGTCTCCTCTTCTGAGCCTTCGTGAAGTCTTGTGGAAACTCACCCTCCAAAATGTAGCCAATAATGGGAGCCAATGACTCCAATCCCTGGTATCTCGGTTGCTTGACAGCTGCTGCCACCATGATGACCTGCACTTCTCTCTCAACACATGTAACTGCTTGTTGTGCAAGTAAATCGGCATCTTCATTTTGTTTCCTCGGAATATGATATAGTTGCACTTCTTCAAACTGATTAAACATCCTACGAATGGCATAAACTTTTGTCCTTAAGCTTTCATTCTTGCATGCCCAAATGCCTAAAATCTGTTTAACAATGAGAAGTGCATCTCCCTTTACCATGAGACATTTTATCCCTTGGCCAATGCACATCTTCAAACCATGAAGTAGTGTGTCGTATTTTGCTTCATTGTTGCTAGTTGAACCTGGTAGATTGACCTTCTCTTTCATGACCACCTCTCCACTTGGGTTGAGCAACACTAGCCCTCCCCCTGCTTTCCCTGTGGCTCGTCGAAAAGCTCCATCAAAGAACAAGGTAAAAGCATTGGGAATACTTTTTGGTGGTGGCAATGGTAGGGTCTTTACTTGAGGCACCTTAATTTCCTTCTCATGTACCCTATAAGTGAGAATCCCTGCCAATTGTGCACGCACACTATCTTCTACCTTGAAAGAGTATTGGAACTCTTGCAACTCCATAATCCACTTTGAGATCCTAGTACTAAGATTCATTTGAGATGACACCCAAGGGAACAAATTTTCTGCAGTGAGAATTACAAAAGGTTTTGGTAGCAGGTAGGATCTAAACTTTCTCACCGCAAACATGAGAGAAAACATCATGAGTTCTGCTTCTGTGTAGTCTCTCTCCAAAGCATTCATGACCCTACTAGCAAAGTAGATGGGTCGCATCCTTGTACTGTGGGGATCTTGTTGTAGCAACACAACACCAATTGTTTCCCTTCCAACACTAGAGCTAACAAAGAATGTGTACTCCCAACAAGGAGGCATGAGTGTTGGTAGCTCTGACAAAATGACTTTAATGTTACAAAAATACTCTTCAAGCTCATCAGACCATGCAAATTCTACTTGTTGTGTCAACTTTTGCAAAGGATGAAGCAACTCCGAGGCTAAGTGAATGAAGCGTGACATATACTTCACCTTCTGAATGAAAGAGATGACCTCCTTAAGACTCTTCGGTGATGGGAGCTCAATAAGAGCCTTTGCCTTTGAAGGATCCACCTCAATGCCTTTATAGGAAACCTTGTGACCGAGCAAGATCACTTCATCCTCACCTATGTGGCACTTGTCGGGGTTGAGTTGACCTCCCATGTCGTAGAGATTCTTTAAACCTTCTTCTACCCTTTGTAGATGCAATGATTTTGAGCTATAAATGCAGAAATCATCAATGAACACCCTAATTGACTTTCCAAAGAATGCTTGAAACACCATGTTCATGAAATGTTGGAATGTTGCAGGAGCATTTGTCAGACCAAATGGCATGACTCTAAAAGCATAACAACCCCAAGGAGTGATAAAGGTTGTTTTCAATTGATCTTCCAATGCGATACCTATTTGAAAGTAGCCTGAGTAGCCATCACACACAGTGTACTTCTCATGACCAGCTACCTCATTTAGTATCTCATCCTGAAATGGGAGGGGAAAGTGATCTCTTTTTGTTGCCTCATTGAGTGGACGGTAATCCACACACACCCTCCACTTTCCATTTTTCTTAGGAGTGACAACAACGGGAGAGACCCACTCTGAATTCTCCACTGGATAAATGAAACCTGCTACTAGAAGCTTTCTTACCTCCTTGAGTAAAGCCTGCTCCTTTATAACTCCTAGCCTTCGTAGCTTCTGAGCCTTAGGTGTGGCCTCTGGCTTCAACTCAATTTTGTGTTGAACAGCATCTACTCCACGCACATCGGTGTAGTCTTTAGCAAAAAGCCTAGGAAATTTCCTTAGCACACATTTGAACTCCTCTCTTTCATCCTTTGTAAGTGTTGTAGATAGCATACCTTCTAGCATTCTTTCATCTTCCACTTTTTGGTTCTCTTGGGAACCTACCTCCTCCAAACCTTGACAAGAGGTCTCTTGGTTGGTTGGATTAAACCTTACCCCCATGACTTCGATGGAAGACTCCTCTTCAGTAATGCTGCCGCTACTTTCTTCTTCTGAAGTGTTATCGGTCCAACCTTCTTCCGTCTCACTTTGAGATGATTCTTCATGGAGCTCCTCTTGGCGTTGCTCCTTCATGTCAAAGACAACCTTCTTATGATTGTCGTTCCTGCAAATTAGCTTTCCACTCTCCCAATCCTGCAAAGCTCGCATTTTCATTAGCCATGGTCTCCCTAGGATAAATGGGTAACCATTTCCTTTGGTAGACATGACATAGAAATCCACTGCCTTCTTAATGCCAAAGGCCTCCACAAAAACATTTTTACAAATGCCTACGCACCTAGCCTTGCTATTGTTTGCCATCTTGAACTTAATTTCAGGTGTCTCATGGATGTGCATGCCTAGTTTTTGCATGAGTCCCTCTGTCATGATGCAAATTTGTGCACCCCCATCCACTAGACCTTTCCTAACCAATCTCCCTTTTATGTAACAATCTAGCACAGGTGTAATGTCCTCATTCATTTCAGCTTGTGCAATTTTTACAACAGGCACACTCTCTTTTACCTTTCTCCTAGTGCTAACTGCCCTTGTTAAATCCCTCCTAACTTGTGGACATAATGCAAGAAATTGAGGCAATGAGATATCAGGACCCTTACCTCTCATGTCTTCCAACAGGTTGTATGGAGCCATTCCATGTCCAAGAGGAAAGTCTTGGAGGTTGATACGACGTCGAGTCCTCTTAGCTTCCTTGGTCTCCTTTGCCTTCTTTTCTCGTCCATGGTCACTTTGTGATGTAACTCCTTCTTTCTCCTTACCTTTCCCTCAGCCACGCTTAATGCCATTTTCTTCCATGTCAACCTCTCTTGAATTTGTCACCTCTACCACATGCACGTTTGGGTCTGGCAAAGGTGGAATTCCTTCCACTCCTTGTGGAGGTGGTCTTGCTCCATTTGGCCTTTGTATAAGCCGTGGTTGCTGACTAGTTCCTTCACCTACATTCATCACTGGGTAATTCAAGTTAGGTCTCCCTGGCTCCCCACGGGGCCAAGGACAATTATACATCCCATGTCCAGACTCACCGCAATTCCAACATTGCAAGACTCTCCTAGGTCGTGGGTCTCGCTCTTCAGACTTCTTTGCTTGTCCCTTTGGACCTACAGCTTGTGCAAGGTGAATTGACAAGCTTCTTAAAGATTCATTTAACTTCTCAATCACTTCAGCCGTTACCTCAGGAAGCTCCCTAGATGTTGATGCTTGTGACTTACCTTTGGGTCTAAGACCTTCTATTGGAACCTCTCCCCTTAAGCACTTGAGTTTCCTATACTTCTCAGCAGCCCTAGTTTCAACTGCATCAAAAGTAGCAGGTGCACCCGCCTCAACTTTTACCTTAAGGTCAGGAAAGAGTCCGGCTATGAACCTCTCCTTCTTTAAAAATTCTGCACCATCACCAGGGTTAGCAACATTTCGTATCCATAGAGCCCAAAGACGTAGAAACTCTTGCTTGTACAAGTAGTAGTCATCTAAGTCTTTTTGCTTATGAGAAACAATGTCTTGCCATAGTTTTTGAGTGTTTTGGGGATCAAAGAAGTATCTCTTAAAACGATTCAAAACTTCTGTGTAATTCCCCTTAACTTCCTCAGGCAAAGAGTCAAACCAAGTACTAGCATCTTTCCTAAGGACCACCTCAAACATTTCTACACGTTCTTGATCGGTTACTATCCTCTTGATACGGCAAGACATCTTGAAATTTGCTAAAAATAATTTTGCATCCTCTCCAGGCTCTCCAAAGAAAAGAGGATATCCAGACATTTGGCGTTGGCTCTCCATTATTATGAAAGATTACAACACGAGTTACAATAAGGGATACAATAGAGATTTAGAACCACTCGCCTGCAAATGAAGAAGTAAGAAAATACCACTCTAGGTTTTCTTCTTCAGCTATCCAAGCTTCAATGAGGTCTCGATTTGTTTGATCAAAACAAAAAGGTAGACTATTGATAAGCTCTAAGAAGGGTTGAAATTATTCAAAGCTAAGGCGATAAACAGAAATCTCTAGAACTTCATTTTTTGGATCCAAAAGAGCAACCACGTCCCAAGTGATAAATTACACTTGCTCTACAATTCCCAACGCACAAGCGGTTTGTATAAAAACTAGATCTTCATGCTCGTCAAAGGCCGTGAGAAAGTAGCAATTGACTAGGAGCTCCTTTCCTTCGAGTTCCACACAGTCGGAGTGAGGCAACCTTCTCACAATTTCATAAAGAACATCCTCATCAAGTCCAATCAAGTTTGCAAGATTTAAAGACTCCACTTGTGCTACAAAATTCCTGGACAAAAACTCCTTAGGATTACGGTTAAATCATTCAAAAGCATAAAGAGATTTACAATGTCTCTATGAGCAAAGTGTCATAGAAAGTAGAGAAGGATGAGAATTTATACAAATTTGCAATCTTCTCTATGCTCTCTTTATTAAGACAAGCTCTGAATAGCTCCCTATCTCCTTTATTGAAAGCGAAAGGAAGACTATTAATAAGACGCAAATGAGGGAAAAATTCACCAAATGTGAGTCTATGAAGCATGAACTCTGGCCGCAAGTTTCCTGAAGAGTCTTCCTCAATGGTGAAATGCACTCGCCAAACGCCAAATTTCACTCTATTTACCAATCTTAGGGCACACACTAGTTGGATGAATGCGCGGTCTTCCTTAGTGCCCAACAACAAGAGGAAAATGGAATCCACAAATAGGACCTTTCGTCTTAACTTCACCACCCTCTTGTTATGAGGGAGACACCTTACTACTTGCTCCTGCAACTCAATTGGTAATAGAGCTAGATCTCTAAGGATTGAAATTTCACTGCACACACATTCCCTGTTAGAACAAATGATCATTTTTTGTTTCTTGTAACAACTTGGACAAAGAGAAAATAAACATACACACTATTTTGCCGGGCTGCACTTCATTTTAAAATAAAATGAACACATGTACATCAAAAGAAGTGTGGTAGTTGATGAGAGGTAGAATGACAGGGTTTGGTGATGCAAGAATTTCTCCTACTCTTTGGGCACCAAACATGAACACCATTCGTTGTTGAAAATGGATCTTTCTACTAATTGCAACGTTTATTCTAATGTGTGGAGTAAAATGAAAGGGAAAAACCTCTATTCCTGGGCCATTATCCATGGCCTATGCATGTCCTAATGCTTAAAATAACACAAAAATATAGACGTACAAGCTAATATCGTACCTAATGAGAGGCAAAATAAAAGGATTTACCGAAGTGTTTATCTCGGCTAACCTAAGAGGACCTAAAATCCTACGAATTACCCGCTGAAATTGCAACTTAGTACTAACAATTATGTGTATCTTTTGCCTTGCAATGGGAATGAAAGGATCATACAAACTCTCGTGATTCATGCAAACTACTTGACTATGCTAAAAGTTGATCCTACACAAAAACATACACGAGTTGTTTTCCTCAGTGGGGGCACCAAAATTTAGGCGGTCCGGGGCGGGCAACAAGAAGAGCAACCTCTAGACACCCTTCAAGGCTCCCGTGCTGCTCAATGGGGCTGGGGAAAAACACAACACAAACCAAAACAACAAACCCACAGCCAAATCCCAACTACACAAGGAGCACCACCTAGTTTAAGAGCGAACTAGGACGCAAAAGAGGAGAATCGTTAGAGCAACCCACAAACAAGCAAGGAATTTACACTAACCCTAACACCAATGGAACACTCTCACACACTAAAACACGAGAGAGAGAGAGAGAGAGAGAGAGAGAGAGAGAGAGAGAGAGAGAGAGAGAGAGAGAGAGAGAGAGAGAGAGAGAGAGAGAGATGGTGTACAACTTAGCTTCAACTTTATATTTTGCACAAAAAGGAACTTAGAGCTTGCGGAATCAAGTGACAAGATTTGGTTATAGCATCACTAGCACATTGTCTTAGGGTTATGGGAGCCCTCTCACCATCCACCCTCTTACAATGGTAGCCAAACAATAGCCAATGAATCACAAACAACAAAACAACAACCTTCAATGAAACAAGTCACCTTATGAAGCTGAATGAGTTTGCCAAGCTAAATGCGAGGAGAAGCGTGAGCCTTTGGACATGAATTGCACCCAAAACTACCAATTCATTGATGTTGGGGTAGATACAACAATGGTAGGAAGAATATCTTCTACTCGCACTCACTCAAACTAGCTCAAGCTTTTCTATGCACCAAGGTGATGGTGTATAGAAAGCTTACTCTCTCTTTACAACCAAGATAGAACTGGCATATGGTACGCTCAATCTAGTGTGCAATGGTATAGTGATGTCTTTTACAAGGAGGAATGGGTTCTATTTATAGGTTTTAGAAGCTTTGATTAGGATTAAGCCTAATCAATTTTATTAGAAAAGATCAAGGATTATGAATTTTTATGAATTTCAAATGATAATGGGGTCTCTCTTTTCTCTTGAGTCACATGGATGTGGGCTCAAGTAAGAGAATTAGTGATGTGGTGAAAGGAGAGAAACTTCCATGGGAGTGAGTGAATTTGGTTTACTTGTGCGGTTGCTTACTCCATATGTTGATAGTGTGGGTGCATTTTTACAAGAGAAGTTAGTTGTTAGTGGTAATAATCACTAGAATTGTTAGTGATACATTTACAATGGGTAGGATGAGTTGATTTGATGAAGGAAGAGGGGTGAATTAAAAGAGAATCATTGAGATGGTGAAGCTTTGAAGAAGCTTGAACTCACCCTTGTGTAGATTGTGGAAAAAATGACCGCTGGTCTTCTTCTTCTTCTTCGCTTCTTTACGCCGCCGCCACGGTTGACCACCACGATGAAAAGAGGATTTGTTGATGAAAAATCCCCAATTTGCAGAAGTTATCATGGTTAAGATGCTGAATTTTAGATATTTTTAGGAGAGGTAAATGAAATTGTAACATAGAAGCAATAGAGAGAGACATGGAGAGGGTGTATGTATGTAGAGGTTCATTAAAGAACTATAGGGATGAGAGAGAAGGGTAATGGTGAAGAGGGTGGGAGAAGCCATGGAAATTGCAGGTTTGAGTGAGGGAAGGAGAGGGAGGGATGTGTAAGAGTGAGTAGGTGTGTGGAAGGGTGAGAGAAGACTAAGGGCTACTTGTGAGAAAAGTGGGCAGACTGGGGTCCACTCAAAAAATCATAGCTCACCGCTGGTATCTCCAAAAATCATGAAAAAATTTGAGGTGATTATTCAGAGCGTGGGCTACATTTTCTCTTTTGACCACCGCTCCAAAGTCGGAGTGGAGATAGGTGCCAAAATTCTCACCAAAAATCCTATTTTTATGCCTGCAAAAGTCTTTTAGTGGCCCCCTCCTTTGTTGAATTTGTACAATGCATCCAAGAGTGAGCCCCTATTATAATACAAAGCATCCAAGTTTCCCTTGACCCATGCATGGAGGAGGATTATTGGTGAATAAAGAAATATATACATGGTGGGACTAGTGTATGGACTATTCATGGACTTTAGCTCAATGAGCACATGGTGTTAGAATAATGAGTAAAAATAATAATAAAAATATGGAGGAGTTATGGATATGGAAAGATATTGGAATCATATGATATGGTCCCTCCTTGAATTATTTTGGGTGAAAGAGGAAAAGGTATGCAAGTAAATAATATAATAAACGTAACCAATGAGTAGAAATCAATTTTTTGTTTTCACGAGGGTGAGGGTGAAAATGTGGGAGTGATTTGTATAAAGGAAAAATATGAGGTTAGAGTATGTACATATTGGCAAAAAATATAATTATGGTGTAAGAGGATGAAAGAAGGTATACATAGGTTTAATAAAACACACACCTAAGTAGAAATATTTAAATAAAATACCAAAATAATTATAAAAAATCCCTATATTTAGGCCATATATACAATGAAATATTTACACACAAAGAGGCCATAATATACTTTTATTTTTTTGGCTCAACTAGCCCAGTGACTAGCTAGCTGAGGGTTTTTAAGAAGATATGGGAAAAGCCCCCTAACTCACACACGCCTATGTACAGTGAAATGGTAGGGATAGCCATAGCGTTTGGGTGAATTTGATAGGGTGGAGTAACTTACTATGGCAATTATGGAGAGCCAAAAAATGGCTATCAACACCAATGGTCAACCTGTGGCAAAGACTCAACAATCTGTGAACAAAACTCTGCACGAGCACTCGCCACATTGGGTGCATATATATTCAGGAAGCCCACAAGGCCACCCTGAACCTGGAAAGTAATCCACTGAGCCCTGCCTGGCACAATAATCCCTCTGGCCACAATGGCCTGCTGCAATGAGTCCGCAATAGTCATACATACCCCACCGTGGATGCCTCCAGGTCCAAAAGCAGCTGATGAAAAGGTATCATAACGTCCACGCAAAATCTGACCACATCGCCGAATGCGGCTCTCAGACAAATGGTCCTCCTGAAGCATAAGGAGATCAATCTCTCCTCCCACAAGGCAACACTGAAGCTCCTGACGCAATCGGCCCCGCTGTCGCTGAAACTGGGGCCCACCTAATCCCTGCACGTTCCAGGAGACGATACTCATGGGGAGCGAGAGAGAACAGATGCTGCCGCAGCAGCAAGACGTGCTATCTTCGAGGCAGTCTTGGATGGGGAGTAATCCGCATCCGAGTGTCCTCTAGATAGGCGAGCCTGCAGTGAGTGCCTGGCCCAAGCCCAAGCAGAGCGAGCCGTGCGTAAAGCAACCTCCTCTGACCAGGAGTCCTCATGAATGTATACATAGCAAGGCAAACACTGTGTATCAACAAAAAAGTACACCACAATGTGCCTACATCCTGCTGAGTCTGGGAGTGTCACCGCAAACTTGGCCAGTGGCCACAAAGTCTGTAGCAAATCTGTAACTCCAAGTTCTCCCATGTGGTGAGAGAACTCGAGAACCTGTGTATGCAACCATCCCACCATTGAGTCGAGGGACCACTCTGTCTCGGTCCTACCACAGAGGGGAAAGGAGAAACCAACTGCTCAGTCCAAGGCCTCCGTCCCCCTAGCGGCAAGGAACAGAGCGTGGACCCTGAAGTAGGCTGCCTCATGGTCTGCTGCGGAATCGCCGAGAAAGCGAGTGAATCCGTAATCAAAGAAATCCTAGCAGCGTTGGAGGTCAATGCTCGTCAGACCACGAGGGATAGCTGCAAGGGAAGATGTCTGAATCTACAGAGGGGGCCGCAAGAATGGCTGACCCTCTCTCGCTAGGCGACTCATGGCAAAGGCGCTGCCAAGAGATCTCCTAGCCGCCGGCGAGGGACCAGTCTCCTGAGTCGATGGTGGTACTAAACCAGGAGGAGGGGGAGAAGGAGCAGGGGGAGTGTGGAGGAGAAGAGAAGCAGGGTGATTGTTCAAATGTACTTTGATGCGAAGTTCCATTCCATCTAACCATTCATCATCTGTTGACACTGCATCTTTGTGCAATTCCCATTGTCGGTCATCTGGTTTCAGAGTGTTGAGATGGGAATAGGTATTTGTTGATTCTTGAGAGCAGCTTTCTTTTTGAGTACTCGAAGCTGAGCTTCTTCTTGGCCTTCATCAATAACCTGCTGTCATTTTATCTTTCTTTGCTTAGCTGCATGCATCCTTTGTAGAAATTTATTGGTCAGTAGAAAATTGTACTTCTTTAAACGACATCCACTAATCCAATTAGCCATTGGTTCACCATCTAGGGTGGACAACTTAACTGCTCCACTTGGAGATACATCTTCAATGATAAACGGCCCGTTTCCCTTTTTCTTAAACTTGGGAATGTGTTGCTTAAGGGAATAGACTAAAACTAAGTCCCCTTTTTTGAAAATTTTTGTAATTAGATGGGAATCAAAAAACTGTTTTTGTTTCCGCTTTTGTGCATAGATTGAGCTACAATAGTTATCCTTTGCTCATCAAGCTTTTCTAAATTTTCAAGTCTCTCTGACAATTCATGTACAGTTCACTCAAGATCCTTTGCTATCCTTAGTGTCGGCAATAGAAATTCTATTGGCAGTATGGCATCAAGACCATAAACAAGGTTAAAGGGTGTAGCATTTAAAGCTGTTTTGAATGAAACTTGATAAGCCCATAGAGCAACATGGAGATTCATTTCCCAATCTCTCCTCCCTGAACTAACCACTTTAGTAAATACCGAGCTAAGAATTTTATTCATATGCTCAGCTTGTCCATTTGCTTGTGGGGTGATAGGCAACCGATTTGTTATGGATAACCATAAACTCATTAAGCAGATACTCAATTACCTCAGTGTTCCCCTATCACTGACAATTTCTATTGGCAGTCCATATCTTGTGAGCACATACTCATATAGGAATGCGGCGGTGGTTCTTGCATCATTCTTTTGAGATGTTTTAGCCTTCACCCTCTTGGTCAAATAGTCCGTAGCTACAATGATATATTGAGATTGGGTTCTATAAACAGGTAGGTGTATTGGCCCAACAAAGTCTATACCCCATTTTGCGAAAGCTCTAGCTCCCATCATTGGTCTTAAGGGAATGCTATCTACACGGGTTGGCATTTTTGCTCGTTGACAAGCATCACACCTTCAAACATATTCCTTGATCTGCAAAAAGTGTTGGCCACCATATGCCTGCCATTAAGATTGTTCTTGTGGTGGTCTCACTAGAAAAGTGACCTCCAGCTAATCCAGTATGTGCTTGTTCTATAATGGAAATATATTCGTTTTCATTTGCACAAAGATGAAAATGTTGATCTTTACCTCTTCGATACAATTGGTTTCCAATAAGAGCATAGTCTCTTGCTTAATTTTCAATTGCTCTTTGATGACGTTTACTCATATCCTCAGGAAATGTTTGGCTTGATAAATAAGTAACTAAATAGTTACTCCACTTAGGAACATGCAACATTTGGAACAATATTACATGAGGTATGGGTGTTTGTTTTTGACATTGAGGACAATTTTTCACAAAAGAATGAACATCACTCCTCATAGTTGGCCAAAATACTCTAAGTCTCAAGATTTGTCGCTCGCATAGTTTGGTCTTGTGCAAAGTGAAGTCCTACTATGGTAATATGTGCTTGACTTAGGTATTGGTTTTCTCCTCAGGATTAATGCATAAAAGCAATATTCTATATCGATTTTTTTTGTATAGCCTGCCAGCTAGTAATTGATACATAGCCAATTGCTCAATTAATCCGATTGTAATAAGAAGTGGTATTTGCGAATCCATTTGAGCTATGGTCATCAAGGATACCATGTTTTTCGACCATCGAGGTATCATTTCCACGGAGAACATATATGCATCTGGTAGATCATCATCTACTCCTTTAGGTGGTTCTCCTGAAACAATCCTTGACAAATGATCTGCTCTTTGATGAGTGGTGTTCTTTTTCACAACTATAGTGAAATCAACTTCCAGAAGAATGATGAACTATTTCACTATTCTTCATGTGTTGCATGGCTTGTTGACCAAGTACAATAAGGCTTGGCGGTCCACAAAGAACACAAATTTGTTAGCTAATAGGTAATGTCTATACTTTTTTACGGCATAGACCATTCCTAATCCTTCCCTTTTGGTGGTGTTATAGTTTTTCTCTGCCATATTCAACTACTGTCCGCTAGCATAAGAAATAGGAAAATCAATTTTCTCGTCTCCTGGTTGAGCTACTATACACCCAATGGCAAAATTGAAAGCATCCACATGTATGTGGATATCTTATTCCAATCTGGTGCTTTCAATGTTGGAGCTTGCTTAAGCTTACTGAAGGATTCTTCACACTTATCAGTCTATTCAAAGAGTGTAATCAGGCTATAATGGGTTTTGCAATTATAGCGTACATGTAAATGACCGTCTGTAATAATCACAATGTCCCATGAAGGCTTGAACCCCCTTGACTGTTTTTGGTCTAGGCAAATCAACAATAACATGAATTTTATCCATATCAGTAGCTATGCCATTTTTTGACACTATATGTCCAAGAATTTTTCCTTGTCTACCCATGAATGTGCACTTTTAAGAATTAAAGCAAATCCTATAAAGTCTACATTTTCTGAATACCTTTTTGAGGTGTTCAAAATGATTAGCCCGGATTGATGAATGTACACATAGATCATCCATATATACTTCCAAGAATTTTAGAAGGTATTCTTTAAAAGCATGGCTCATCAATCTTTGAAAGGTGGCAGGAGCATTAGTTAACCCAAAAAGCATAACCCGATAGGCAAAAATATCCCATTCAGTTGCAAAGGCAGTTTTATGCTGATCTTTGGGGTCAATCAAAAGTTGATTGTATCTAGAAAAGACATCTAAAAGAAGTAAGCCTCGTTTTTTACAACTCGTTCTAAAACATGCTCAGTGATTGGAAGAGGAAAGTTGTCTCTAATGGTAGCTGCATTTACTTTCTTGAGATTGACACACACTTGTAATTTTCCATTTTTCTTGGGGCTACCACAATTGGAGACACCCAATCTATGTGTTCAATTTTATAAATGAATTTGTATTCCTTTAGCTTTTCTATCTCTTCTTTGATCTTTTTGGCAAATGTGTCATTATATATGTATGGCCTTTGTCTACTTGGTTTCGCATCATCTCTCATGGGTATGGTATGTTTACAGATTTCTGGATCAATACCCTTGAGATCCTTATAAGACCAAGGAAAGATATCTCGGTATTCTTTTAGTAAGCTTAACAAAATATCCTCTTCTTCTTCTGTCAAGTCATTTGCAATGTAGGCTGATCTAGTCTTAGCTCCTGATTCGGCCAGATCTATCTTTTTTGCGTTTTTAGGTCCCTCGTAGGACTTGCTCTGTTTTCGTAGTTCCCTGACAGGTTGTTCGACCATGATTTTTTGGTATATTTCTTGTAATGGGATGGAACGCTCATTACATCTTTACCATCCTCTTCAGTGGTTTCCATTTTAGTTGAATATATCTCATTTAGAGCCTTTTTCAACTCTTGATACTTCTTTCTTTGTTCAACTCGTGTCATGGTTGAATCCTTGTCCTGGGTTTCTGGTTTTGCTTGAGTTTCCTTTCTTGTTTTTCTCAATGTTTGCGAAATTTTTGGATTTTTGTTTAAAGGATATCTACCAGTATTTTGTCCTTGACACAATCATGTGCATCTATTTGCATCAAGAACTGTGTTCCAGTGGAGATTGATGGCATAGGTCTGGCTTTCAAGTTTCTCGTGTTCTTTTTCTTCTATACCATTTCTGTCTATTCGGTTTTTGGTTTGGAAATTCAAAAAAATTTTCTCCCCTCCTTTCATGAGTAGCTTAGCCCTCCCATGTTCTTTTTCTAACCCCGAATCATTTGAGGTAGCTGAATGTTCTTCTAACTCATCTGTTGCATCATAATAGAGGTCTGAAAAGACTTGTTGAGATTTCATCAAGTCCTTGGATTCATGAATTTCGTCTTCAACGTGAAGTGTTGAGATCATTTGTATGAGAATTATGTCATAGCCATCCTCATTGAAAAATTGAGTAGATATAGACATATTTACACATACATCCATTGTCGCTAAAATTTGAGTCCACTCAAATGGCTCAAATAAATGCTCTGGAAAGGGTTCTAAGATACATTCTTCTCTTTTTCAGCTCCCGTTTTTTGAGGCTCCACACATCCAAATAGGTGTGTCTTTATTCAACCAAGATGGAAGCTTAGTTTCAACCGAAGAGACTGAATCCAATACTTGTATGGGCATTTTCATGACATCTCTATAAGTGTGATATTTTAGATTAACCTTTGTTATTGATCCCGTAATGCCCAAGGAACTGCCTGCTGGCTTGGATTCACTGCCCAACCTCCCTTATATAGCCCCTGGCTACTGAATCCCCTGTTCCACACTGGCAGCCGGCCACTTACTGGCCCACGTCTGTGACCTCCCTTGGGTATGCCCTTGGCATATACTCCCCCCTTGGAGAAGCGTTTTCATCCTAATAACAAGAGTGATAATACACTAATGTTTTCCACAGTGGCATCCTTCATGGATCCAACTGTTTGCTTGAGTGGAACACGGTTCAGTAGGAGGTTCAATGAAACCAAGAGTAACATCTTGATTTTCCACATTGTTGTCCCTTTGTAACCATCTTGTGTTACCAGTTCCCATCTAATTATAGTGTGTAGACTCCATTTAGAACGCAAATGAGCATGCTAAACGAGCTATCACAACAAAGATGTGCCCAAAAGAGTACCTCTTGTCACTGTCCAGGAAAGTAACTTGATGACTTAACTCATCGGTCAAGTTTAAGTCCTTGACTTGTTCTCAAATTCCATGAGTAAAAACCCACACCATAGCTAGTATTCCAGGTTGAGAACCTGACTTATACATGAAGAGACTAAACCTAGTCGCAAACATTCTTTAACTTATGGTAAGCAAACTCCAAGTAGAGCAATAAATGATTATTAATTGCTTATTTATTGGATTGCTTGGTGCTAATGTACTCACTTTGCATATCCTTTCGCACAAGATTACATTGTGCAATCTGCCTATCCCATTGGATAACAGACAATACTGAGGTGTGTTTCCCCCACTGGAACGGAGGTCACAATATCGTACAATAGTGCTGTCGAATCAACAATGTATATCCATGATCATCCTTGAGAATACTTATGGCGAATGTGATGCACCTAGCACACATTAAAGAGGAATGTAAAGAGTTCTGAAAAGAAACTAAATACTGTCCGTTGCAATCATTTTCAAGCCTTTCTAAAACGTCACGACCATAATAGAAGGTGAAACAGTTATCACTTCTAGGTACAAACAATGAAACTTTTTCATTAGCAACTTAGCCTTGCTATATGTATAAACAACCATCCGTTAATGTTGTTTAGCAGTACTTGTACCTTAACAAGTCTTTTTGAGTATCCGACAATTTCTAGCCACACTGAAAGTGCTCCTGATACATCGTGCTGAAAATGGTCTAGAAAATAGATTTGACCAGCACCTAGGGACTTTGTCGTGACACATACTTGAAATAGTGGGTGCCAATGTCAGTCCCAGAGACTCATATTTGCCACATGTGGAATATGTCTCAACTAAGGATGTATGAAAAACGAACACCCTACGAGTACAAGATGTACTTGTGTGTGGAGGTAATTGCAAACACTCTACAACAGGAGTGAGAGGGACCCTCATTAACCTTGCTCTACACTGGCTAAACCAAACTCTGTGAGTCCCTAGACCATGTTGTATCCGATGTGACAACATGTGCCAAATAAACCCTACAATTGGGTCTATAACTGCATAATGCAGAAACTGATTTTGGATAGTACAACCTAAATGGCTCTTACATGACCGTGTCATTTCTCTTAAGAGCAAAATTGGATGATAACATAGTGTGTGCATCCGACGTGAAAAAAAACAAACAAAAGCAAATTAGATGCGTACCTGAAGGTTGACCTTAAAGTTCACTTACCCGTGTTCAAATGCATAGGAGCACTAATGGAAAAATGAAAAATAAGCAACATTGCAATGGAAACCTTGGGTATTACCTTCACAATCCAAACCCCTTGGCCTGACCTGTGAGAGAAACTGCACAAGTAGCAGTTAATGGTAGCTAACATAGTCAACCGTGTACAAAAATGATTGGATTTGTCCACTACCCCGTGGTAGATTGCGGACGTCTTTTCTTGAAAGTGCAATTGTGATAGATCAAAATGTGATCCTGAATGCTGATGGAGTGATTTAGTAATCACCTGCTGGGTCTTACCCCAGAACTGTGCTTCCATAGACACTCGTAGTGCTATAGAGAGAGCAGGAGATCCACACAAGTGAAATGCCTAGCTCTAATGGACAACCATGTTGTCTCAACTGCTTGCTGCCTCTAGACTCCATGGTATAGATCAACAGATGTGAGTTTAAGATGATCAAAAACTCAACTTGAACGTTGCACTAAAAACATGTAGTCCAAAAATGACACCCTAAACATCCGTAATGACAAGACTCTTGCTTGTTCATTAACATTGATGTATTCGATGTGTAGTCCATGGGCAGATCTGTTCGATCTTAAGAACAATCACCCAAGGAATGCCAATAGTTGGGTCTTACCCAAGATCTGACAATGGCTCTTAGCCAGCCTATGTGTGGCTCATAGCCCTTATGGCAATTAGTGTTCAATCAAGGAACCGATGAAGACTAATGTGAATGGCATCTTGGCCAAGTTCTAGCTGAGAGTTAGAGCACCTTGGCTAAAACTGACTCACAAGCAAAACATGTATCAAAGAGCTTCTTAGAAGTTTTCCTTATTCTTTGAAAGAGAGAGAGAAGGAGAGAGAAGAAGAGCATGATGGGCTGAGGAACTTTCCTTAAATTTCTAGAGTGGGTGCCCAATCTATTTTCTCTTACACATCTTATGCCTGACTTGCAGCTTATCCTATAAGCATGCAACAATCTTCCTGTATAACGCTCTCATCGAGAGAGGTAACAAAAAACACAAGCCAAAGCTTGACCCACTTACCATGTATGGGCCGGTCGCGACTTTACAAAAATGACTTAAAAATGGCTCTTTGCCTGTGAAAGAAGCCCTATATTTAGGTTCCTTTTAATTTTGGTGTGTGTTGACAACAACCAAAAAGGATGTTAAACAATCCCAAACTTATCTTGTCCTTGAGAGAGTTGCGAGTGGGATAGCGGAAGCGTATTTCATGAAGCGGTAGAATTTAACCCACCTAGCTAGTATGCCTTGCATACAGAAATTAAGCCCTTGGCAAGAGCGACGGACTTATATGTGAGAGCCAAAACCATACGTGTTTGGCTTTGTATAAAATTGTCGTGTAAAATTGCCAAAGCACTTTGCTTTGCACAGTGACGGTAGTTACCAAGTAAAGTGTACACATGGAGAAAAAAGAAGAAGAAAAACTAAAACTTGGCGAACCTGGTCGTCCGACTACCACCAGTTGTCATGAAATATGGAAGAAAAAACTCCTTCCAACCGGCTCATAGCCATATCTGCTTTGTGAGAGAGAGTTGTCGCATATGCATATACGCCCTCATGTATCCTATACACCCATCTGGTACGTAATGAAATAACCTGCAAACACATTGCCTAGTCCTTCCCAATTTTTGTAGGCGCATAACATATGTCAAATGTGGGGAGTCGCAATGCAAGATGCAGAAATGGAAGCCTTGCTTCATATAACTACGTCTGGCCTCATTGCCAACAAACTCTATTGGCGACAAATGTCATAGCGAAGAGAGTCGACCTTGTTGATCATGTACCAAGAATGGACCTTGTCTACCTGTACAGTGGATTGAGAAGCAAAAAAATATTGGCAAGGTATATGTGCATACTTGCTTATCTTGATTACTATTGTCCTTGACCATATAGGTTTGTTGTGAGCGACTAAAAACACGGACAGACTTTCCCTAGGAACCATGTTCTTAAGAAAAAGTCAAATTCAAAATAAGCAGCATCTCAATTTGTAACAAGTGGTCAACCATGCTGAACACCTTTTCCGCCTTCAACTAGTCAAGCAATAGGCTATGCCTGTCTCGAGTGCGGCTCATAGCCGCAACGTGTCTTACGCGATCGAGTAAAAACTCCATAGTGCATGTTGCATGACCATGCATGCCGCTGAGCCTTGCTCGTGCACATAAGAGCTTGTTGTATTCTTAACCATGGTCATATGTGACCCATAGAAGTGCCTACATAAAGCTATGAAAAATTCAATAACATGAAATCTCAAACCTGATAATCATTGCTTATCCTTAGCCGAGGTCAACCATGTCCTTCAAATTTGCATGCCGGCTCCAACTGCCTTGCTGGGGACCTTACAAACGGCCTTTGGCAACCTTTCATGCCGTTGCATGCCCTGCAGCCATGATCCACTTGACAAGGCTCTCGTAGGACCATGCATGATATGATATGTGTGCCGCCCTTTCTTCTTTGCGAGGCTCGCCCGGGCCCGTCTGGCCCGACGGGCATGTCGTCCCTGATTAGCCCTTTTGGCGATGAGCCGTACATGCCTTGCTGCCTATGGCCTCTATCAATACCCGTAATGGGAAGAACTTACCAATCCACCCCCCTTGGGTGGCTCCTCAGGGCCGCCGCCTCATCAAGGGTAGCCTCTTGGGCACCCCATGGGTGGGACGGGCCACTAGGGGGTATCCTTGGGCGCCCACGTGGTGGCAAGAGCCCTAAAACAACAAAAATAAAATTTCTAGTGTAACGATGGCGTGCCGATCCGCGCAGGCAAGGAAGGCAATATTCTACGCCTGTGTGATCATCATGTGGCCGCACAGTAGAAGCAAAATTTGTTGCTCAGGCCAACGTGCATCTGTAGACCCTCTCCATGCAGGGTGTTGTGCAGGTCGAAGTCGGCACTTCTTGCCCCACAAGCCTTTGTGCCCACGGTTGTACCTGCCGAGACTAAGCATCCATGCAAGATTTTGGGCATGCCATATTCCTATCGTACCTTGATGCAATTCCATGCACGCCATATTCTTGTCGTACCTTCATGAAATTCCATATCTTGCATGAATTTTGCGATGGCTATGAGAGAGATTGAGAGAGATGACTTGCAAGAGAGATCTTTGAGAGAGAGCAAGAATGAGAGGGAAAGAGAAGACCATGCTTCTTCCCCTCCTCCATGCCTCCTCCTCCCCTGAGCTCTGATACCAGCATAATGCCCAGAGAATTGCCCCTGGCTTGGATTCACCGCCCAACGTCCCTTATATAGCCCCTGGCTATTGAATCCTTTGTTCCACACTGGCAGCCGGCCACTTACTGGCCCAGGTCCGCGACCTTTCTTGGGTATGCCCTTGGCATGACAGATCCCACTTACTTTATGTACAGATAATTGTTTCCCCAATCCTAGATGAGTTGTACTTGTCGCATGAAAGGTGTTCCCAAGATGATTTTGTAGTTGAGTTTCTTTCCAAAGTCCACTATGGCAAAAGTGTGTTGATATTCAATCCCTTAGGAATTAGCTATCACTTTTTCAAGCAGTTCTAAGGGTCTTTCAATGTGTCCATCAACCAATTACAATTTCATTCGAGTTTGTCTAATAGCTGGTTGTCCCCAGGATTCCCATACTGCTTTTGTGGCTATGGATATGCTTGCCCCACTATATAGTATTGCCATGGTTTCTATATCATTACATCTCACTGGAAGGGTTGTGTGTCCTTCTTTCCCTTTGTAATATTCTTCGACTTTGTTCATTGGAACATATCTAATCTCTTTGTTATCCAATTTGTGTTTCAAATTTTCCAATTTTTTTGCGATTAGCCCTGTTATCCCCACCTTTTCTAGATTTTTCTGTAGATCATTCCATAGATATGGCCTAATTTTCAACATTCTCTAAAGTAAGAGTGCATTGGATGGGTATAGACATGATTGAATGGATGTTGTCTACTTCTAGGGTCTGTTTTTCTTTCTTTACCTGAGTGGTTTTACACACTATGGATTCATCTTCGTTATCTCCTAAGTAAGAGGGTAACGTTTTCAAAGTCAATGGTTTAGACATTCCTGAAGCTTTAGAGCCGCAATCCCCATACAAGGATTGTACATCCATGTCTATATCAGGAGGTAGGTTGTCTAACCAAACTTCCTCTATAGGAGCTGACTTCAAATTTAGGCTCCCATCATTAATCTCTCTAACTTTTTTCCATAAGTGTCCTGGCCGGTCTTCTTCTACGGATAGAATTCCGTCTAAGGCATCTTTGTTGTCCGGCACTATAAGTTTTGGCTCTTTTGTTTCAAGGTGGAGTTCTACCACCAATTTGGATTTCTCTTTACTGGTTTCTACCACAAGCTTCTCAGGTTTTACCATACTCTTGAACTTGGGTTTTTGTTTTTCCAGCATCTCTTGAGCAATTCTTACCAAATTTTGATAAGCTTCAAGCTTAGCTGCTTCCATGTCTGGAGAAGGATAGTCTTTCCATTTGTTTTCCATGTTTTGGCCTGCTTTAAGTCCTGCTTTTGGTAAGTTTCCAAGGTTACATTAATTGGCTAAAATTTTTTGTCAAACCAAAATTGATCCTCTAGATTTCACGGTGGTTTCTTTGATTTTGCTTTTAATTTCTTTCACCTTTTCTTGGAATAGCTTCTTTGTTTTCTCCTCGATTTCAGCCCTTTGTTTCTGTTTTCTCATCCCATACCTTTTGTTTATGCTTCTTTTGTTCTTTTGAGAGTAAATTTTTGTATTCTTTGAATCATCAGAGGAGTTATGTTTCTTTTTCTTAGCCTGGGCTCTAGTGAACACCTTGATTGGAACAATAGGTTCACTCCTAGATGGGCTACTAGATATCACTTGGACTACATTTACTACTGTTTTACCCTTGTTTAAAGGATTTTTTGGACAATCTTCAGGGAAGTGTCCTCCCTTTTTGCAACATTGTATGCAATAAGCTTCAATTGGCTTGAGGTTCTTGTCAAGTTCTGGGCGTTCGTTTTTCCAATGATCATCTACACCACAATTATGACAATTTTAAGTTCTTGGCTTAATCACGGGTCTTACCATAGGAGGTCCAACACCTTGATTAGCTACATAAAAGATACAACAACCTCTTCTCAGTCAAGAGTAATACGCATACCCAAAATGTGATTGGCTTCATCCAAATCTTTCATGAAAGATTTGGCCTCATCCAAATCTTTCATGTCAAATTGACTTTTCAGCTTGGTTTTCAAGTCAGCAATGTCCTTCTTAGAATGACCAGCAATAAGCATGTCATCTACATAAAGGATAAGCATAATAAGTTGTCCATTTGGTTGACTTTTCAGGTAAAGACATGGATCCTCATTACTGTGCTTATAGCCTAGGGAACACATAAATGCTTAAAATATTTGATACCATTGTCTGGATGATTGCTTCAACGCATAGATACTTTTTAGAAGCTAGGTGTTATGCTTTTTGTTGCTCTCTCCACCGAAGGACTCTTGTAATTCTCATTAGGAATCTATTCTAATGAAATGCCCACTATGTTCATGCTAATTTCCGCTACACACACACAAGTTATTAGGCCATTAAATGTTACATTTTGCATCAGGAAAACCTTATTATTAGCTGTATCCTTTTCGTAAGTGTCACATAATTTCTGCCATCAAGCATGAGCAGTCTCGTATTCTAACACTAAAAAGTACACCGACTCACCAAGGTGCAGTCTAGTCGTAGACCTGCATAGCTCATCAAGCTCCTCCCACTGAAACTGAGTCATGTGCATATCTTCAGTTCTAGCCGCATAGGTAATAGGCAACTTTTGCTTCTTTTGGACAAGCACATCATGCATTTGGTTCTTCCAAAGCTGAAAATTAGTGCCATCAAAATTCTTTATGACATAAATGTCACGGTCTTTTCTAGTAGACATGGTGATAAAACTACCAAAAGATTCTGGGAAAATTTTGGCAGAGTCTCCTTTGTATTTGGGACTATGTCAACCAAAATACGAAACAAAATGACCAAGTATGTCACTCACAAAGCATAAAAGAGGGCAATGCCTCTGAAAAGCACACTGTATAGAGACCAACTAAGACACATAAGCTATTAACCTGACCATAGACCGCCAACTCGGCATCAAAAGCACCTATACCACTCTATACATGTCCTATGGCGAGGCCTCATAAGGGATGCTCAACGTAGTTTATGCAGCAAAACGTATAGCCAAGTCTCAGAAATGGCTATCTTTTGGACCAAGTCTCAGGAATGGTCGGCATTGCCGTACTAGCCAAAATATGGCTCCACAAAAGTACAATGGCAATATCCACAAAAACTTACGAGTCTATCATGACGCTCAAACAAGCGTCAAAAGCATGTGCATGCAAATAAACATCCCTACGGGGAGTCAAACCTCTCTCAAAAGAGCTCAAACACTGTCAAAAGTGTCAACATATGCATGTACGCATAAAAAATTGCTCCCACTGGAATTAGAGTATTGCAAGCACTGAAACCTATAGCCTATGAGTCAATGCCGATGTTGTAGCTGAAGCCGAGATCGAGGTCAATAAGCACAGAGAAAGCTAACCAAGCTGCTCTATGTACTTGTACCTGTACATGTATCTGTAGTCAAAGAAGACAATGCCGTCAAACTCCCACTCTGTGTGTGTATATGAGGCCACTCCGAAAGAGACTACACACTCCCAAATGAGCCGTGGGCTCTTGTAGATGGAAGAGACTGCAACAATGGTACCTGTAATAACTGGCTATGGAAGCTCTGTAGCACAAACTACCAAAAGAGGGCTAAAAAATTCAGCTCCTGAACTGTAGCTCGAATGGGGTTTCTGATGGCTTGAATGGATTTGAAAGAGGGGTAAAACCTTAGGACACTTGCTAGAAACGCTCTTGGAAAGCTGAATTTGCTGATTCCAAAATCGGAATCCTGTTTGCACTCTTGAAAGTGCATGCACACATGGAAATGATTTGGGGAGTGAGATGGCTCTGATACCAGATGAAGGGGAGGACCCGGGAGCACATTAGAAGCATAAGAAGAAGCACAGACTCACACACTCACCACCATAGCTATACACACAGGTTGGAGGGGGAGAGCCAACACATACAGTGCGCCCCCTTTCTTTCTTCTGTATGCTATGCACTAAGGCACAATAAACATTGTACTTAGTGTTAGTGGCTCACACAAGTGTATAGCTGTACACTTAGAGTTAGTAGCAGTTAGTGACGGGCGGTCAGCCACATGGCCATTAAACCTAACAGCTCCAAATGCAAGGTATGCCACTACTATGGTGCCATTTGTACAACCAGAAGAATTGACGTGCGCTTTTGAATTGCGCACCACAACCATCCGACCAAATATACGAGAAGAGACTGAGATGCGGCGCTCACGAAGGAATCTATCATGCTGCTAGAAACAATTTTGCACAAACTGCGCACTGTGTGAGCGATCATCACTGATGTAGAAATGGTACTCACGTATGATCACTCGTGAGTCCTCAGAGCTCTCCACTCTATCAACTGCCGCCTCTACATGACGATAAGATATATGGACAAGGATTGCCACTTTCAAGAGCATTTTAAAATGTTAGAGTGAATGAAACAATGCAATTGCATAATGTGGCTAAAAATGCAAAGCAGATGTAAAGTTATCAAACTATTATCATTTATACTTTCTCAGAGAAGTAGTATTCGAACTGGATCTCCTGCTGTGGAGCAAAGGTGTAGTTCTCTGTGAAATCCACGACAAAGACCACAGTGCCAATCGAGAAGGCGGAGAGGCAAGCACAAAACTGACGATCTTGCCACTTTGCGCGATGCGCATGCTGCACATATGGATACACAGCAGACCTAAAAGCCTGCATGATATGTAAGGACGTGGTGCAGTATGAGATGTGAGATGCAACCTACGAGATGTGCCACCTTGAAGACCTATGTATGTCTAATAGTCATACTGCTACCATGTAACTATCCCACCTGCATCGCCATCATCTATGACAAATGTAAGTTGTGAAAGTTCCCCACATTGGGCACACTTACCCTCCACACACAACATCTGATGGTAGGACGCTCCATCTACACGCTGACATAACAAAGAATGGATGAAGTTTTGGGCCCCATCGGGACCTCTCCAACACCCCCCGAAAGAGCGCAGAACACATCATACATAATCTGCAATTGCACATGGTATCTGCAACAACATGTGTCCCTCTTGCGCATGAATTGCACATACCAAGGCTTGCAAGCCTTGAAAATGCACTGACCAATGCTAATCTCAAGGTGGGCATCCTAGAATGCATGAAAGAGCTGACTCTGTGTAATCTCTAGGATCATAGCACAGTGCTCTTGTCAAATTGCCTATTTGAAGTCTGGCAAGGCGTGACAATTCTCCTCCCATAAACTGTGCTATGAGCTCTCTCATGTGTGAATCTAGAATGTGTGAGCATTGTGGAGTAGGTCCACTGCTCACCCATAGCTCATCACTATGTCCCAAATCAAGTGGCAGTCTCCTAAGGCATCCGGCACGCAAGGTGGGCCGGCGAATGCACAACACATGAGAAGTGGCTCGAGAAATACCTGTGACGGATGTAGCCACGACTGCTGTAGTGAGTATGTGATCCCTTGATCCTTGTGGAGATAGTGCAATGTAAGAGCGTCTGACACTATCTACTATTGCCACCGTAGCGCGACCAGTCCTCGGACTACGGATCTCGATAGCTTTGCGGGCCTCAACAATTACACAAGGTGTCACAACAAATGCTCAAGCACTTGAGTGCATGAGGAGAGATCAATGTCGCTAAAGTAGGTGTTTGCAATGATGGCTGCATGATATTTGGCTCCTGACGCGCTAAGTGAGCGTCCCATCGTTGAGAGCAAGCGAGGGAGATCCACTCAAAGAAATGAGGCGACTGTGCTACATCGATGGATTGCCGAAATGCTCCAAGGCTAGAGACACCATGTGAAACTCCCCAAAGGCACCCACCGTGGGGGGTGTGAGCTCGCCAGCGGGGGGTGACCTCTCTCCTAGTGGGATATTGAGGAAAATGTTAGAGGCACGGAGCAAGGGGAAGAAGGCAAAAAGCTAGGCGATAGAGGGAGAGAAGAAGAATCACCCTCATACGGCAGTACATGCATGTGAATACCCCCAGATTCCTTGATCATAGGGCTTGTAGTGGGCTCTTGCAGCACATCCGCACGTAAACTTGCTCTAGAGCGTTGCTTGCATTCTGGATCTTTGCATCAATTTTCTTTCGCATGGGCAATGCTTCCGCATCTCGAACTTTGTGGACGGGGTCTTTGTGCTGTCTATCTTGCTTTCGCGGCCTTCGTGATATTGTGAACCCATGCATATTTAGAAAAATGAATGTTAGAGTAGTTAGTGATTGAATGAAAAGAGCATAAATGCTCCAAACTCACAAACTCACTCACGCTCAAACTGTCAAATGAAGTGCACTAAAAAAAACAAAGTTTATATACATTATCTCCCTAATGTAATCTAAAAAGGTGTAAATTTGGATAAGATTGCACCAATCATATTTTAAATAAATAGTTTATATAAAAGTGTAATTATCTTTTAAGGAAGTTGACTTATGTTAAGTGATTTAAAAAAAAAAACTATATTAAAAAACTATAATGCTTAAGTCCTCATCCAATAGTAATTAAAATAAATAAAAATTTAATAATAATCATAATATTTTAAAATAATAAAATAAATAAAAAATTTAAATTTAAATTTTTATAGTTATCTTTTAATAATTATGATATGTAATCTATATAATTTAAATATATAAATAAATGATGTAAATAAATATATATAAATAAAGATATAAATAAATGATGTGGCTATGAGGTGGCCATGCATGGATGACATGGGCAGTCTATATGGCAATATGATGTGGCGGTCAAAGCCTCTTTAACTGCCATGTCATTATGTGACATGGCAAAATGGTGACATGGAATGTTTATGTGGCAAAAAGGTGGATGATGAGTTGGAGAGTTGACAATGTGTCATGCTTAGTGGATTGTGAGGTGGCGGGTGATGTGGCAAGCCATGCAAGCACCACGGACAAGTGTCACGTGAGATGGTGGATGACATGGCATCTAATGTGAGGTGGCATGCAAGGTGGCAGTTGAGGTTGGTGGATGAGGTAGCATTTAGGATGATGTGTCACACCAAGTGTGAAGTCAAACTTTTGACTACGGTGATGCGAAAGGTGACATGGGATGATGACATGGACTTTTGGTGATATGGTAGCCTCCTTATATGACATGGAATAGACAAGTAGGATTGGGAGAAAGAGACCAAGCCATGAAATATGGAAAAGTATCAAAATTTCTAAGCTTGACACTTTACCAAACCTAAGGAGCCACACCTTAAGTTAATTGTGGAAGTGAAAAAATTAAAACAATAGAAAAATACCTTTCTCTAACTCAAATTGACTCAATTTTTTGTCATGAGTACTTTATGATGAAAGCTATAAAGATACATGAAAATCAAATTGAGTGGGAATATAAATTATTAATTATATTTTTCTAAAAACTCCCTGAAGATCCTCTTAACAGTCTTTGCTATTTTTCGAGCTAGATCTAAACAAAATGAACCGTTAAAGATTCTAATTTTTTACATCGTCACATTCTACAGGTTGTAAACAGTCAAACGATTGTTGGATCTTGAAAAATTATCTATACATCATTAGAGATCTAGTGTAAAAGATTAAGGATTTTTATCACAGCGATTTTAACAAAAAAAATTAAACAATAATTACATAGACCCAAAAATTATTAAAAAATCAAGTTAAATTGTTTGTCAAGTGAATAGTTGATGTGCAAAAGGACAAGTCAGGAGAATAAATTCATATAAAGATATAGACAATTGTTCATCAAGGTTACAGTGTTGTGACAGGGCGTGACATGTTGGACCAAAGTACTTCTTGGACACTAAATTTTTTATTTTCGTTGAAAAAAATTGAAGATCGGAGCATTTCATAGTGTTTAATACTATGCATTTTGTGTGGCCACCAAATCTTGCCGCTAAAAAGTACATGCAAGCAAGTCAAATATACATAATAGTGTGGAAAAACAGACTATTTTTTGATAATTCTGCTAAGGGCCACTACTGAAAGTGGGTACACCCTATCATGCATACACCTGATGTAACATTTAATGGCCTAGTAACTTGTGTGTAGTGGAAAATAGCATGAACATAGTGACCATTTCATTAGAATAGATTCCTAATGAGCATAACAAGAGTGCTTGGGTGGAGAGAGCAACAAAAAGCATAACACCTAGTTAGATAGGCATGAACAATACTTTAAAAGAGAGAGAAATTAAGCTATTGACAATAGTTGAGGACCGGATTTATATGGAGCCGGTCCCCCCTCCAAAAGGCTTTGTATTATAGGTTTCCCCCATCAAGAGAGACATTTTACAATACAATTCTTTGTGTTCCTTCAATAACTAGCTAGTGCAATGAAGATGGAAGCTTCAAGCACTAAGCAAAACACTTATAAAACACAACATCAATTCCCTCACGGTCTCAGACCCAAGACCTCACACACCTTCGAAGATGGTGAGAGCTAGCCGGGTATGAGAGTAGATTGAGAGGAAGGAGTAATCTTACGAGAAAGATGTACATCTCCTCACATAATCACTCATATTAGCATAGCATAGCTTAGTAATTAGCATGGTAAACGAGATGAGCATGCGTTGAAGCTTGGATCTTGGTTGGATTTGCATCACAAAGCCAAGATTTGTTGGTGTAGGCCTCCCTTCTTACAAGATTGGAGTAGGTGATAAGCTTTCCATTAAAGCTTGAGAAGGAGAGAGAGAGTCTTCTTGCTTCACACATGAGCTACTGTGAGTGTGTGTGGAATAATGCCTTTGAGAATTCTGCCCCCTCTCTCTCTTGGTCGACCCCTCTTCCCTTTTACTCATGCAGGCACCCCATTGGCCCATGCCAGGCTTAGCCAATGAAAATTGAGAGGCATACGTGATAGCCTTCTGACATGTGTCCCCCTTTCCCCTTTTGTGAGAGATTTACGTAATTAATTAATGCAACTAAACTCTCATTGGACCCCTCTGTCTCCTAACCAATAGGAATCAGGAAAGCCATTGGGCTGCTGAATGCTCATTGGACACCTTGGGAGACTGTCCAATAGTCTTCTAGAGAGATTAATTCTTATTGGTTCTTTTATTAAGTGTTTTAAAATGAATTAAACTAGATTTACTCTAGCCTAATTCTCATTGGTCCACCTCCATGGCCATCCAATAGGACTTAAATGCACCTTGTGGGCATCTGGGCTAGGGAGCTGACATGTGTCCCTCATACCCTTTGTGTACAATAATCTTGTGAGTGTGTGTGGGTGTTTCTCTCTCATCCCCTACTTGCAAGGCTCGCTCCCTCCTATGTAGGAAGAATAAAGACTTTTTTGTACACACACAAAGCATCCAATTTTCCTAAGCTTAACAATTGGACACAACCTTTGAATTTTGGAACCTTAACATTTTGGAAGTATTCATCGGCTGAACCTTAAGGTCTTTTAGGCCCATTGTTGCACATTGCTCTTTTACAGATGGCCCCCCCTTTGGATCCCTATTTTCCCTCCTTTGGATCCCTACTATGGCCGGTCTGCCAGCTTAACCAATATTCTAGCTTTTTCTCCCCTAGCACTTCCCCATATTAAATGATCAGTTTGACATGAGAAAATCATTTAGGAGAATTAGATATTAGTTATTATGACATTACCTCTCTCTTGAAATCATAGTCGTCCTCGACTATGTGGTAGAGAAGATAAAGCCTATTCATTAGTCCTTTTTCTAGCGGGTAGAGGATCCCTATCTTACCCTACGACATCATTCCAAAATGGATGACTAATCCATTTGGCGCTTGAGAGCCTAAGGCTGCCACAAGCATGTATGCACATTAGTCCTATGAGTCTTCCATAGTAGAGTGACAAGCTCTACTTGGTGTTTTTGAGATGTCGTCTTCGCAAACTTGATTCTAAGCATGCATACTACTTCTCACATTTGTGCACAATAAAGAAAAAGAGAGTCTTATAAGACAAAAACTTTGTTCATTTTAACCATTTTACATTTTCTTACTCTAGGGAAGCATTGTGAGCATTGACAAGGTTTAGGTTATCCTTTAATTGTATACCTTGCATCCATCTAGCATCTTCAAAAGGATAATTCTTAAACTTAATAAGATATCGTCGGATAGTCTTACCACCTCTTAATACCTTGTCTCCATGTCGGAGAATGGACTTGGGCTGCAACACCTCTTCTTGGTCCTTGATCTCCGGTGGGTCTTCAATAGTTGGTTCTTGAGGTGGCTCTCCTTTGTAAGGCTTTAGTAGACTCACATGAAAAGCATTGTGTATGAGCCAATGGCTGGGCAACTTGAGTTGTTAGGCCATCTCATTGATTGGTCTAAGTATCTGGAAGGTACCATAGTACCTTTTTTGCTAACTTAGCATAGTACTTTTGGTATCCCGTAGGATTCTTGCCCGCTGTGTGCCTTAATCGAGCCTTGGGAAATTTAAGTAAGACCCAATTATTTTCTTTAAAGGCTTGGGCTCTTCTGTGCTTATCAACAGTAGCCTTTTGCCTTTGCTATGAGATAGAGATAGAATTCTTAATCTTTTGAAAAGATCCTTGTAGGTCTTGGCTATACTCATCTGCAACGAAGATCTTCCCGTGTACCTTAAGTACCAGGGGACTTTTTGATCTTCCCTCAATTACCTCGAAAGGTGCTTTTCCTATGGAAGTATGTACAATGCTATTGTAGGCATACTCCACTAAGGGTATGTACTTCTCCCATTGGTACCTTTGATCTACTTCCGTTACATAGGCTTTTGCTAGATCAAGAATTGTTAGGTTAGCTATTTCACTTTGGCCATCTGTTTGCGGGTGATAGGCCAAAGAGAAATTTAGCCTTGTCCCTAAATTCTCAAAGAGACCCTTCCAAAAATTACTGGCCATTCTAGGATCTCTATCCAACACTATGGACATCGGCAAGCCATGGTACTTGAAGATTTGTGATATGAAGAGGGTTGCCATTTGATGGGCTTTGATAGTCTTTTTAACAGGTATAAAATGAGCTTGTTTACTGAACCTGTCTACTATCGTCCATATTCCAATATTCCCATGGATAGACTTAGGCAATCCAAAGATAAAATCCATGGATATGCTCTCTCATGGTGAATTAGGGATCGACAAAGGTTGAAGCAATCCAGGTTGCTTCCCACTATGAAACTTCCTCTTTTGGCATACCACAAATTTAGAAACATACTCTTGTATGTTTGCTTTGATGGTAGAGCAATAGAAATATGTTTCAATCCTTTTTAGGGTAGACTGAATCCCTCTATGCCTCACATAAGGAGCATCATGAGATTCATTCATTACTTTCTCACGTAGTGAGTTAGTAACGCTGACGGGAGCAAAGCGAACCCCGAACCCCGATGGCCTCTAAAACACCGAGGACCGAATGGTGCGCCTCGAGCCTGTCATGGTAAAGCAAACAGGGGGCACCACCTAGCTTCAGCGGCTAGGACGCAAACAACACACCACCATAACAAAGTTTTCATCCAAGAGAGATGGATGCTTGGGAGTAATGATGAAAAGGAAAGGGAATGAGATCAAGTGTGTGTGTGTGAGAGAGAGAGAGAGAGAGAGAGAGAGAGAGAGAGAGAGAGAGAGAGAGAGAGTGAGGGAGGGGGTATAGCGGCTTAGTACTTAGGCATCACAAAAGGATGGCGAATCCGCACACCCTTCACACATACACAAGCTCACTCCAAAACACAAGACTAGGTGGCGATTCCGCACACCTCACATGGGCAAAACATTGCAAGAAAACATACTCACAAAACCTCAAGCTTTATTTAGAGAATTAGGCGATGAAATGGGGAGCATAGGGTAGGGGAATGAGAAGGGAGAGAGTGGTAGAGCACATGGCGGATAGGTGGGAGTTGATGGCGAAGACTCGCACGAGGATTATGGCCATCATCCTTCATTTAGTTGCCCTTCATCTTCCATAGCCAAGGGTGTAGAGGTCATGCTCAAGACAAGCATGGTGATTGCGGTGATGGTGATGGTGTGGGTGTGTGTGTGCACTAGGCACACACAGTGCATAGTGTGTTCTTTGGTGATGTTGTGTGTGTCCTTAGTGTGATGGTGACCCCTCTTTATATAGGGGAGGAGGGGGGAGAAATTCTAGAATTTAGAAATGAAGAAATCATTATCTACATAGGCCATGTGACTGTGGGCCCCACTTGTCTGGCTGTGTGTATATATGCCAGAACAGCAGTCTCACGAGAGAGAGACTAAGAGAGAGAGATGGGTTGATGAAAAAAAGTGAGAGGTGACATGGAGAATAAAGTAATTACAAGAGGGGAGTGTGTTTAGAGGTGAATCTGTGTGCAGATGTGTGTGAACACAAGAAAAATCAGGTAACCACCTGGTGGGGATGGGTCTGTGGGCACCTTTTTCAGTGAAACTGAGTGTGTGTGAGTGTGGGGGAAGTTATTTAGCTACAAGACAAGAGACATGGCGCCCTTTAGAGAGAGAGGGGGGTATTTGGGTCATGGGATATGATAGGAGAGAGAAAGAGGGGGTGGGGTATACTATTTTGGAAGATAGGGTAAGTTGCATGTGAGTTGGTGCATTATTGGTGAGTTATAATGCATTATTGGTGAGAGGTGGGGTAGCTTGAGGGGAGAGAGAAAGGAGAAAGGACAAGGGGAAGAGAGAGGGGGTTGACCTTTTGAGTGGAGGAGAGGAAAAGGGACACACGACGGGGCAACAGTGAAGAAAAAAGAGGCAAGGTGGGGATGGGCTACCCCGCAGGCATGAGGTGGCCTATTTTACCTTTCTTATATATTTACATAATCGTACTTTATTTTTTTCTTACTTTTTTCCAATACCTTTTATGACTCCCTCCCTAAGAGGGGGTTTTCATGGGGTGGGGACGAGAGAAGAGGGGTATGGGAGCTTGGCTTGTGAAAAGCCCCCATCATTAGCCCTCCCCTTTTGGCTAGAGGCATTCATGTCTCTAGCTCATCTGTTTGATCATTATCGTCAGAGGTGGCGGCTGATGCGTGTCCTCATCTGGAATGTCAATTGGTGGAGCCTGGTCAAATCGAAGAAAATAAGGTTTAAGTCGCCAACCATTTACCCTGGTTTTATGAAGTTTTCCATCAGCCTCCATAAGCTGGTAGCTTCCATTGGCATACTTTTTCCTGATGATGAAAGGACCTTCCCATCGGAGTAGGAGTTTCTTATCCTTGCGCGTGTCGAAGCGATTGTCATAGCGTAGCACCAACATTCCTTTCTTCAATTCTTTTTTCCGGAGATGCTCGTTAAAACTAAGTCGTCTATGTTCTGCTTGTGCTGCATAATAATTTATTGCTTCTTCTCTGTCCAGCTGCAGTCTTTCCAAGTTGATGATGTGATCTCTCAAATTCATGTTGGGGTGTTGAAGCTGGCTTCCCATTACTCTGAGACTTTGTAGTTGCACTTCAATGGGCAAGATTGCTTCCTTACCAAATAGTAGATGATACGGTGTGAATCCCAAGGATGTACGAAATGAAGTTCTGTAGGCCCATAAAGCTGGTAGTAGATACTTATCCCAGTCTCCAGGATGATTGTTTACCTGCTTGGTAATAATTTTAGAAACCATTCCATTTACCTTTTCAACTAGGCCATTACATTGAGGGTAATATGGTGAAGAGTGCCTCCTTGTAATGCCCAGTTTCTGCATTAATTCTCCTACCAAGTCTGCTCTGAAACCTGGCCCTCTATCAGAGATGATCTCTAAAGGTGTGCCAAACCTACAGCATATGTGCTCATAGATAAATTTAGCTACCTCTACCGCTGTGATTCTAGTGGTGGCTGTAGCCTCTGCCCATCTAGTCATGTAGTCGACCCCCATGATAATGTAGAATTTTCCTGAGTTGGCCCTAGGTAATGGCCCAATGGCATCAATACCCCATTTTTCAAATGGGCCATATGAGAGAATAGGTGTCTGTGGTTCAGGCATAAGTGACCTAGTGCCGGTCTTTTGACACAACTTACACGTTTTGCACCAGTGGTGTACATCACGGTTGAGGCTAGGCCATATGAAGCCTGCTTGCAAGATTTTCCTACTTGTTATGTCTAGGGAAAAGTGACCACCACAAACCCCGTCGTGACAACTAGCAATTACTCCCGTGATTTCCTGAGAGAGAGGGACCTTCCTGAGTATTTGGTCCTTACCCTTACAGTACAAACCATCATTGATGAGTCGATACCTTGTGGCCTTCCGCGTCAGCCATTGCTTCTGTCCCTTTGTTAAATCTGATGGGCATTCTCCTATTTCCAAAAAATGCATGATGTCAGGCAAGGCATCACTGCCTTGAAATAGAGGGAGCTTTAGCTTTATTGCTCCAACCACCACTTCCTGTAGTCTTTCACTTGCTAGGGCATCTGCTTCTTGGTTTTGAGCCCTTGGGATATGGTGTATTTGAACTTCTTCAAACTTACCCAACAAGGTTTTTACACCACTTAAGTGAGTCCTTAAACTAGGATTCTTGCATGTCCATGCTCCATTTACTTGCCTTACCAGAAGTAGAGCATCCCCAAATACATTAAGGCGTTGTACACCTTGTGAGACGCACCATTGTAGACCCTTGGTTAGTGCTGCATACTCAGCTTCATTGTTAGAATGTGAATCTAACAATTGGCCCAACGAAAATACCTTTGTCCCTTTGTCATCAAAGACCACTATGCCTGCAGCTGCTTTGTCGGACGCTCGCTTGTAGGCTCCATCAAAGTAGAGAGAGTATGCTCCTTCTACCATCGGTGGTACTGGAGGTAATCGGACTTCTCCTTCCTTAGATTGCTTCTCCTTCCCTTCAAAGACTTGGTAGGTCATGAGTCCCCCCAAACTTGCCCTTGTCGTGCTTTCTACCTGTACCGTGTAGTCAAACTCTTGCAGACGAACTAGCCATTTAGTAATTCTAGCAGACACATCCATGTGTTGTACAACATAGGGAAATATTTCATCCGTGGTTAGAATCACAAATTGCTTAGGTAGCAAATATGACCTAAACTTTGTAGTTGCAAATCTAAGAGCTAGGACTAAGTGTTCCACATGGGTGAAACCTTTCTCTCCTGCTGTCATCATTCGACTAGAGAAGTAGATTGGCCTCATGAAAGATGTCGTCATATCCTTTTGGAGTAGCACAGCCCCCAATGAGTCATCACCAACACTTGAGGTGACATAGAATTTTTCATCCCACTTAGGTGGTGAGATAGTTGGCAGAATGGGTAAGACCTCCTTTACCTTGTTGTAGTGATGTTCGCTTTCCTCGTCCCAAGTGAAAGTTGATCTTTGAGTGAGTTGTTGCAGTGGTAGAACAAGTTGTGATAGTAGATGTATGAATCTACTTAAGTACCTCACCTTCTGTAGAAAAGAGACCAGTTGACGTGCGGTCGTTGGTGAAGGTAGGGCTATGAGTGCAGACACCTTACTTGGGTCGGCGTTGATACCTTTTGCTGAAATTTCATGGCCTAGTAGAATGACTTTACTCTCCGCAATGTGGCATTTATCCACATTTAATTGCCCACCTAGGCTCTGCAACCTGGCCAAACCTTCAGTTACCTTTTCTAAATGTGAAATACGGGAGCTATATATACAAAAATCATCAATGAACACTCTTATGGATGTTCCAAAGACCGGTTGAAAAACATATGTGACATATCTTTGGAATGTGGCACGTGCATTTGTGAGACCAAATGGAATAACCTTGTATGCAAAACAACCCCATGGCGTGATAAAAGTGGTTTTTAGCTGATCTTCCAAGGCTATGCGTATTTGAAAGTATCCAGAATAACCATCACAGACGGTATAGCATTCAAAACCCGGTACTTCATTCAGAATTTCATCCAAGAAAGGGAGAGGAAAGTGGTCTCTCTTTGTAGCTGCATTTAGTGGTTTGTAGTCAACACAGACCCTCCACTTACCATTCTTTTTAGGCGTCACCACTACGGATGACACCCATTCTGAGTTTTCTATAGGATAGATGAATCCCGCCTCCAGCAGTTTCCTTACCTCGGCCAAGAGTGCCTTTTCTTGTATGACCCCCAGTCGTCGTAGCTTTTGCACAACTGGTTTTACCCCTTCCTTCAGCTTAATATGATGTTCCACCACTGTAATGCCTGTGATTCTTTTATAGTTGTCAATGAGCAGGTTAGGAAATCCCATCAACATTTGCAAAAAACTATCTTTCTCCTCAAGTGTTAATTCCGTAGACAACATACCCTTCAACCTACTTCCTCCTAGGCCAGGTGATTTTCTCTCCTCTTCATTGGGTTTCCCTTTTGGTGATGGATCACCAGTTGTGCTTACCCTTTGTGGATCCTTCATAATGATACCCATCACATCAATGGAACTGTCACTTTCTTCGGTGGATGTGGTCTCCTCCTCAGAACTGGAAGATTCGCTAGTGGTTTCATCTGCCGATGTTTCCAGATTCATTTGCTTCTGCTTGCCAATCCTCATGTCGTAGTAGATTGTCTCCCCTTTCTTACCGGTCATGCGCAGAAGGCCAGTACCGCAGTCCTGTTTTGCCTTCATGGCCATCAACCATGGCCTTCCCAAAATTAGTGGATAGCCCTCCTCCTTAGTAGGCATTACAAAAACATCTACCTCTACCTCAATGTTGAAAGCTTTTATTTTCACGGCACTTACCACACCCACACACTTTACTTTTGCGTTGTTTGCCATCTTTGCCTTGCATGGAGAAGGCCTGTCAACCTCGAGCCCTAATCGAAGCATCATAGCTTCGCTCATTACACAGATTTGTGCACCTCCATCAATGTAGGTGTTTCCAACCCTCTTTCCTTTTATGTTTATGTCGACAATTGGAAGGATGTCATCCATGTTGCATCCCGAAATTGCTCCGGCTACCTTTGTTTTGGAGCGTCTTGTACTTACCATTTTAGACCATTATCGCCTTACTTTTGGTGCAAGATGTAGCAGCTGTGGCCATGTAATCGTCGGTCCTTGCTCTGCCACATCCAATGTTAGATCATAGGGCTTAGAACTTTCCCCTAGCTGGAAGTCGGTGATGCCCAATTTCCGTCGTGGCCTGGATGGCCTCTTGCTAGTTTCTCCTCTCATGCTTCTCTCATCATCTGATTGTGTAGCTTTCTCCCTCCTAACTCTTTTCACAGTCATGGCTTCAAGTGGTTCTAAAAAGGTTACCTTCTCCTTACCCTTGTCCCTCTCCTTTGCTCTGGGTGGATCCACTACTACGGCTTTTCCTTTCTCTTCTAGCCTTATGATGTTTACAGGGCGATCAGGTGGTGGGGCTGGTGGAAGAGGTGGGATGGATGCTTGTAGTGGTGTCTGGGGTGGACGTAGAATTTGTGTTGGTGGGGGTGGTGCTCGGGGTGGGGGTGTTCTTTCTCTAGGGGGTGACAATTGGTTCCTCCTACCTCCTCTATTATAGTTTTGTCGTGGTTTGGGACAGTAGTACATACCGTGACCGTCTTCTCCGCACTTGTAGCAATGATACTCCCTGTTTTGTCGTCGTGCTCTTCCAGGGTCTTGATCTCTTTCTTGACTCCTCCCTTGTTGTATTAAGTGGACAGACAAATTCTGCAGTTGGTCAGTAATATGGGCCAACATATCTTGTTGGTCATCTCTTACCCCAAGAGCCGGTGGTGGTGGTATGGTGGCTGTGGTAGTTGCTGGTCGACGCGATGTTCCTGCTTCTGTTGATTCGGTTTCCTTGGCTTTCATTCACAGCTTCTTGTCCTTAAGGCGAGCAATCTCAACGGCTAACTCGTACCTAGCCGGGAATCTACCTTTCACCTTCTCCTTGAGAAGCGGCCATAAGCCATGCGTGAACTGATCTCTTTTTAGGAAATCGGGTGCAGCTTCCCCCCTTGCCAGTGACTCAACCCACCGTTCCCACAAATCCACAAATTTGGACTCATAGGTGGCATATTCTAAAAGACCCTCCTGCTTCAAGTCTCTCAACTTGTCCCACAACTTTTCTGAAGTGGTACCTCCCCCAAAGCGCCTCTTAAAAGCGGTTTTTAAGGGTTCCCAGTCATCCTTGGTTGCTTGTGGAAGTGCACTGTACCATGACCTAGCTTCTAGCTTCATGAGATGCTTAAAGATTCTAACCCGGGATTCATCCGTATCTTTGTTGCTCACTACACATGCTACTTCAAAGTCATCTAGGAAGTCTGTTACCAAATCCTCCCCCTTCTTTCCTTTAAATGTTGGAAATGCTACACTTGCCATGATTACTGAGAGAGAGCTAGAAAGACACACTGCTTAACTTGCAAAAGTTTTTTTCTTCTTTACAAGGAGGCGTGTATACCCTCTTATACTAGGACATAGATTAAAATTTCAAATGGTACATTGCCTTGTACCAAAGGTAAGACAAATGATTGATCTGATGCCAGAACCTCAAAAAATCGCTCCCCACCCAGCATGGTGTCAACGACGTGCTGGTAGTGAGCCTTCAAATCCAGTATTAACTTGATTGAGCGTACACGTGTTGGTATGTGTGATCTGTCTTGAGGTAGGTTGTACTGATTCATGTGAAGCTTAGAGGTGCTTAGTCACTGTCCAAGCTTGTGGGAGAGGGTGGTGTTCTTTCCTGAAACAAACTCAGTAGATCCCTAGTTTCTCTAGTGAGAGTGTGAGCCAATGATTCCGTTATCTGTGCTGCAGCATCAAGTGCGACTTGAAAACTGACTGTGATAATTACCTCGGTGACTTGAGTTACCCGATTCTCAAAGTAGAATAGTGTTGATTCTTTATTGTGTAGAGCTCCTTCCATTTTGTTGTTGTGGGTTGGTTGTAGGTTGCGGACATGGTTTCGACCTTCTCCTTATTCTTCTTGGCACTTGGCCTCAGTATATCCACTGGGTTTGGCGTGTTGGTTGACTCTCCCACTGCAAATCGATTACCGTTACGCCTGGCACTCGAGCTTCGATGGAGATGCGGAGTTCGTCTAGTTGTGCTTGGATCTCTTCTTCTTCTGTCGTCCAATTAGCAAATCCTGCTAGCCATTCATCCATTCACAATAGTTTAGGGGTTTCAGTCTTGTAAACTGAAGGGTTTCATGAAAAGATCCTCAGTGGGGGCACCAAATGACGGGAGCAAAGCGAACCCCGAACCCCGATGGCCTCTGAAACACAGGGGACCGAATGACGTGCCTCGAGCCTTTCATGGTAAAGCAAACAGGGGGCACCACCTAGCTTCAGCGGTTAGGACGCAAACAACACACCACCATAACAAAGTTTTCATCCAAGAGAGATGGATGCTTGGGAGTAATGATGAAAAGGAAAGGGAATGAGATCAAGTGAGAGAGAGAGAGAGAGAGTGAGGGAGGGGGTATAGCGGCTTAGTACTTAGGCATCACAAAAGGGTGGCGAATCCGCACACCCTTCACACATACACAAGCTCACTCCAAAACACAAGACTAGGTGGCGATTCCGCACACCTCACATGGGCAAAACATTGCAAGAAAACATACTCACAAAACCTCAAGCTTTATTTAGAGAATTAGGCGATGAAATGGGGAGCATAGGGTAGGGGAATGAGAAGGGAGAGAGTGGTAGAGCACATGGAGGATAGGTGGGAGTTGATGGCGAAGACTCGCACGAGGATTATGGCCATCATCCTTCATTTAGTTGCCCTTCATCTTCCATAGCCAAGGGTGTAGAGGTCATGCTCAAGACAAGCATGGTGATTGCGGTGATGGTGATGGTGTGGGTGTGTGTGTGTGCACTAGGCACACACAATGCATAGTGTGTTCTTTGGTGATGTTGTGTGTGTCCTTAGTGTGATGGTGACCCCTCTTTATATAGGGGAGGAGAGGGGAGAAATTCTAGAATTTCGAAATGAAGAAATCATTATCTACATAGGCCATGTGACTGTGAGCCCCACTTGTCTGGCTGTGTGTATATATGCCAGAACAGCAGTCTCATGAGAGAGAGACTAAGAGAGAGAGATGGGTTGATGAAAAAAAGTGAGAGGTGACATGGAGAATAAAGTAATTACAAGAGGGGAGTGTGTTTAGAGGTGAATCTGTGTGCAGATGTGTGTGAACACAAGAAAAATCAGGTAACCACCGGGTGGGGATGGGTCTGTGGGCACCTTTTTCAGTGAAACTGAGTGTGTGTGAGTGTGGGGGAGGTTATTTAGCTACAAGACAAGAGACATGGCGCCCTTTAGAGAGAGAGGGGGGTATTTGGGTCATGGGATATGATAGGAGAGAGAAAGAGGGGGTGGGGTATACTATTTTGGAAGATAGGGTAAGTTGCATGTGAGTTGGTGCATTATTGGTGAGTTATAATGCATTATTGGTGAGAGGTGGGGTAGCTTGAGGGGAGAGAGAAAGGAGAAAGGACAAGGGGAAGAGAGAGGGGGTTGACCTTTTGAGTGGAGGAGAGGAAAAGGGACACATGGCGGGGCAACAGTGAAGAAAAAAGAGGCAAGGTGGGGATGGGCTACCCCGCAGGCATGAGGTGGCCTATTTTACCTTTCTTATATATTTACATAATCGTACTTTATTTTTTTCTTACTTTTTTCCAATACCTTTTATGACTCCCTCCCTAAGAGGGGGTTTTCATGGGGTGGGGACGAGAGAAGAGGGGTATGGGAGCTTGGCTTGTGAAAAGCCCCCATCAATGCATAGTCTATTGCCATAGAGAAGATAACCATTTTGTAAGGTAAATTATTCCTCTTTCTTCTCTAGTGCAAGGGATGAAATCACATCTTTAAAATGGGGATCAATAGCATACTCATCTATCATAGAAGATAGATCATTGTGAGTTGCTATGGGAACACATTCACTCTCGTCCATCTTGAGAGTGCATCGGCTACTTGATTATGCTTGCCAGCAATGTGAGCAATATGAAAATGAAATTGTGAAAGGAAATTTTCCCACCTCATTTGTTTGTCGGAGAGCTTGGTTTGCGTCATGAAGTACTTAAGACTTTGGTGATCCGTCGGTAGAATGAAAGGAGTCCCCAATAAATAGTGCTTCCATGAGTCTAACGCATGTAGAACTGTGAGGAGTTCCTTTTCATATATGTCTAGAGCTTCCTCAACAGGGTCGAGCCTTCGACTTTCGTAGGCTATAGCATACCCTTCTTGGAGCAAAACATCTCCAAGGCAATCACCACAAGCGTCACATTGGACCTCAAATGGCTTTGAGAGATCCAGTAGTGTAAGCACAGGTTGAGAGATAAGCTTTTCTTTAAGCTTTTCAAAAGCATTGTTCTCCTTGATAGACGTTTTTCTTTGTTAGGTCATGTAATGGTCCTGCAATCCGTGATAACTTTTCTATGAAGCTTCTATAGTATGCACACATACCTATAAAGCTTCTTAGTTCATGAAGATTCCTCGGTTTAGGCCATCCATTTATTACCTCTAACTTTGATGGATCCATTTGGATTCCATCTTGAAAGATAATGTGACCTAAATACTGAATCTCATGTAAGAAAAATTCACTTTCCTTTCAATTGACATAAAGTTTATTCTCTCTTAAGACTTGAAATATTACCTGGAGGTGCTGCTTGTGTTCATCTAGTTAATTAGAGTAGATGAAAATATCATCAAAGAACACTCCAGTAAAGGTTCAGTGAGGCCTGAATAGCTTCTCCAGCAACAAGCGGTTGAATGTGGTTGATGCATTGGTCAAGCCAAAAGGCATGATGTCATAATAATCAATATCTAATTCTCCTAAATGATTTTCTCATGTTAAACTGATCATTTAATATGGGGAAGTGCTAGGGGAGAAAAAGCTAGAATATTGGTTAAGCTAGTAGACCGACTCTCTAGTGAGACCACCACAAGAACAATCTTAATGGCAGGCATATGGTGGCCAACACTTTTTGCAGATCAAGGAATATGTTTGAAGGTGTGATGCTTGTCAGCGAGCAAAAATGCCAACCCGTGTAGATAGCATTCCCTTAAGACCAATGATGGGAGCTAGAGCTTTCGCAAAATGGGGTATAGACTTTGTTGGGCCAATACACCTACCTGTTTATAGAACCCAATCTCAATATATCATTGTAGCTACGGACTATTTGACCAAGAGGGCGAAGGCTAAAACATCTCAAAAGAATGATCTTTACCTCTTCGATACAATTGGTTTCCAATAAGAGCATAGTCTCTTGCTTAATTTTCAATTTCTCTTTGATGACGTTTACTCATATCCTCAGGAAATGTTTGGCTTGATAAATAAGTAACTAAATAGTTACTCCACTTAGGAACATGCAACATTTGGAACAATATTACATGAGGTATGGGTGTTTGTTTTTGACATTGAGGACAATTTTTCACAAAAGAATGAACATCACTCCTCATAGTTGGCCAAAATACTCTAAGTCTCAAGATTTGTCGCTCGCATAGTTTGGTCTTGTGCAAAGTGAAGTCCTACTATGGTAATATGTGCTTGACCTAGGTATTTGGTTTTCTCCTCAGGATTAATGCATAAAAGAAATATTCTATATCGATTTTTTTTGTATAGCCTGCCAGCTAGTAATTGATACATAGCCAATTGCTCAATTAATCCGATTGTAATAAGAAGTGGTATTTGCGAATCCATTTGAGCTATGGTCATCAAGGATACCATGTTTTCCGACCATCGAGGTATCATTTCCACGGAGAACATATATGCATCTGGTAGATCATCATCTACTCCTTTAGGTGGTTCTCCTGAAACAATCCTTGACAAATGATCTGCTCTTTGATGAGTGGTGTTCTTTTTCACAACTATAGTGAAATCAACTTCCAGAAGAATGATGAACTATCTCACTATTCTTCATGTGTTGCATGGCTTGTTGACCAAGTACAATAAGGCTTGGCGGTCCACAAAGAACACAAATTTGTTAGCTAATAGGTAATGTCTATAATTTTTTACGGCATAGACCATTCCTAATCCTTCCCTTTTGGTGGTGTTATAGTTTTTCTCTGCCATATTCAACTACTGTCCGCTAGCATAAGAAATAGGAAAATCAATTTTCTCGTCTCCTGGTTGAGCTACTATACACCCAATGGCAAAATTGAAAGCATCCACATGTATGTGGATATCTTATTCCAATCTGGTGCTTTCAATGTTGGAGCTTGCTTAAGCTTCCTGAAGGATTCTTCACACTTATCAGTCTATTCAAAGAGTGTAATCAGGCTATACATGGGTTTTGCAATTATAGCGTACATGTAAATGACCGTCTGTAATATCCACAATGTCCCATGAAGGCTTGAACCCCCTTGACTGTTTTTGGTCTAGGCAAATCAACAATAACATGAATTTTATCCATATCAGTAGCTATGCCATTTTTTGACACTATATGTCCAAGAATTTTTCCTTGTCTACCCATGAATGTGCACTTTTAAGAATTAAAGCAAATCCTATAAAGTCTACATTTTCTGAATACCTTTTTGAGGTGTTCAAAATGATTAGCCCGGATTGATGAATGTACACATAGATCATCCATATATACTTCCAAGAATTTTAGAAGGTATTCTTTAAAAGCATGGCTCATCAATCTTTGAAAGGTGGCAGGAGCATTAGTTAACCCAAAAAGCATAACCCGATAGGCAAAAATATCCCATTCAGTTGCAAAGGCAGTTTTATGCTGATCTTTGGGGTCAATCAAAAGTTGATTGTATCTAGAAAAGACATCTAAAAGAAGTAAGCCTCTTTTTTTACAACTCGTTCTAAAACATGCTCAGTGATTGGAAGAGGAAAGTTGTCTCTAATGGTAGCTGCATTTACTTTCTTGAGATTGACACACACTTGTAATTTTCCATTTTTCTTGGGGCTACCACAATTGGAGACACCCAATCTATGTGTTCAATTTTATAAATGAATTTGTATTCCTTTAGCTTTTCTATCTCTTCTTTGATCTTTTTGGCAAATGTGTCATTATATATGTATGGCCTTTGTCTACTTGGTTTCGCATCATCTCTCATGGGTATGGTATGTTGACAGATTTCTGGATCAATACCCTTGAGATCCTTATAAGCCAAGGAAAGATATCTCGGTATTCTTTTAGTAAGATTAACAAAATATCCTCTTCTTATTCTGTCAGGTCATTTGCAATGTAGGCTGATCTAGTCTTAGCTCCTGATTCGGCCAGATCTATCTTTTTTGCGTTTTTAGGTCCCTCGTAGGACTTGCTCTATTTTCGTAGTTCCCTGACAGGTTGTTCGACCATGATTTTTTGGTATATTTCTTGTAATGGGATGGAACGCTCATTACATCTTTACCATCCTCTTCAGTGGTTTCCATTTTAGTTGAATATATCTCATTTAGAGCTTTTTTCAACTCTTGATACTTCTTTCTTTGTTCAACTCGTGTCATGGTTGAATCCTTGTCCTGGGTTTCTGGTTTTGCTTGAGTTTCCTTTCTTGTTTTTCTCAATGTTTGCGAAATTTTTGGATTTTTGTTTAAAGGATATCTACCAATATTTTGTCCTTGACACAATCATGTGCATCTATTTGCATCAGGAACTGTGTTCCACTGGAGATTGATGGCATAGGTCTGGCTTTCAAGTTTCTCGTGTTCTTTTTCTTCTATACCATTTCTGTCTATTCGGTTTTTGGTTTGGAAATTCAAAAAAAATTTCTCCCCTCCTTTCATGAGTAGCTTAGCCCTCCCATGTTCTTTTTCTAACCCCGAATCATTTGAGGTAGCTGAATGTTCTTCTAACTCATCTGTTGCATCATAATAGAGGTCTGAAAAGACTTGTTGAGATTTCATCAAGTCCTTGGATTCATGAATTTCGTCTTCAACGTGAAGTGTTGAGATCATTTGTATGGGAATTATGTCATAGCCATCCTCATTGAAAAATTGAGTAGATATAGACATATTTACACATACATCCATTGTCGCTAAAATTTGAGTCCACTCAAATGGCTCAAATAAATGCTCTGGAAAGGGTTCTAAGATACATTCTTCTCTTTTTCAGCTCCCGTTTTTTGAGGCTCCACACATCCAAATAGGTGTGTCTTTATTCAACCAAGATGGAAGCTTACTTTTAACCGAAGAGACTGAATCCAATACTTGTATGGGCATTTTCATGACATCTCTATAAGTGTGATATTTTAGATTAACCTTTGTTATTGATCCTGTAATGCCCAAGGAACTGCCTGCTGGCTTGGATTCACTGCCCAACCTCCCTTATATAGCCCCTGGCTACTGAATCCCCTGTTCCACACTGGCAGCCTGCCACGTACTGGCCCACGTCTGTGACCTCCCTTGGGTATGCCCTTGGCATATACTCCCCCCTTGGAGAAGCGTTTTCATCCTAATAACAAGAGTGATAATACACTAATGTTTTCCACAGTGGCATCCTTCATGGATCCAACTGTTTGCTTGAGTGGAACACGGTTCAGTAGGAGGTTCAATGAAACCAAGAGTAACATCTTGATTTTCCACATTGTTGTCCCTTTGTAACCACTTGTGTTACCAGTTCCCATCTAATTATAGTGTGTAGACTCCATTTAGAACGCAAATGAGCATGCTAAACGAGCTATCACAACAAAGATGTGCCCAAAAGAGTACCTCTTGTCACTGTCCAGGAAAGTAACTTGATGACTTAACTCATCGGTCAAGTTTAAGTCCTTGACTTGTTCTCAAATTCCATGAGTAAAAACCCCCACCATAGCTAGTATTCCAGGTTGAGAACCTGACTTATACATGAAGAGACTAAACCTAGTCGCAAACATTCTTTAACTTATGGTAAGCAAACTCCAAGCAGAGCAATAAATGATTATTAATTGCTTATTTATTGGATTGCTTGGTGCTAATGTACTCACTTTGCATATCCTTTCGCACAAGATTACATTGTGCAATCTGCCTATCCCCTTGGATAACAGACAATACTGAGGTGTGTTTCCCCCACTGGAACGGAGGTCACAATATCGTACAATAGTGCTGTCGAATCAACAATTTATATCCATGATCATCCTTGAGAATACTTATGGCGAATGTGATGCACCTAGCACACATTAAAGAGGAATGTAAAGAGTTCTGAAAAGAAACTAAATACTGTCCGTTGCAATCATTTTCAAGCCTTTCTAAAACGTCACGACCATAATAGAAGGTGAAGCAGTTATCACTTCTAGGTACAAACAATGAAACTTTTTCATTAGCAACTTAGCCTTGCTATATGTATAAACAACCATTCGTTAATGTTGTTTAGCAGTACTTGTACCTTAACAAGTCTTTTTGAGTATCCGACAATTTCTAGCCACACTGAAAGTGCTCCTGATACATCGTGCTGAAAATGGTCTAGAAAATAGATTTGACCAGCACCTAGGGACTTTGTCGTGACACATACTTGAAATAGTGGGTGCCAATGTCAGTCCCAGAGACTCATATTTGCCACATGTGGAATATGTCTCAACTAAGGATGTATGAAAAACGAACACCCTACGAGTACAAGATGTACTTGTGTGTGGAGGTAATTGCAAACACTCTACAACAGGAGTGAGAGGGACCCTCATTAACCTTGCTCTACACTGGCTAAACCAAACTCTGTGAGTCCCTAGACCATGTTGTATCCGATGTGATAACATGTGCCAAATAAACCCTACAAGTGGGTCTATAACTGCATAATGCAGAAAGTGATTATGGATAGTACAACCTAAATGGCTCTTACATGACCGTGTCATTTCTCTTAAGAGCAAACTTGGATGATAACATAGTGTGTGCATCCGACGTGAAAAAAAACAAACAAAAAAGAAACAAAAGCAAATTAGATGCGTACCTGAAGGTTGACCTTAAAGTTCACTTACCCGTGTTCAAATGCATAGGAGCACTAATGGAAAAATGAAAAATAAGCAACATTGCAATGGAAACCTTGGGTATTACCTTCACAATCCAAACCCCTTGGCCTGACCTGTGGGAGAAACTGCACAAGTAGCAGTTAATGGTAGCTAACATAGTCAACCGTGTACAAAAATGATTGGATTTGTCCACTACCCCGTGGTAGATTGCGGACGTCTTTTCTTGAAAGTGCAACTGTGATAGATCAAAATGTGATCCTGAATGCTGATGGAGTGATTTAGTAATCACCTGCTGGGTCTTACCCCAGAACTGTGCTTCCATAGACACTCGTAGTGCTATAGAGAGAGCAGGAGATCCACACAAGTGAAATGCCTAGCTCTAATGGACAACCATGTTGTCTCAACTGCTTGCTGCCTCTAGACTCCATGGTATAGATCAACAGATGTGAGTTTAAGATGATCAAAAACTCAACTTGAACATTGCACTAAAAACATGTAGTCCAAAAATGACACCCTAAACATCCGTAATGACAAGACTCTTGCTTGTCCATTAACATCGATGTATTCGATGTGTACTCCATGGGCAGATCTGTTCGATCTTAAGAACAATCACCCAAGGAATGCCAATAGTTGGGTCTTACCCAAGATCTGACAATGGCTCTTAGCCAGCCTATGTGTGGCTCATAGCCCTTATGGCAATTAGTGTTCAATCGACGAACCGATGAAGACTAATGTGAATGGCATCTTGGCCAAGTTCTAGCTGAGAGTTAGAGCACCTTGGCTAAAACTGACTCACAAGAAAAACATGTATCAAAGAGCTTCTTAGAAGTTTTCCTTATTCTTTGAAAGAGAGAGAGAAGGAGAGAGAAGAAGAGCATGATGGGCTGAGGAACTTTCCTTAAATTTCTAGAGTGGGCGCCCAATCTATTTTCTCTTACACATCTTATGCCTGACTTGCAGCTTATCCTATAAGCATGCAACAATCTGCCTGTATAATGCTCTCATCGAGAGAGGTAACAAAAAACACAAGCCAAAGCTTGACCCACTTACCATGTATGGGCCGGTCGCGACTTTACAAAAATGACTTAAAAATGGCTCTTTGCCTGTGAAAGAAGCCCTATATTTAGGTTCCTTTTAATTTTGGTGTGTGTTGACAACAACCAAAAAGGATGTTAAACAATCCCAAACTTATCTTGTCCTTGAGAGAGTTGCGAGTGGGATAGCGGAAGCGTATTTCATGAAGCGGTAGAATTTAACCCACCTAGCTAGTATGCCTTGCATACAGAAATTAAGCCCTTGGCAAGAGCGACGGACTTAAACGTGAGAGCCAAAACCATACGTGTTTGGCTTTGTATAAAATTTTTGTGTAAAATTGTCAAAGCACTTTGCTTTGCACAGTGACGGTAGTTACCAAGTAAAGTGTACACATGGAGAAAAAAGAAGAAGAAAAACTAAAACTTGGCGAACCTGGTCGTCCGACTGCCACCAGTTGTCATGAAATATGGAAGAAAAAACTCCTTCCAACCGGCTCATAGCCATATCTGCTTTGTGAGAGAGAGTTGTCGCATATGCATATACGCCCTCATGTATCCTATACACCCATCTGGTACGTAATGAAATAACCTGCAAACACATTGCCTAGTCCTTCCCAATTTTTGTAGGCGCATAACATATGTCAAATGTGGGGAGTCGCAATGCAAGATGCAGAAATGGAAGCCTTGCTTCATATAACTACGTCTGGCCTCATTGCCAACAAACTCTATTGGCGACAAATGTCATAGCGAAGAGAGTCGACCTTGTTGATCATGTACCAAGAATGGACCTTGTCTACCTGTACAGTGGATTGAGAAGCAAAAAAATATTGGCAAGGTATATGTGCATACTTGCTTATCTTGATTACTATTGTCCTTGACCATATAGGTTTGTTGTGAGCGACTAAAAACATGGACAGACTTTCCCTAGGAACCATGTTCTTAAGAAAAAGTCAAATTCAAAATAAGCAGCATCTCAATTTGTAACAAGTGGTCAACCATGCTGAACACCTTTTCCGCCTTCAACTAGTCAAGCAATAGGTTATGCCTGTCTCGAGTGCGGCTCATAGCCGCAACGTGTCTTACGCGATCGAGTAAAAACTCCATAGTGCATGTTGCATGACCATGCATGCCGCTGAGCCTTGCTCGTGCACATAAGAGCTTGTTGTATTCTTAACCATGGTCATATGTGACCCATAGAAGTGCCTACATAAAGCTATGAAAAATTCAATAACATGAAATCTCAAACCTGATAATCATTGCTTATCCTTAGCCGAGGTCAACCATGTCCTTCAAATTTGCGTGCCGGCTCCAACTGCCTTGCTGGTGACCTTGCAAACGGCCTTTGGCGACCTTTCATGCTGTTGCATGCCCTGCCGCCATGATCCACTTGACAAGGCTCTCGTAGGACCATGCATGATACGATATGTGTACCGCCCTTTCTTCTTTGCGAGGCTCGCCCGGGCCCGTCTGGCCCGACGGGCATGTCGTCCCTGATTAGCCCTTTTGGCGATGAGCCGTACATGCCTTGCTGCCTATGGCCTCTATCAATACCCGTAATGGGAAGAACTTCCCAATCCACCCCCCTTGGGTGGCTCCTCAGGGCCGCCGCCTCATCAAGGGTAGCCTCTTGGGCACCCCATGGGTGGGACGGGCCACTAGGGGGTATCCTTGGGCGCCCACGTGGTGGCAAGAGCCCTAAAACAACAAAAATAAAATTTCTAGTGTAACGATGGCGTGCCGATCCGCGCAGGCAAGGAAGGCAATATTCTACGCCTGTGTGATCATCATGTGGCCGCACAGTAGAAGCAAAATTTGTTGCTCAGGCCAACGCGCATCTGTAGACCCTCTCCATGCAGGGTGTTGTGCAGGTCGAAGTCGGCCCTTCCTGCCCCACAAGCCTTTGTGCCCACGGTTGTACCTGCCGAGACTAAGCATCCATGCAAGATTTTGGGCATGCCATATTCCTATCGTACCTTCATGCAATTCCATGCACGCCATATTCTTGTCGTACCTTCATGAAATTCCATGCACGAATTTTGTGATGGCTATGAGAGAGATTGAGAGAGATGACTTGCAAGAGAGATCTTTGAGAGAGAGCAAGAATGAGAGGGAAAGAGAAGACCATGCTTCTTCCCCTCCTCCATGCCTCCTCCTCCCCTGAGCTCTGATACCAGTGTAATGCCCAGAGAATTGCCCCTGGCTTGGATTCACCGCCCAACCTCCCTTATATAGCCCCTGGCTATTGAATCCCCTGTTCCACACTGGCAGCCGGCCACTTACTGGCCCAGGTCCGCGACCTTTCCTGGGTATGCTCTTGGCATGACAGATCCTACTTGCTTTATGTACAGATAATTGTTTCCCCAATCCTAGATGAGTTGTACTTGTCGCAGGAAAGGTGTTCCCAAGATGATTTTGTAGTTGAGTTTCTTTCCAAAGTCCACTATGGCAAAAGTGTGTTGATATTCAATCCCTTAGGAATTAGCTATCACTTTTTCAAGCAGTTCTAAGGGTCTTTCAATGTGTCCATCAACCAATTACAATTTCATTCGAGTTTGTTTAATAGCTGGTTGTCCCCAGGATTCCCATACTGCTTTTGTGGCTATGGATATGCTTGCCCCACTATATAGTATTGCCATGGTTTCTATATCATTACATCTCACTGGAAGGGTTGTGTTTCCTTCTTTCCCTTTGTAATATTCTTCGACTTTGTTCATTGGAACATATCTAATCTCTTTGTTATCCAATTTGTGTTTCAAATTTTCCAATTTTTTTGTGATTAGCCCTGTTATCCCCACCTTTTCTAGAGTTTTCTATAGATCATTCCATAGATATGGCCTAATTTTCAACATTCTCTAAAGTAAGAGTGCATTGGATGGGTATAGACATGATTGAATGGATGTTGTCTACTTCTAGGGTCTGTTTTGCTTTCTTTGCCTGAGTGGTTTTACACACTATGGATTCATCTTCGTTATCTCCTAAGTAAGAGGGTAACGTTTTCAAAGTCAATGGTTTAGACATTCCTGAAGCTTTAGAGCCGCAATCCCCATACAAGGATTGTACATCCATGTCTATATCAGGAGGTAGGTTGTCTAACCAAACTTCCTCTATAGGAGTTGACTTCAAATTTAGGCTCCCATCATTAATCTCTCTAACTTTTTTCCATAAGTGTCCTGGCCGGTCTTGTTCTACGGATAGAATTCCGTCTAAGACATCTTTGTTGTCCGGCACTATAAGTTTTGGCTCTTTTGTTTCAAGGTGGAGTTCTACCACCAATTTGGATTTCTCTTTACTGGTTTCTACCACAAGCTTCTCAGGTTTTACCATACTCTTGAACTTGGGTTTTTGTTTTTCCAGCATCTCTTGAGCAATTCTTACCAAATTTTGATAAGCTTCAAGCTTAGCTGCTTCCATGTCTGGAGAAGGATAGTCTTTCCATTTGTTTTCCATGTTTTGGCCTGCTTTAAGTCCTGCTTTTGGTAAGTTTCCAAGGTTACATTAATTGGCTAAAAATTTTTGTCAAACCAAAATTGATCCTCCAGATTTCACGGTGGTTTCTTTGATTTTGCTTCTAATTTCTTTCACCTTTTCTTGGAATAGCTTCTTTGTTTTCTCCTCGATTTCAGCCCTTTGTTTCTGTTTTCTCATCCCACACCTTTTGTTTATGCTTCTTTTGTTCTTTTGAGAGTAAATTTTTGTATTCTTTGAATCATCAGAGGAGTTATGTTTCTTTTTCTTAGCCTGGGCTCTAGTGAACACCTTGATTGGAACAATAGGTTCACTCCTAGAGGGGCTACTAGATATCACTTGGACTACATTTACTACTGTTTTACCCTTGTTTAAAGGATTTTTTGGACAATCTTCAGGGAAGTGTCCTCCCTTTTTGCAACATTGTATGCAATAAGCTTCAATTGGCTTGAGGTTCTTGTCAAGTTGTGGGCGTTCGTTTTTCCAATGATCATCTACACCACAATTATGACAATTTCCAGTTCTTGGCTTAATCACGGGTCTTACCATAGGAGGTCCAACACCTTGATTAGCTACATAAAAGATACAACAACCTCTTCTCAGTCAAGAGTAATGCGCATACCCAAAATGTGATTGGCTTCATCCAAATCTTTCATGAAAGATTTGGCCTCATCGAAATCTTTCATGTCAAATTGACTTTTCAGCTTGGTTTTCAAGTCAGCAATGTCCTTCTTAGAATGACCAGCAATAAGCATGTCATCTACATAAAGGATAAGCATAATAAGTTGTCCATTTGGTTGACTTTTCAGGTAAAGACATGGATCCTCATTACTGTGCTTATAGCCTAGGGAACACATAAATGCTTAAAATATTTGATACCATTGTCTGGATGATTGCTTCAACGCATAGATACTTTTTAGAAGCTTACAGACCAAATGTTCCTTGCCCTTTAGCACAAACCCTTCAGGTTGCTGCATATAAATCTCTTACTCGAGATCACTATGTACGAAAGCTGTAATGACATCCATTTGATCAAGCTCCATATCTTCAGTGGCAACCAAATCAAGCAACATTCTCAGTGTAGTCATCTTAACCACTGGAAAAAAGATTTCCTGGAAATCGACACCAAATTCTTGCTTGAAACATTTGGCCACTAAACGAGATTTGTAATTGTCAATCTTCTTCTTGTAAACCCATTTAAGAGGCAATGCTTTCCTACCTTTTGGCAATGGAACAAGTTCCCATGTTTTGTTCTTTGCAATACTAGACATCTCCCTCTTCATAGCATGTGCCCACTGAACCTTATCATTGGCTAGCATAGCCTCTTTGTAACAAGAAGGCTCACCACTATCTGTCAGCAAAACAAAATCCATGCCTGGAACAAAATGTCCTAGCGGATGTGAGACTCTTTGAGATCTCCGCGGCTGATCAGAACTTGTACTAGCCTGTGTAAAAATTGGCTTGGGAGCTATTCGGATAGGAGGTGATACATCAAAAAACGTGACTTTCCAGAATTCAACCTCTTTCACTGGCTGCCTATGCATCTTAGTCTCATTAAAGACAACATCACTGCTACGGATTACTGATCGGCTTTCCGGATCCCATAAGCGATAGCCAAATTGACCATCTACACCATAGCCAATCAAGATGCATTTCTTGGACTTAGGATCTAGATTAACACATAACTCCTTGGGTACATGTGCATAAGCTTCATAGCCAAATGTGTGGAGTTTTTCATAAGACAACTTATGTCTTGACCATAACTCCAAAGGTACACAAAACTGTAATGAGGCACGTGGTGATCTATTGATCAAGTACATGACTGTGTATAATGCTTCAGTCCAAAATGCTTGTGGTAAATTATCTTGTGATATCATAGACATAATCCGCTCTTGGATGGTCCTATTCATTCATTCCACAACACCATTTTGTGCAGGGGTATAAGGAGCTGTAAACTCACGCTTAAGTCCCCTACTTGAATAGATGTCTGTAAACTCTTTGGAGACATATTCTCCACCATTGTCTGAGCCAAATCTTTCAACTTATGTTCAGATTGAATTTCAACACTCGATAAGAACTTCTTGAAGCAAGAAAATGTCTCATCTTTACACTTCATGACATAAACCCAAACATGCCATGTTGCATCGTCAATGAATGTAACATAATAGGACGCACCACCATGGGATTTAGAAGGCATAGGCCCACGTAAATCACTATGCACAAGCTCTAAGGGTTTTGTTTCTTTGTCAAAAGAATGTGTACGATGTGTCCATGTTTTCTTTCCATATTGACAATTCTCACAAAAGGGAAAATAAAAAAATGACAAAGATGGTAAGTAGACCAAACGAGAGAGTGTCTCCATTCCTTGATTTGACATATGTATTAACCGGCTATGCCACAAAGCAACGGTTGGCAGCTCGGTTACAGAAAGAAAATTGATTTTATCAGATACATAAAGAGGATAAAGTGAACCAACTTTAGAAGCATGGGCTATAATAAGATGACCCTTTGCAACACGCCAAGACTGCTGATGAAAAGTGACTTTGTAACCCAAGTCATCAAAACTTCCAATCAAAATCAGATTATGGACATGACGCACATTATGGATGATAAACTTCACCCCATTTTCCATAACCATGGCAATATCACCTACGCCAACAATGTCACAAGAGTAAATGTCACCAAGTGTAACAGAGCCAATGGTTTCCTCGTATGTAGTAAACCAATGCCTATGAGGTGTGACATGCAACGAAGCACCCAAATCAAGAATCCATGTATGGGATACTTCACCACTAACAAGGAGTTCAGTTGGCATAGAACTCTGTAAAGATAGATTTCCTGTGCATCATAAAAGACATCATTATTTTCAATCAACATGTTAATGTCTTGTGCATCGCTGTCATCCTGAACTATGTTCAGTTCTTCAATCTTGACCGCACTCTTTGGTTTCTCCTCTTTATCATCATAATATTTGCCTTTACCTTTGCCCTTCTCTTTGTCACGCTTCCAAGCATAACAATCCTTCTTTATGTGACCAAACTTATCACAATAATATCATTGAACATTGCGGCAACCACGAGACTTTGATCTCCCATTTGATGGATCTCTATTGCCCTCTTTCTTGGATTCATGTTCCAAAGAACAGCCCTTATGTTGCTTATCATCCCTTTGCACATAATGAGATTTGCCATGATGCGAGCTAGTCATGGTCTTCCGACGCATCTCCTTTGACAAAAGTACACTAGTTAGTAACATCACCATACTTTAGTGTACCATTAGGAGTAGAGTTACTAACAGCTGTGCAAAAGATATCCCAAGAGGGTGGCAACAAACAAAGCAAAAAGATTGCTTTCATCTCATCATCAATGGTCATGTGCTGTGCACGAATCTGGGCAAAAAGAGAATCAAAATAATTAATATGGCTGCCAACACTAGCTAACTCCTTCATACGAAGGTTGAAAAGTTTTTGTGTCATAATAATCAATATTTAATTCTCCTAAATGATTTTCTCATGTTAAAGTGATCATTTAATATGGGGAAGTGCCAGGGGAGAAAAATCTAGACTATTGGTTAAGCTAGCAGACCGGCCACAGTAGGGATCTCAAGGAGGGAAAATAGGGATCCAAAGGGGGGGCCATCTACAAAAGAGCCATGTGAAACAATGGGCTAAAAAGACCTAAGGTTCAGCCCATTAAGACTTCCAAAATGCTAAGGTTCCAAAATTCAAAGGTAGTGTCCAAAGGTCAACCCTAGGGGAAATTGGATGCTTTGTGTGTGACCAAAAAGTCTTTTCAAATCCCTACATAGGAGGGGGCGAGCCTTGGGAGTAGGGGATGAGAGAGAAAGTCACACACACACACACATACTCCCTTTACACAAAGGAATTAGAGACACATGTCAGCTCCCTAGCCCAGATGCCCACAAGGTGTGCCCAATTCCTATTGGATGGCCTTGGAGGTGGACCAATGAGAATTAGGCTAGAGTAAATCTAGTTTAATTAATTTAAAAACACTTAATAAAAGAACTAATGAGAATTAAGTCCTCTAGAAGACTATTGGACAGTCTCCCAAGGGGTCCAATGAGCATTCAGCAGCCCAATGGCTTGCTTGATTCCTATTGGCTAGGAGGCAAAGGGGTCCAATGAGAGTTTAATTGAATTATTAATTAACCTAAAGCTCTCACAAAAGGGAAAATGGGGACACATGTCAGAAGGCTATCACTTATGCTGCTTAATAGTCATTGGCTTGACTTGGGGAGGGCCAATGAGGGTTGAGCAAGAGCAAATAGCAATAGGGCTCGCCCAAGAGAGAGAGGGGGCTGATTTTTGCAAGCCATTATCACACACACACTCACAAAATCTCATGTGTAAAGAAAGAGAAGACTATCTCTTCCCAAGCTTTAATGGAGAGCTCATCACCTACTCCAAGCTTGTGAGATAGAAGCCTACATTGACACACTCTTGGCATGTGGATGCAAATCCAACCAAGATCCAAGCTTCAATGCATTCTCATCTCCTCTACCAAGCTAATTACTAAGCTAAGCTATGCTAATATGAGTGATTATGTGAGGAGATGTACATCTTTCTCGTAAGATACTCCTTCTTCCTCTCAATCTACTCTCATACCCTGCTAGCTCTCACCATCTTCGAAGGTGTGTGAGGTCTTGGGTCTGAGACCGGGGATAATTAAAGTTGTGTTTGCTAAGTGTTTTGCTTGGTGCATGAAGCTTTCATCTTCATTGCACTAGCTAGTCTTGAAGGAACACAAAGAATTGTATTGTACAATGTCTCTCTTGAATGGAGAAACCATAATACAAAGCCTTTTGGAGGGGGGACCGGCTCCATGCAAATCCGGTCCTCAACTGTTGTCAATTGCTTAATTTCTCTCTTTTGAAAGTATTGTTCATGCTATCTAACTAGGTGTTATGCTTTTTGTTGCTCTCTCCACCGAAGCACTCTTGTAATTCTCATTAGGAATCTATTCTAATGAAATGCCCACTATGTTCATGCTAATTTCCGCTACACACACACAAGTTATTAGGCCATTAAATGTTACATTTTGCATCAGGAAAACCTTATTATTAGCTGTATCCTTTTCATAAGTGTCACATAATTTCTGCCATCAAGCATGAGCAGTCTCGTATTCTAACACTAAAAAGTACACCGACTCACCAAGGTGCAGTCTAATCATAGACCTGCATAGCTCATCAAGCTCCTCCCACTGAAACTGAGTCATGTGCATATCTTCAGTTCTAGCCGCATAGGTAATAGGCAACTTTTGCTTCTTTTGGACAAGCACATCATGCATTTGGTTCTTCCAAAGTTGAAAATTAGTGCCATCAAAATTCTTTATGACATAAATGTCACGGTCTTTTCTAGTAGACATGGTGATAAAACTACCAAAAGATTCTGGGAAAATTTTGGCAGAGTCTCCTTTGTATTTGGGACTATGTCAACCAAAATACGAGACAAAATGACCAAGTATGTCACTCACAAAGCATAAAAGAGGGCAATGCCTCTGAAAAGCACACTGTATAGAGACCAACTAAGACACATAAGCTATTAACCTGACCATAGACCGCAAACTCGGCATCAAAAGCACCTATACCACTCTATACATGTCCTATGGCGAGGCCTAATAAGGGATGCTCAACGTAGTTTATGCAGCAAAACGTATAGCCAAGTCTCAGAAATGGCTATCTTTTGGACCAAGTCTCAGGAATGGTCGGCATTGCCGTACTAGCCAAAATATGGCTCCACAAAAGTACAATGGCAATATCCACAAAAACTTATGAGTCTATCATGACGCTCAAACAAGCGTCAAAAGCATGTGCATGCAAATAAACATCCCTACGGGGAGTCAAACTTCTCTCAAAAGAGCTCAAACACTGTCAAAAGTGTCAACATATGCATGTACGCATAAAAAATTGCTCCCACTGGAATTAGAGTATTGCAAGCACTGAAACCTATAGCCTATGAGTCAATGCCGATGTTGTAGCTGAAGCCGAGATCGAGGTCAATAAGCACAGAGAAAGCTAACCAAGCTGCTCTATGTACTTGTACCTGTACATGTATCTGTAGTCAAAGAAGACAATGCCGTCAAACTCCCACTCTGTGTGTGTATATGAGGCCACTCCGAAAGAGGCTACACACTCCCAAATGAGCCGTGGGCTCTTGTAGATGGAAGAGACTGCAACAATGGTACCTGTAATAACTGGCTATGGAAGCTCTGCAGCACAAACTACCAAAAGAGGGCTAAAAAATTCAGCTCCTGAACTGTAGCTCGAATGGGGTTTCTGATGGCTTGAATGGATTTGAAAGAGGGGTAAAACCTTAGGACACTTGCTAGAAACGCTCTTGGAAAGCTGAATTTGCTGATTCCAAAATCGGAATCCTGTTTGCACTCTTGAAAGTGCATGCACACGTGGAAATGATTTGGGGAGTGAGATGGCTCTGATACCAGATGAAGGGGAGGACCCGGGAGCACATTAGAAGCATAAGAAGAAGCACAGACTCACACACTCACCACCATAGCTATACACACAGGTTGGAGGGGGAGAGCCAACACGTACAGTGCGCCCCCTTTCTTTCTTCTGTATGCTATGCACTAAGGCATAATAAACATTGTACTTAGTGTTAGTGGCTCACACAAGTGTATAGCTGTACACTTAGAGTTAGTAGCAGTTAGTGACGGGCGGTCAGCCACATGGCCATTAAACCTAACAGCTCCAAATACAAGGTATGCCACTACTATGGTGCCATTTGTACAACCAGAAGAATTGACGTGCGCTTTTGAATTGCGCACCACAACCATCCGACCAAATATACGAGAAGAGACTGAGATGCGGCGCTCACGAAGGAATCTATCATGCTGCTGGAAACAATTTTGCACAAACTGCGCACTGTGTGAGCGATCATCACTGATGTAGAAATGGTACTCACGTATGATCACTCGTGAGTCCTCAGAGCTCTCCACTCTATCAACTGCCGCCTCTACATGACGATAAGATATATGGACAAGGATTGCCACTTTCAAGAGCATTTTAAAATGTTAGAGTGAATGAAACAATGCAATTGCATAATGTGGCTAAAAATGCAAAGCAGATGTAAAGTTATCAAACTATTATCATTTATACTTTCTAAGAGAAGTAGTATTCGGACTGGATCTCCTGCTGTGGAGCAAAGGTGTAGTTCTCTGTGAAATCCACGACAAAGACCACAGTGCCAATCGAGAAGGCAGAGAGGCAAGCACAAAACTGACGATCTTGCCACTTTGCGCGATGCGCATGCTGCACATATGGATACACAGCAGACCTAAAAGCCTGCATGATATGTAAGGACGTGGTGCAGTATGAGATGTGAGATGCAACCTACGAGATGTGCCACCTTGAAGACCTGTGTATGTCTAATAGTCATACTGCTACCATGTAACTATCCCACCTGCATTGCCATCATCTATGACAAATGTAAGTTGTGAAAGTTCCCCACATTGGGCACACTTACCCTCCACACACAACATCTGATGGTAGGAGGCTCCATCTACACGCTGACATAACAAAGAATGGATGAAGTTTTGGGCCCCATCGGGACCTCTCCAACACCCCCCAAAAGAGCGCAAAACACATCATACATAATCTGCAATTGCACATGGTATCTGCAACAACATGTGTCCCTCTCGCGCATGAATTGCACATACCAAGGCTTGCAAGCCTTGAAAATGCGCTGACCAATGCTAATCTCAAGGTGGGCATCCTAGAATGCATGAAAGAGCTGACTCTGTGTAATCTCTAGGATCATAGCACAGTGCTCTTGTCAAATTGCCTATTTGAAGTCTGGCAAGGCGTGACAATTCTCCTCCCATAAACTGTGCTATGAGCTCTCTCATGTGTGAATCTAGAATGTGTGAGCATTGTGGAGTAGGTCCACTGCTCACCCATAGCTCATCACTATGTCCCAAATCAAGTGGCTGTCTCCTAAGGCATCCGGCACGCAAGGTGGGCCGGCGAATGCACAACACATGAGAAGTGGCTCGAGAAATACCTGTGACGGATGTAGCCACGACTGCTGTAGTGAGTATGTGATCCCTTGATCCTTGTGGAGATAGTGCAATGTAAGAGCGTCTGACACTATCTACTATTGCCACCGTAGCGCGACCAGTCCTCGGACTACGGATCTCGATAGCTTTGCAGGCCTCAACAACAACACAAGGTGTCACAACAAATGCTCAAGCACTTGAGTGCATGGGGAGAGATCAATGTCGCTAAAGTAGGTGTTTGCAATGATGGCTGCATGATATTTGGCTCCTGACGCGCTAAGTGAGCGTCCCATTGCTGAGAGCAAGCGAGGGAGATCCACTCAAAGAAATGAGGCGACTGTGCTACATCGATGGATTGCCGAAATGCTCCAAGGCTAGCGACACCATGTGAAACTCCCCAAAGGCACCCACCGTGGGGGGTGTGAGCTCGCTAGCGGGGGGTGACCTCTCTCCTAGTGGGATATTGAGGAAAATGTTAGAGGCACGGAGCAAGGGGAAGAAGGCAAAAAGCTAGGCGATAGAGGGAGAGAAGAAGAATCACCCTCATACGGCAGTACATGCATGTGAATACCCCCAGATTCCTTGATCATAGGGCTTGTAGTGGGCTCTTGCAGCACATCCGCACGTAAACTTGCTCTAGAGCGTTGCTTGCATTCTGGATCTTTGCATCAATTTTCTTTCGCATGGGCAATGCTTCCGCATCTCGAACTTTGTGGACGGGGTCTTTGTGCTGTCTATCTTGCTTTCGCGGCCTTCGTGATATTGTGAACCCATGCATATTTAGAAAAATGAATGTTAGAGTAGTTAGTGATTGAATGAAAAGAGCATAAATGCTCCAAACTCACAAACTCACTCAAGCTCAAACTGTCAAATGAAGTGCACTAAAAAAAACAAAGTTTATATACATTATCTCCCTAATGTAATCTAAAAAGGTGTAAATTTGGATAAGATTGCACCAATCATATTTTAAATAAATAGTTTATATAAAAGTGTAATTATCTTTTAAGGAAGTTGATTTATGTTAAGTGATTTTAAAAAAAAACTATATTAAAAAACTATAATGCTTAAGTCCTCATCCAATAGTAATTAAAATAAATAAAAATTTAATAATAATCATAATATTTTAAAATAATAAAATAAATAAAAAATTTAAATTTAAATTTTTATAGTTATCTTTTAATAATTATGATATGTAATCTATATAATTTAAAGATATAAATAAATGATGTAAATAAATATATATAAATAAAGATATAAATAAATGATGTGGCTATGAGGTGGCCATGCATGGATGACATGGCCAGTCTATATGGCAATATGATGTGGCGGTCAAAGCCTCTTTAACTGCCATGTCATTATGTGACATGGCAAAATGGTGACATGGAATGTTTATGTGGCAAAAAGGTGGATGATGAGTTGGAGAGTTGATAATGTGTCATGCTTAGTGGATTGTGAGGTGGCGGGTGATGTGGCAAGCCATGCAAGCACCACGGACAAGTGTCACGTGAGATGGTGGATGACATGGCATCTAATGTGAGGTGGCATGCAAGGTGGCAGTTGAGGTTGGTGGATGAGGTGGCATTTAGGATGATGTGTCACACCAAGTGTGAAGTCAAACTTTTGACTATGGTGATGCGGAAGGTGACATGGGATGATGACATGGACTTTTGGTGATATGGTAGCCTCCTTATATGACATGGAATAGACAAGTAGGATTGGGAGAAAGAGACCAAGCCATGAAATATGGAAAAGTATCAAAATTTCTAAGCTTGACACTTTACCAAACCTAAGGAGCCACACCTTAAGTTAATTGTGGAAGTGAAAAAATTAAAACAATAGAAAAATACCTTTCTCTAACTCAAATTGACTCAATTTTTTTTCATGAGTACTTTATGATGAAAGCTATAAAGATACATGAAAATCAAATTGAGTGGGAATATAAATTATTAATTATATTTTTTTAAAAACTCCCTGAAGATCCTCTTAACAGTCTTTGCTATTTTTCGAGCTAGATCTAAACAAAATGAACCGTTAAAGATTCTAATTTTTTACATCGTCACATTCTACAGGTTGTAAACAGTCAAACGATTGTTGGATCTTGAAAAATTATCTATACATCATTAGAGATCTAGTGTAAAAGATTAAGGATTTTTATCACAGCGATTTTAACAAAAAAAATTAAACAATAATTACATAGACCCAAAAATTATTAAAAAATCAAGTTAAATTGTTTGTCAAGTGAATAGTTGATGTGCAAAAGGACAAGTCAGGAGAATAAATTCATATAAAGATATAGACAGTTGTTCATCAAGGTTACAGTGTTGTGACAGGGCGTGACATGTTGGACCAAAGTACTTCTTGGACACTAAATTTTTTATTTTCGTTGAAAAAAATTGAAGATCGGAGCATTTCATAGTGTTTAATACTATGCATTTTGTGTGGCCACCAAATCTTGCCGCTAAAAAGTACATGCAAGCAAGTCAAATATACATAATAGTGTGGAAAAACAGACTATTTTTTGATAATTCTGCTAAGGGCCACTACTGAAAGTGGGTACACCCTATCATGCATACACCTGATGTAACATTTAATGGCCTAGTAACTTGTGTGTAGTGGAAAATAGCATGAACATAGTGACCATTTCATTAGAATAGATTCCTAATGAGCATAACAAGAGTGCTTGGGTGGAGAGAGCAACAAAAAGCATAACACCTAGTTAGATAGGCATGAACAATACTTTAAAAGAGAGAGAAATTAAGCTATTGACAATAGTTGAGGACCGGATTTATATGGAGCCGGTCCCCCCTCCAAAAGGCTTTGTATTATAGGTTTCCCCCATCAAGAGAGACATTTTACAATACAATTCTTTGTGTTCCTTCAATAACTAGCTAGTGCAATGAAGATGGAAGCTTCAAGCACTAAGCAAAACACTTATAAAACACAACATCAATTCCCTCACGGTCTCAGACCCAAGACCTCACACACCTTCGAAGATGGCGAGAGCTAGCCGGGTATGAGAGTAGATTGAGAGGAAGGAGTAGTCTTACGAGAAAGATGTACATCTCCTCACATAATCACTCATATTAGCATAGCATAGCTTAGTAATTAGCATGGTAAACGAGATGAGCATGCGTTGAAGCTTGGATCTTGGTTGGATTTGCATCACAAAGCCAAGATTTGTTGGTGTAGGCCTCCCTTCTTACAAGATTGGAGTAGGTGATAAGCTTTCCATTAAAGCTTGAGAAGGAGAGAGAGAGTCTTCTTGCTTCACACATGAGCTACTGTGAGTGTGTGTGGAATAATTCCTTTGAGAATTCTGCCCCCTCTCTCTCTTGGTCGACCCCTCTTCCCTTTTACTCATGCAGGCACCCCATTGGCCCATGCCAGGCTTAGCCAATGAAAATTGAGAGGCATACGTGATAGCCTTCTGACATGTGTCCCCCTTTCCCCTTTTGTGAGAGATTTACGTAATTAATTAATGCAACTAAACTCTCATTGGACCCCTCTGTCTCCTAACCAATAGGAATCAGGCAAGCCCTTGGGCTGCTGAATGCTCATTGGACACCTTGGGAGACTGTCCAATAGTCTTCTAGAGATATTAATTCTTATTGGTTCTTTTATTAAGTGTTTTAAAATGAATTAAACTAGATTTACTCTAGCCTAATTCTCATTGGTCCACCTCCATGGCCATCCAATAGGACTTAAATGCACCTTGTGGGCATCTGGGCTAGGGAGCTGACATGTGTCCCTCATACCCTTTGTGTACAATAATCTTGTGAGTGTGTGTGGGTGTTTCTCTCTCATCCCCTACTTGCAAGGCTCGCTCCCTCCTATGTAGGAAGCATAAAGACTTTTTTGTACACACACAAACCATCCAATTTTCCTAAGCTTAACAATTGGACACAACCTTTGAATTTTGGAACCTTAGCATTTTGGAGTATTCATCGGCTGAACCTTAAGGTCTTTTAGGCCCATTGTTGCACATTGCTCTTTTACAGATGGCCCCCCCTTTGGATCCCTATTTTCCCTCCTTTGGATCCCTACTATGGCCGGTCTGCCAGCTTAACCAATATTCTAGCTTTTTCTCCCCTAGCACTTCCCCATATTAAATGATCAGTTTGACATGAGAAAATCATTTAGGAGAATTAGATATTAGTTATTATGACATTACCTCTCTCTTGAAATCATAGTCGTCCTCGACTATGTGGTAGAGAAGATAAAGCCTATTCATTAGTCCTTTTTCTAGCGGGTAGAGGATCCCTATCTTACCCTACGACATCATTCCAAAATGGATGACTAATCCGCCTTAGGCTGCCACAAGCATGTATGCACATTAGTCCTATTAGTCTTCCATAGTAGAGTGACAAGCTCTACTTGGTGTTTCTGAGATGTCGTCTTCGCAAACTTGATTCTAAGCATGCATACTACTTCTCACATTTGTGCACAATAAAGAAAAAGAGAGTCTTATAAGACAAAGACTTTGTTCATTTTAACCATTTTACATTTTCTTACTCTAGGGAAGCATTGTGAGCATTGACAAGGTTTAGGTTATCCTTTAATTGTATACCTTGCATCCATCTAGCATCTTCAAAAGGATAATTCTTAAACTTAATAAGATATCGTCGGATAGTCTTACCACCTCTTAATACCTTGTCTCCATGTCGGAGAATGGACTTGGGCTGCAACACCTCTTCTTGGTCCTTGATCTCCGGTGGGTCTTCAATAGTTGGTTCTTGAGGTGGCTCTCCTTTGTAAGGCTTTAGTAGACTCACATGAAAAGCATTGTGTATGAGCCAATGGCTGGGCAACTTGAGTTGTTAGGCCATCTCATTGATTGGTTTGAGAATCTGGAAGGTACCATAGTACCTTTTTTGCTAACTTAGCATAGTACTTTTGGTATCCCGTAGGATTCTTGCCCGCTGTGTGCCTTAATCGAGCCTTGGGAAATTTAAGTAAGACCCAATTATTTTCTTTAAAGGCTTGGGCTCTTCTGTGCTTATCAGCAGTAGCCTTTTGCCTTTGCTATGAGATAGAGATAGAATTCTTAATCTTTTGAAAAGATTCTTGTAGGTGTTGGCTATACTCATCTGCAACGAAGATCTTCCCGTGTACCTTAAGTACCAGGGGACTTTTTTATCTTCCCTCAATTACCTCGAAAGGTGCTTTTCCTATGGAAGTATGTACAATGCTATTGTAGGCATACTCCACTAAGGGTATGTACTTCTCCCATTGGTACCTTTGATCTACTTCCGTTACATAGGCTTTTGCTAGATCAAGAATTGTTAGGTTAGCTATTTCACTTTGGCCATCTGTTTGCGGGTGATAGGCCAAAGAGAAATTTAGCCTTGTCCCTAAATTCTCAAAGAGACCCTTCCAAAAATTACTGGCCATTCTAGGATCTCTATCCAACACTATGGACATCGGCAAGCCATGGTACTTGAAGATTTGTGATATGAAGAGGGTTGCCATTTGATGGGCTTTGATAGTCTTTTTGACAGGTATAAAATGAGCTTGTTTACTGAACCTATCTACTATCGTCCATATTCCCATATTCCCATGGATAGACTTAGGCAATCCAAAGATAAAATCCATGGATATGCTCTCTCATGGTGAATTAGGGATCGACAAAGGTTGAAGCAATCCAGGTTGCTTCCCACTATGAAACTTCCTCTTTTGGCATACCACACATTTAGAAACATACTATTGTATGTTTGCTTTGATGGTAGACCAATAGAAATATGTTTCAATCCTTTTTAGGGTAGACTGAATCCCTCTATGCCTCACATAAGGAGCATCATGAGATTCATTCATTACTTTCTCACGTAGTGAGTTAGTAACGCTGACGGGAGCAAAGAGAACCCCGAACCCCGATGGCCTCTAAAACACCTGGGACCGAATGGCGCGCCTCGAGCCTGTCATGGTAAAGCAAACAGGGGGCACCACCTAGCTTCAACGGCTAGGACGCAAACAACACACCACCATAACAAAGTTTTCATCCAAGAGAGATGGATGCTTGGGAGTAATGATGAAAAGGAAAGGGAATGAGATCAAGTGAGAGAGAGAGAGAGAGAGAGAGAGAGAGAGAGAGAGAGAGAGAGAGAGAGAGAGAGAGAGGAGGGAGGGGGTATAGCGGCTTAGTACTTAGGCATCACAAAAGGATGGTGAATCCGCACACCCTTCACACATACACAAGCTCACTCCAAAACACAAGACTAGGTGGCGATTCCACACACCTCACATGGGCAAAACATTGCAAGAAAACATACTCACAAAACCTCAAGCTTTATTTAGAGAATTAGGCGATGAAATGGGGAGCATAGGGTAGGGGAATGAGAAGGGAGAGAGTGGTAGAGCACATGGCGGATAGGTGGGAGTTGATGGCGAAGACTCGCACGAGGATTATGGCCATCATCCTTCATTTAGTTGCCCTTCATCTTCCATAGCCAAGGGTGTAGAGGTCATGCTCAAGACAAGCATGGTGATTGCGGTGATGGTGATGGTGTGGGTGTGTGTGTGCACTAGGCACACACAGTGCATATTGTGTTCTTTGGTGATGTTGTGTGTGTCCTTAGTGTGATGGTGACCCCTCTTTATATAGGGGAGGAGGGGGGAGAAATTCTAGAATTTAGAAATGAAGAAATCATTATCTACATAGGCCATGTGACTGTGGGCCCCACTTGTCTGGCTGTGTGTATATATGCCAGAACAGCAGTCTCATGAGAGAGAGACTAAGAGAGAGAGATGGGTTGATGAAAAAAAGTGAGAGGTGACATGGAGAATAAAGTAATTACAAGAGGGGAGTGTGTTTAGAGGTGAATCTGTGTGCAGATGTGTCTGAACACAAGAAAAATCAGGTAACCACTGGGTGGGGATGGGTCTGTGGGCACCTTTTTCAGTGAAACTGAGTGTGTGTGAGTGTGGGGGAGGTTATTTAGCTACAAGACAAGAGACATGGCGCCCTTTAGAGAGAGAGGGGGGTATTTGGGTCATGGGATATGATAGGAGAGAGAAAGAGGGGGTGGGGTATACTATTTTGGAAGATAGGGTAAGTTGCATGTGAGTTGGTGCATTATTGGTGAGTTATAATGCATTATTGGTGAGAGGTGGGGTAGCTTGAGGGGAGAGAGAAAGGAGAAAGGACAAGGGGAAGAGAGAGGGGGTTGACCTTTTGAGTGGAGGAGAGGAAAAGGGACACACGGCGGGGCAAGAATGAAGAAAAAAGAGGCAAGGTGGGGATGGGCTACCCCGCAGGCATGAGGTGGCCTATTTTACCTTTCTTATATATTTACATAATCGTACTTTATTTTTTTCTTAATTTTTTCCAATACCTTTTATGACTCTCTCCCTAAGAGGGGGTTTTCATGGGGTGGGGACGAGAGAAGAGGGGTATGGGAGCTTGGCTTGTGAAAAGCCCCCATCATTAGCCCTCCCCTTTTGGCTAGAGGCATTCATGTCTCTAGCTCATCTGTTTGATCATTATCGTCAGAGGTGGCGGCGGATGGTGTGTCCTCATCTGGAATGTCAATTGGTGGAGCCTGGTCAAATCGAAGAAAATAAGGTTTAAGTCGCCAACCATTTACCCTGGTTTTATGAAGTTTTCCATCAGCCTCCATAAGCTGGTAGCTTCCATTGGCATACTTTTTCCTGATGATGAAAGGACCTTCCCATCGGAGTAGGAGTTTCTTATCCTTGTGCGTGTTGAAGCGATTGTCATAGCGGAGCACCAACATTCCTTTCTTCAATTCTTTTTTTCGGAGATACTCGTTAAAACTAAGCCGTCTATGTTCTGCTTGTGCTGCATAATAATTTATTGCTTCTTCTCTGTCGAGCTGCAGTCTTTCCAAGTTGATGATGTGATCTCTCAAATGCATGTTGGGGTGTTGAAGCTGGCTTGCCATTACTCTGAGACTTTGTAGTTGCACTTCAATGGGCAAGATTGCTTCCTTACCAAATACTAGATGATACGGTGTGAATCCGAAGGATGTACGAAATGAAGTTCTGTAGGCCCATAAAGCTGGTAGTAGATACTTATCCCAGTCTCCAGGATGATTGTTTACCCGCTTGGTAATAATTTTAGAAACCATTCCATTTACCTTTTCAACTAGGCCATTACATTGAGGGTAATATGGTGAAGAGTGCCTCCTTGTAATGCCCAGTTTCTGCATTAATTCTCCTACCAAGTCTGCTCTGAAACCTGGCCCTCTATCAGAGATGATCTCTAAAGGTGTGCCAAACCTACAGCATATGTGCTCGTAGATAAATTTAGCTACCTCTACCGCTGTGATTCTAGTGGTGGCTGTAGCCTCTGCCCATCTAGTCATGTAGTCGACCCCCATGATAATGTAGAATTTTCCTGAGTTGGCCCTAGGTAATGGCCCAATGGCATCAATACCCCATTTTTCAAATGGTCCATATGAGAGAATAGGTGTCTGTGGTTCAGGCATAAGTGACCTAGTGCCGGTCTTTTGACACAACTTACACGTTTTGCACCAGTGGTGTACATCACGGTTGAGGCTAGGCCATATGAAGCCTGCCTGCAAGATTTTCCTACTTGTTATGTCTAGGGAAAAGTGACCACCACAAACCCCGTCGTGACAACTAGCAATTACTCCCGTGATTTCCTGAGAGAGAGGGACCTTCCTGAGTATTTGGTCCTTACCCTTACAGTACAAACCATCATTGATGAGTCGATACCTTGTGGCCTTCCGCGTCAGCCATTGCTTCTGTCCCTTTGTTAAATCTGATGGGCATTCTCCTATTTCCAAAAAATGCATGATGTCAGGCAAGGCATCATTGCCTTGAAATAGAGGGAGCTTTAGCTTTATTGCTCCAACCACCACTTCCTGTAGTCTTTCACTTGCTAGGGGATCTGCTTCTTGATTTTGAGCCCTTGGGATATGGTGTATTTGAACTTCTTCAAACTTACCCAACAAGGTTTTTACACCACTTAAGTGAGTCCTTAAACTAGGATTCTTGCATGTCCATGCTCCATTTACTTGCCTTACCAGAAGTAGAGCATCCCCAAATACATTAAGGCGTTGTACACCTTGTGAGACGCACCATTGTAGACCCTTGGTTAGTGCTGCATACTCAGCTTCATTGTTAGAATGTGAATCTAACAATTGGCCCAACGAAAATACCTTTGTCCCTTTGTCATCAAAGACCACTATGCCTGCAGTTGCTTTGTTGGACGCTCGCTTGTAGGCTCCATCAAAGTAGAGAGAGTATGCTCCTTCTACCATCGGTGGTACTGGAGGTAATCGGACTTCTCCTTCCTTAGATTGCTTCTCCTTCCCTTCAAAGACTTGGTAGGTCATGAGTCCCCCCAAACTTGCCCTTGTCGTGCTTTCTACCTGTACCGTGTAGTCAAACTCTTGCAGACGAACTAGCCATTTAGTAATTCTAGCAGACACATCCATGTGTTGTACAACATAGGGAAATATTTCATCCGTGGTTAGAATCACAAATTGCTTAGGCAGCAAATATGACCTAAACTTTGTAGTTGCAAATCTAAGAGCTAGGACTAAGTGTTCCACATGGGTGAAACCTTTCTCTCTTGCTGTCATCATTCGACTAGAGAAGTAGATTGGCCTCATGAAAGATGTCGTCATATCCTTTTGGAGTAGCACAACCCCCAATGAGTCATCACCAACACTTGAGGTGACATAGAATTTTTCATCCCACTTAGGTGGTGAGATAGTTGGCAGAGTGGGTAAGACCTCCTTTACCTTGTTGTAGTGATGTTCGCTTTCCTCGTCCCAAGTGAAAGTTGATCTTTGAGTGAGTTGTTGCAGTGGTAGAACAAGTTGTGATAGTAGATGTATGAATCTACTTAAGTACCTCACCTTCTGTAGAAAAGAGACCAGTTGACGTGCGGTCGTTGGTGAAGGTAGGGCTATGAGTGCGGACACCTTACTTGGGTCGGCGTTGATACCTTTTGCTGAAATTTCATGGCCTAGTAGAATGACTTTACTCTCCCCAATGTGGCATTTATCCACATTTAATTGCCCACCTAGGATCTGCAACCTGGCCAAACCTTTAGTTACCTTTTCTAAATGTGAAATACGGGAGCTATATATACAAAAATCATCAATGAACACTCTTATGGATGTTCCAAAGAACGATTGAAAAACATATGTGACATATCTTTGGAATGTGGCAGGTGCATTTGTGAGACCAAATGGAATAACCCTGTATGCAAAACAACCCCATGGCGTGATAAAAGTGGTTTTTAGCTGATCTTCCAAGGCTATGCGTATTTGAAAGTATCCAGAATAACCATCACAGACGGTATAGCATTCAAAACCCGCTACTTCATTCAGAATTTCATCCAAGAAAGGGAGAGGAAAGTGGTCTCTCTTTGTAGCTGCATTTAGTGGTTTGTAGTCAACACAGACCCTCCACTTACCATTCTTTTTAGGTGTCACCACTACGGATGACACCCATTCTGAGTTTTCTATAGGATAGATGAATCCCTCCTTCAGTAGTTTCCTTACCTCGGCCAAGAGTGCCTTTTCTTGTATGACCCCCAGTCGTCGTAGCTTTTGCACAACTGGTTTTACCCCTTCCTTCAGCTTAATATGATGTTCCACCACTGTAATGCCTGTGATTCTTTTATAGTTGTCAATGAACAGGTTAGGAAATCCCATCAACATTTGCAAAAAACTATCTTTCTCCTCAAGTGTTAATTCCGTAGACAACATACCCTTCAACCTACTTCCTCCTAGGCCAGGTGATTTTCTCTCCTCTTCATTGGGTTTCCCTTTTGGTGATGGATCACCAGTTGTGCTTACCCTTTGTGGATCCTTCATAATGATACCCATCACATCAATGGAACTGTCACTTTCTTCGGTGGATGTGGTCTCCTCCTCAGAACTGGAAGATTCGCTAGTGGTTTCATCTGCCGATGTTTCCAGATTCATTTGCTTCTGCTTGCCAATCCTCATGTCGTAGTAGATTGTCTCCCCTTTCTTACCGGTCATGCGTAGAAGGCCAGTACCGCAGTCCTGTTTTGCCTTCATGGCCATCAACCATGGCCTTCCCAAAATTAGTGGATAGCCCTCCCCCTTACTAGGCATTACAAAAACATCTACCTCTACCTCAGTGTTGAAAGCTTTTATTTTCACGGCACTTACCACACCCACACACTTTACTTTTGCGTTGTTTGCCATCTTTGCCTTGCATGGAGAAGGCCTGTCAACCTCGAGCCCTAATTGAAGCATCATAGCTTCGCTCATTACACAGATTTGTGCACCTCCATCAATGTAGGTGTTTCCAACCCTCTTTCCTTTTATGTTTATGTCGACAATTGGAAGGATGTCATCCATGTTGCATCCCGAAATTGCTCCGGCTACCTTTGTTTTGGAGCGTCTTGTACTTACCATTTTAGACCATTATCACCTTACTTTTGGTGCAAGATGTAGCAGCTGTGGCCATGTAATCTTCGGTCCTTGCTCTGCCACATCCAATGTTAGATCATAGGGCTTAGAACTTTCCCCTAGCTGGAAGTCGGTGATGCCCAATTTCCGTCGTGGCCTGGATGGCCTCTTGCTAGTTTCTCCTCTCATGCTTCTCTCATCATCTGATTGTGTAGCTTTCTCCCTCCTAACTCTTTTCACAGTCATGGCTTCAAGTGGTTCTAAAAAGGTTACCTTCTCCTTACCCTTGTCCCTCTCCTTTGCTCTGGGTGGATCCACTACTACGGCTTTTTCTTTCTCTTCTAGCCTTATGATGTTTACAGGGCGATCAGGTGGTGGGGCTAGTGGAAGAGGTGTGATGGATGCTTGTAGTGGTGTCTGGGGTGGACGTAGAATTTGTGTTGGTGGGGGTGGTGCTCGGGGTGGGGGTGTTCTTTCTCTAGGGGGTGACAATTGGTTCCTCCTACCTCCTCTATTATAGTTTTGTCGTGGTTTGGGACAGTAGTACATACCGTGACCATCTTCTCCGCAGTTGTAGCAATGATACTCCTTGTTTTGTCGTCGTGCTCTTCCAGGGTCTTGATCTCTTTCTTGACTCCTCCCTTGTTGTATTAAGTGGACAGACAAATTCTGCAGTTGGTCAGTAATATGGGCCAACATATCTTGTTGGTCATCTCTTACCCCAAGAGACGGTGGTGGTGGTATGGTGGTTGTCATAGTTGCTGGTCGACGCGATGTTCCTGCTTCTGTTGATTCGGTTTCCTTGGCTTTCATTCACAGCTTCTTGTCCTTAAGGCGAGCATTCTCAACGGCTAACTCGTACGTAGCCGGGAATCTACCTTTCACCTTCTCCTTGAGAAGCGGCCATAAGCCATGCGTGAACTGATCTTTTTTTAGGAAATCGGGTTGGGCTTCCCCCCTTGCCAGTGACTCAACCCACCGTTCCCACAAATCCACAAATTTGGACTCATAGGTGGCATATTCTAAAAGACCCTCCTGCTTCAAGTCTCTCAACTTGTCCCACAACTTTTCTGAAGTGGTACCTCCCCCAAAGCGCCTCTTAAAAGCGGTTTTTAAGGGTTCCCAGTCATCCTTGGTTGCTTGTGGAAGTGCATTGTACCATGACCTAGCTTCTAGCTTCATGAGATGCTTAAAGATTCTAACCCGGGATTCATCCGTATCTTTGTTGCTCACTACACATGCTACTTCAAAGTCATCTAGGAAGTCTGTTACCAAATCCTCCCCCTTCTTTCCTTTAAATGTTGGAAATGCTACACTTGCCACGATTACTGAGAGAGAGCTAGAAAGACACACTGCTTAACTTGCAAAAGTTTTTTTCTTCTTTACAAGGAGGCGTGTATACCCTCTTATACTAGGACATAGATTAAAACTTCAAACGGTACATTGCCTTGTACCAAAGGTAAGACAAATGATTGGTTTGATGCCAGAACCTCAAAAAATCGCTCCCCACCCAGCATGGTGTCAATGACGTGCTGGTAGTGAGCCTTCAAATCCAGTATTACCTTGATTGAGCGTACACGTGTTGGTATGTGTGATCTGTCTTGAGGTAGGTTGTACTGATTCATGTGAAGCTTAGAGGTGCTTAGTCACTGTCCAAGCTTGTGGGAGAGGGTGGTGTTCTTTCCTGAAACAAACTCAGTAGATCCCTAGTTTCTCTAGTGAGAGTGTGAGCCAATGATTCCGTTATCTGTGCTGCAGCATCAAGTGCGACTTGAAAACTGACTGTGATAATTACCTCGGTGACTTGAGTTACCCGATTCTCAAAGTAGAATAGTGTTGATTCTCTATTGTGTAGAGCTCCTTCCATTTTGTTGTTGTGGGTTGGTTGTAGGTTGCGGACATGGTTTTGACCTTCTCCTTATTCTTCTTGGCACTTGGCCTCTGTATATCCACTGGGTTTGGCGTGTTGGTTGACTCTCCCACTGCAAATCGATTACCGTTAAGCCTGGCACTCGAGCTTCGATGGAGATGCGGAGTTCGTCTAGTTGTGCTTGGATCTCTTCTTCTTCTGTCGTCCAATTAGCAAATCCTGCTAGCCATTCATCCATTCACAATAGTTTAGGGGTTTCAGTCTTGTAAACTGAAGGGTTTCATGAAAAGATCCTCAGTGAGGGCACCAAATGACGGGAGCAAAGCGAACCCCGAACCTCGATGGCCTCTAAAACACCGGGGACCGAATGACGCGCCTCGAGCCTGTCATGGTAAAGCAAACAGGGGGCACCACCTAGCTTCAGCGGTTAGGACGCAAACAACACACCACCATAACAAAGTTTTCATCCAAGAGAGATGGATGCTTGGGAGTAATGATGAAAAGGAAAGGGAATGAGATCAAGAGAGAGAGAGAGAGAGAGAGAGAGAGAGAGAGAGAGAGAGAGAGAGAGAGAGAGAGAGAGAGTGAGGGAGGGGGTATAGCGGCTTAGTACTTAGGCATCACAAAAGGGTGGCGAATCCGCACACCCTTCACACATACACAAGCTCACTCCAAAACACAAGACTAGGTGGCGATTCCGCACACCTCACATGGGCAAAACATTGCAAGAAAACATACTCACAAAACCTCAAGCTTTATTTAGAGAATTAGGCGATGAAATGGGCAGCATAGGGTAGGGGATTGAGAAGGGAGAGAGTGGTAGAGCACATGGAGGATAGGTGGGAGTTGATGGCGAAGACTCGCACGAGGATTATGGCCATCATCCTTCATTTAGTTGCCCTTCATCTTCCATAGCCAAGGGTGTAGAGGTCATGCTCAAGACAAGCATGGTGATTGCGGTGATGGTGATGGTGTGGGTGTGTGTGTGTGCACTAGGCACACACAGTGCATAGTGTGTTCTTTGGTGATGTTGTGTGTGTCCTTAGTGTGATGGTGACCCCTCTTTACATAGGGAAGGAGGGGGGAGAAATTCTAGAATTTAGAAATGAAGAAATCATTATCTACATAGGCCATGTGACTGTGAGCCCCACTTGTCTGGCTGTGTGTATATATGCCAGAACAGCAGTCTCACGAGAGAGAGACTAAGAGAGAGAGAGATGGGTTGATGAAAAAAAGTGAGAGGTGACATGGAGAATAAAGTAATTACAAGAGGGGAGTGTGTTTAGAGGTGAATCTGTGTGCAAATGTGTGTGAACACAAGAAAAATCAGGTAACCACCGGGTGGGGATGGGTCTGTGGGCACCTTTTTCAGTGAAACTGAGTGTGTGTGAGTGTGGGGGAGGTTATTTAGCTACAAGACAAGAGACATGGCGCCCTTTAGAGAGAGAGGGGGGTATTTGGGTCATGGGATATGATAGGAGAGAGAAAGAGGGGGTGGGGTATACTATTTTGGAAGATAGGGTAAGTTGCATGTGAGTTGGTGCATTATTGGTGAGTTATAATGCATTATTGGTGAGAGGTGGGGTAGCTTGAGGGGAGAGAGAAAGGAGAAAGGACAAGGGGAAGAGAGAGGGGGTTGACCTTTTGAGTGGAGGAGAGGAAAAGGGACACACGACGGGGCAACGGTGAAGAAAAAAGAGGCAAGGTGGGGATGGGCTACCCCGCAGGCATGAGGTGGCCTATTTTACCTTTCTTATATATTTACATAATCGTACTTTATTTTTTTCTTACTTTTTTCCAATACCTTTTATCACTCCCTCCCTAAGAGGGGGTTTTCATGGGGTGGGGACGAGAGAAGAGGGGTATGGGAGCTTGGCTTGTGAAAAGCCCCCATCAATGCATAGTCTATTGCCATAGAGAAGATAACCATTTTGTAAGGTAAATTATTCCTCTTTCTTCTCTAGTGCAAGGGATGAAATCACATCTTTAAAATGGGGATCAATTGCATACTCATCTATCATAGAAGATAGATCATTGTGAGTTGCTATGGGAACACATTCACTCTCGTCCATCTTGAGAGTGCATCAGCTACTTGATTATGCTTGCCAGCAATGTGAGCAATATGAAAATGAAATTGTGAAAGGAAATTTGCCCACCTCATTTGTTTGTCGGAGAGCTTGGTCTGCGTCATGAAGTACTTAAGACTTTGGTGATCCGTCGGTAGAATGAAAGGAGTCCCCAATAAATAGTGCTTCCATGAGTCTAACGCATGTAGAACTGTGAGGAGTTCCTTTTCATATATGTCTAGAGCTTCCTCAACAGGGTCGAGCCTTCGACTTTCGTAGGCTATAGCATACCCTTCTTGGAGCAAAACATCTCCAAGGCAATCACCACAAGCGTCACATTGGACCTCAAATGGCTTTGAGAGATCCAGTAGTGTAAGCACAGGTTGAGAGATAAGCTTTTCTTTAAGCTTTTCAAAAGCATTGTTCTCCTTGATAGACGTTTTTCTTTGTTAGGTCATGTAATGGTCCTGCAATCTGTGATAACTTTTCTATGAAGCTTCTATAGTATGCACACATACCTATAAAGCTTCTTAGTTCATGAAGATTCCTCGGTTTAGGCCATCCATTTATTACCTCTAACTTTGATGGATCCATTTGGATTCCATCTTGAAAGATAATGTGACCTAAATACTGAATCTCATGTAAGAAAAATTCACTTTCCTTTCAATTGACATAAAGTTTATTCTCTCTTAAGACTTGAAATATTACCTGGAGGTGCTGCTTGTGTTCATCTAGTGAATTAGAGTAGATGAAAATATCATCAAAGAACACTCCAGTAAAGGTTCAGTGAGGCCTGAATAGCTTCTCCAGCAACAAGCGGTTGAATGTAGTTGATGCATTGGTCAAGCCAAAAGGCATGATGTCATAATAATCAATATCTAATTCTCCTAAATGACTTTCTCATGTTAAACTGATCATTTAATATGGGGAAGTGCTAGGGGAGAAAAAGCTAGAATATTGGTTAAGCTAGTAGACCGACCACAGTAGGGATCCAAAGGAGGGAAATAGGGACCCAAAGTGGGGGCCATCTGCGAAAGAGAAATGTGCAACAATGGGCTTAAAAGACCCTAAGGTTCAGCCCATTAAGACTTCCAAAATGCTAAGGTTCCAAAATTCAAAGGTTGTGTCCAAATGTCAAAGCTTAGAAAATTTGGATGCTTTGTGTGTGTCCCAAAAGTCTTCAACCATCCCTAAATAGGAGGGGGCGAACCCTAGAAGTAGGAGATGAAAGAGAAACTCTCACTCACACACACACACACACACACACACACACACACACACACACACACACACACACACACACACACACACACACACACACACACACACACACACACACACACATCCCGTTTACACAAAGGGAATGAGGGACACATGTCAGCTCCCTAGCCAAGATGCCCCCAAGGTGTACTCAATTCCTATTGGATAGCCTTGGAGGTGGACCAATGAGAATTAAGCTAGAGTAACTCTAGTTTAATTAATTTAAAAACACTTAATAAAAGAACCAATAATAATTAAGCTCTATAGAAGACTATTGGAAAGTCTCCCAAGGGGTCCAATGAGCATTCAACAGCCCAATGGCTTGCCTGATTCCTATTGGCTAGGAGGCAAAGGGGTACAATGAGAGTTTAGTTGAATTAAATAATTACCTAAAGCTCTCACAAAAGGGGAAAGGGAGACACATGTCAGAAGGCTATCACTTATTTTGCTTAATTTCCTTTGGCTAGGCCTGGGGAGGACTAATAGAGCTGTAGCATGAGTATTTAGAAAGGGAAGTCGACCAAGAGAGTGAGGGGGATGATTTTTGCAAGGCATTATCACACATACACTCAAAAAATCTCATGTGTGAAGCAAAGAAGACTCTCTCTCTCTCTCCTTCTCAAGCTTTAATGGAAAGCTTACCACCTACTCCAAGCTTGTGAGAAGGGAGGCCTACACAACCAACTCTTGGCTTTGTGATGCAAATTCAACCAAGAGCCAAGCTTCAATGCATGCAAATCTCCTCTATCATGCTAATTAATAAGCTAAGCTATGCTAATATGAGTGATTATGTGAGGACATGTACATCTTTCATATAAGAATACTCCTTCTTCCTCTCAATCTACTCTCATACCCCGCTAGCTCTCACCATCTTCGAAGGTGTGTGAGGTCTTGGGTTTGAGACCGTGAGGGAATTGATGTTGTGTTTGATAAGTGTTTTTCTTAGTGCATGAAGTTTCCATCTTCATTGCACTAGCTAGTCTTGAAGGAACACAAAGAGTTGTATCGTAAAATGTCTCTATTGATGGGAGAAACCATAATACAAAGCCCATGCAAATCCGGTCCTCAACTGTTGTCAATTGCTTAATTTCTCTCTCTTTTGAAGTATTGTTCATGCTATCTAACTAGGTGTTATGCTTTTTGTTGCTCTCTCAACCCAAGCACTCTTGTTAATCTCATTAGGAATCTATTCTAATGAAATGCTCACTATGGTCATGCTATTTTCCGCTACACACAAGTTACTAGGCCATTAAATGTTACATTGGTATCAAAGCACAAGGTTTCTCTTTTCTTGCTCAAGTAGGGAGGTCGTCAAGCTAGCTATAAATGGTTGGTACTATTAATTGCATGTGAGTAAGTAGAATGAGGATTTTTTAGCCTTGCAATGCCTCTGCCTTTGTGTAGTTAACAAGGCATCACCGGTGAGGGGCAACGATGGCGCAAGGGGGGGGAGCGTGCAGTAGCAGCGAGCAGTCCTTCTCGTTCTTTCTTTATGTTACCACACATACACTACTCCCAATGTTGGTGTTGGGTTCTTGTTGCATCCTTTAATAGTCGCTATTCCTGATGTCAAAGACTGACTTGTTGCTTTCTTGTACGTGGAATGGCTGACTGCATTTACTCGAGCTCCTGTGTCGATCAATGCATTTGTGCTATGATTGTTCAAATGTACTTTGATGCGAAGTTCCATTCCATCTAACCATTCATCATCTGTTGACACTGCATCTTTGTGCAATTCCCATTGTCGGTCATCTGGTTTCAGAGTGTTGAGATGGGAATAGGTATTTGTTGATTCTTGAGAGCAGCTTTCTTTTTGAGTACTCGAAGCTGAGCTTCTTCTTGGGTTTCATCAATAACCTGCTGTCATTTTATCTTTCTTTGCTTAGCTGCATGCATCCTTTGTAGCAATTTATTGGTCAGTAGAAAATTGTACTTCTTTAAACGACATCCACTAATCCAATTAGCAATTGGTTCACCATCTAGGGTGGACAACTTAACTGCTCCACTTGGAGATACATCTTCAATGATAAACGGTCCGTTTCCCTTTTTCTTAAACTTGGGAATGTGTTGCTTAAGGGAATAGACTAAAACTAAGTCCCCTTTTTTGAAAATTTTTGTAATTAGATGGGAATCAAAAAACTGTTTTTGTTTCCGCTTTTGTGCATAGAATGAGCTACAATAGTTAGCCTTTTCTCATCAAGCTTTTCTAAATTTTCAAGTCTCTCTGACAATTCATGTCCAGTTCACTCAAGATCCTTTGCTATCCTTAGTGTCGGCAATAGAAATTCTATTGGCAGTATGGCATCAAGACCATAAACAAGGTTAAAGGGTGTAGCATTTAAAGCTGTTTTGAATGAAACTTGATAAGCCCATAGAGCAACATGGAGATTCATTTCCCAATCTCTCCTCCCTGAACTAACCACTTTAGTAAATACCGAGCTAAGAATTTTATTCATATGCTCAGCTTGTCCATTTGCTTGTGGGGTGATAGGAAACCGATTTGTTATGGATAACCATAAACTTATTAAGCAGATACTCAATTACCTCAGTGTTCCCCTATCACTGACAATTTCTATTGGCAGTCCATATCTTGTGAGCACATACTCATATAGGAATGCGGCGGTGGTTCTTGCATCATTCTTTTGAGATGTTTTAGCCTTCGCCCTCTTGGTCAAATAGTCCGTAGCTACAATGATATATTGAGATTGGGTTCTATAAACAGGTAGGTGTATTGGCCCAACAAAGTCTATACCCCATTTTGAAAAAGCTCTAGCTCCCATCATTGGTCTTAAGGGAATGCTATCTACACGGGTTGGCATTTTTGCTCGTTGACAAGCATCACACCTTCAAACATATTCCTTGATCTGCAAAAAGTGTTGGCCACCATATGCCTGCCATTAAGATTGTTCTTGTGGTGGTCTCACTAGAAAAGTGACCTCCAGCTAATCCAGTATGTGCTTGTTCTATAATGGAAATATATTCGTTTTCATTTGCACAAAGATGAAAATGTTGATCTTTACCTCTTCGATACAATTGGTTTCCAATAAGAGCATAGTCTCTTGCTTAATTTTCAATTGCTCTTTGATGACGTTTACTCATATCCTCAGGAAATGTTAGGCTTGATAAATAAGTAACTAAATAGTTACTCCACTTAGGAACATGCAACATTTGGAACAATATTACATGAGGTATGGGTGTTTGTTTTTGACATTGAGGACAATTTTTCACAAAAGAATGAACATCACTCCTCATAGTTGGCCAAAATACTCTAAGTCTCAAGATTTGTCGCTCGCATAGTTTGGTCTTGTGCAAAGTGAAGTCCTACTATGGTAATATGTGCTTGACTTAGGTATTTGGTTTTCTCCTCAGGATTAATGCATAAAAGCAATATTCTATATCGATTTTTTTTGTATAGCCTGCCAGCTAGTAATTGATATATAGTCAATTGCTCAATTAATCCGATTGTAATAAGAAGTGGTATTTGCGAATCCACTTGAGCTATGGTCATCAAGGATACCATGTTTTCTGACCATCGAGGTATCATTTCCACGGAGAACAGATATGCATCTGGTAGATCATCATCTACTCCTTTAGGTGGTTCTCCTGAAACAATCCTTGACAAATGATCTGCTCTTTGATGAGTGGTGTTCTTTTTCACAACTACAGTGAAATCAACTTCCAGAAGAATGATGAACTATCTCACTATTCTTCATGTGTTGCATGGCTTGTTGACCAAGTACAATAAGGCTTGGCGGTCCACAAAGAACACAAATTTGTTAGCTAATAGGTAATGTCTATACTTTTTTACGGCATAGACCATTCCTAATCCTTCCCTTTTGGTGGTGTTATAGTTTTTCTCTGCCATATTCAACTACTGTCCGCTAGCATAAGAAATAGGAAAATCAATTTTCTCGTCTCCTGGTTGAGCTACTATACACCCAATGGCAAAATTGAAAGCATCCACATGTATGTGGATATCTTATTCCAATCTGGTGCTTTCAATGTTGGAGCTTGCTTAAGCTTCTTGAAGGATTCTTCACACTTATCAGTCTATTCAAAGAGTGTAATCAGGCTATACATGGGTTTTGCAATTATAGCGTACATGTAAATGACCGTCTATAATATCCACAATGTCCCATGAAGGCTTGAACACCCTTGACTGTTTTTGGTCTAGGCAAATCAACAATAACATGAATTTTATCCATATCAGTAGCTATGCCATTTTTTGACACTATATGTCCAAGAATTTTTCCTTGTCTACCCATGAATGTGCACTTTTAAGAATTAAAGCAAATCCTATAAAGTCTACATTTTCTGAATACCTTTTTGAGGTGTTCAAAATGCTTAGCCCGGATTGATGAATGTACACATAGATCATCCATATATACTTCCAAGAATTTTAGAAGGTATTCTTTAAAAGCATGGCTCATCAATCTTTGAAAGGTGGCAGGAGCATTAGTTAACCCAAAAAGCGTAACCCGATAGGCAAAAATATCCCATTCAGTTGCAAAGGCAGTTTTATGCTGATCTTTGGGGTCAATCAAAAGTTGATTGTATCTAGAAAAGACATCTAAAAGAAGTAAGCCTCTTTTTTTACAACTCGTTCTAAAACATGCTCAGTGATTGGAAGAGGAAAGTTGTCTCTAATGGTAGCTGCATTTACTTTCTTGAGATTGACACACACTTGTAATTTTCCATTTTTCTTGGGGCCACCACAATTGGAGACACCCAATCTATGTGTTCAATTTTATAAATGAATTTGTATTCCTTTAGCTTTTCTATCTCTTCTTTGATCTTTTTGGCAAATGTGTCATTATATATGTATGGCCTTTGTCTACTTGGTTTTGCATCATCTCTCATGGGTATGGTATGTTGACAGATTTCTGGATCAATACCCTTGAGATCCTTATAAGACCAAGGAAAGATATCTCTGTATTCTTTTAGTAAGCTTAACAAAATATCCTCTTCTTCTTCTGTCAGGTCATTTGCAATGTAGGCTGATCTAGTCTTAGCTCCTGATTCGGCCAGATCTATCTTTTTTGCGTTTTTAGGTCCCTCGTAGGACTTGCTCTGTTTTCGTAGTTCCCTGACAGGTTGTTCGACCATGATTTTTTGGTATATTTCTTGTAATGGGATGGAACGCTCATTACATGTTTACCATCCTCTTCAGTGGTTTCCATTTCAGTTGAATATATCTCATTTAGAGCTTTTTTCAACTCTTGATACTTCTTTCTTTGTTCAACTCGTGTCATGGTTGAATCCTTGTCCTGGTTTTCTGGTTTTGCTTGAGTTTCCTTTCTTGTTTTTCTCAATGTTTGCGAAATTTTTGGATTTTTGTTTAAAGGATATCTACCAGTATTTTGTCCTTGACACAATCATGTGCATCTATTTGCATCAGGAACTGTGTTCCACTGGAGATTGATGGCATAGGTCTGGCTTTCAAGTTTCTCGTGTTCTTTTTCTTCTATACCATTTCTGTCTATTTGGTTTTTGGTTTGGAAATTCAAAAAATTTTTCTCCCCTCCTTTCATGAGTAGCTTAGCCCTCCCATGTTCTTTTTCTAACCCCGAATCATTTGAGGTAGCTGAATGTTCTTCTAACTCATCTGTTGCATCATAATAGAGGTCTGAAAAGACTTGTTGAGATTTCGTCAAGTCCTTGGATTCATGAATTTTGTCTTCAACGTGAAGTGTTGAGATCATTTGTATGGGAATTATGTCATAGCCATCCTCATTGAAAAATTGAGTAGATATAGACATATTTACACATACATCCATTGTCGCTAAAATTTGAGTCCACTCAAATGGCTCAAATAAATGCTCTGGAAAGGGTTCGGGCACATAGGCTTCATCTGTGCAATCCCTTTCTAAGATACATTCTTCTCTTTTTCAGCTCCCGTTTTTTGAGGCTCCACACATCCAAATAGGTGTGTCTTTATTCAACCAAGATGGAAGCTTACTTTCAACCGAAGAGACTGAATCCAATACTTGTATGGGCATTTTCATGACATCTCTATAAGTGTGATCTTTTAGATTAACCTTTGTTATTGATCCTGTAATGCCCAAGGAACTGCCTGCTGGCTTGGATTCACTTCCCAACCTCCCTTATATAGCCCCTGGCTACTGAATCCCCTGTTCCACAATGGCAGCCGGCCACTTATTGGCCCACGTCTGTGACCTCCCTTGGGTATGCCCTTGGCATATACTCCCCCCTTGGAGAAGCGTTTTCATCCTAATAACAAGAGTGATAATACACTAATGTTTTCCACAGTGGCATCCTTCATGGATCCAACTGTTTGCTTGAGTGGAACACGGTTCAGTAGGAGGTTCAATGAAACCAAGAGTAACATCTTGATTTTCCACATTGTTGTCCCTTTGTAACCATCTTGTGTTACCAGTTCCCATCTAATTATAGTGTGTAGACTCCATTTAGAACGCAAATGAGCATGCTAAACGAGCTATCACAAAAAAGATGTACCCAAAAGAGTACCTCTTGTCACTGTCCAGGAAAGTAACTTGATGACTTAACTCATCGGTCAAGTTTAAGTCCTTGACTTGTTCTCAAATTCCATGAGTAAAAACCCCCACCATAGCTAGTATTCCAGGTTGAGAACCTGACTTATACATGAAGAGACTAAACCTAGTCGCAAACATTCTTTAACTTATGGTAAGCAAACTCCAAGTAGAGCAATAAATGATTATTAATTGCTTATTTATTGGATTGCTTGGTGCTAATGTACTCACTTTTCATATCCTTTCGCACAAGATTACATTGTGCAATCTGCCTATCCCCTTGGATAACAGACAATACTGAGGTGTGTTTCCCCCACTGGAACGGAGGTCACAATATCGTACAATAGTGCTGTCGAATCAACAATGTATATCCATGATCATCCTTGAGAATACTTATGGCGAATGTGATGCACCTAGCACACATTAAAGAGGAATGTAAAGAGTTCTGAAAAGAAACTAAATACTGTCCGTTGCAATCATTTTCAAGCCTTTCTAAAACGTCACGACCATAATAGAAGGTGAAACAGCTATCACTTCTAGGTACAAACAATGAAACTTTTTCATTAGCAACTTAGCCTTGCTATATGTATAAACAACCATCCGTTAATGTTGTTTAGCAGTACTTGTACCTTAACAAGTCTTTTTGAGTATCCGACAATTTCTAGCCACACTGAAAGTGCTCCTGATACATCGTGCTGAAAATGGTCTAGAAAATAGATTTGACCAGCACCTAGGGACTTTGTCTGACACATACTTGAAATAGTGGGTGCCAATGTCAGTCCCAGAGACTCATATTTGCCACATGTGGAATATGTCTCAACTAAGGATGTATGAAAAACGAACACCCTACGAGTACAAGATGTACTTGTGTGTGGAGGTAATTGCAAACACTCTACAACAGGAGTGAGAGGGACCCTCATTAACCTTGCTCTACACTGGCTAAACCAAACTCTGTGAGTCCCTAGACCATGTTGTATCCGATGTGACAACATGTGCCAAATAAACCCTACAAGTGGGTCTATAACTGCATAATGCAGAAACTGATTTTGGATAGTACAACCTAAATGGCTCTTACATGACCGTGTCATTTCTCTTAAGAGCAAAATTGGATGATAACATAGTGTGTGCATCCGACGTGAAAAAAAACAAACAAAAAAGAAACAAAAGCAAATTAGATGCGTACCTGAAGGTTGACCTTAAAGTTCACTTACCCGTGTTCAAATGCATAGGAGCACTAATGGAAAAATGAAAAATAAGCAACATTGCAATGGAAACCTTGGGTATTACCTTCACAATCCAAACCCCTTGGCCTGACCTGTGGGAGAAACTGCACAAGTAGCAGTTAATGGTAGCTAACATAGTCAACCGTGTACAAAAATGATTGGATTTGTCCACTACCCCGTGGTAGATTGCGGACGTCTTTTCTTGAAAGTGCAACTGTGATAGATCAAAATGTGATCCTGAATGCTGATGGAGTGATTTAGTAATCACCTGCTGGGTCTTACCCCAGAACTGTGCTTCCATAGACACTCGTAGTGCTATAGAGAGAGCAGGAGATCCACACAAGTGAAATGCCTAGCTCTAATGGACAACCATGTTGTCTCAACTGCTTGCTGCCTCTAGACTCCATGGTATAGATCAACAGATGTGAGTTTAAGATGATCAAAAACTCAACTTGAACGTTGCACTAAAAACATGTAGTCCAAAAATGACACCCTAAACATCCGTAATGACAAGACTCTTGCTTGTCCATTAACATCGATGTATTCGATGTGTACTCCATGGGCAGATCTGTTCGATCTTAAGAACAATCACCCAAGGAATGCCAATAGTTGGGTCTTACCCAAGATCTGACAATGGCTCTTAGCCAGCCTATGTGTGGCTCATAGCCCTTATGGCAATTAGTGTTCAATCGACGAACCGATGAAGACTAATGTGAATGGCATCTTGGCCAAGTTCTAGCTGAGAGTTAGAGCACCTTGGCTAAAACTGACTCACAAGCAAAACATGTATCAAAGAGCTTCTTAGAAGTCTTCCTTATTCTTTGAAAGAGAGAGAGAAGGAGAGAGAAGAAGAGCATGATGGGCTGAGGAACTTTCCTTAAATTTCTAGAGTGGGTGCCCAATCTATTTGCTCTTACACATCTTATGCCTGACTTGCAGCTTATCCTATAAGCATGCAACAATCTGCCTGTATAACGCTCTCATCGAGAGAGGTAACAAAAAACACAAGCCAAAGCTTGACCCACTTACCATGTATGGGCCGGTCGCGACTTTACAAAAATGACTTAAAAATGGCTCTTTGCCTGTGAAAGAAGCCCTATATTTAGGTTCCTTTTAATTTTGGTGTGTGTTGACAACAACCAAAAAGGACGTTAAACAATCCCAAACTTATCTTGTCCTTGAGAGAGTTGCGAGTGGGATAGCGGAAGCGTATTTCATGAAGCGGTAGAATTTAACCCACCTAGCTAGTATGCCTTGCATACAGAAATTAAGCCCTTGGCAAGAGCGACGGACTTAAACGTGAGAGCCAAAACCATACGTGTTTGGCTTTGTATAAAATTTTCGTGTAAAATTGCCAAAGCACTTTGCTTTGCACAGTGACGGTAGTTACCAAGTAAAGTGTACACATGGAGAAAAAAGAAGAAGAAAAACTAAAACTTGGCGAACCTGGTCATCCAACTGCCACCAGTTGTCATGAAATATGGAAGAAAAAACTCCTTCCAAACGGCTCATAGCCATATCTACTTTGTGAGAGAGAGTTGTCGCATATGCATATACGCCCTCATGTATCCTATACACCCATCTGGTACGTAATGAAATAACCTGCAAACACATTGCCTAGTCCTTCCCAATTATTGTAGGCGCATAACATATGTCAAATGTGGGGAGTCGCAATGCAAGATGTAGAAATGGAAGCCTTGCTTCATATAACTACGTCTGGCCTCGTTGCCAACAAACTCTATTGGCGACAAATGTCATAGCGAAGAGAGTCGACCTTGTTGATCATGTACCAAGAATGGACCTTGTCTACCTGTACAGTGGATTGAGAAGAAAAAAAATATTGGCAAGGTATATGTGCATACTTGCTTATCTTGATTACTATTGTCCTTGACCATATAGGTTTGTTGTGAGCGACTAAAAACACGGACAGACTTTCCCTAGGAACCATGTTCTTAAGAAAAAGTCAAATTCAAAATAAGCAGCATCTCAATTTGTAACAAGTGGTCAACCATGCTGAACACCTTTTCCGCCTTCAACTAGTCAAGCAATAGGCTATGCCTGTCTCGAGTGCGGCTCATAGCCGCAACGTGTCTTACGCGATCGAGTAAAAACTCCATAGTGCATGTTGCATGACCATGCATGCCGCTGAGCCTTGCTCGTGCACATAAGAGCTTGTTGTATTCTTAACCATGGTCATATGTGACCCATAGAAGTGCCTACATAAAGCTATGAAAAATTCAATAACATGAAATCTCAAACCTGATAATCATTGCTTATCCTTAGCCGAGGTCAACCATGTCCTTCAAATTTGCGTGCCGGCTCCAACTGCCTTGTTGGTGACCTTGCAAACGGCCTTTGGCGACCTTTCATGCCGTTGCATGCCCTGCAGCCATGATCCACTTGACAAGGCTCTCGTAGGACCATGCATGATACGATATGTGTACCGCCCTTTCTTCTTTGCGAGGCTCGCCCGGGCCCGTCTGGCCCGACGGGCATGTCGTCCCTGATTAGCCCTTTTGGCGATGAGCCGTACATGCCTTGCTGCCTATGGCCTCTATCAATACCCGTAATGGGAAGAACTTCCCAATCCACCCCCCTTGGGTGGCTCCTCAGGGCCGCCGCCTCATCAAGGGTAGCCTCTTGGGCACCCCATGGGTGGGACGGGCCACTAGGGGGTATCCTTGGGCGCCCACGTGGTGGCAAGAGCCCTAAAACAACAAAAATAAAATTTCTAGTGTAACGATGGCGTGCCGATCCGCGCAGGCAAGGAAGGCAATATTCTACGCCTGTGTGATCATCATGTGGCCGCACAGTAGAAGCAAAATTTGTTGCTCAGGCCAACGCGCATCTGTAGACCCTCTCCATGCAGGGTGTTGTGCAGGTCGAAGTCGGCCCTTCCTGCCCCACAAGCCTTTGTGCCCACGGTTGTACCTGCCGAGACTAAGCATCCATGCAAGATTTTGGGCATGCCATATTCCTATCGTACCTTCATGCAATTCCATGCACGCCATATTCTTGTCGTACCTTCATGGAATTCCATGCACGAATTTTGTGATGGCTATGAGAGAGATTGAGAGAGATGACTTGCAAGAGAGATCTTTGAGAGAGAGCAAGAATGAGAGGGAAAGAGAAGACCATGCTTCTTCCCCTCCTCCATGCCTCCTCCTCCCCTGAGCTCTGATACCAGCGTAATGCCCAGAGAATTGCCCCTGGCTTGGATTCACCGCCCAACCTCCCTTATATAGCCCCTGGCTATTGAATCCCCTGTTCCACACTGGCAGCCGGCCACTTACTGGCCCAGGTCCGCGACCTTTCCTGGGTATGCTCTTGGCATGACAGATCCCACTTGCTTTATGTACAGATAATTGTTTCCCCAATCCTAGATGAGTTGTACTTGTCGCAGGAAAGGTGTTCCCAAGATGATTTTGTAGTTGAGTTTCTTTCCAAAGTCCACTATGGCAAAAGTGTGTTGATATTCAATCCCTTAGGAATTAGCTATCACTTTTTCAAGCAGTTCTAAGGGTCTTTCAATGTGTCCATCAACCAATTACAATTTCATTCGAGTTTGTCTAATAGCTGGTTGTCCCCAGGATTCCCATACTGCTTTTGTGGCTATGGATATGCTTGCCCCACTATATAGTATTGCCATGGTTTCTATATCATTACATCTCACTGGAAGGGTTGTGTTTCCTTCTTTCCCTTTGTAATATTCTTCGACTTTGTTCATTGGAACATATCTAATCTCTTTGTTATCCAATTTGTGTTTCAAATTTTCCAATTTTTTTGCGATTAGCCCTGTTATCTCCACCTTTTCTAGAGTTTTCTGTAGATCATTCCATAGATATGGCCTAATTTTCAACATTCTCTAAAGTAAGAGTGCATTGAATGGGTATAGACATGATTGAATGGATGTTGTCTACTTCTAGGGTCTGTTTTGCTTTCTTTGCCTGAGTGGTTTTACACACTATGGATTCATCTTCGTTATCTCCTAAGTAAGAGGGTAACGTTTTCAAAGTCAATGGTTTAGACATTCCTGAAGCTTTAGAGCCGCATCCCCATACAAGGATTGTACATCCATGTCTATATCAGGAGGTAGGGTGTCTAACCAAACTTCCTCTATAGGAGTTGACTTCAAATTTAGGCTCCCATCATTAATCTCTCTAACTTTTTTCCATAAGTGTCCTGGCCGGTCTTGTTCTACGGATAGAATTCCGTCTAAGGCATCTTTGTTGTCCGGCACTATAAGTTTTGGCTCTTTTGTTTCAAGGTGGAGTTCTACCACCAATTTGGATTTCTCTTTACTGGTTTCTACCACAAGCTTCTCAGGTTTTACCATACTCTTGAACTTGGGTTTTTGTTTTTCCAGCATCTCTTGAGCAATTCTTACCAAATTTTGATAAGCTTCAAGCTTAGCTGCTTCCATGTCTGGAGAAGGATAGTCTTTCCATTTGTTTTCCATGTTTTGGCCTGCTTTAAGTCCTGCTTTTGGTAAGTTTCCAAGGTTACATTAATTGGCTAAAAATTTTTGTCAAACCAAAATTGATCCTCCAGATTTCACGGTGGTTTCTTTGATTTTGCTTCTAATTTCTTTCACCTTTTCTTGGAATAGCTTCTTTGTTTTCTCCTCGATTTCAGCCCTTTGTTTCTGTTTTCTCATCCCATACCTTTTGTTTATGCTTCTTTTGTTCTTTTGAGAGTAAATTTTTGTATTCTTTGAATCATCAGAGGAGTTATGTTTCTTTTTCTTAGCCTGGGCTCTAGTGAACACCTTGATTGGAACAATAGGTTCACTCCTAGAGGGGCTACTAGATATCACTTGGACTACATTTACTACTGTTTTACCCTTGTTTAAAGGATTTTTTGGACAATCTTCAGGGAAGTGTCCTCCCTTTTTGCAACATTGTATGCAATAAGCTTCAATTGGCTTGAGGTTCTTGTCAAGTTCTGGGCGTTCGTTTTTCCAATGATCATCTACACCACAATTATGACAATTTCCAGTTCTTGGCTTAATCACGGGTCTTACCATAGGAGGTCCAACACCTTGATTAGCTACATAAAAGATACAACAACCTCTTCTCAGTCAAGAGTAATGCGCATACCCAAAATGTGATTGGCTTCATCCAAATCTTTCATGAAAGATTTGGCCTCATCGAAATCTTTCATGTCAAATTGACTTTTTAGCTTGGTTTTCAAGTCAGCAATGTCCTTCTTAGAATGACCAGCAATAAGCATGTCATCTACATAAAGGATAAGCATAATAAGTTGTCCATTTGGTTGACTTTTCAGGTAAAGACATGGATCCTCATTACTGTGCTTATAGCCTAGGGAACACATAAATGCTTAAAATATTTGATACCATTGTCTGGATGATTGCTTCAACGCATAGATACTTTTTAGAAGCTTACAGACCAAATGTTCCTTGCCCTTTAGCACAAACCCTTCAGGTTGCTGCATATAAATCTCTTACTCGAGATCACTATGTACGAAAGCTGTAATGACATCCATTTGATCAAGCTCCATATCTTCAGTGGCAACCAAATCAAGCAACATTCTCAGTGTAGTCATCTTAACCACTGGAAAAAAGATTTCCTAGAAATCGACACCAAATTCTTTCTTGAAACATTTGGCCACTAAACGAGATTTGTAATTGTCAATCTTCTTCTTGTAAACCCATTTAAGAGGCAATGCTTTCCTACCTTTTGGCAATGGAACAAGTTCCCATGTTTTGTTCTTTGCAATACTAGACATCTCCCTCTTCATAGCATGTGCCCACTGAACCTTATCATTGGCTAGCATAGCCTCTTTGTAACAAGAAGGCTCACCACTATCTGTCAGCAAAACAAAATCCATGCCTGGAACAAAATGTCCTAGCGGATGTGAGACTCTTTGAGATCTCCGCGGCTGATCAGAACTTGTACTAGCCTGTGTAAAAATTGGCTTGGGAGCTATTCGGATAGGAGGTGATACATCAAAAAACGTGACTTTCCAGAATTCAACCTCTTTCACTGGCTGCCTATGCATCTTAGTCTCATTAAAGACAACATCACTGCTACGGATTACTGATCGGCTTTCCGGATCCCATAAGCGATAGCCAAATTGACCATCTACACCATAGCCAATCAAGATGCATTTCTTGGACTTAGGATCTAGATTAACACATAACTCCTTGGGTACATGTGCATAAGCTTCATAGCCAAATGTGTGGAGTTTTTCATAAGACAACTTATGTCTTGACCATAACTCCAAAGGTACACAAAACTATAATGAGGCACGTGGTGATCTATTGATCAAGTACATGACTGTGTATAATGCTTCAGTCCAAAATGCTTGTGGTAAATTATCTTGTGATAGCATAGACATAATCCGCTCTTGGATGGTCCTATTCATTCATTCCACAACACCATTTTGTGCAGGGGTATAAGGAGCTGTAAACTCACGCTTAAGTCCCCTACTTGAATAGATGTCTGTAAACTCTTTGGAGACATATTCTCCACCATTGTCTGAGCCAAATCTTTCAACTTATGTTCAGATTGAATTTCAACACTCGATAAGAACTTCTTGAAGCAAGAAAATGTCTCATCTTTACACTTCATGACATAAACCCAAACATGCCATGTTGCATCGTCAATGAATGTAACATAATAGGACGCACCACCATGGGATTTAGAAGGCATAGGCCCACGTAAATCACTATGCACAAGCTCTAAGGGTTTTATTTCTTTGTCAAAAGAATGTGTACGATGTGTCCATGTTTGCTTTCCATATTGACAATTCTCACAAAAGGGAAAATAAAAAAATGACAAAGATGGTAAGTAGACCAAACGAGAGAGTGTCTCCATTCCTTGATTTGACATATGTATTAACCGGCTATGCCACAAAGCAACGGTTGGCAGCTCGGTTACAGAAAGAACATTGATTTTATCAGATACATAAAGAGGATAAAGTGAACCAACTTTAGAAGCATGGGCTATAATAAGATGACCCTTTGCAACACGCCAAGACTGCTGATGAAAAGTGACTTTGTAACCCAAGTCATCAAAACTTCCAATCAAAATCAGATTATGGACATGACGCACATTATGGATGATAAACTTCACCCCATTTTCCATAACCATGTCAATATCACCTACGCCAACAATGTCACAAGAGTAAATGTCACCAAGTGTAACAGAGCCAATGGTTTCCTCGTATGTAGTAAACCAATGCCTATGAGGTGTGACATGCAGCGAAGCACCCAAATCAAGAATCCATGTATGGGATACTTCACCACTAACAAGGAGTTCAATTGGCATAGAACTCTGTAAAGATAGATTTCCTGTGCATTAGAAAAGACATCATTATTTTCAATCAACATGTTAATGTCTTGTGCATCGCTGTCATCCTGAACTATGTTCAGTTCTTCAATCTTGACCGCACTCTTTGGTTTCTCCTCTTTATCATCATAATATTTGCCTTTACCTTTGCCCTTCTCTTTGTCACGCTTCCAAGCATAACAATCCTTCTTTATGTGACCAAACTTATCACAATAATATCATTGAACATTGCGGCAACCACGAGACTTTGATCTCCCATTTGATGGATCTCTATTGCCCTCTTTCTTGGATTCATGTTCCAAAGAACAGCCCTTATGTTGCTTATCATCCCTTTGCACATAATGAGATTTGCCATGATGCGAGCTAGTCATGGTCTTCTGACGCATCTCCTTTGACAAAAGTACACTAGCTAGTAACATCACCATACTTTAGTGTACCATTAGGAGTAGAGTTACTAACAGCTGTGCAAAAGATATCCCAAGAGGGTGGCAACAAACAAAGCAAAAAGATTGCTTTCATCTCATCATCAATGGTCATGTGCTGTGCACGAATCTGGGCAAAAAGAGAATCAAAATAATTAATATGGCTGGCAACACTAGCTAACTCCTTCATACGAAGGTTGAAAAGTTTTTGTGTCATAATAATCAATATTTAATTCTCCTAAATGATTTTCTCATGTTAAAGTGATCATTTAATATGGGGAAGTGCCAGGGGAGAAAAAGCTAGAATATTGGTTAAGCTAGCAGACCGGCCACAGTAGGGATCTCAAGGAGGAAAAATAGGGATCCAAAGGGGGGGCCATCTGCAAAAGAGCCATGTGCAACAATGGGCTAAAAAGACCTAAGGTTCAGCCCATTAAGACTTCCAAAATGCTAAGGTTCCAAAATTCAAAGGTAGTGTCCAAAGGTCAACCCTAGGGGAAATTGGATGCTTTGTGTGTGACCAAAAAGTCTTTTCAAATCCCTACATAGGAGGGGGCGAGCCTTGGGAGTAGGGGATGAGAGAGAAAGTCACACACACACACACATACTCCCTTTACACAAAGGAATTATAGACACATGTCAGCTCCCTAGCCCAGATGCCCACAAGGTGTGCCCAATTCCTATTGGATGGCCTTGGAGGTGGACCAATGAGAATTAGGCTAGAGTAAATCTAGTTTAATTAATTTAAAAACACTTAATAAAAGAACCAATGAGAATTAAGTCCTCTAGAAGACTATTGGACAGTCTCCCAAGGGGTCCAATGAGCATTCAGCAGCCCAATGGCTTGCTTGATTCCTATTGGCCAGGAGGCAAAGGGGTCCAATGAGAGTTTAATTGAATTATTAATTAACCTAAATCTCTCACAAAAGGGAAAATGGGGACACATGTCAGAAGGCTATCACTTATGATGCTTAATAGTCATTGGCTTGACTTGGGGAGGGCCAATGAGGGTTGAGCAAGAGCAAATAGCAATAGGGCTCGCCCAAGAGAGAGAGGGGGCTGATTTTTGCAAGGCATTATCACACACACACTCACACAATCTCATGTGTAAAGAAAGAGAAGACTATCTCTTCCCAAGCTTTAATGGAGAGCTCATCACCTACTCCAAGCTTGTGAGATAGAAGCCTACATTGACACACTCTTGGCATGTGGATGCAAATCCAACCAAGATCCAAGCTTCAATGCATTCTCATCTCCTCTACCAAGCTAATTACTAAGCTAAGCTATGCTAATATGAGTGATTATGTGAGGAGATGTACATCTTTCTCATAAGATACTCCTTCTTCCTCTCAATCTACTCTCATACCCTGCTAGCTCTCACCATCTTCGAAGGTGTGTGAGGTCTTGGGTTTGAGACCGGGGATAATTAAAGTTGTGTTTGCTAAGTGTTTTGCTTGGTACATGAAGCTTTCATCTTCATTGCACTAGCTAGTCTTGAAGGAACACAAAGAATTGTATTGTACAATGTCTCTCTTGAATGGAGAAACCATAATACAAAGCCTTTTGGAGGGGGGACCGGCTCCATGCAAATCCGGTCCTCAACTGTTGTCAATTGCTTAATTTCTCTCTCTTTTGAAAGTATTGTTCATGCTATCTAACTAGGTGTTATGATTTTTGTTGCTCTCTCCACCGAAGCACTCTTGCAATTCTCATTAGGAATCTATTCTAATGAAATGCCCACTATGTTCATGCTAATTTCCGCTACACACACACAAGTTATTAGGCCATTAAATGTTACATTTTGCATCAGGAAAACCTTATTATTAGCTGTATCCTTTTCGTAAGTGTCACATAATTTCTGCCATCAAGCATGAGCAGTCTCGTATTCTAACACTAAAAAGTACACCGACTCACCAAGGTGCAGTCTAATCGTAGACCTGCATAGCTCATCAAGCTCCTCCCACTGAAACTGAGTCATGTGCATATCTTCAGTTCTAGCCGCATAGGTAATAGGCAACTTTTGCTTCTTTTGGACAAGCACATCATGCATTTGGTTCTTCCAAAGCTGAAAATTAGTGCCATCAAAATTCTTTATGACATAAATGTCACGGTCTTTTCTAGTAGACATGGTGATAAAACTACCAAAAGATTCTGGGAAAATTTTGGCAGAGTCTCCTTTGTATTTGGGACTATGTCAACCAAAATACGAGACAAAATGACCAAGTATGTCACTCACAAAGCATAAAAGAGGGCAATGCCTCTGAAAAGCACACTGTATAGAGACCAACTAAGACACATAAGCTATTAACCTGACCATAGACCGCCAACTCGGCATCAAAAGCACCTATACCACTCTATACATGTCCTATGGTGAGGCCTCATAAGGGATGCTCAACGTAGTTTATGCAGCAAAACGTATAGCCAAGTCTCAGAAATGGCTATCTTTTGGACCAAGTCTCAGGAATGGTCGGCATTGCCGTACTAGCCAAAATATGGCTCCACAAAAGTACAATGGCAATATCCACAAAAACTTACGAGTCTATCATGACGCTCAAACAAGCGTCAAAAGCATGTGCATGCAAATAAACATCCCTACGGGGAGTCAAACCTCTCTCAAAAGAGCTCAAACACTGTCAAAAGTGTCAACATATGCATGTACGCATAAAAAATTGCTCCCACTGGAATTAGAGTATTGCAAGCACTGAAACCTATAGCCTATGAGTCAATGCCGATGTTTTAGCTGAAGCCGAGATCGAGGTCAATAAGCACAGAGAAAGCTAACCAAGCTGCTCTATGTACTTGTACCTGTACATGTATCTGTAGTCAAAGAAGAAAATGCCGTCAAACTCCCACTCTGTGTGTGTATATGAGGCCACTCCAAAAGAGGCTACACACTCCCAAATGAACCGTGGGCTCTTGTAGATGGAAGAGACTGCAACAATGGTACCTGTAATAACTGGCTATGGAAGCTCTGCAGCACAAACTACCAAAAGAGGGCTAAAAAATTCAGCTCCTGAACTGTAGCTCGAATGGGGTTTCTGATGGCTTGAATGGATTTGAAAGAGGGGTAAAACCTTAGGACACTTGCTAGAAACGCTCTTGGAAAGCTGAATTTGCTGATTCCAAAATCGGAATCCTGTTTGCACTCTTGAAAGTGCATGCACACGTGGAAATGATTTGGGGAGTGAGATGGCTCTGATACCAGATGAAGGGGAGGACCCGGGAGCACATTAGAAGCATAAGAAGAAGCACAGACTCACACACTCACCACCATAGCTATACACACAGGTTGGAGATGGAGAGCCAACACGTACAGTGCGCACCCTTTCTTTCTTCTGTATGCTATGCACTAAGGCACAATAAACATTGTACTTAGTGTTATTGGCTCACACAAGTGTATAGCTGTACACTTAGAGTTAGTAGCAGTTAGTGACGGGCGGTCAGCCACATGGCCATTAAACCTAACAGCTCCAAATGCAAGGTATGCCACTACTATGGTGCCATTTGTACAACCAGAAGAATTGACGTGCGCTTTTGAATTGTGCACCACAACCATTCGACCAAATATACGAGAAGAGACTGAGATGCGGCGTTCACAAAGGAATCTATCATGCTGCTGGAAACAATTTTGCACAAACTGCGCACTGTGTGAGCGATCATCACTGATGTAGAAATGGTACTCACGTATGATCACTCGTGAGTCCTCAGAGCTCTCCACTCTATCAATTGCCGCCTCTACATGACGATAAGATATATGGACAAGGATTGCCACTTTCAAGAGCATTTTAAAATGTTAGAGTGAATGAAACAATGCAATTGCATAATGTGGCTAAAAATGCAAAGCAGATGTAAAGTTATCAAACTATTATCATTTATACTTTCTCAGAGAAGTAGTATTCAGACTGGATCTCCTGCTGTGGAGAAAAGGTGTAGTTCTCTGTGAAATCCACGACAAAGACCACAATGCCAATCGAGAAGGCGGAGAGGCAAGCACAAAACTGACGATCTTGCCACTTTGCGCGATGCACATGCTGCACATATGGATACACAGCAGACCTAAAAGCCTGCATGATATGTAAGGACGTGGTGCAGTATGAGATGTGCAGCACAGGTCCCTCTCGCGCATGAATTGCACATACCAAGGCTTGCAAGCCTTGAAAATGCGCTGACCAATGCTAATCTCAAGGTGGGCATCCTAGAATGCATGAAAGAGCTGACTCTGTGTAATCTCTAGGATCATAGCACAGTGCTCTTGTCAAATTGCCTATTTGAAGTCTGGCAAGGCGTGACAATTCTCTTCCCATAAACTGTGCTATGAGCTCTCTCATGTGTGAATCTAGAATGTGTGAGCATTGTGGAGTAGGTCCACTGCTCACCCATAGCTCATCACTATGTCCCAAATCAAGTGGCTGTCTCCTAAGGCATCCGGCACGCAAGGTGGGCCGGCGAATGCACAACACATGAGAAGTGGCTCGAGAAATACCTGTGACGGATGTAGCCACGACTGCTGTAGTGAGTATGTGATCCCTTGATCCTTGTGGAGATAGTGCAATGTAAGAGCGTCTGACACTATCTACTATTGCCACCGTAGCGCGACCAGTCCTCGGACTACGGATCTTGATAGCTTTGCGGGCCTCAACAACAACACAAGGTGTCACAACAAATGCTCAAGCACTTGAGTGCATGGGGAGAGATCAATGTCGCTAAAGTAGGTGTTTGCAATGATGGCTGCATGATATTTGGCTCCTGACGCGCTAAGTGAGCGTCCCATCGCTGAGAGCAAGCGAGGGAGATCCACTCAAAGAAATGAGGCGACTGTGCTACATCGATGGACTGCCGAAATGCTCCAAGGCTAGCGACACCATGTGAAACTCCCCAAAGGCACCCACCGTGGGGGGTGTGAGCTCGCCAGCGGGGGGTGACCTCTCTCCTAGTGGGATATTGAGGAAAATGTTAGAGGCACGGAGCAAGGGGAAGAAGGCAAAAAGCTAGGCGATAGAGGGAGAGACGAAGAATCACCCTCATACGACAGTACATGCATGTGAATACCCCGAGATTCCTTGATCATAGGGCTTGTAGTGGGCTCTTGCAGCACATCCGCACGTAAACTTGCTCTAGAGCGTTGCTTGCATTCTGGATCTTTGCATCAATTTTCTTTCGCATGGGCAATGCTTCCGCATCTCGAACTTTGTGGACAGGGTCTTTGTGCTGTCTATCTTGCTTTCGCGGCCTTCGTGATATTGTGAACCCATGCATATTTAGAAAAATGAATGTTAGAGTAGTTAGTGATTGAATGAAAAGAGCATAAATGCTCCAAACTCACAAACTCACTCAAGCTCAAACTCTCAAATGAAGTGCACTAAAAAAAACAAAGTTTATATACATTATCTCCCTAATGTAATCTAAAAAGGTGTAAATTTGGATAAGATTGCACCAATCATATTTTAAATAAATAGTTTATATAAAAGTGTAATTATCTTTTAAGGAGGTTGACTTATGTTAAGTGATTTAAAAAAAAAAACTATATTAAAAAACTATAATGCTTAAGTCCTCATCCAATAGTAATTAAAATAAATAAAAATTTAATAATAATCATAATATTTTAAAATAATAAAATAAATAAAAAATTTAAATTTAAATTTTTATAGTTATCTTTTAATAATTATGATATGTAATCTATATAATTTAAAGATATAAATAAATGATGTAAATAAATATATATAAATAAAGATATAAATAAATGATGTGGCTATGAGGTGGCCATGCATGGATGACATGGCCAGTCTATATGGCAATATGATGTGGCGGTCAAAGCCTCTTTAACTGCCATGTCATTATGTGACATGGCAAAATGGTGACATGGAATGTTTATGTGGCAAAAAGGTGGATGATGAGTTGGAGAGTTGATAATGTGTCATGCTTAGTGGATTGTGAGGTGGCGGGTGATGTGGCAAGCCATGCAAGCACCACGGACAAGTGTCACGTGAGATGGTGGATGACATGGCATCTAATGTGAGGTGGTATGCAAGGTGGCAGTTGAGGTTGGTGGATGAGGTGGCATTTAGGATGATGTGTCACACCAAGTGTGAAGTCAAACTTTTGACTATGGTGATGCGGAAGGTGACATGGGATGATGACATGGACTTTTGGTGATATGGTAGCATCCTTATATGACATGGAATAGACAAGTAGGATTGGGAGAAAGAGACCAAGCCATGAAATATGGAAAAGTATCAAAATTTCTAAGCTTGACACTTTACCAAACCTAAGGAGCCACACCTTAAGTTAATTGTGGAAGTGAAAAAATTAAAACAATAGAAAAATACCTTTCTCTAACTCAAATTGACTCAATTTTTTTTCATGAGTACTTTATGATGAAAGCTATAAAGATACATGAAAATCAAATTGAGTGGGAATATAAATTATTTATTATATTTTTTTAAAAACTCCCTGAAGATCCTCTTAACAGTCTTTGCTATTTTTCGGGCTAGATCTAAACAAAATGAACCGTTAAAGATTCTAATTTTTTACATCGTCACATTCTACAGGTTGTAAACAGTCAAACGATTGTTGGATCTTGAAAAATTATCTATACATCATTAGAGATCTAGTGTAAAAGATTAAGGATTTTTATCACAATGATTTTAACAAAAAAAATTAAACAATAATTACATAGACCCAAAAATTATTAAAAAATCAAGTTAAATTGTTTGTCAAGTGAATAGTTGATGTGCAAAAGGACAAGTCAGGAGAATAAATTCATATAAAGATATAGACAGTTGTTCATCAAGGTTACAGTGTTGTGACAGGGCGTGACATGTTGGACCAAAGTACTTCTTGGACACTAAATTTTTTATTTTCGTTGAAAAAAATTGAAGATCGGAGCATTTCATAGTGTTTAATACTATGCATTTTGTGTGGCCACCAAATCTTGCCGCTAAAAAGTACATGCAAGCAAGTCAAATATACATAATAGTGTGGAAAAACAGACTATTTTTTGATAATTCTGCTAAGGGCCACTACTGAAAGTGGGTACACCCTATCATGCATACACCTGATGTGACATTTAATGGCCTAGTAACTTGTGTGTAGTGGAAAATAGCATGAACATAGTGACCATTTCATTAGAATAGATTCCTAATGAGCATAACAAGAGTGCTTGGGTGGAGAGAGCAACAAAAAGCATAACACCTAGTTAGATAGGCATGAACAATACTTTAAAAGAGAGAGAAATTAAGCTATTGACAATAGTTGAGGACCGGATTTATATGGAGCCGGTCCCCCCTCCAAAAGGCTTTGTATTATAGGTTTCCCCCATCAAGAGAGACATTTTACAATACAATTCTTTGTGTTCCTTCAATAACTCGCTAGTGCAATGAAGATGGAAGCTTCAAGCACTAAGCAAAACACTTATAAAACACAACATCAATTCCCTCACGGTCTCAGACCCAAGACCTCACACACCTTCGAAGATGGTGAGAGCTAGCCGGGTATGAGAGTAGATTGAGAGGAAGGAGTAGTCTTAAGAGAAAGATGTACATCTCCTCACATAATCACTCATATTAGCATAGCATAGCTTAGTAATTAGCATGGTAAACGAGATGAGCATGCGTTGAAGCTTGGATCTTGGTTGGATTTGCATCACAAAGCCAAGATTTGTTGGTGTAGGCCTCCCTTCTTACAAGCTTGGAGTAGGTGATAAGATTTCCATTAAAGCTTGAGAAGGAGAGAGAGAGTCTTCTTGCTTCACACATGAGCTACTGTGAGTGTGTGTGGAATAATGCCTTTGAGAATTCTGCCCCCTCTCTCTCTTGGTCGACCCCTCTTCCCTTTTACTCATGCAGGCACCCCATTGGCCCATGCCAGGCTTAGCCAATGAAAATTGAGAGGCATACGTGATAGCCTTCTGACATGTGTCCCCCTTTCCCCTTTTGTGAGATATTTACGTAATTAATTAATGCAACTAAACTCTCATTGGACTCCTCTGTCTCCTAACCAATAGGAATCAGGCAAGCCATTGGGCTGCTGAATGCTCATTGGACACCTTGGGAGACTGTCCAATAGTCTTCTAGAGAGATTAATTCTTATTGGTTCTTTTATTAAGTGTTTTAAAATGAATTAAACTAGATTTACTCTAGCCTAATTCTCATTGGTCCACCTCCATGGCCATCCAATAGGACTTAAGTGCACCTTGTGGGCATCTGGGCTAGGGAGCTGACATGTGTCCCTCATACCCTTTGTGTACAATAATCTTGTGAGTGTGTGTGGGTGTTTCTCTCTCATCCCCTACTTGCAAGGCTCGCTCCCTCCTATGTAGGAAGCATAAAGACTTTTTTGTACACACACAAAGCATCCAATTTTCCTAAGCTTAACAATTGGACACAACCTTTGAATTTTGGAACCTTAGCATTTTGGAAGTATTCATCGGTTGAACCTTAAGGTCTTTTAAGCCCATTGTTGCACATTGCTCTTTTACAGATGGCCCCCCCTTTGGATCCCTATTTTCCCTCCTTTGGATCCCTACTATGGCCGGTCTGCCAGCTTAACCAATATTCTAGCTTTTTCTCCCCTAGCACTTCCCCATATTAAATGATCAGTTTGACATGAGAAAATCATTTAGGAGAATTAGATATTAGTTATTATGACATTACCTCTCTCTTGAAATCATAGTCGTCCTCGACTATGTGGTAGAGAAGATAAAGCCTATTCATTAGTCCTTTTTCTAGCGGGTAGAGGATCCCTATCTTACCCTACGACATCATTCCAAAATGGATGACTAATCCATTTGGCGCTTGAGAGCCTAAGGCTGCCACAAGCATGTATGCACATTAGTCCTATCAGTCTTCCATAGTAGAGCGACAAGCTCTACTTGGTGTTTCTGAGATGTCGTCTTCGCAAACTTGATTCTAAGCATGCATACTACTTCTCACATTTGTGCACAATAAAGAAAAAGAGAGTCTTATAAGACAAAAAATTTGTTCATTTTAACCATTTTACATTTTCTTACTCTAGGGAAGCATTGTGAGCATTGACAAGGTTTAGGTTATCCTTTAATTGTATACCTTGCATCCATCTAGCATCTTCAAAAGGATAATTCTTAAACATAATAAGATATCATCAGATAGTCTTACCACCTCTTAATACCTTGTCTCCATGTCGGAGAATGGACTTGGGCTGCAACACCTCTTCTTGGTCCTTGATCTCCGGTGGGTCTTCAATAGTTGGTTCTTGAGGTGGCTCTCCTTTGTAAGGCTTTAGTAGACTCACATGAAAAGCATTGTGTATGAGCCAATGGCTGGGCAACTTGAGTTGTTAGGCCATCTCATTGATTGGTCTGAGAATCTGGAAGGTACCATAGTACCTTTTTTGCTAACTTAGCATAGTACTTTTGGTATCCCGTAGGATTCTTGCCCGCTGTGTGCCTTAATCGAGCCTTGGGAAATTTAAGTAAGACCCAATTATTTTCTTTAAAGGCTTGGGCTCTTCTGTGCTTATCAGCAGTAGCCTTTTGCCTTTGCTATGAGATAGAGATAGAATTCTTAATCTTTTGAAAAGATTCTTGTAGGTCTTGACTATACTCATCTGCAACGAAGATCTTCCCGTGTACCTTAAGTACCAGGGGACTTTTTGATCTTCCCTCAATTACCTCGAAAGGTGCTTTTCCTATGGAAGTATGTACAATGCTATTGTAGGCATACTCCACTAAGGGTATGTACTTCTCCCATTGGTACCTTTGATCTACTTCCGTTACATAGGCTTTTGCTAGATCAAGAATTGTTAGGTTAGCTATTTCACTTTGGCCATCTGTTTGCGGGTGATAGGCCAAAGAGAAATTTAGCCTTGTCCCTAAATTCTCAAAGAGACCCTTCCAAAAATTACTGGCCATTCTAGGATCTCTATCCAACACTATGGACATCGGCAAGCCATGGTACTTGAAGATTTGTGATATGAAGAGGGTTGCCATTTGATTCGCTTTGATAGTCTTTTTGACAGGTATAAAATGAGCTTGTTTACTGAACCTGTCTACTATCGTCCATATTCCCATATTCCCATGGATAGACTTAGGCAATCCAAAGATAAAATCCATGGATATGCTCTCTCATGGTGAATTAGGGATCGACAAAGGTTGAAGCAATCCGGGTTGCTTCCCACTATGAAACTTCCTCTTTTGGCATACCACACATTTAGAAACATACTCTTGTATGTTTGCTTTGATGGTAGACCAATAGAAATATGTTTCAATCCTTTTTAGGGTAGACTGAATCCCTCTATGCCTCACATAAGGAGCATCATGAGATTCATTCATTACTTTCTCACGTAGTGAGTTAGTAACGATGATGGGAGCAAAGCGAACCCCGAACCCCGATGGCCTCTAAAACACCGGGGACCGAATGGCGCGCCTCGAGCCTGTCATGGTAAAGCAAATAGGGGGCACCACATAGCTTCAGTGGCTAGGACGCAAACAACACACCACCATAACAAAGTTTTCATCCAAGAGAGATGGATGCTTGGGAGTAATGATGAAAAGGAAAGGGAATGAGATCGAGAGAGAGAGAGAGAGAGAGAGAGAGAGAGAGAGAGAGAGAGAGAGAGAGAGAGAGAGAGAGAGTGAGGGAGGGGGTATAGCGGCTTAGTACTTAGGCATCACAAAAGGATGGCGAATCCGCACACCCTTCACACATACACAAGCTCACTCCAAAACACAAGACTAGGTGGCGATTCCGCACACCTCACATGGGCAAAACATTGCAAGAAAACATACTCACAAAACCTCAAGCTTTATTTAGAGAATTAGGCGATGAAATGGGGAGCATAGGGTAGGGGAATGAGAAGGGAGAGAGTGGTAGAGCACATGGCGGATAGGTGGGAGTTGATGGCGAAGACTCGCACGAGGATTATGGCCATCATCCTTCATTTAGTTGCCCTTCATCTTCCATAGCCAAGGGTGTAGAGGTCATGCTCAAGACAAGCATGGTGATTGCGGTGATGGTGATGGTGTGGGTGTGTGTGTGCACTAGGCACACACAGTGCATAGTGTGTTCTTTGGTGATGTTGTGTGTGTCCTTAGTGTGATGGTGACTCCTCTTTATATAGGGGAGGAGGGGGGAGAAATTCTAGAATTTAGAAATGAAGAAATCATTATCTACATAGGCGATGTGACTGTGGGCCCCACTTGTCTGGCTGTGTGTATATATGCCAGAACAGCAGTCTCATGAGAGAGAGACTAAGGGAGAGAGATGGGTTGATGAAAAAAAGTGAGAGTTGACATGGAGAATAAAGTAATTACAAGAGGGGAGAGAGGGGAGTGTGTTTAGAGGTGAATCTGTGTGCAGATGTGTGTGAACACAAGAAAAATCAGGTAACCACCGGGTGGGGATGGGTCTGTGGGCACCTTTTTCAGTGAAACTGAGTGTGTGTGAGTGTGGGGGAGGTTATTTAGCTACAAGACAAGAGACATGGCGCCCTTTAGAGAGAGAGGGGGGTATTTGGGTCATGGGATATGATAGGAGAGAGAAAGAGGGGGTGGGGTATACTATTTTGGAAGATAGGGTAAGTTGCATGTGAGTTGGTGCATTATTGGTGAGTTATAATGCATTATTGGTGAGAGGTGGGGTAGCTTGAGGGGAGAGAGAAAGGAGAAAGGACAAGGGGAAGAGAGAGGTGGTTGACCTTTTGAGTGGAGGAGAGGAAAAGGGACACATGGCGGGGGAACAATGAAGAAAAAAGAGGCAAGGTGGGGATGGGCTACCCCGCAGGCATGAGGTGGCCTATTGTACCTTTCTTATATATTTACATAATCATACTTTATTTTTTTCTTACTTTTTTCCAATGCCTTTTATCACTCCCTCGCTAAGAGGGGGTTTTCATGGGGTGGGGACGAGAGAAGAGGGGTATGGGAGCTTGGCTTGTGAAAAGCCCCCATCATTAGCCCTCCCCTTTTGGCTAGAGGCATTCATGTCTCTAGCTCATCTGTTTGATCATTATCGTCAGAGGTGGGGGCGGATGGTGTGTCCTCATCTGGAATGTCAATTGGTGGAGCCTGGTCAAATCGAAGAAAATAAGTTTTAAGTCGCCAACCATTTACCCTGGTTTTATGAAGTTTTTCATCAGCCTCCATAAGCTGGTAGCTTCCATTGGCATACTTTCTCCTGATGATGAAAGGACCTTCCCATCGGAGTAGGAGTTTCTTATCCTTGCGCGTGTCGAAGCGATTGTCATAGCGGAGCACCAACATTCCTTTCTTCAATTCTTTTTTCCGGAGATGCTCGTTAAAACTAAGCCGTCTATGTTCTGCTTGTGCTGCATAATAATTTATTGCTTCTTCTCTGTCCAGCTGCAGTCTTTCCAAGTTGATGATGTGATCTCTCAAATGCATGTTGGGATGTTGAAGCTGGCTTGCCATTACTTTGAGACTTTGTAGTTGCACTTCAATGGGCAAGATTGCTTCCTTACCAAATACTAGATGATACGGTGTGAATCCCAAGGATGTACGAAATGAAGTTCTGTAGGCCCATAAAGCTGGTAGTAGATACTTATCCCAGTCTCCAGGATGATTGTTTACCTGCTTGGTAATAATTTTAGAAACCATTCCATTTACCTTTTCAACTAGGCCATTACATTGAGGGTAATATGGTGACGAGTGCCTCCATGTAATGCCCAGTTTCTGCATTAATTCTCCTACCAAGTCTGCTCTGAAACCTGGCCCTCTATCAGAGATGATCTCTAAAGGTGTGCCAAACCTACAGCATATGTGCTCATAGATAAATTTAGCTACCTCTACCGCTGTGATTCTAGTGGTGGCTATAGCCTCTGCCCATCTAGTCATGTAGTCGACCCCCATGATAATGTAGAATTTTCCTGAGTTGGCCCTAGGTAATGGCCCAATGGCCTCAATACCCCATTTTTCAAATGGGCCATATGAGAGAATAGGTGTTTGTGGTTCAGGCATAAGTGACCTAGTGCCGGTCTTTTGACACAACTTACACGTTTTGCACCAGTGGTGTACATCACGGTTGAGGCTAGGCCATATGAAGCCTGCCTGCAAGATTTTCCTACTTGTTATGTCTAGGGAAAAGTGACCACCACAAACCCCGTCGTGACAACTAGCAATTACTCCCGTGATTTCCTGAGAGAGAGGGACCTTCCTGAGTATTTGGTCCTTACCCTTACAGTACAAACCATCATTGATGAGTCGATACCTTGTGGCCTTCCGCGTCAGCCATTGCTTATGTCCCTTTGTTAAATCTGATGGGCATTCTCCTATTTCCAAAAAATGCATGATGTCAGGCACGGCATCACTGCCTTGAAATAGAGGGAGCTTTAGCTTTATTGCTCCAACCACCACTTCCTGTAGTCTTTCACTTGCTAGGGCATCTGCTTCTTGGTTTTGAGCCCTTGGGATATGGTGTATTTGAAATTCTTCAAACTTACCCAACAAGGTTTTTACACCACTTAAGTGAGTCCTTAAACTAGGATTCTTGCATGTCCATGCTCCATTTACTTGCCTTACCAGAAGTAGAGAATCCCCAAATACATTAAGGCGTTGTACACCTTGTGAGACGCACCATTGTAGACCCTTGGTTAGTGCTGCATACTCAACTTCATTGTTAGAATGTGAATCTAACAATTGGCCCAACGAAAATACCTTTGTCCCTTTGTCATCAAAGACCACTATGCCTGCAGTTGCTTTTTCGGACGCTCGCTGGTAGGCTCCATCAAAGTAGAGAGAGTATGCTCCTTCTACCATCGGTGGTACTGGAGGTAATCGGACTTCTCCTTCCTTAGATTGCTTCTCCTTCCCTTCAAAGACTTGGTAGGTCATGAGTCCCCCCAAACTTGCCCTTGTCGTGCTTTCTACCTGTACCGTGTAGCAAACTCTTGCAGACGAACTAGCCATTTAGTAATTCTAGCAGACACATCCATGTGTTGTACAACATAGGGAAATATTTCATCCGTGGTTAGAATCACAAATTGCTTAGGCAGCAAATATGACCTAAACTTTGTAGTTGCAAATCTAAGAGCTAGGACTAAGTGTTCCACATGGGTGAAACCTTTCTCTCTTGCTGTCATCATTTGACTAGAGAAGTAGATTGGCCTCATGAAAGATGTCTTCATATCCTTTTGGAGTAGCACAGCCCCCAATGAGTCATCACCAACACTTGAGGTGACATAGAATTTTTCATCCCACTTAGGTGGTGAGATAGTTGGCAGAGTGGGTAAGACCTCCTTTACCTTGTTGTAGTGATGTTCGCTTTCCTCGTCCCAAGTGAAAGTTGATCTTTGAGTGAGTTGTTGCAGTGGTAGAACAAGTTGTGATAGTAGATGTATGAATCTACTTAAGTACCTCACCTTCTGTAGAAAAGAGACCAGTTGATGTGCGGTCGTTGGTGAAGGTAGGGCTATGAGTGCGGACACCTTACTTGGGTCGGCGTTGATACCTTTTGCTGAAATTTCATGGCCTAGTAGAATGACTTTACTCTCCCCAATGTGGCATTTATCCACATTTAATTGCCCACCTAAGCTCTGCAAACTGGCCAAACCTTCAGTTACCTTTTCTAAATGTGAAATACGGGAGCTATATATACAAAAATCATCAATGAACACTCTTATGGATGTTCCAAAGAACGGTTGAAAAACATATGTGACATATCTTTGGAATGTGGCAGGTGCATTTGTCAGACCAAATGGAATAACCCTGTATGCAAAACAACCCCATGGCGTGATAAAAGTGGTTTTTAGCTGATCTTCCAAGGCTATGCGTATTTGAAAGTATCCAGAATAACCATCACAGACGGTATAGCATTCAAAACCCGCTACTTCATTCAGAATTTCATCCAAGAAAGGGAGAGGAAAGTGGTCTCTCTTTGTAGCTGCATTTAGTGGTTTGTAGTCAACACAGACCCTCCACTTACCATTCTTTTTAGGCGTCACCACTACGGGTGACACCCATTCTGAGTTTTCTATGGGATGGATGAATCCCGCCTCCAGCAGTTTCCTTACCTCGGCCAAGAGTGCCTTTTCTTGTATGACCCCCAGTCGTCGTAGCTTTTGCACAACTGGTTTTACCCCTTCCTTCAGCTTAATATGATGTTCCACCATTGTAATGCCTGTGATTCTTTCATAGTTGTCAATGAACAGGTTAGGAAATCCCATCAACATTTGCAAAAAACTATCTTTCTCCTCAAGTGTTAATTTCGTAGACAACATACCCTTCAACCTACTTCCTCCTAGGCCAGGTGATTTTCTCTCCTCTTCATTGGGTTTCCCTTTTGGTGATGGATCACCAGTTGTGCTTACCCTTTGTGGATCCTTCATAATGATACCCATCACATCAATGGAACTGTCACTTTCTTCGGTGGATGTGGTCTCCTCCTCAGAACTGGAAGATTCGCTAGTGGTTTCATCTGCCGATGTTTCCAGATTCATTTGCTTCTGCTTGCCAATCCTCATGTCGTAGTAGATTGTCTCCCCTTTCTTAACGGTCATGCGCAAAAGGCCAGTACCGCAGTCCTGTTTTGCCTTCATGGCCATCAACCATGGCCTTCCCAAAATTAGTGGATAGCCCTCCCCCTTAGTAGGCATTACAAAAACATCTACCTCTACCTCAGTGTTGAAAGCTTTTATTTTCACGGCACTTACCACACCCACACACTTTACTTTTGCGTTGTTTGCCATCTTTGCCTTGCATGGAGAAGGCCTGTCAACCTCGAGCCCTAATCGAAGCATCATAGCTTTGCTCATTACACAGATTTGTGCACCTCCATCAATGTAGGTGTTTCCAACCCTCTTTCCTTTTATGTTTATCTCGACAATTGGAAGGATGTCATCCATGTTGCATCCCGAAATTGCTCCGGCTACCTTTGTTTTGGAGCGTCTTGTACTTACCATTTTAGACCATTATTGCCTTACTTTTGGTGCAAGATGTAGCAGTTGTGGCCATGTAATCTTCGGTCCTTGCTCTGCCACATCCAATGTTAGATCATAGGGCTTAGAACTTTCCCCTAGCTGGAAGTCGGTGATGCTCAATTTCCGTCGTGGCCTGGATGGCCTCTTGCTAGTTTCTCCTCTCATGCTTCTCTCATCATCTGATTGTGTAGCTTTCTCCCTCCTAACTCTTTTCATAGTCATGGCTTCAAGTGGTTCTAAAAAGGTTACCTTCTCCTTACCCTTGTCCCTCTCCTTTGCTCTGGGTGGATCCACTACTACGGCTTTTCCTTTCTCTTCTAGCCTTATGATGTTTACAGGGCGATCAGGTGGTGGGGCTGGTGGAAGAGGTGGGATGGATGCTTGTAGTGGTGTCTGGGGTGGACGTAGAATTTGTGTTGGTGGGGGTGGTGCTTGGGGTGGGGGTGTTCTTTCTCTAGGGGGTGACAATTGGTTCCTCCTACCTCCTCTATTATAGTTTTGTCATGGTTTGGGACAGTAGTACATACCGTGACCGTCTTCTCCGCAGTTGTAGCAATGATACTCCCTGTTTTGTCGTCGTGCTCTTCCAAGGTCTTGATCTCTTTCTTGACTCCTCCCTTGTTGTATTAAGTGGACAGAAAAATTCTGCAGCTGGTCAGTAATATGGGCCAACATATCTTGTTGGTCATCTCTTACCCCAAGAGCCGGTGGTGGTGGTATGGTGGTTGTTGTAGTTGCTAGTCGACGCGATGTTCCTACTTCTGTTGATTCGGTTTCCTTGGCTTTCATTCACAGCTTCTTGTCCTTAAGGCGAGCAATCTCAACGGCTAACTCGTACGTAGCCGGGAATCTACCTTTCACCTTTTCCTTGAGAAGCGGCCATAAGCCATGCGTGAACCGATCTTTTTTTAGGAAATCGGGTGCGGCTTCCCCCCTTGCCAGTGACTCAACCAACCGTTCCCACAAATCCACAAATTTGGACTCATAGGTGGCATATTCTAAAAGACCCTCCTGCTTCAAGTCTCTCAACTTGTCCCACAACTTTTCTGAAGTGGTACCTCCCCCAAAGCGCCTCTTAAAAGCGGTTTTTAAGGGTTCCCAGTCATCCTTGGTTGCTTGTGGAAGTGCATTGTACCATGACCTAGCTTCTAGCTTCATGAGATGCTTAAAGATTCTAACCCGGGATTCATCCGTATCTTTGTTGCTCACTACACATGCTACTTCAAAGTCATCTAGGAAGTCTGTTACCAAATCCTCCCCCTTCTTTCCTTTAAATGTTGGAAATGCTACACTTGCCATGATTACTGAGAGAGAGCTAGAAAGACACACTGCTTAACTTGCAAAAGGTTTTTTCTTCTTTACAAGGAGGCGTGTATACCCTCTTATACTAGGACATAGATTAAAACTTCAAACGGTACATTGCCTTGTACCAAAGGTAAGACAAATGATTGATCTGATGCCAGAACCTCAAAAAATCGCTCCCCACCCAGCATGGTGTCAATGACGTGCTGGTAGTGAGCCTTCAAATCCAGTATTACCTTGATTGAGCGTACACGTGTTGGTATGTGTGATCTGTCTTGAGGTAGGTTGTACTGATTCATGTGAAGCTTAGAGGTGCTTAGTCACTGTCCAAGCTTGTGGGAGAGGGTGGTGTTCTTTCCTGAAACAAACTCAGTAGATCCCTAGTTTCTCTAGTGAGAGTGTGAGCCAATGATTCCGTTATCTGTGTTGCAGCATCAAGTGCGACTTGAAAACTGACTGTGATAATTACCTCGGTGACTTGAGTTACCCGATTCTCAAAGTAGAATAGTGTTGATTCTCTATTGTGTAGAGCTCCTTCCATTTTGTTGTTGTGGGTTGGTTGTAGGTTGCGGACATGGTTTTGACCTTCTCCTTATTCTTCTTGGCACTTGGCCTATGTATATCCACTGGGTTTGGCGTGTTGGTTGACTCTCCCACTGCAAATCGATTACCATTACGCCTGGCACTCGAGCTTCGATGGAGATACGGAGTTCGTCTAGTTGTGCTTGGATCTCTTCTTCTTCTGTCGTCCAATTAGCAAATCCTGCTAGCCATTCATCCATTCACAATAGTTTAGGGGTTTCAGTCTTGTAAACTGAAGGGTTTCATGAAAAGATCCTCAGTGGGGGCACCAAATGACGGGAGCAAAGCGAACCCCGAACCCCGATGACCTCTAAAACACCGGGGACCGAATGACACGCCTCGAGCCTGTCATGGTAAAGCAAACAGGGGGCACCACCTAGCTTCAGCGGTTAGGACGCAAACAACACACCACCATAACAAAGTTTTCATCCAAGAGAGATGGATGCTTGGGAGTAATGATGAAAAGGAAAGGGAATGAGATCAAGTGAGAGAGAGAGAGAGAGAGAGAGAGAGAGAGAGAGAGAGAGAGAGAGAGAGAGAGAGTGAGGGAGGGGTTTATAGCGGCTTAGTACTTAGGCATCACAAAAGGGTGGCGAATCCGCACACCCTTCACACATACACAAGCTCACTCCAAAACACAAGACTAGGTGGCGATTCCGCACACCTCACATGGGCAAAACATTGCAAGAAAACATACTCACAAAACCTCAAGCTTTATTTAGAGAATTAGGCGATGAAATGGGGAGCATAGGGTAGGGGAATGAGAAGGGAGAGAGTGGTAGAGCACATGGAGGATAGGTGGGAGTTGATGGCGAAGACTCGCACGAGGATTATGGCCATCATCCTTCATTTAGTTTCCCTTCATCTTCCATAGCCAAGGGTGTAGAGGTCATGCTCAAGACAAGCATGGTGATTGCGGTGATGGTGATGGTGTGGGTGTGTGTGTGTGCACTAGGCACACACAGTGCATAGTGTGTTCTTTGGTGATGTTGTGTGTGTCCTTAGTGTGATGGTGACCCCTCTTTATATAGGGGAGGAGGGGGGAGAAATTCTAGAATTTAGAAATGAAGAAATCATTATCTACATAGGCCATGTGACTGTGGGCCCCACTTGTCTGGCTGTGTGTATATATGCCAGAATAGCAGTCTCATGAGAGAGAGATGGGTTGATGAAAAAAAGTGAGAGGTGACATGGAGAATAAAGTAATTACAAGAGGGGAGAGAGGGGAGTGTGTTTAGAGGTGAATCTGTGTGCAGGTGTGTGTGAACACAAGAAAAATCAGGTAACCACCGGGTGGGGATGGGTCTGTGGGCACCTTTTTCAGTGAAACTGAGTGTGTGTGAGTGTGGGGGAGGTTATTTAGCTACAAGACAAGAGACATGGCGCCCTTTAGAGAGAGAGGGGGGTATTTGGGTCATGGGATATGATAGGAGAGAGAAAGAGGGGGTGGGGTATACTATTTTGGAAGATAGGGTAAGTTGCATGTGAGTTGGTGCATTATTGGTGAGTTATAATGCATTATTGGTGAGAGGTGGGGTAGCTTGAGGGGAGAGAGAAAGGAGAAAGGACAAGGGGAAGAGAGAGGTGGTTGACCTTTTGAGTGGAGGAGAGGAAAAGGGACACACGACGGGGCAACAGTGAAGAAAAAAGAGGCAAGGTGGGGATGGGCTACCCCGCAGGCATGAGGTGGCCTATTGTACCTTTCTTATAAATTTACATAATCGTACTTTATTTATTTCTTACTTTTTTCCAATACATTTTATCACTCCCTCCCTAAGAGGGGGTTTTCATGGGGTGGGGACGAGAGAAGAGGGGTATGGGAGCTTGGCTTGTGAAAAGCCCCCATCAATGCATAGTCTATTGCCATTGAGAAGATAACCATTTTGTAAGGTAAATTATTCCTCTTTCTTCTCTAGTGCAAGGGATGAAATCACATCTTTAAAATGGGGATCAATAGCATACTCATCTATCATAGAAGATAGATCATTGTGAGTTGCTATGGGAACACATTCACTCTCGTCCATCTTGAGAGTGCATCGGCTACTTGATTATGCTTGCCAGCAATGTGAGCAATATGAAAATGAAATTGTGAAAGGAAATTTTCCCACCTCATTTGTTTGTCGGAGAGCTTGGTCTGCGTCATGAAGTACTTAAGACTTTGGTGATCCGTCGGTAGAATGAAAGGAGTCCCCAATAAATAGTGCTTCCATGAGTCTAACGCATGTAGAACTGTGAGGAGTTCCTTTTCATATATGTCTAGAGCTTCCTCAACAGGGTCGAGCCTTCGACTTTCGTAGGCTATAGCATACCCTTCTTGGAGCAAAACATCTCCAAGTCAATCACCACAAGTGTCATATTGGACCTCAAATGGCTTTGAGAGATCCAGTAGTGTAAGCACAGGTTGAGAGATAAGCTTTTCTTTAAGCTTTTCAAAAGCATTGTTCTCCTTGATAGACGTTTTTCTTTGTTAGGTCATGTAATGGTCCTGCAATTTGTGATAACTTTTCTATGAAGCTTCTATAGTATGCACACATACCTATAAAGCTTCTTAGTTCATGAAGATTCCTCGGTTTAGGCCATCCATTTATTACCTCTAACTTTGATGGATCCATTTGGATTCCATCTTGAAAGATAATGTGACCTAAATACTGAACATGTAAGAAAAATTCACTTTCCTTTCAATTGACATAAAGTTTATTCTCTCTTAAGACTTGAAATATTACCTGGAGGTGCTGCTTGTGTTCATCTAGTGAATTAGAGTAGATGAAAATATCATCAAAGAACACTCCAGTAAAGGTTCAGTGAGGCCTGAATAGCTTCTCCAGCAACAAGCGGTTGAATGTGGCTGATGCATTGGTCAAGCCAAAAGGCATGATGTCATAATAATCAATATCTAATTCTCCTAAATGATTTTCTCATGTTAAACTGATCATTTAATATGGGGAAGTGCTAGGGGAGAAAAAGCTAGAATATTGGTTAAGCTAGTAGACCGACCACAGTAGGGATCCAAAGGAGGGAAATAGGGACCCAAAGTGGGGGCCATCTGCGAAAGAGAAATGTGCAACAATGGGCTTAAAAGACCCTAGGGTTCAGCCCATTAAGACTTCCAAAATGCTAAGGTTCCAAAATTCAAAGGTTGTGTCCAAATGTCAAAGCTTAGAAAATTTGGATGCTTTGTGTGTGTCCCAAAAGTCTTCAACCATCCCTAAATAGGAGGGGGCGAGCCCTAGAAGTAGGAGATGAAAGAGAAACTCTCTCACACACACACACACACACACACACACACAATCCCCTTTACACAAAGGGAATGAGGGACACATGTTAGCTCCCTAGCCCAGATGCCCCCAAGGTGTACTCAATTCCTATTGGATAGCCTTGGAGGTGGACCAATGAGAATTAAGCTAGAGTAACTCTAGTTTAATTAATTTAAAAACACTTAATAAAAGAACCAATAATAATTAAGCTCTATAGAAGACTATTGGAAAGTCTCCCAAGGGGTCCAATGAGCATTCAACAGCCCAATGGCTTGCCTGATTCCTATTGGCTAGGAGGCAAAGGGGTACAATGAGAGTTTAGTTTAATTAAATAATTACCTAAAGCTCTCACAAAAGGGGAAAGGGAGACACATGTCAGAAGGCTATCACTTATTTTGCTTAATTTCCTTTGGCTAGGCCTGGGGAGGACTAATAGAGCTGTAGCATGAGAATTTAGAAAGGGAAGTCGACCAAGAGAGTGAGGGGGATGATTTTTGCAAGGCATTATCACACATACACTCAAAAAATATCATGTGTGAAGCAAAGAAGACTCTCTCTCCTTCTCAAGCTTTAATGGAAAGCTTACCACCTACTCCAAGCTTGTGAGAAGGGAGGCCTACACAACCAACTCTTGGCTTTGTGATGCAAATTCAACCAAGAGCCAAGCTTCGATGCATGCAAATCTCCTCTATCATGCTAATTAATAAGCTAAGCTATGCTAATATGAGTGATTATGTGAGGACATGTACATCTTTCATATAAGAATACTCCTTCTTCCTCTCAATCTACTCTCATACCCCGCTAGCTCTCACCATCTTCGAAGGTGTGTGAGGTCTTGGGTTTGAGACCGTGAGGGAATTGATGTTGTGTTTGATAAGTGTTTTTCTTAGTGCATGAAGTTTCCATCTTCATTGCACTAGCTAGTCTTGAAGGAACACAAAGAGTTGTATCGTAAAATGTCTCTATTGATGGGAGAAACCATAATACAAAGCCCATGCAAATCCGGTCCTCAACTGTTGTCAATTGCTTAATTTCTCTCTCTTTTGAAGTATTGTACATGCTATCTAACTAGGTATTATGCTTTTTGTTGCTCTCTCAACCCAAGCACTCTTGTTAATCTCATTAGGAATCTATTCTAATGAAATGCTCACTATGGTCATGCTATTTTCCGCTACACACAAGTTACTAGGCCATTAAATGTTACATTGGTATCAAAGCACAAGGTTTCTCTTTTCTTGCTCAAGTAGGGAGGTCGTCAAGCTAGCTATAAATGGTTGGTACTATTAATTGCATGTGAGTAAGTAGAATGAGGATTTTTTAGCCTTGCAATGCCTCTGTCTTTGTGTAGTTAACAAGGCATCACCGTCGAGAGCTATGGTCTTAATAGTGGAGTCCTACGAGACTTGGCTATGGCTTAACCACTATTGAGCTATTAGAAGCTTGAAAAGAGCTGCTGTTGTTTTGGTGTTGAACGACCCTCTCTTCTATTCCTTGCAATTGATGGTATTCGAGCTACGGGTACAGTAGCTTGAGTGCTTTTTATAAAGGGGTAAAGTGGAGTAGCAACTAGGGCTTGAAGTGCCAAAGTACACCTAAAAATTTTACACCAAGAAGTTGTTAGAATGGATGACAATAGTAAAGAAAGTGAAAATAATGTTGATAACTTTGATTTTGCTAATGAGCAAGCTACTAATGATGCCCCAATGCTTGTTAACTATCTTGTTTCTAGGCTTGAAGAAGCCATGGGCAATCCATCCCTCCAAAGTGAAGTGCAACGGCAGCTTCGTGCTCATGGAATTATCCACACTCCCCACAATGACGAGAGAGCACCTAGGAAGCCTCCTTGTGAGACTTCCAAAAGAGGCCTCTCTCCAATTTGGGAAGAAGAAGAGGATCCATATGAAGGGCTCAAAAATTTTCTCCTTGATGATGCATCTCCTTCTCAAAGGAGAATTCAAGAGCCTCCATTGAAGGAACAAGAAGAAGGGAGTCTCCTGCCACCTCGGCGGAGATGGCTCCATGAAGACGGCAGGCTAAACGCTCTCCATCACCTTCAAAACGGAGAAGACCATCGGATACTTCTCCACGCCATACTTCAAAGAGGGATGACAAAAAGCAAGAGAAGAAAAAGGGGCGAGAAAGAGGACACCCTTTTCTCCATCTTCTTCATCCTCTTCCTCTTAGGAAAGTGATGGTGAAGACAAATAAGATCAAGGAAAGAAAAAGGCGAGAAAGAGGTCACCCTCTTCTCCATCTTCCTCAAACTCTTCATCTTTTGAAGAAAGTGATGGTGCAACTTTGAACCATAAAAAAGAAGAGGCCATAGGAAATCCTATGCCGCGTGGAAGAGGTCGTCCAAGCTCAAGAAATTAAAAGAGGGAGGGAAGAGCATCTCTTTCCTTACCTATCATGGCACTTTTGGTGCTACAGACAAAGTCTTGGCCTTTATCCAACAATTCAATGCGGCGTTTGGAGATGAGGGCTTCACGGAGTCCTCTAAGCTAGGCCATGTAGCTATGCACTTTCAAAATTCCACCAGGCAATGATGGTCTAGCCTACGGGAAAACGGTGAAGCTCCATAAAAATGGAAAGCTTTAATAGCTTCATTATGAAGTAGTTTTTGGCCACCGATGCACAATACAAAGTACTCACCGAATGGCGAAGCTTGAAGCTCTCTCCCTACGAATCCATTCACAAATATGTAGACAAGTTTTGGGATTTACAACTCAAAGTCACTGTCTTCAAGAAGTTGGATTTTGGAGAGCAAAAGCAACAATTCTGTGTGCTCTTAACTGAAGAAATGGCAGAGTATGTCAACTCCCAAAGGCCACGTACCATATCGGCAGTTATACACCATACTATGGTGGCCTCTCAAATAAATTTCAAAATGGGGGCTAAAAGAAATTCTAAGCCCACAAAAAACAAGGGTTCCAATGAGCCTAAGGGGAAGGACAATGTCCAAAATTCTCCTAAGGGAAACTCCAACAAAGCTAAAGAGAAGGGAGTTTATAAAGGCAAAAATAAACTCTCTCCTGAAGAGCTTGAGTGTTATCGCAAGGATAAACCGCTGTTTCAAGTGTGGCGAGCAAAGGCATGCGTACCGCACTTGTCCCAATAAGAAAACCCGTCATGAACCTCCTAGAGCTACCTTGGTCGAAATCCAAGAGGAGGACATTCACCCCGAAGGATCTCCTGTATGCCATGCTTGGGGAAAGGTCAGAGAGCATGATGCTTTCATTCTCTTTGACAATGGTTCTACTCATAATTCTATATCTATAGAGTTGGCCACCAAGCTAGGCATACAAGCCCACAAGATGGGAGATGTCCTACCCGCAGACGCTGCTTTCAAGGGAAAAGAAGCTTCAGTCACTCCCGTAATTGGGAAATTGAGGCTCTATGTCCAAAGCTATGTGGACAAAGAGGACTTCTTTATCTCTCCTCTCAAGCATGAGATGTAATCCTAGGGGACCATGGTCTGATCGCATGGCTGCCAATGTTAAATTCCCTGAAAGAAGAATCTCCTTTAAGTTCAGGGAAAAATATATGTATATCGATGCTAAGGAAATGGGTAATACTATACCCATTGTACATACACAAGCTTTCAACAAGTCAATAAAGAGCTCTATTTCCGTGTACATGATTTTTGTTAAAGATTCTCAAAATGAACCTAATGTTTTATCAAAAGAAAATATACACAACCAAAAGGAATTAGAGTTATCCAATTTTCTCAAGGGGTTTTAAGATGTCTTTATTGACGACATACCTTGTGAGCTACCTCCTAAATGAGGCAATGATGACCATGCAATTGAACTTCTTCCAGGAAGTTCACCGCCTAACAAACCTCCTTATAGTGTTTCTCAAGCTCAACAAAAGGAGATTATGCGGCAAGTGCATGAGTTAGTTGAGAAGGGCATGGTTAGGCCTAGCTCATCTCCATTTTGTTCTCCTGTGCTACTAGTGCAAAAGAAAGATGGCACATACCGTATGTGTGTCGACTATAGAGCACTAAATAGGATCACTATCAAAAATAGGTTTCCCATTCCACGGGTAGAAGACCTATTGGATCAAGACATTGTAAAGACCGCATTTCACACTACGTTTGGTGTTTATGAATACATTGTCATGCCTTTTGGCTTGACCAATGCACCAGCCACATTCAACCACGTGATGGAGAAGCTATCAGGCCTCACCGAACCTTTACTGGAGTGTTATTTAATGATATCATCATCTACTCTAATCCATTAGACAAACACAAGCAACAACTCTAGGTAATATTTCACGTTCTAAGAGAGAATAAACTTTATGTTAATAAAAAAATAAGTGAATTTTTCTTACAAGAGATTTAGTATTTATGTCACATTATCTCTCAAGATGGCATCCAAATGGATCCATCAAAGCTAGAGGTAATAAAAAGATGGCCTAAACCAAGGAATCTTCATGAACTAAAAAGATTTATAGGTATGTGTGCATACTATAGACGCTTCATAAAAAGTTCTCACTAAAATCACGACCATTACATGACCTAACAAAGAAAAATGTTAGGTACACATGGTCTGCCAAGGAGAACAATGCTTTCCAAAAGCTTAAAGAAAAGCTTATCTCTCAACCTGTGCTTACACTATCGGATCTCTCAAAACCATTTGAGGTCCAATGTGATGCTTGTGGTGATGGCCTTGGAGCTGTTTTGCTTCAAGAAGGGCATGCCATAGGCTATGAAAATTCAAAGGCTCGACCCTGTTGGGCAAGCTCTAGGCATATATGAAAAGGAACTCCTCGCAGTTATACATGCCTTAGACTCATGCAAGCACTATTTATTGGGGACTCCTTTCATTCTACGAACGGATCACCAAAGTCTTGAGTACTTCATGACGCAGACCAAGCTCTTTGACAAACAAATGAGGTGGGAAAACTTTCTTTCTCAATTTCATTTTCATATATTGCTCACATTCCTGGCAAGCATAATCAAGTAGCCGATGCACTCTCAGACGGCCGAGAGTGAATGCGGTTTCCATAGCAACTCACAATGATCTATCTTCTATGATAGATGAGTATGCTATTGATTCTCATTTTAGAGATGTGATTTCAGCCCTTGCAATAGAAAGAAAGAGGAACCATTTACTTTACAAGATGGTTATCTTCTCTATGGCAATAGACTATGCGTTACTAGTTCACTACGTGAGAAAGTAATGTATGAATCTCATGCTCCTCCTTATGCAGGGCATAGAGGGATTCAATGATAGATGAGTATGCTATTGATTCCCATTTTAGATATGTGATTTCAGCCCTTGCAATAGAAAGAAAGAGGAACCATTTACTTTACAAGATGGTTATCTTCTCTATGGCAATAGACTATGCGTTACTAGCTCACTACGTGAGAAAGTAATGTATGAATCTCATGCTCCTCCTTATGCAGGGCATAGAGGGATTCAATCTACCCTAAAGGGGATTGAAACATATTTCTACTGGTCTACCATCAAAGCAAACATACAAGAGTATGTTTCTAAATGTGTGGTATGCCAAAAGACGAAGTTTGATAGAAGGAAGCAACCTGGATTACTTAAACCTTTGCCAATCCCTAATTCACCATGGGAGAGTATATCCATGGATTTTATCTTTGGATTGCCTAAGTATATCCATGGGAATACAGGAATATGGACGATAGTAGATAGGTTTAGTAAACAAGCTCATTTTATACCTGTCAAAAAGACTATCAAAGCCCATCAAATGGCAACCCTCTTCATTTCACAAATCTTTCAATGTATTCGTAAAGACTAAATGTAGTGCGAAATGCGATCTTTACAATGTCTTGATAAACTATCCTTATTTGATGTTAGCCATTTTTTAGGTCAATCCTACTGAAGTAGGTCGATCCTTGTAGCTTATCAAATAGGTCTTCTACCCGTAAAACGGGAAACCTCTTCTTGATAGTGATCCTATTTAGAGCTCTATAGTCGACACACATACGATATGTGCCGTCTTTCTTTTGTACTAATAACACAGGTGAGCAAAATGGAGATGAGCTAGGCCTAACCATGCCCTTCTAAAATAACTCATGCACTTGCCGCATAATCTCCTCTTGTTGAGATTGAGAAACTCTATAAGAAGGTTTATTAAGTGGTGAACTTCCTGGAGGAAGGAGTTCCATTGCATAGTCATCATTGCCTTGTTTAGGAGGTAGTTCACAAGGGATGTCGTCAATAAAGACATCTCGAAACCCCTTGAGAAAATTGGATAACTCTAATTCATTGTGGTTGTTTATATTTTCTTTTGCTAAAGCATTAGGTTCATTTTGAAAATCTTTAACAAAAATCATGTACACGGAAATAGAGCTCTTTATTGACTTATTGAAATCTTGAAAGCATCATGTTCTCTTACCTTTCCCCAAGCATGGAATAGAGGAGATCCTTTGTGGTGAGCTTCCTCTTTTTGGATTTCAACCAAGGTAGCTCTAGGTCGAGGCTCATGGCAGGCGTTCTTTCGGGGACAAGCGCGGTACACATGTACTTGCTCACCGCACTTGAAACAACAATTATCCTTGTGATAAAACTCAAGCTCTTCAGGAGAGAGTTTGTTTTTGCCTTTGTAAGCTCCCTTCTCCTTAGCTTTCTTGTTATTGGAATTGCCCTTAGGAGACTTTTGGACATTGCCCTTCCCCTTAGGCTCATTGGAACCCTTGTTTTTCATGGGCTTAGAATTTCTCTTAGCCTGTGTTTGGAAATTGATTCGAGAAGCCACCATAGTATGGTGTATAAGCACGGATATGGTGCGTGGCCTTTGGGAGTTGACATACTCCACCATTTCTTTAGTTAAGCCCGCACAAAATTGTTGCTTTTGCTCTCCAAAATCCATCTTTTTGAAGATAGTGGCTTTGAGATATAGGTCCCAAAACTTGTCTACATGTTTGTGAATGGATTCGTAGGGAGAGAGCTTCAAGCTTTTCCATTCGGTGAGTATTTTATTTTTGGCATCGGTGGCCAAAAACTACTTCATGATGAAATCTCTTAAAGATTTCCATGTGCGTGGAGCTTCACTGTTAGCCCATAGGCTAGACCACCATTGTCTGGCGGACTTTCGAAAGTACATGGCTACATGGTGTAGCTTAGAGGACTCCGTGAAGCCCTCATCTCCAAACGCCGCATCGAATTGTTGGATAAAGGCCAAGACTTTGTCCGTAGCACCAAAGGTGCCATCGTAGATAAGGAAAGAGATACTCTTTCCTCCTTCTTTGAGCTTCTTCAACTTGGACGACCGCTTCCACGCGGAATAGGATTTCCTATGGCCTCTTCTTTTTGATGGTTCAAAAGTTGCACCACCACTTTCTTCAGAAGATGGAGAAGAGGGTGACCTCTTTCTTGCCTTTTTCTTGCCTTGGTTCTCTTTGTCCGCACCATCATCTTTCTTCATAAGAGGAAGAGGATGAAGAAGATGGAGAAGAGGGTGACCTCTTTCTCCCCTTTTTCATCTCTTGCTTGTTGTCATCCCTCTTTGACTTATGGTGTGGAGAAGTGTGTGATGGTCTTCTCTGTTTAGGAGGTGATGGAGGCCGTCTTCGTGGAGCCATCTCCACCGAGGTGGTAGGAGACTCACTTATTTCTCATTTGGTGGGGGATCTTGAGTTCTCCTTTGAGAAGGAGATGCGTCATCAAGAAGCAAATTTTTGAGCCCTTCGTATGGATCCTCTTCTTCTTCCCGAATCGAAGAGAGGCCTCTTTTGGGAGTCTCTCAAGGAGGCTTCCTAGGTACTCTCTCGTCATGGTGGGGATTTTGGAGAATCCCATGAGCATGAAGCTGCCATTGCACTTCACTTTGGAGGGATGGATTGCCCATGGCTTGTTGAAGCCTAGAAACAAGCATAGGGGCATCATTAGTAGCTTGCTCATTAGCAAAATCAAAGCTATCAACATTAATTTCACTCTCTTTACTATTGTCAGCCATTCTAAAAACTTTTAGGTGTACTTTGGCACTTCAAGCCCTAGTTGCTACTCCTCTTTACCCTTTTAGAAAAGCACTCAAGCTACTATACTTGTGGCTCAAATACCACTAATTGCAAGGAATAGAAGAGAGGGTCTTTCAACACCAAAACAACACCAACTCCTCTCAAGCTTCTAATAGCTCAATAGTGGTTAAGCCGTAGGCAAGTTCCATAGGACTCCACTATTAAAACCATAGCTCTCGAAGGTGATGCCCCGTTATTTGCACGAAGGCAGACGCACTGCAAGGCTCAAAAATCCCTATTCTACTTACTCAATTGCAATTAATAATACCAACCATTTATAGGTATCTTGAGGACCTCCCTTCTTGAGAAAGAAAAGAGAAACCTTGTGCTCTGATACCAATGTAACATTTAATGGTCTAGTAACTTGTGTGTAGCGGAAAATAGCATGAACATTAGAATAATAGATTCCTAATGAGCATAACAAGAGTACTTGGGTGTGGAGAGAAACAAAAAGCATCACACCTAGCTAGATAGGCATAAACAATACTTCAAAACAGAGATAAATTAAGCTATTGACAACAGTTGAGGACCGGATCTATATGGAGTCGGTCCCCCCTCCAAAAGGCTTTGTATTATAGGTTTCCCCCATCAAGAGAGACATTTTACAATACAATTCTTTGTGTGCCTTCAATAACTAGCTAGTGCAATGAAGATGGAAGATTCAAGCACTAAGCAAAACACTTATAAAACACAAAATCAACTCCCTCATGGTCTTAGACCCAAGACCTCACACACCTTTGAAGATGGTGAGAGCTAGCGGGATATGAGAGTAGATTGAGAGGAAGGAGTAGTCTTACGAGAAAGATGTACATCTCCTCACATAATCACTCATATTAGCATAGCATAGCTTAGTAATTAGCATGGTAGAGGAGATGAGCATGCATTGAATCTTGGCTCTTGGTTGGATTTACATCACAAAGCCAAGATTTGTTGGTGTAGGCCTCCCTTCTCACAAGCTTGGAGTAGGTGATAAGCTTTCCATTAAAGCTTGAGAGGAGAGAGAGAGTCTTCTTGCTTCACACATGAGCTAGTGTGAGTGTGTGTGGAATAATGCCTTTGAAAATTCAGCCCCCTCTCTCTGTCTTGGTCAACCCCCCTTCCCTTTTACTCATGCAGGCACCCCCCAGCCAGGCTTAGCCAATGAAAATTGAGAGGCACAAGTGATAGCCTTCTGAGATGTGTCCCCCTTTCCCCTTTTGTGAGAGCTTTAGGTAATTGATTAATTAAACTAAACTCTCATTGAACCCATTTGTCTCTTGGCCAATAGGGATCAGGCAAGCCATTGGGCTGCTGAATGCTCATTGGACCCCTTGGGAGACTGTCCAATAGTCATCTAGAGAGATTAATTCTTATTGATTCTTTTATTAAGTGTTTTTAAATGGATTTAACTAGATTTACTCTAGCCTAATTCTCATTGGTCCACCTCCATGGCCATCCAATAGGATTTAAGTGCACCTTGTGGGCATCTGGGCTAGGTAGCTGACATGTGTCCCTCATTCCCTTTGTGTACTTGTGTGTGTGTGTGTGGGTGTTTCTCTCTCATCCCCTACTTGCAAGGCTTGCCCCCTCCTATGTAGGAAGCATGAAGAAATTTTTTACACACACAAAGCATCCAATTTCCCTAAGCTTGACCATTGGACACAACCTTTGAATTTTGGAACCTTAGCATTTTGAAAGTCTTAATGGTATGAACCTTAGGGTCTTTTAAAGCCCATTGTTGCACATTGCTCTTTTATAGATGGCCCCCCCTTTGGATCCCTACTGTGGCCGGTCTGCCAGCTTAACCAATATTCTAGCTTTTTCTCGCCTAGCACTTTCCATATTAAATGATCAGTTTAACATGAGAAAATCATTTAGGAGAATTAGATGGTAGTTATTATGACACCCACGAAGTTAACTGAATGCTATGTTTATGTTGCTAACTTCAATGATGTTCATCCACTATGTTCACAAAGTAATATCTCAAAAGTACTCTCTCTAATTTCCATTACTCTCAAGTCAATAGGCCAATTCCATTACTATGAGTATTCTATTGACGCTGACTTTAGAGACATAATGTCAACCCTTGCTTTGGGGAAGAAAGAGGAACCATTCACCTTGCAGGATGGTTATCTTCTCCATGGCAATAGGCTATGTGTTACCCACTCCCTTCGTGAGAAAGTCATGTATGAATCCCATGGTCCTTCCTATGCGGGGCATAGAGGCATTCAACCTACTCTCCAAGGAGTAGAAACATATTTCTATTGGCCTACCATGAAAGTGGACATACAAGAGTATGTTTCAAAATGTGTTGTATGCCAAAAGGCCAACTATGATAGAGGGAAGCAACCTAGATTAGTCCAATCACCATGGGAGAGTATATCCATGGATTTCATCTTTGGATTGCCCAAGTCTCCATGGGAATACGGTAATATGGACAATAGACGATAGGTTTAGTAAACAAGAACACTTTATTCCTGTCAAAAAGACTGTTAAGGCACACCAAATGGCAACTCTCTTCATATCACAGATTTTCAAACACCATGGATTACCAACATCCATCGTGTCAAACAGAGATCCTAGAATGACCAACAATTTTTGGAAAGGTCTCTTTGAAAATGTAGGTATAAGATTGAATTTCTCTTTGGCCTAACACTCACAAACAGATGCCAAAGTGAGATAGCCAATCTTACGATACTCAATCTACTCAAGACTTATGTTACCAAAGTAGATCAACACTTAAAATGGGAAAAGTATTTACCTCTTGTAGAGTATGCGTACAATAATAATGTACAGACTCCTACGAAAAAAGAACCTTTTGAAATCATTGAGGGAAGACCTAAAAGTCTCTTACTACTTAAAGTACATGGGAAGATCTTCCTTTGACGATGAGTTTAGCCATGACCTACAAGAATATTTTCAAACGATTAAGGAGGCTAAATTTATGTCTCAACAAAGGCAAAAAGCTGCTGCTACTGCTACTGCTGACAAGCACATAAGGGCCTTAATGTTCAAAGAAAATAATTGGGTCTGATGCTGACAAGCACAGAAGGGCCTTAATGTTCAAAGAAAATAATTGGGTCTTACTTAAGTTTCTCAAGGCTCGATTAAGGCAAATGACGGGAAAAAATCCTACGGGCTATCAAAAGTATTATGCTAAGTTAGCAAAAAGATACTATGGTCCTTTCCGAATCTTGAAGCCCATCAATGAGAGGGCTTATCAACTCAAGTTGCCCAACCATTGGCTCATACACAACGCTTTTCATGTGAGCCTACTTAAGCCCTACAAAGGAGAGCCACCAAGTGAACCAATTATTGAAGACCCTACCGAAATTGAAGACCAAGAAGAGGTGCTACAACCCGAAGCTATTCTTCGGCATGAAAACAAGGTACTACGACATGTAAGATTATCCGAAGTTATCTTATTAAGTTAAAAAACTATCCTTTTGAAGATGATAGATGGATGCAAAAAATACAGCTTACGGATAGTATGAACCTTGTCGGTGCTTATAGTAGTACATTATAGTAAGAAAATGTACAAATTTCTTTTAAATGACCAATGTTTTTGTCTTATGAGACTAGTTCTCTTTTTATTGTGCACAAATTCAAATAGTATGCATGCTTACGATCATGTTTGTGATGACGATGTCTCTCAAACACCAAGTAGAATTTATCACTCTATTTTGGGAGAATAAAATGGACTAAAGAGCAGACATGCTTGCAACAGCTATGTATCCTAAGCACCAAATGGATTAGTCATCCATCTTAGAAAGATGTCATAGGGTAAAAAGAGATCCTCTACCCGCTAAGCAGGATTGACTAATGACTAAGTCTTTATCTCTTTTACCTGATAGTCAAGGACGACTATGATTTCAAGAGAGAGCTAATGTCATAAAACATAATATCTAACCAACCCAAATGATTTTCTCATATTAAACTGATCATTTAATGTGGGAGAATAAACGGGAACAAGGGTTAGAATATAGACATGTGCTTACAGATCTATCTCAATACGGGGCCAATGGTAAAGGGGTCCAAATGAGAGATGGCCTGTCAAAGAGCAAGGCTAACCAATGGAGATTAAAATACCTTAGGATTAGCTTCATTAAAGACCTCCAAAGGTTAGTGTAAAAATCCTTTGACCTTAGGTCAGCTAGGGTTGAGCTTGAGGTGGGAACCCGCCGGTCCAAGCTTAAGCTAAGTTAAGGTGCTTGTCGTGTTTGATGATTAAGGTGCTTGACGTGCTTGCCAACTAGGGAGCTTGAGGTTCTTATGGGAACACTACCCAAGATTGAGGTGCTTTGTCATGCTTGTTGACTAAGGTGCTTGGGGGTAAGGTGCGCAAAAGTCAACAACTATCCCTACAAGGAGGGGGCGAGAACCTGGACTTATCTAGGCTAGATCTTTTATATTTTGATTTAGAGCAGAGTCACACAAAAGGCTAATAGGGGGAGTGGGGAGAGAGTACTTTCCATTTTCATGAAATGAGAAAAACAAGGCTGAATTCTCGAACGCAAAAGATGCTCCTACCAGCACTGCGAAAAATGTAGGTATCAAAGCTATATTTTAGGAAATCCTTTCCTCTCCTCTTTTCTGGGCTTCAACCTTCCAATCACAAATTGTCACACTGCCATTATCTCCTCCTTGCAAGTCGCTCCCACAGATTCAGTAGAGAGGTGCGACTAGGTATGAAGCATTGCCCCTACTACCCCCACAAGCACTGACGCGACAACCCTTAGAGCCGAGTCTCAGATGATATTAAAAAAATTAGTGTAATTAAATAAACGCCACTATATATTCCTCACATGGTACAAAATGAATATTAGTGCAATGTAGAGGACAAGTTCCTAAAGTCTATTAGTGCTACAAATTCAAAACATTTCTTGTGTATTAGCAAAGCGTTTGGCGAACTAACCAATCAAAAAACAATGCGCTCCTCAAATCAAGGCAAAAGTTGTTCTCCTAAGTTTATACAAGTCTTTTTTTGAGAAAATGTGGATATTTTATCTCCACAAAGAGTGTGACCACAATTAAAATAGTAGTAAGCTTTAATTCCACTAAATTCATTAGTGCCTTGCGAGACCCGGCTCTTAGAGTTGTGTTCCGTTGGACGCATAGAGCGTACGAGAGCATAGTGTAGGCACAGCTACTAGTTTGCCTTGATTGCTTTACTGTGCATATGGTAAGAATTCAAAAAGTGATAATGGTGTGGCTCTTACCTCATGGCATAGTTTGTGCTGATGGATCGTTAACATATCTCCTCGAAGCTTTCACCAGAATCTCTACGACCTCGAATCACAAATGAGATTTTGTATGAAAAGATGTGTGAATGTAAATAGTTCCACATTATAATTAAAAATAAGACGAGATGCATTTTGTGCATTTACGATGCTTGTGCCCATATTAAAGAAAAGAAAAAACCATACATATGTATGGTGTGGAGTTGGCACCGTTCTCCACATTTATAATGATACCGTAGGGAGCGTGCCCTTCCCCCGTCACTTTTATCTCCTTCAGTGTTGAACGGGGACTTATGCTTCTCCTCCAATGTTAGAGGGACTTTATTATTGTAAAAATACTACAGTTTTACAAGGAAGAACTCATTATCGATGTTTTATGAAGACATGTATCATTCCACGTTGCCTTGCCGTGGTGTATTGTGAACGTGTCCTTTGTTGGGCATCAAAACTTTGTCACCCTCATCTACAATCTTTTAAATAAATATGATAAAAATTTATTGTTTTAATGTATAAATGATTTAATCTAAGTACTTTTGAGATCACATAAAGGAAATCAAAATACGGAATATAAGTGTACCTTTGGTATTGGTCATGTGGATCAACGCATATTCTTGGATGGAGCCGCTTCTAGACCTTCCTTACATTGTTCCGCCACCTTCCCACGAGTATACATTCTACCATCGTCATCCATTTTGCGACTTCTGCAAAATGACATGTCGATTGATGTTGCATTCTCCGTATTGTTCGTCTGTAGGCTCACATGCACACATACACAAAGTCGTAGTCTTTGGGGCACCCCATTTGACATACGTATTGATCAAAATACAGCCAAGCATGATATCTTTCTCCAAGATTCCTTGCTTCGCATCTGTTGAAAACAGCCTAGAGCTTTCTTATGCTTCCCTTTTGGAGCAAATCTTGCAATCATGAGAGAGGCCATCGATTCGAATCTGCTGAGAACAGACCAAAGGTATCACTTCAAATATGTTGAAAAAAGACTAGAGCTTTTTGGCTGCCCCCTATGCGGTAAATCTTGCAATCAATCCACACTCTGGATAGGAAGCTTTTCAAGAAGTTATGGTGCTCTCTGAAGTGCACCACATTTAGCAAACATGTCAACCAAGGCATTGCCAAGCACGTTCAACAATCCTTTACCAACAATATCAGCGTGAATTTTTATGCCCATATCAGCATCTTGCGTAGAGCCACATGCCTTCAAGATGCACACGCATGTGATTGCAGCAATCACGATATGCACGCACAGGTGATTTCGTATGGACAAAGGCCCTCTCTTCGCATGTGTTGATATCTATTTTCCTGTGCAGTGACACAATATTTTGCCCGAACACCCTGCACTGGTAATCTTAGATGCCTTCAAAAAGACAAAAGTATAGTTGATTGAATGGTTATTGATACACTCGCTTTACATCCGCTGAGAACAGCTTAGAGATTTTTGTCCCTGCTCATGTTGCGTATATCCCGTAATCAGTGCGTTCCAAGAGACAACATTCCAGACAAGAAGCAGCTCAAGCACTTTTTATGCTTTCTGAAGCGTACTACATTTGACATATATATCGACCAAGGGAGTGCCAACCACGACCTCTATTTTCAAAAGCCTTTGACGAACAAAGAAATTGTGGATTTTTGTGCCATATCAGCATCTTACGTAGAGCCACATGCCTTCAAGATGCATGCGCAGGTGATTGCATCTGGAGAAAGGCCCTCACTGTGCATCTGCTGAAAATAGCTTAGAGCTTTCTAGCCCGACTCCTGTTGTGCATACCCCGCAATCAGTGCATTCCAAGAGATGTTGTTCTGAAAAAAAAGTTTCTCGAGCACTATTTGTGCTTTCTCAAGTGCACCACGTTTGGCATACACATCGACCAAGGGAGTGTCAACATGACATCTCTTTTCAATAGCATCTGAGTAACAATATCATTGTGAATTTCTGTGTCCATATCAGCATCTTGCGTAGAGCCACATGCCTTAAAGATATACACGTAGACGATTGCGTCTGGAGATATCTCTCGCTTCACATCTGTTGAAAACAGTCCACAACTTCCTAGCCCTGCTCCTCTTGTGCATATCCTACAGTCAGTGCATAACAAGAGATGCCGCTCCAAACAGTAAGCTCCTCAAGCACTTTCTATGCTTTCTCAAGTGCACCACATTTGGTATACATGCCAAGACAGTGCCAAGTACCTCATTTTTTTCCAACAACCTCTGGCTAACAATATAATCGATGAATTATTTTGCCCATATCAGCATCTGCATAATGCCACATGCCTTGAAGATACAAGCGTAGGTGATTGCATTTGAGTCACATTTGGGAGAGTTGCCCTCTCTCTGTGCTATCCTACGATCAGAGCATTCCAAGAGACAGCATTCCAGACAGGAAGCTCATCGAGCACTTTTTGTGCTTTATGAAGAACACCGCATTTGGCATACCTGTCGAGCAAAGCAGTGCCTAGCATGGCGATTTTAGTCAACACCACTTGGCTAACAATATCAACATGATTCCTACTGCTCTGGCACAAAACCTTCTACTTAACACAGATAGTATCTCTCTCTCTCTCTCTCTCTCTCTCTCTCTCTCTCTCTCTCTCTCCTGCAGTAGAAAACAACCCAATGCTTCCTGGCCCTGCCTTTATTGGGCATATCCCACAATCAGAGCATTCCAAGAGACAGCATTCGAGACAGGAAGCTCATCGAGCACTTTTTGTGCTTTATGAAGAACACCACATGTGGCATACATATCGAGCGAGGCAGTGCCTAGCATGGCGCTTTTTGTCAACAGCACTTGGCTAACAATATCAACATGAATCCTACTGCTCTGGCACAAAACCTTCTGCTTAACACATATAGCATCTCTCTCTCTCTCTCTCTCTCTCTCTCTCTCTCTCTCTCTCTCTCTCTCTCTCTCTCTCTCTCTCTCTCTCTCTCTCTCTCTCTCTCTCTCTCTCTCTCTGCAGCAAAAAACAGCCCAACGCCTTGTGGCCCTGACTTTATTGGGCATATCCCACGATCAGAGCATTCCAAGAGACAGAATTCCAGACAGGAAGCTCATCGAGCACTTTTTGTGCTTTATGAAGAACACCGCATTTGGCATACATGTTGAGCAAGGCAGTGCCTAGCATGGCGTTTTTGTCAACAACACTTGGCTAACAATATGAACATGAATCCTACTACTCTGGTACAAAACCTCGACTCCTGTTGTGCGTATCCCGCAATCAGTGCATTCCAAGAGATGCTGTTATGAACAAAAAGTTTCTCGAGCACTATTTGTGCTTTCTCAAGTGCACCACATTTGGCATACACATCGACCAAGGGAGTGTCAACATGACATCTCTTTTCAATAGCAATTGAGTAACAATATCATTGTGAATTTCTGTGTCCATATCAGCATCTTGCGTAGAGCCACATGCCTTTAAGATATACACGTAGATGATTGCGTATGGAGATAGCTCTTGCTTCACATCTACTGAAACAAAAATGATATTACATAATCAAGGTAAATAGTCCACAGCTTCCTAGCACTGCTCCTCTTGTGCGTATCCTGCAGTCAGTGCATTCCAAGATATGCCGCTCTGAACAGTAAGCTCCTCAAGAAGTTTCTATGCTTTCTCAAGAGCACCACATTTGGTATACATGCCAAGACAGTGCCAAGTACCTCGTTTTTTTCCAACAACCTCTGGCTAACAATATAATCATGAATTCTTTTGCCCATATCAGCATCTGCATAATGCCACATGCCTTGAAGATACAAGCGTAGGTGATTGCATTTGGGAGAGTTGCCCTCTCTTTGCATCAACCGAAAACAGCCCAACGCTTCCTGGCCCTACCTTTATTGGGCATATCCCGCAATCAGAGGATTCCAAGAGACAACATTCCAGACAGGAAGCTCATGGAGCACTTTTTGTGCTTTATGAAGAACACCGCATTTGGCATACATGTCGAGCAAGGCAGTGCCTAGCATGGCAATTTTTGTCAACAACACTCTCTCTCTCTCTCTCTCTCTCTCTCTCTCTCTCTCTCTCTCTCTCTCTCTGCTGCAACAGAAAACGCTTCCTCGCCCTGCCCTTGTTGCGCGATCAATGCACTCCTACTGCTCTGGCACAAAACCTTCTGCTTAACACAGATAGCATCTCTCTCTCTCTCTCTCTCTCTCTCTCTCTCTCTCTCTCTCTCTCTTTGTGCTGTAGCAGAAAACAGCCCAACGCTTCGTGGCCGTGCCTTTATTGGGCATATCCCGCGATCAGAGCATTCCAAGAGACAACTTTCGAGACAGGAAGCTCATTGAGCACTTTTTGTGCTTTATGAAGAACACCGCATTTGGCAAACATGTCGAGCAAGGTAGTGCCTAGCATGGCGATTTTTGTCAACATCTCTCTCTCTCTCTCTCTCTCTCTCTCTCTCTCTCTCTCTCTCTCTCCCCCCCCTCGCTCTCTCTCCCTCCCTCCCTCTCTCTCTCTCTACTGCAGCAGAAAACGCTTCTTGGCCTTGCCCCTATTGCACGATCAATGCACTCCAAGAGACAAGATTACAGATAACATCTCTCTCTCTCTCTCTCTCTCTCTCTCTCTCTCTCTACTGCAGCAGAAAACGCTTCCTGGCCCTGCCCCTGTTGCACGATCAATGCACTCCAAGAGACAAGATTACAGATAGCATCTCTCTCTCTCTCTCTCTCTCTCTCTCTCTCTCTCTCTCTCTATGTGCTGTAGTAGAAAACACTTCCTGGCCTTGCCCCTGTTGCACGATCAATGCACTCCAAGAGACAAGATTACGGACAGGAAGCTTCTCTCTCTCTCTCTGTGTGCTGGAGCAGAAAACACTTCCTGGCCCTACCCCTGTTGCGCGATCAATGCACTCCAAGAGACAAGATTACGGACAGGAAGCTTTGTTGATATTCTCTCTCTCTCTCTCTCTCTCTCTCTCTCTCTCTCTCTCCAGCTGAAGACTGCGCACCACGGTCTGCTCCACTCCTTTTCCAAAATTAGCTCACTACCTTTCGCCATTTTTTGCTTTTTCCTTCCAATGAAGTGCTGCCAAGTGGCACAAGTCTTCTTTCAACATTCTCAAAAATGATATTACATAATCAAGGTAAAAATTAGGAAATTGGCCTATTTTTCCAACTCAAGTTGCGCTGGGTGCAGTAGGTGAACTGCCAATGTGCTGCATGCTCTGTATGCACGCAGCGGGACTCACCTCTCACAAAGTCAAACGATTGTTAGGACACGAGGGGAAGCTTGCGACTGTCAGCTGCATGGGACTGCGACAATGATTCATGAGGACCAAGGGCTGGACGTTGCCGGCCTTGACCCGGGCTCTGCGCGCAGGCGCGTTAGGTGTCAATTTAGAGCCAATTGACCAGTAAAATTGTCTACAAGACTACAATCAGCTAGAAGGCCACTTGACTTGACTTGTTGAGAAGTTGAGTGGATGTTTCCTACGTTAATTTTCTGGCGCTAATTATAAGAACTGGAAGGCTCAAGCAGAGATTCGAGAGGCAAAGAGGCCCATGACCCCTCTCTCTCTCTCTCTCTCTCTCTCTCCCCCCCCTCTTCTCCTTCTCCTTCTCCTGTGCTTTCTTCATGAATTTTGCGGTCAGCTCATTTACTGGCCGCTGCGCCGTGTTTCTGCACATTAGAAGCTGAGTCATGGGCCGAAGTTTTCTGAGCGAGTGGCCCGCCGGTACGTCCAGCGCGGGTGAGGAGGAGAGTAATACTACAGGTGCCGCTGCGAATGCATATCCGCGCCTCTATAAAGTGCCTGTGGATCAGCGCAAGGCAAACCCACAGGCCTACACCCCTTTCCTCTTCTCTTTCGGCCCCTACCATGCCTATCTTGATGACCTTGAGGATAATCATGCTGCCTGCACCTCTCATCTACAGCCTCCTGTCGATCCTCTGCTCGACGGGGTCCATCTGAAGCGAATGACAGCTGCCGCTCTGCTACCTCTCCCTCAGCTAGCCAACCTGATCAGTATGATCGAGAAGTATGAGCCCCAAATTCGCTCTCAGTACGTGCAATGGTTCAATCGGGAAGGGCTCGATTTCAGCCGCCTTGCTGCCGTCCTCGCCATCGATGCCATCACCATCATTGCTGCCACAATGAGTCAAAGGCTGCAGTGGAGCACGCCGCTTATCCATCCGCTGGCTCGTCTGGTTCTCGGTGATGCCATCCTTCTAGAAAATCAAATTCCCATGGTTGTGGTGGAGTGTGCAATCGATACCGTGCGTGGCGCCAGCCGGCCTGCTACCGATGAAGCTAATGGGGCAGGTGAAGGGCCACCGTTGCAAAGTAGAGCGGCGGAAGCTTCGTTTGTCGATCGATATATTAGTGACTATAGCGGCCTTCTAGTAGACCAGTGGCCCTCTTTGCAGGGTGTGATCTACTGGTATTGCAAGCATGCAAGCCCCTTCACCGATTGGAGGCCATACATCTTGCCTCCATTAATGATGGGCGAGAAGCTTGATCAGAAGCTGGCTGGACAGCCCCTTCTTGCCTTTCTGTATGATGAAATTTGTTCTCGCCTGACTCCAGACTCCGCGGAAGTACTCTTGCAGAATGCCAGGACTCGTAGGTCTATATTTAATCCTGTCTTGGACCCTTCCTTGCCCACTGCCTCACGTCTAGCAAGATGCGGCGTGCGGTTTCAGCGATGCCACAAAGACGCTACCATTTCTTTCGACAGCAAGAATGCCGTGCTCTGCTTACCAAGAATCACAGTGAGTGACACGGCGGTGCGTGTGCTGCACAACCTCCTTGCCTATGAGGCCACTCTCCGTCATCCCCAGGAGTACTCTGTTGTCTCATACGTGCACCTCATGGACTGCCTCATCGACACCGCACACGATGTTCAACTCCTGGAAGATGCTGGTGTCCTTTGCAACAAGCTTGGTAGCGATGAAGAGGTGGCTTCTATGTGGAACAAGCTCTGCGTGTCTGTCTCCTACCGCAATACCCCCTCACACTCTGCCATTATGACCCAACTAGAAACATTATCCAAGAAGCGGTGGAACAGGTGGAAGGCCAACTTTAAGGAGCTGTATTGGGAGAGGCAACCTTGGCTTCTCCTTTCCATCGTTGCTGCTTCTTTGCTTTTTATTCTTTCCCTTCTACAAACCATCTATACCACATTGGGTTACTATTGATTTTAGCTGGCCGACACAACATTATTTATCAATAACCTCTGGTTAAAAATCTCATCATGTGGCTTCGAGATTAATAGCCTCTGATTAAAAATCTCATAATGTGCATTCCAAGCAATGGCATTCGGACCACAGAAAGATAAACTATGCAATTCTAATGTCAAACGTGTTTACATGATACCATATTGTGTCTCCAAGATGCAAGCATGGGTGATCAAATTTAGAGAGAAGCCTCGATCACTTCGCAATCTTTAACCAGGGCTTCGTTAGCCTAGCCATGTTGTACTTTAAGATCCTCGATTTTAGAATCTATTCGAAAAATAGGATACTGATTTTTTAAGTGCCACTTTTTTTTTTTGACAAAACAAAAAATTTACTAAAAAAATGTACATAATTTTGATTCCATCATCTTTTATTGAAAATGATTGTTGTACAACCTTGTAATTTTTTTTTCTTTTTTGCCAAACTCAAAGAAACGTACAAAGCAACCTCAAGCTCGTCTCTAAGCCTTGAGAAATCTCGTGATACATCAAAAAGTTACATGGCCCCAGACAAAGGTGCAGACCCACAACGTATGACCTCATTAACGTATTTCAATCATTACGATGCCAATTATGTAGGGCCAATACAGCGAGGCCATGATTACTGGTCGCATTAGTTGTTGAGATTACCTTGCCATTAAGTCAAATGGGCTTGAAAGTGGATGCTTAGGGGACTATAAAACTTTCTCAAAGTTTACCACAGATATTGACAACGCTTTGTAGTGAGAATGCAAAATGGAGTGGACAAAGAGGAGAGAGGGGCTAGGGCGTAGTTTAAACGTTATCGCATGTATTACCATGCCTGCAATTACTAGGCAGTTGTCGCTCTTATTCCCATTGTTATTACCGCACACGCTTTGGAGCCAAAATTTAGGTATTTTTTCCATTTTACGAAATAAAATCAATTCTAGATACTTCTTTCTATTTTACAAAAAAAAGTTTAAAGAACATGATATTTTTCAGAAAATGTGAACAAAGAAAATGACAAACATTTTAAAATTAAATTAACTACATACATATAATTACCATAAATTAGAATGCTTAATGCTTTGGAGCAAAAATTTTCAAATTTGAGTACTACTTTCTATTTTAGCCAAAAGAAATTATAGAGAATTTCATCTTTTTCATAAAAAAATTAGACAAAAAATGATAGATATTTGATCATTGAATTAATCACATACATTTGATTAACATAAATTAGCATGCTTGATAAAATGTGTGTGTGTGTGTGTGTGTGTGTGTGTGTGTGTGTGTGAGAGAGAGAGAGAGAGAGAGAGAGAGAGTAGAATCTAATTCTTACTTTAGATTCATCATAATTTTAACGCATAGAAGGAGAGAGTTTTCCTTGAAAGAGAGGTTAAAGAGGAAACTATAAGTTGTGCCTGATTGATTTCTCTACACAATTACACATTAAAACACTTAAATCATGCACATAATTCAAAGTGAATATCACAATTAAGATTGACCACTTGATGAGGACCGGATTAACTTGGGGCCGGTCCCCTCTCCAAAGGTTCTTTGTATTATTATTCTCCCTTGAAGAGAGCTTTGATTACAACACAACTCGTGCTCTTGTGGAGCTTTCCTTGAACCACGGAGATGGTGCTCTTCAAGATTCCATGGTATAACCCTCCTTCCCAAGCCCTAAATACCACAGTGGGGAGAAGCAATTGCGGGGCAAAAGTGGTAGATGAGGGTGAAAGAAGTATTTTTTAAGCAAGAGAATGTATACACTTACTCATGGGAAAGCTCTTAGTATAGTAGTAGAGTAGTATAGCTTAAGTTAATAGAGTAGTAGAGATAGAGAAGATTAAGCTTATGCTTCTAGGGCTCAATGTTTTCTTGAACTTTGGTTATATTATTAACCTTGAATCTAGAAACATCTAGAAGCTCCATGCTCTTAACCCTTTCCTCCATCTCTTGCCACTAAGTAGCTTTCTCTTGCTCCTCCTGATCAGACTCAACAATTGGTATATGCTTTGATGTTGACCTCCCCTTTGTAGAGGGCCACTTTGTGTGATCCCTACCACACAACAAAAAAGAGAAATTAATCGTTGTGTCCAAGGCATTGCACTCCTGGCTACTAGGAAAAGAACATAAACTCTGAAAATAGTTGCGTCAAGATCAAAAGATGGGTTGCTAAGAAAGCGTGTAAAGTTGTAGTCAAAAAAATCTCATTGTCTATGACAAGTGCCAAAGCTGGTCAATCCGTGTGGGATTGACGCAAAAGGGGAAGCTTATTTGGGAAACCAATGAAGGGGTTGCACGGCTTGCTTGTCCCTAGGATAAGATTCATAAAAAAATGAAGACCTATTTTGAAATCCACCATATGGTACTCCACATTTTCATGAAACTGACAAGAGACACGCAAAATATTCCACTCATCTAGCAACAATCCCCATCTCTTAGATACACCTGCTTTACTCAACTTCCCATCTTTGTATATGTCACTCAGGTACACAGATGTTCCAATCATGTGTTCCTTTGTTATCTCTGTATAAAAAAGTCTTCTATCTCCTTAAGATGGGAGGAGAATCCAGGAAGTATCTCATCTTTAAGTGAAATGACTCATTGAAAATATTCTTAATATAGTTAAATCTTGAGAGTTCTTAGATTCTGTTGAGAAAGCTCATGAATCTATCGTCTACACTCTCTTCAATGTCCTTGTCTTGAATCCCTTTGTACTCTGCCATCCTTATGAGTACTAAGACATTTGAAGACATATGTTAAGATGAGGACATGATTAAGGAAAGGGGGAAGGGAAGGGGAGAGGGGGGGGGGGGGGGGGGGGGGGGGGGGGGGGGGACTCCTTCTTCCACATAGAGCTCCTATTCTACTCACATTGAATACATGGGAACATATGATTAGATAAAAATCCTATTAGGCATCAAAAAAATAAACGAGAAATCTCTAAGAAAGGGTGTTTCACTTCGCATTCTCTACAAGATTGGGGGGATTGTACCTGTTGCCCTTGGTTTAGGAATTGTTTTTGGTGTTTTAAGGATGGCGCTAACTTGCTGGAGTTATTTAGGGCTTCATAGGATACTAGGAAAAAGTGAGGCTTATGATGTTCATATTATCTAAGCTCCACTTTTGGGTTGGTGGTACAAAAAGTAGTGTCCTTCACACTTCTTGTGAGGCACTTGTGGTTGGTGTTTTGTGGGAAATTTTCCAAAGCCAAAAGATAAATTAAAATTTTGTAAAAGATGTAAAAAAAGCTGTCAACTAATATAGCAGTTCTTGATTTAGTATCAATGCAAGACTGTCTACCTACCCTTTTTCCAAATGAGGTGTGTGTGTGTGTGTGTGTGTGTGTGTGTGTGTGTGTGTGTGTGGAGTTCCCTATTCTGCACTCTTGCACATTAATTGTAGCTTGAAGTTGTAGGGGACGCATTGGAGTTTCCATCGAGGTGTAAAGATTATGGAGCAAGAGATCAGGGTGGAGAAGTTGCAACAAGAGATCGGGGTGGAGATTGCAACAACCTTGGGCCAAGTTGCCATGTTGGGTTACTGGCCATTGATGGCGATGCCAGCTGTTTGGAAGAGGGATTGCACATGACCAAACGCCTTCAATTTTACAGTGAAGTTGTCTGGGTTCTCTCAGTAGCATGCCCAATACAATCCATTCCATGGTGACATGCCTCAGAGTTACCATAGGGAAGATTCGATCACAATTTTCCATGAAGACACCCATTAGATGCGACAATATTAGTCAATGCAGAAACGAGAGAGCCGTAGGAGACAAAGAGAAAGTGATGCATCAAGTTCATGTTCAATAGAAGATGTTAATTAGATTTGCATGAAAGTCTCAAATTGCTGGCATGAAGCAACACAAGGAATGACTTGAGATGCTAAGAAAACAGCCTTTCAATATCTTCTTCAACAACCAACTTTGAAACGTTTTCATCATACATCAGAGAAGTCAATACTGTCCAATATTTGAGGCACCTTTACTAAAGTCAAAGCATCCATTTCTGAAGAGGAGGTGAAGCTTAAAAGCGTTGTCTGCATGATGTTGGTGAATAGTGAAGGAGATTCATCAAGGTACGCCAAGATGGCAAGATTTATTGGATTGCATCGGTAAAACTTTGCAGCACCCAATTGGGGATGGTTACGGAGCGAGCTCAACGAAGCGAGCTTTGGAGTGAGCTTTTTTTTTTTTGCATCCCACCACCACTACCTCCCATTGCCGCCTCTTAGCACCCATCACCACCCACCACCCTAGCTCACGATTGGTGGTTAATGGTGCTAACTTACTACCACCATGTGCCGCCCCTACTCCTACCACCACCGCCCATTGCCGCCCCTCCCTCCAGTGGAGTAGCCAAGGACCTCCTCTCTCTCTCTCTCTCTCTCTCTCTCCAGCCCACCTCTTTCCTCTCTTTGGTCCCCACCTCTTGCTCTGCGTCCGCCCCTCCCTCTTCCCTAGCTCCGATCCTTCCCCTTCCTCTCTCTCTCTCTCTCTCTCTCTCTCTCTCTCTCTATCCACTTGCCACCCCTCTCCCCACCCCTTATTCCCTTTCTCTCTCTTTGCTCCCACCACACCACCCTTTGAGTCCCTCCAACCCTAGAGAGAAATGAAATGAAATGGAATGAATTGTTATATTAACTAAAATGGAATGAAATGCTATATTAAGAATTTTCATAAAGTAAAAATGACCTAGGAGACCAAACTGATACAGTCTTGGTGGATCTAATACAATGCATGGGTACAAAGGAGAGAGAGAGAGAGAGAGAGAGAGAGAGAGAGAGAGAGAGGGAAGGGAGGGGCTAGCGGGGGAGGGAGATGTAGATAGATAGATTTTATTATCGTCCTTGGACGTCAAATATGACATATGGGACCAAAGTTACATGTGATGTAGTATTTGTGTAACTGATGAGTGATTCTTGATGGTCCAAAATTGTGGTGATGAGAGTCGCAATGGAGAGCCCACACTATGGCTGGAAGAGGAAAGTGTGTAGGTCTAGGTCATGGCTCAAAATGTGAAGGAAGTAAGTTCGCATGTGACCAAAAGCTGAGCACTCTAGAATCTCAAACTTGCAATGCAAGGGGGAGAGAGAGAGAGAGAGAGAGAGAGAGAGAGAGAAAGAGAGAGAGAGAGAGACTATGAGAGGAGTATCTTTTTTTTTTAAAGGCAACGAAAGGGAGTGCAAGGGGTGCTTTGGATGACTTTTTTTTTTTTTTTTGGCCTAAGCACCGCTTGCACTCCCTTTCTTTGCCTTAAAAGAAAAAGAAATGAAACTACACTCCACTCCCCCCTCCCCCCCAAACCCTTCCCTTCCCTTGCGGACCCCTCTCCCCCCCCCCCCCCCTTCTCTCTCTCTGTCTCTCATTTTATTTTGTACCCATACATTGTATTAGATCCACCAAGATTGTATCGGTTTGGTCGCATGGGTCATTTTGGCCTTTTGAAGACAGTAAACATAGCATTTCATTCCATTTAATTTCATTTCTCACTGGGATTGGAGGGACTCAAGCGATAGTGTGACATGAGACACATAAAGAAAAAAGGAAGATGCAGTGGGAGAGAGATTGATGGGGGGGGGGGGGGGGGGGGGGAGAGGAGAGAGAGAGAGAGAGAGAGAGAGAGAGAGAGAGAGAGAGAGAGAGAGAGAAGGGGGCGACAAAATTGTGAGGGAGAGAGAGAAAATGTATTGTTAAAAAAAAAAAAAAAAGAGAGACTCACCCTGTATAACTCCCCCCCCCCCCACGCGCTGTCGTGCTGTGACACGTACATAGTGGGAACGCATGCTACAAGATCTATCTTGTATTTTTTTAGATACATAATTATATTTCCTATAGTGTACATATGCATATTTAAGTATAATAATAAGCCTTCTATCTCATCCTATTATTTTTCTCAAGGGTAACATATCCTTACTTTACCATCAGAAAATACTATGGGAAAAGCATCAATAGCTCCGCCTCTTTAACTTGGGGCAAAAAGCATTGATTCTTTATTTCTACTATTTCATTATCATCTCACACCCTAGCTAGATCCTATATCTAGGGTAAACTCCAATATATATATATTCTATGTATTTTTTATACTTTTCTTATATTTCTTTTTAAATAGCTACTAGGCGAGAATCAAATCCTAGTGGGACACTAGGTGGCATGATTTCAAAGATACACTTATTTTAATGCATTATTGCAAGCATGATTACAAAACTTTGTCAAGGAGCAATGTCATGCTTTCATATGGCATGAGGTGTCCTTGTGAATTAAATGAAAGTCTAGGCTAAGGAGACCACATGAAGACTTTTGCTGCCATAAATCGACCCTATTTTGATGAATTTTTTACACAAGGTTCCAATCCGAATTGGAAAACGATTTTAAAATGAAAATCGTAGCTAATGAGCTAAAGTTTTTGCCCATATTTTTACTTTTTTATTTGGAGCCACGATTGAGGAGATATGATCAAAATACTGGACCCCAGTCTGCCCACATCATGCAAGGACAGCTCATTTCCAACTTTTCCAATTCATGTTCACACTAGCTCCTCTCTTCTTGTGTAAACCCTTGGGGGTTCCCTTCACCTATAAAAGGGGACCTCTTCTTCCTTGTAAAGAACTCAAGCATTCAAGCCATTGGTGAGAGGAATTCTCGTGGGAGTGAGTAGTAATGCCTAATTGTATTTAGCCATTAACATAAGCCCAAGCCTACACTTTCTCCTAGAGGGAGACTAGCCATTCTTGCAACAAGCTAACCTTGGAAGATCAACTCTAATCAAAGAAGGTCTTGCACTTGGTGTATCAATCAAAGTGGAATTATCCACTCTTCTTCTCTCTCCCATCAATAATGGTGCCGAAGGGTTTTAAGTAAGATGTGTTCTACATTGATGTTTTCTTGATTTCTTGTTGTTTTCATTTTCATCTCTAATCCAATATATATATATATATATATATATATATATATATATATATATATTATATATATATATATATATATATATATATATATATATATATATATATATGTATCTAATCTCATCTCCTTAACCAAACCTATCTCTCTCATTCTTAGTAATTCATCCTCTCTAGGTTCTCTTGCTACAGGTACATCTCTCCCTGCAGTATCCTTATTGCCTACGGGCAAGAATAGGGCTTGGGAGGGAAACTTCTCATTTCTTCACTTCTCTCATATCTACATTTCTCACATACTATCCTAGATGAATAACCCACATGATGATCATTTCTATCGCTTTCACTCTGTACGATCTATTAGAATTAACGTATGGATTAGCCGTAAAATACACTTTCAACAACGTATAGTGTTTCTCTTCGGCCCTGAAAGGCTCAATGAAATACTTCTATCACCGGATCCCATCATACTACCTCTCATAGACTATAATTTTTCTTTTGATGTAAGCGTAGTTATCTTGCTATGAACCAAGAGGATTTGTACACACAATTAATCCCAATCACTAGACAAAATATATATATTATGGTAAGCACAAAACTACAATTCCAAAGAACAATTCGTAGCCTATTTGGTCAGCCAAGATTGAATGCCATTAACTCATCCATTAACCCTTTCATATTACCCATGATACGATATGACCATAGACTTGATGTTTTCATCTTCGTATTGTTTTGACATTCTCTTTTGCGTTCTTTCTTTGTGTGTGTGTGAGTGCAAGAGAGAAAGAGTGAGTCTTCTTTGATTGCACTTCTTTCCAAACCCTAGTCTTCATGGCATCTATGGTTTAACTCCTTCATATAGTTTTTGTCGAGTTCTCTCACAAACTCTCACAGCCATAAGCCCGGTGCTTTCCTGGCAAGACCGCAAATTTCTCGACATATTTTTGGTGAACCCGACGCGAATCTGCTAGGGTGAGAGTTTGAGGGTAACCATGGGTGATCATGTTGAGCAACATGGTATGCATTTTAACCCAGCAACAATGCAAATGTTTCAAGCATTTGCAATGTTCATGCAACAACAACATGCTACTGAAAGAAGGGAGATTTCAGCAACGAAGGCCATACAAGCGGTCGTCAACAGAATGGATCAGTTCAATGGCAAAGATGTAACCAAGTACTTACGCGAGTATGTGAAGGAGATGGAGCTGCATCGCGTGTCAAAAGGTGAGATGATTGAAAGCTTTGAGCTAGTTGTTGCTCCAGAAATTAGGGAGCATGTTAGGGCAATTAAAGATGGGCATGGGAGAAATTGGGAAGAACTCAAAGTAGCTTTAAAGGAGGAATATTTCATGGAGGACTCGGAGAGAGTGACCAAAAGGACATTCATAGAATGGGTAGTCAAGACAAAGCAAGGACTATCAATAACAGAGCTACTTAGTCCTTCCACCTCAACTTCTGACAAAATGGTAAAGCCTACTTTTATCGCTCCTAAGTTTGATGAGTCCATGCTAGATGAGCTTTTGAAGGGAATGCATGACTTGAAGGTGAAGCTTGCAAAGCTTGAAGAAAAAGGCCAACCATCAGGGCCACTTCCTAGGCAAAGACAACAGCCCAAAGAAGGGTTTGTTAATAGATGTATTTGGTGTGATAGTACAGACCATGTAAGAAGGGATTGTGATGGTTTTAGTGATGCTTTGTCAAAAGATGTTGTCTTTTTTAAGGATGGTAAAATACACTTTAGAGAGACAGGTCTACCCTTGAGAACTAACTTTGGGAATGGGGGAATGCAAACCTTAGTTGAAGATATGGCAACCAAGCATGCCACCTCTTCAGTTGAGGCAGCTACTTATGGAGTAAAAATTGAACATTTTTGTGATGAAGAGGTGAGTGACCATCATGGTCAAATTTGGCCAAATGTCATGCAATTAGCTAAAAAGGGAAATCTTACAAAAGAGATTCTACATGAAGCAGGTGATTGCATACGTCTAGAAATAGGATGGAATGATCCAGTGGACTCATTGTCAGTGCATGCCTACATTACAAAATGCCAACAAAATGAGGCAATTGTAGAAGAGAAGCGCAGAAGTGAGAATGCTGATGAAGGACCATCAAAAAGAGCTTCTAGAACTGGGGAAAGAAGTGACTCAATTCCTTCTCAAACACCCTCAACAAAAGGAGCATCTCCACCTGAAGTACTCATAGAGGAGTCTACAACAGGAAAGAAGAAAGAGCCAACAAAAGGTAAGACAAAAGGCCCAACTTATAAACTACAATCTGATATTGAGGTTGCTACAGATTTAAAGAAAGTCTTGGAGGAAAGGATCTTGAATAGCAAGATTGAGTTCACTCTGGGAGAAGTTCTTGGCATTGCAAAGCGTGAATTCCACGAGGAGATCATTGACATCATCAAGAGGAAGAGGCAAACCCTTGCTGAAGTTTCTCGTCCACAGGTTGAAGGGGAAACCTTGAAGACACAAGGGATGCAACTGCAAAATAAGGAGAATGATGGAGCTGTGGTAGGATGCTACCAATCTAGTGGGAGAGTGAAGCAAGTGCATTTCTCAAATGATGATGAAGAAGTTGAAGATATTCCTAGGAGTTACTATTCACGAAATCATTGGGCAAGGGCTACTACAGAAACTTTGGTCAAGGTAGGTGATCTTGAAGAGCCATTTGTTGCCTTGATTGACCATGGTTCAGAAATAAACATAATGTCAAAGAGTCTCTACAACAAGTGCAAATGGCCAATGGACACAGATCATGGTTGGATGGTAAAAGTGGCAAACAATTCATCCGGTGAATTGTATGCAGCATGTCCAGGTGTGAAGGTGACAATAGGTGATGTAAAGATTGACCAAAACTTCTTTGTTCAGGATACATCTTCATATCATCTCATCCTTGGACAACCCTACATTGTGGGAGTTTGAATGGAAACAAAGGTAATGGACGATGGTTCAGTATATGCTAGGATACGTAGCAAAGATGGTAAACGTGCTGTCCAATTTCTCACAGTTTGTGTAAACCATGAAAGAAATCGTGACAACCTCAGAGAACATCCTCTACCAAAGGTAAGCAAAGAGTTTCATGATCATAGAGAAATGATGGGTTTTTGCCAAGTACCATTGTAAAGCGGGATTGCAGTGGTACAGAAAGAAAAAGGGTCTCGCCTGATCCAAAAATAGGTGAAACTTTCTCGATGAGCTCCTTGGTAACAAGGAATGGATCAGTATGTTTTACAAAACTTGAAGATTTGAAGAGATATGAGAGGCAATATTTGCATAATGTACAAATAGGCATGAAAAAGAGTGGGTTGCTAAAGCCTACTGAAAATGTTTTGGGTTTGTGTGAACAAGTTTCTTTTGTAGATACTATGGGTGTGCTTGATGCTATAATGAGGTCTAGTTTGCATCTTGAAAATGAAGTTGTGGAAGTTTGCTCTATGGAAATGTATCAAGTAATAGAGGCCTTTAAAGAAAGCCAAACAGTTGGCCCAGAAGTCCATGTTGAAACTAAATACAAGAGTGTAGAAAAGAAGGTGAAACCAGTAGCTTCACCCTTACCACCCAACAACAGGGAAAAGATTGAAGAGGCTTCTTTACAACCAAGTTTGCGGAATCCTAAAAAGATCGGGCATACCTTCACAAAGGAGTCCTTTCAAGAGTTGCAGATTGGTTGCGAGGAGTTTCTAACACAGGAGGAGACAAAGTGCTTCAAAGAAATGCTTTGAAAGCATGGTAAGGCTTTTGCATTTGAGCCACATGAGATAGGATGTGTTGATCCTTATATTGTAGCTCCTATGGTAATTTTCACAATACCTCATGTGCCTTGGAATATGCGGCCTATTCCGGTTCCAAAGGCTCATTTGCCAAAGTTAGTAGAGCTACTGAATGAGAAAATCAAAATGGGAATCTTGGAGCCTTCTTGTGCTCCATACTCAAACAGGTGGTTCACAGTTCCAAAGAAGAATGGTTCTCTACACTTCATCCAAAATATGCAACCAGTCAACAAAGTGACAATTAGAAATGTAGGTACAGGTCCAATTGTGGATGAATTTGCAGAGGCGTTTGTAGGGAGGTCAATCTACTCAATGGGGGATGTCTACTCAGGGTATGATCAATTCCAGCTTGCAATCGACAATAGAGACTTGACAACCATGAGGACACCTTTGGGTTTGGTAAGGATGTGTACCTTGCCACAGGGAGCAACCAACTCGGTTGCACATATGATGAATGGAATGAATAAGGTCTTACGTGACTTTATTCCTCAAATCACAATGCCTTTCATTGATGATTTGCCTATCAAAGGATGTGAAGAAAGTGACAAAGATGAAGCTTTGGATCTCAAGGGATGTCGCAGGTTTGTGGTAAATAACATAAATGATTGTGATAAAATTTTTTCTAGGTTGGAAGAAGTGAATCTTACATTGTCAGGGAAAAAGTCTATGTCTGGTGTCAAAGAAGTGCTCATTGTGGGGCACATGTGCGGGCCATATGGTAGGAAACCTTTTCCATCAAAGGTAGATGCCATCCAAAGAATGAAAGAAACATGCACTAGCATCACTGAGGTTAGAAGGTTTCTGGGGGCATGTGTCTTCTATGTTATTTGGATTCCACATTATGCACATGTAGCTGATCCTTTTTATCAGCTGCTTAGAAAGAATCAAAAGTTTAAATGGACAGAAGCACATGTAAAATCCATGAAAAAGCTAAAGGAGTTACTCCAATCAGCAACGACTTGGAGAAAGGTAGACTATGAGTGTCAAAGGCTAGTGATTGTGACAGTAGATACCAGTCCTACAGGGATTGGATGGGCAATAGGGCAAGATGACAAAGAAGGACACAGGTATGTGGTAAGATTTGGAGCAAAGGTACTAAGTGCTCGCCAAAGAAACTATCCACAGATAAAGAGAGAGTTATGGGGTATGGTTACAGCCTTGAAAAGTGGGAAAGAGTACCTAATTGGTGCATGTGTGGTTGTAGAAACAGATTGTCTACCACTTCTTGGGATGATTACAAGCTGCTCAACACCAGACATTGCTATGTTGAGGTGGATTGCCTACATTAAGTCCTTAAATCCCGAATTTAAGCACATTGCAGGTAAAGACAATACAGTGGCAGATATGCTATCAAGGGCAAGGTATGAAGATGAGTCACAAATGATTGATGAGGGAGATGATGTAGGCACAAAATTCTATTCTATCTCTCATGTCAAAGGTAACAATGTCTACATGACTAATTCACTTGAATTATTCTTGAAAGATCTTTATGAAGGTGATTGGATTTCTATTGGAAGGTACTTGAGTACTCTAACAAAACAGGATGATTGGTCTGAACAAGAATTCAAGAGGATACGCAGGAAAGCATATGGGTACTTTTTAAGGGATGGTTACTTGTGGAAGCATCCTAAACAAAAGGGTGCTACACCACAACGGGTTATATGTAAAAAAGAGACTCAAGTAAAGCTCATGCAAGAGTTTCATGAGAGTCTATGGGCTGGACACAGGGGTGTGTGGGCAACCTTCTCCAAGTTGAAAGAAAAATACTGGTGGAAGGGTATGTATAAAGATGTATCTCAGTTTGTAGAGTCATGTGTAACTTGTCAAATGTATTCAAATGTTCGACATCGTGATGGATTGCACCCTACATATCCACTAGCCATGCACTATAAATGGATTGTGGATCTAGTCACGATGCCTTTAGGACTCTGGTAGATGAGATACTTGGTTCTTGCACGAGAGGACCTAACTAACCAGGTTGAAGGAAGAGCATTAAGAACTAAGACCACAGAAGCTATGTGCAAATTCCTTCTTGATGAGGTGATTTGCCGTTATGGTTGTGTGGGAAAAATCATTGCAGATCGAGGTGAACTGGATGCCGAAGAAGCAAGGGAGTTCTTTTCAAGATTAGGGATAAAGATTTCTCTTACTATAGCTTACAACCCTGAAGGCAATGGAAAGAGTGAAAGAGGGCATCCTCCTATCATCAAAGCTTTGGCCAAGGCTTGCGAAGGAAGAGTTGGTGAGTGGCCAAAATTGTTACCATATGCTTTATAACTGGCACTGCGTATAAGGCAGCTAGAGAGAAGACCTGGAGACATTGAAGCTGCAAAAGAACGACTCAAAAATGCAAGGTTGAAAAACAAGGACTATTTTGATAAGAGACATCGACTCAGGAGCAAAGCAATTGACAAAGGTGACTGGGTTTTAGTGTATGATAGTAGCCTTGATAACCAGCACACAGTCATGCGTAAGTTCTCAAAAAGATGGTTTGGACCGTATGTTGTAAAGCATGTGCATGAAAATGCTACTTACAGCTTGTCTGAACTAGATGGTACAGAAGTAAAGATTCCCATTGCAGGAAAAAGGATTAAAATGTTTAAGAGAAGAGGAGACAATGATCTAAAAGATATGGATGAGAAAGAAGAGAAAAACACAGGTGAAGATCAAAGTGAACATGAAGCTCTGGAATCATCCAGTGAAGAAGAAGACAAGGAAGATGTACAAGAGGTCTAATCTTACAAAGAAACAATGTGGCACATACCGGAGGATGTGCAGGTTTAGAGGGGGTGGATGTCGTGCTGTGACACGTACATAGTGGGAACGCATGCTACAAGATCTATCTTGTATTTTTTTAGATACATAATTATATTTCCTATAGTGTACATATGCATATTTAAGTATAATAATAATACTTCTATCTCATCCTATTATTTTTCTCAAGGGTAACATATCCTTACTTTACCATCAGAAAATACTATGGGAAAAGCATCAATAGCTCCGTCTCTTTAACTTGGGGCAAAAAGCATTGATTCTTTATTTCTACTATTTCATTATCATCTCACACCCTAGCTAGATCCTATATCTAGGGTAAACTCCAATATATATATATTCTATGTATTTTTTATACTTTTCTTATATTTCTTTTTAAATAGCTACTAGGAGAGAATCAAATCCTAGTGGGACACTAGGTGGCATGATTTCAAAGATACACTTATTTTAATGCATTATTGCAAGCATGATTACAAAACTTTGTCAAGGAGCAATGTCATGCTTTCATATGGCATGAGGTGTCCTTGTGAATTAAATGAAAGTCTAGGCTAAGGAGACCACATGAAGACTTTTGCTGCCATAAATCGACCCTATTTTGATGAATTTTTTACACAAGGTTCCAATCCGAATTGGAAAACGATTTTAAAATGAAAATCGTAGCTAATGAGCTGAAGTTTTTGCCCATATTTTTACTTTTTTATTTGGAGCCACGATTGAGGAGATATGATCAAAATACTGGACCCCAGTCTGCCCACATCATGCAAGGACAGCTCATTTCCAACTTTTCCAATTCATGTTCACACTAGCTCCTCTCTTCTTGTGTAAACCCTTGGGGGTTCCCTTCACCTATAAAAGGGGACCTCTTCTTCCTTGTAAAGAACTCAACACTACAAGAGGTTGTGTGCTCTTGTGACGTTGTTAGCGACGGAAATACACTGGGTTTTTATAACCCCCGGCGTCGCTAAAACCGTCGCTAATAGCGTCGCTACGAGAGCGTCGCTATATGCGTCGCTATAGGCGTCGCTATATAGCGACGCTCATAGCGACGCCTATAGCGACGCTCTCACAAAAGAGTATAGCGACGCATATAGCGACGCTACAGAGCCATAAATAGCGACGCTTATAGCGACGCCTGAGAGAATATTTTTTTGGTGGCAGGGCATTGAATGCCCTGCCACCCATCAACCATATTGTACTTGATTCACTTTTTAAAAAAAGTGCAAAGGTAAATAATAGACCCAAAATAGTCACCCACAAGACGCATTGTTTGCAAAATTGACAATTGTACACATCATAGACAAACTGAATTGATTGGCAAATGTAATAATGACAATTGTACAACATCATAGGCATAAAGAATTGATTGGCAAAAGGAATTGCGGTGACAAATGTAATAATATACATGGTTCAAAAAGACGTATAAAATCCGTCTCATGATACATAAGCTATGAGAAACCCTAAACTAATGCTATCTAGCTACGGATAAACTGACATCGTCTAATCAGACGTCTCATCGCGTCCAAGCGGCGTATCTGTCGGATTCTGCAAAAAAAGACAATAAGACAGTTTTCAGTAAATATAAACATATAACGACATTTATAAAACAATACAAAAAATAAAAAAGAGTAAACCCTAATACTAACCATGCCGCCGCGAGAACTGAGAATGTCCATCAGGGCGTTTAAGCCCTTCCTGCCTGCGTACTCGCGCTCGTACGGTGTGGGATCACGTCCTGTCATCGACCACTGTCAAAACATACAAAGATTTCATTATGTTAGAACTAAAAAACTCATAAACCCTAAACTATCGAACATGCATAAAGAGCAATGTGAAAAGACTTACAAAATCGGCCTCAAATGATGCCCATCCACCGCTCCCCAAGTGGTGCGAGCTCCCTGCCTCTACTCGCGCTCTGGCTGCATCCTTTTGTTGCTTCCACTTGTCGGGATTCTCGCGCGCTGCTTTCTTCGCATTCTTCCAATCTTCTTTGGCCAGCCAATCTGGCATATTCCACCCATTCTTGATTGCTTTTTGCACTTCGGAACGCTTGTGTTTGCAGTATTTGCGCATTCGAATCTTCATCAGGTTTTCATTGAAGCGCTGATCCCGTGTTGGAACGGGAAACTCATCATGAAGTATGCTGATGACTCTGTTTTTTAAATCACTTGTTACTTCACTCCATTTGTTTAGTATATAGTGTCTAAACAGCTGAGAGCAAAGACCACGCATGCGCGAGATCACCTTCTTGCCGTCATCATCTATGATGATGCCGCCGCTGATGTCGACGGAGTAAGGCAAGCCCTCTGGCCGGTGATGCGTGAACCTGGGTGTCCCGGCAGGGGTCTCTAGCGGCGTGTCGATGGGGGTACGGACGTCAGGTGTCTCCACCGGCGTCTGGGCGCCGAAGCGAGGAGTGTCGAGTGGGGTGGCTCCTGGCGGAGTAGGTAGAGGTGTGTAGCTTCTAGGAACAGTCAGCCGTGCAAAACTTGGCGTAGATGGCGATGCTGTGGCTGGTGTGGGGGCGGGCAAAGAAGGGGAGGGTAAAGAGCCTCGTCGAACACGAGGCGGTGTGGAGGCATCGGTGGCGGAATCCCCACAACAACCGCCACCGCCACCACTAGAGCGCCGGTGTCTAGACGAGTGTGATGCTCGTCTCGTCGACGCCGAAGCTTCAGAGCGCGCCGAATGCTCCGAAAGAGAGGGAGATGCAGATGGTGTAGGAACGCGCGATGATGCGCCAGAGCGATGACGCTCCACGTACCACTGTCTCTGCTGCGGTGACAAAGAAGAAAGAAACTCCTCATCATCCATACCTGCATTAAACACACGAATATTTAAACTTAATATTGAATGAATGGAGTAGACAATGACGCAAAGACCATTAAATACAATGACGTAATGACGCATATAAATACAATGATGCAATGAATCGAGTGATAGAAGAGGCAAGTCGAAAACTCAGAATTTTCAATCAAAAGATGTGAGCGCGAGTAGAAAAGAGCGTTACACACCATGGAAGCTACTTAGAGAGCTAGAGCTTTTACAGCACGGAGCAAAATTGTTCAAATACAATATTTGTGGCTTTAAGAGATCTCTCTCTCATCCTCGCATAACTCAGCATAACTTCCTATATCTATATAGAGCTCTCCGTTTAAACACATATCCTCTGTTTCATTTTGTAGCTCCTCTGCATGCACCCCATATAGAGTAGTAGCATCTTGATGCTCGTCTAGCACCACTGCAGCGGCTTCTGATTGAGCATCTTCTCTGATCTCCTCCATTGATGTCGTTGTGATTGGCACATGGTAGCCTTCATACGTCCTTGCACTACAAGGGGCTACCTCTATGACGTACCACCAGTTTGATGTAGACTTTGTAGGATGAAATACTACCTGCCAGAGCCACATAACTTACATGAGAGCTTTCAAGCACATAACTTGTAAAAGGGGGATGTTAACTATTTATATACTTACTTGTTCACAATGCTCGGGTAGTACGAAAGTGTCTCTTAGGTCAGTCCATTTCTTAGTAGAATCCACCTCAAGAAAACCAGACTCTCCTCTACGCACAGTAGCGTTTCGACCCTCCATGATTATCTTGAACCATTGCACGTCGAACAAGTCGACAAAAAATCCTCTGTAATCGATCCTCAAAATCTCTTGCAGCGTGCCGAAGTAAGTGAGTTCCGCCACCACGGGATCTGCATCAGAGGAACGTCGTCGACTAGACTGTTCAAATTTTGCCATGATTCCACAATCTTGAGTAAAATGCTTTTTGTCGATTCGTTCCACCCTAAAATGTCGACCTTTACACCATGCTGCTGTGTATGACTTATACTACAACGAACAAAGATTATGAGTGGCCGTTCAAACGTTTATAAATAAAGTCACTTGCTAGTCGTACATTGCAAACTTACCTTGGTCGCGCAACCCCGAGAGTACTCCCACTCTTCTTCAGTCACTTCGTCACCGCATTGTTGTGCGCTTTTCAATTGGTTGTGCAACCATCTTAAGCTCATGAAGGTTGGTAGGCTCTCCAGAACCGCTGGATAGTGCATCGGTGGTCGTCTTCCCCGTCTCCACTCGATTCGTGCCCTTTGTCGCTCTTGCTTTGCATCCTCATATTGTGAAATCCACTTTTGCATCACTGGATTGTGAAGCATGCAAAATCGGTTGATTTTAGCCTCTAGATCTTCCGTCATCTTCTTCTCAACACCGAGATTGCACATGACAATCCCAGATATGCGCTCATCATCTATGGTTCGCCATAGCGTGTCCCGGGATTTATCAAATCCGTCTAGCCACTCTCCAATGTACACTAGGGACTCTGATACCAACCAACCTTCTGCCATGCTACCCTCCGGACGTGCCTTTTGACGCACATATCCCTTAAGCGTTTTCATGAAACGCTCTAAGAAGAACATCCATCTGGAATGAACTGTGCCAGCTATTTCCACCTCATCAACTATGTGAACAAGAAGATGCACCTGAATGGTTAGTATTGTAGTAGGAAAATGTTTCTCAAACATGCACACAAGCTCCGCAGCATTTAGTTTGGCGAATGGTATGGAGTCTACGTCGATCTCCTTTTGTGAGATCCATTGCACCAGCTTTGCAAGTTTGTAGATTGTGTTACGGATGTCGAGAGACAAACATCCCTCAATGGCAACCGGTAAAATAAATTGTAAAGTATGTGCAGCAATGATATTAAAGTCCACATTTTATGCAATGATATTAAAGTCCACTATGAACGTACCTGACACATTTTATGCCAATCGTGTGACTTCAAACCGGTAAGCTTTCCTTCTTTAGTAAAACACGTTCGGAGCGAGTGCATTACGCCAGTGGGGGTCCGCAAAGATCGAATGGCCTCTTTTACTTTGCGTTCTTGGGCTCCTGTGAAAATCCATGGTGCTTTAGGAAGTTTTATCGATCCATCAGACGCTGTTTGCGGCCAATATTGCTCCATACGATCCACATTTCTAAGGTCAACTCTGGCTCCCAAAGTATCTTTCTTGCCGGTCAAATGGTCCCATAGTAGATTACCCACATTCTTGAATATGTGCATTGGATCGAGCAAGTGATTGATCACGAGTCGGGGCCAGTATGGTAACTCGTACCATAGAGATAGTCTCTTCATCCCTGGAGGCAATCCGTCATCGCACATCTCCTTCTGCTCTAACCATGCTTGTGCAGACATCCTTGGTGGCTCTCTTCCCAAAAAGCCGTCGCGTAACACATGATTCTCCGGAAGATACGCTTGATGACCTTCGTAGATTTGCTTCTTCAGTGAGGGTGCCCTACGTGCATTCAGTCTAGGTCCACATGTGACACATGCTCTGTGTCCGCTTGTTTGAAGCCCTGCATGTATACACATGATAATAGATCAACTATGGGGAAAAACAAGATTTACAGTGTCTGAGAGAGGAGTGTCAATAGATCACCTGAGCATTCTGTTAGCCCGGGATAGTCATGCATGGTCCACATTAGAATACCTCTGATCAAAGCATTCCGTCGTCCTGTGTGTCGGCTCATATCCACCACCTCTATGCCAATCCACAATTGTTGTAGCTCTTCCAATAGTGGACGAAGATACACATCCATATTCCCCACTTTATATCGCCCTGGCACAATCAAGCTTAGCCATAGGTGCCCCTTTTTCGTAGTCAACCACGGGGGAATGTTGTAGTTGACGATGACAACGGGCCATACACTGTAAGATGTTGATCTTTGACCAAATGGATTTACGCCATCCATAGCCAGGCCTAAGCGCAAATTTCAAGCTTCCCTGGCAAAATCCGACCATGTTCCATCTATATGTTTCCAGGCTGCGCAATCTGCAGGAATTCGTAGCACACCATCCGAAGATTTATTCTCCTCATGCCATGATGCTAGGGCGGCCATGGACTTACATTCGAAGAAATGCTTGATGCGAGGAAGCAAAGGAAAATGTCGCAAAACCTTTTGTGGAATTTTTGTCCCGTGGAGATCTACTCGATATCTTTTGGAATCACATTTCGGACACTTCTCCATGTCTGTATATTCCCCTCTGAAAAGAATGCAGTCATTAGGACAAGCGTGGATAGAATTGTAATCCATCCCCAAGTTTCGCAAAATCTTTCTTGCTTCATCTCGGGAATCTGGCATCACATTGTCAGCTGGTAGAATGTGCTCTTTCAGCAATCTACACAACATAAAAATATGATACAGTCGTGTAAAAATCTATCAGATCATTATACATTTAGAGTTCTATTAAAGTAAACTAATTGTAATAGATCACCTGAAAAGCGCTGTGACGCTAGTGTCACTCCATCCAAACTTTGCCTGCATGTTGAGAAGAACCAGGAGTGCTTTCAATCTAGACATACGTGCTCCATTATACAATGATGTATCGGCTTCACTTTTCATATCATCATAGATAAGCCTTTCTGAATCCATGATCGTCTCGATCATTTCATCAATCTCGGGCTCAAACATTGCCTCGTTGGGAATGTGCTCTGCATGATCATCCCCCGAGCTGTCAGAGGCTACATCTTGTGGCCTCACATATGCTGCTTGACCAAAGCGCCTACGAATACGTCTATTGGGTTGCAAGATTGCTGCTTGTTGGCCAGCGTCAGAGTCCGACGAGTTATAATTGGCAACAACTCGATCTATAATAGATGGATCGAACTCGCCAAATTCGTGAACGTGCTGCAAAGAAACACGTCTTGTCCGTCGCACAGCATGCTTGCATTGATTACAAGGACATAAGACCCTCGTTGAGAGATAGGTGTTTCGGTCGGACGGTCCCACATCCTCGTCGCTACTCATAATGAGGATAAAAAACTTATAACCTGGACAAAAAATTTAATATTCTATTGGCATTCTTCGTCTTATCTCTCTCTCTCTCTCTCTCTCTCTCTCTCTCTCTTTACCTCACATTCTCTAGTCATGTCCAATCCCCGCACACCTCGGTCTAGAGGTGCACGGAGATCAGAACCACCGGGTTATAATCTCGTCTTTATTGGTCAATACCTATATTTGTGGGTACAAGAAATCTAGACACCCACGTCTACATGATACTGCATGTAGTGGACAAAATCCCTTTGCCTCTTCTCTAGCTGTAGCACTTCACTTCATCTTAACATCTTTTCACAGTAGATCTTTTCACTGTTCGTCTAATTCTAAACCCTAAACCGTAAGTAATTCTTGCGTGGACTCGATTTAACGTAAATAAGCGTAAATCTAAATAAACGTAAATCTAACTAAAAATAAAGCTAAACCTAATTTAACGTAAGTCTAATGACTAGAGGTTGTCTAGATGGTCATTGTGTCGGGGATGTAGTGACTCTTGCCGCCCTGAAGATCCACCTTCTTCCCTATCTTCTGAAGACATTTCACCAGTACTTTTGGATCGACGGAGCCCACCATGAGTGAAGGCAGCAATACCCTATATTCCATTGAGGGCTTTCTTCACCCGCTTCATGCAGGCATCGCAGTCTATGGAGACCCGCATCTAATCTAATATAACGTAAATCTAAATCTAGCTTAAATAAACGTAAATCTAGTTAAAAATAAACCTAAATCTAATTTAATGTAAGTCTACATATAACCTAATCTTTAACGTCTTTTAAGATAGTTTCCTACGACGTTATAACTCTCTTCTTCCTGTGTGTGTGCGCGTGTGTGGATGTGTGTGCCAATAAAAAGAGATAAATGGTATAACCTTTCTATCACCCATGCCAAGTATGATAGATTGATTATGCCATTTCCCTCTTGAATAATAGGTCTTCAGTTCAACTCCTCGTCGGCTAGATCTTTAGGTCTTTTAATTTTAATTAGTTTCCTACGACGCTCCCTTAGTTTCTCTTTCTTTCTCTCTCAATGTGTGTGCGTTTTTTTGGATCGTATGCATGTTTTCTTTCTCTTTTCCTCTCTCAATGTGTGCGTTTTTTGTTTATGCATGTTCTCTCTCCCTTTTCCTCTCTCAATGCGTGCGTTTTTTGTTTATGCATGCTCTCTCTCTCTTTTTCTCTCTCAATGTGTGTGTGCATTCTTTGTTTATGTATGTGTGTGCGTTTTTGTTTTTGTTTGTACTCTCTCTCTCTCTCTCTCAAAAACACTATGTGTGTGTGTGTATGTGTGTGTGTGAGAGAGAGAAAGAGAGGGAGAGAGAAAGAGGGGAAGGGAACATGAGAATGAGGAGAGGGAAGGAGCATACCTGGCTCTCCTTCCTCTCCTCGTGTGTGTGTGTGTGTGTGTGTGTGTAGAAGAAAAAGAGAGAGAGAGAGAGAGAGAGAGAGAGAGTGAGGGAGAGCGTTACCTGCTCTTTGCTTGAGGGTGCCGAAAAACTCAGATCTGAGATCTGAGTTTTTGGGCGCGCTCGGTTATTTTTTTTACCCCAGCTAGCGTCGCTATGAGCGTCGCTATAAGCGTCGCTATGAGCGTTGCAAATTTACAAAGAAATTTGCAACGCTCATAGCGACGCCGGGAAATTTTTTTTTGAGCGTCGCTGTGTGAGCGTCGCTAATATGAAGAGCCTCTTGTAGTGCAAGCATTCAAGCCATTGGTGAGAGGAATTCTCGTGGGAGTGAGTAGTAATGCCTAATTGTATTTAGCCATTAACATAAGCCCAAGCCTACACTTTCTCCTAGAGGGAGACTAGCCATTCTTGCAACAAGCTAACCTTGGAAGATCAACTCTAATCAAAGAAGGTCTTGCACTTGGTGTATCAATCAAAGTGGAATTATCCACTCTTCTTCTCTCTCCCATCAATAATGGTGCCGAAGGGTTTTAAGTAAGATGTGTTCTACATTGATGTTTTCTTGATTTCTTGTTGTTTTCATTTTCATCTCTAATCCAATATATATATATATATATATATATGTATCTAATCTCATCTCCTTAACCAAACCTATCTCTCTCATTCTTAGTAATTCATCCTCTCTAGGTTCTCTTGCTACAGGTACATCTCTCCCCGCAGTATCCTTATTGCCTACGGGCAAGAATAGGGCTTGGGAGGGAAACTTCTCATTTCTTCACTTCTCTCATATCTACATTTCTCACATACTATCCTAGATGAATAACCCACATGATGATCATTTCTATCGCTTTCACTCTGTACGATCTATTAGAATTAACGTATGGATTAGCCGTAAAATACACTTTCAACAACGTATAGTGTTTCTCTTCGGCCCTGAAAGGCTCAATGAAATACTTCTATCACCGGATCCCATCATACTACCTCTCATAGACTATAATTTTTCTTTTGATGTAAGCGTAGTTATCTTGCTATGAACCAAGAGGATTTGTACACACAATTAATCCCAATCACTAGACAAAATATATATATTATGGTAAGCACAAAACTACAATTCCAAAGAACAATTCGTAGCCTATTTGGTCAGTCAAGATTGAATGCCATTAACTCATCCATTAACCCTTTCATATTACCCATGATACGATATGACCATAGCCTTGATGTTTTCATCTTCGTATTGTTTTGACATTCTCTTTTGCGTTCTTTCTTTGTGTGTGTGTGAGTGCAAGAGAGAAAGAGTGAGTCTTCTTTGATTGCACTTCTTTCCAAACCCTAGTCTTCATGGAATCTATGGTTTAACTCCTTCATATAGTTTTTGTCGAGTTCTCTCACAAACTCTCACAGCCATAAGCCCGGTGCTTTCCTGGCAAGACCGCAAATTTCTCGACCGCGCTCCCTCTATTTCTCTCTCCACTTGCCACCCCTCTTCTATTTATCTCTCTCTCCCTCCCAATCGGCCCCCCTCTATCTCTTCCCCTCCCGCTATCACTCTCTCTTTCTCTCCCCCTCTCTCCCTCTTTTACAAAAGAAGGGAGGTACTAGAGATACTGTCAGGACACCGGCAAGGCCCGACAAGACAAGGGTAGGGCCGGGCTAGGCGGTGTGGAACATGGAGTCCAACTAGGGCAAAGGGCCAGGGGCTTGCCTATATAAAGGGTGGTTGGGTGGTGGACTCTCAGACCCTACTCCTTGTCTTACACTGGTATCAGAGCTAGGGGAGGAGGAGCCATGGAGGAGGGGGGAGGAAGGTTGCATGAGCCAAGGTTGCATGCATGGTCTCTCTTTCTCTCTCTCTCTCTCTCTCTCTCTCTCTCTCTCTCTCTCTCTCTCTCTCTCTCTCTCTCTCTCTCTCTATCGAAGGAATCCCTCTCTCCTTCGTTTTTAGCAACAAAAGACATGCATGGCCTTTCCCGCACGCCATGGTGTGAAAACGGCTATGCAAGAAGTCGGGGCCGAGGCACCCTACATGTGCAGACGCCTTTGCTAGGCGTGAAGGCCAAGGCCACATGTCATAAAATCCAATATCTAATATCTAACCAACCCAAATGATTTTCTCATGTTAAATTGATCACTTAATGTGGGAGAATAAACGGGAACAAGTGTTACGATATAGACATGTGCTTATAGATCTATCTCAACACGGGGCCAATGGTAAAGGGGCCCAAATGAGAGATGTTCTATCAAAGAGCAAGGCTAAAAAATGGAGCATAAGACCTTAGGGTTAGCTTCATTGAAGACCTCCAATAATGTGTGTAAAAGGCCTTTGACCTTAGGTAAGCTAGGGCTGAGCTTGAGGAACAGAAACCCGACCCAGCTCGAGGTGCTTGTCTTGCTTGTCATGCTTGATGACTAAGGTGCTTGAGGTGATTGATGATTGAGGTGCTTGAGATGCTTGAGGTGCTTGAGATGCTTGAGGTGCTTAATTATTGAGATGCTTGAGGTGCTTGACATGCTTGAGATGCTAGGGTTGCCCTTGAGGTGAGAACCCAACCCAAGCTTAAAGTGCTTATGAGCCAAGATTGTGGTGGGAGCTGGGCCTATGCATGAGGGGATTGAGGTGTCAAAAAGTCAAAGATTCAATCCCTACAAGGAGGGGGCGAGCCTTACATGAGGGGGGATGAGAGAGAACACCCACACACTCACACAAGGCATGCATGGTACAAAGAAAGCAAAAGGGAAACTTGTCAAGTTCCTCCTCATGTTTCCCTCATGGTGTGCCTGAAGCCTATTGATTGGACACCTAAGGAGTCCAATAATAATTTAGGAGATTTAATTAATTGATTTAGCATTTATCTAGGCCTCTCTCTCAAAGGGGAAAGGGGAAAGGGGGACACTGGTCTCAAGGCTACCCTTGCTACTTGTAATGCCTCCTACTTGTGATTGGCTAGGCCTGGAGGGGTCCAATGAGCTTCAAGCATGAGCTACAAGGGGGGGTCGACCCAAGCAAGATAGGGGGTTGATTTGGGGGTATACTCACCCACACACACTCACAAACACTCTCATTGTGTGCTATGCAAAGTGTAAGAGCTCCCTCTCCTTCTCCAAGCAAGTAGAGGTTGAGAGCCTACACCAACACTCTTGGATATGGAGTGCAAATCCAACCAAGAGCCATGCTTCAATGCTTAAGCTTGCCATATCCTTCTTCTTCATTACTATTCTATTATGTATGCTAGCAACAAGAGTTATGATAAGTGAGGAACTAATTCTTTCTCCTACGAAATGTTTCTTCTTCCTCTTCCCTACCCTCATTCCCTGCTAGCTCTCTCCACCTTCTAATGTGTTTAAGGTCTTGGGACTGAGGCTTGGGATAGTTAAAGCTTTCTTCAAGTTTATGTTATGTTTGTGATGCATGAAGCTTTCCATCTTCATTGCATCACCTAGGTCACAAGGAACACAAAGATTGTATTGTAACAAGTCTCTCTTAATCGGAGAAATCATAATACAAATGCCTATTGGAGGGGGGACCGGCTCCACATAAATCCGGTCCTCAACTGTTGCCATGTTCTCGAAATTCTCTCTCTTGCAAAAGTATTGTTCATGCCAAGTTAACTAATTGCTATGATTATGTTGCTATCTTCAACTATGTTCACCCGCTATGCTCACACAGTCATTTCTCAAAAGTACTTTCATTAATTTCCAGTACTCTCAAGTTAAATAGGCCAATTCCATTACATTGGTATTAGAGCATTTGGTTTCTCTTTTCTTGCTTAAGAAGAGAGGTCCTTAAGTAGTCTATAAATGGTTGATGTTGTTAATTATATTAGGGTATGTGGAAGTGGGATCTATTATCGGTTTTGTTGAGCCCACTATGTGGGGGATGGTGCACACCTCGAGAGCTTTGGACTTAATAATGGAGTCTTTTTAGACTTGCCTACGTCTTTACCATTATTGAGCCATAAGAAGTCGGAAAGGAGCTAGCCGTTGGCAACTCTGCTATGTTAGACCTACTCCTCTACTCTCTATAATTAACCACTTTGAGCCGTGGGTGTAGATACTCAAGAGCCGATTTTCAAAGTCTAAGAGGAGTGGCAACGAAGGTTTTGAATTGCCAAAGCATACACTAAGTACATACATAAATTTTGTTAACATGGCTGACAATAATCAAGAGAGTAGAATGAAAATTGATAGCTTTGATTTTGCACATGAAGGTGCTAATGATGATGCTCCCATGTTTGTGAATTATCTCGTCACACTAGGTTACAACAAGCTATGGGCAACCCTACTTTGCAAGCCAAAGTTACTCAACAACTTCGTGCTTATGGAAGTTCCCTTCCTCTCCAAGAGGAGAGAGAGCTTAGGAGGCCTCTTGAAGAGACCCCCAAAAGAAGACTCTCTCCCATTTGAGAGGAGGAATCCAAAGAGCAAGAAAGAAATGAAAGTTTAAGTTCCTCTGAAGATGTGGCTCCACGAAGATGGCGGTCTAGACGATCGCCCACTCCTCCCAAGAGGAAAAGATCAACACATAGTCCTTATCCTCATCACTCTGAAAGGCAAGAGAGGAAACAAAGGAAGAAAAGGGCTAGGAAGAGATCACCCTCTTCTCCTTATTCTTCACCTTCGTCCTCTTCTGACGAAAGTTATGGTTATTCTCCTAGAGAATACAAGAGGGGAGGACATCGCAAATCATTTCCTACATGGCGAAGGTCACAAAAGCTAAAGAAGTTCAAGGAGGGAGGAAAGAGTATATCTTTTCTCACCTATGATGGCACCTTCGGTGCTACCGACAAAGTGTTGGCCTTCATCCAGCAATTTGATACGGCCTTTGGAGATGAGGGCTTCACAGAGTCCTCTAAGCTACGCCATGTATCTATGCACTTCCAAAAATCAGCTCGTCAATGGTGGGCTAGCCTTCGTGGAAATGGTGAAGCCCCAAAGACATGGAAAACTCTACGAGTTTCCATCATGAAGCAATTCCTTGTAAGCGATGCAAAGGACAAAGTGCTTACCGAATGGCGCAGCTTGAAGCTCCTCTCATGAGTCTATCCACAAGTACGTAGACAAGTTTTGGGATTTACATCTCAAGGCTACTGTCTTTCAAAAGATAGACTTTACCGAGCAAAGGGAGCAATTCTGTGCGGGATTACCTGAAGAGATGGCCGAATACATCAACTCTCAACGGCCTAGTACTATTAGCGAAGTAATCCATCACACCATGGTTGCTTCACGCATCAATTTCCATCAAGGGGCTAGACGTAATGTCAAGCCCATGGAAAACAAAGACAAAAATGATGCAAAGGGGAAAACCAATGTTCAAAATACTTCCCGAGTCAATTCCAACAAAAACAACAATCGGTCCAAGGAGAAGGGAGTTTACAAAGGTAAAGAAAAAAACTCTATCTTGAAGAGCTTGAAGCTTTTCGCAAGGACCATAAGTGTTTCAAGTGTGGGGAGCAAGGACATGGCTATCGTTCTGGCCCCAAGAAGAATACTCGCAATGAGACTCCTAGGGCTTCCACCATCAAAGCTCCAAAAGAAGATGCTCATTGCAAAGGATCATCACTTTCCTATGCTTGGGAAAAGTTAAGAGAGCATGATGCCTTCATCTTGTTTGAACCTGGCTCTACTCTTAAATTCACATCAATGGAGTTGGCCACCAAGTTGGGCATTCAAGCTTTTGAGATGGGAGATATAGTAGTGGCTGATGCAGCTTTCAAGGGACAACAAGCCTCCATTACTCCCTTTATTGGGAAGTTGAGGCTTCATGTCCAAAGCTATGTCGACAAAGAAGACTTCTTCATATCTCCTCTCCAACATGAGGATGTTATCCTAGGGGCACCATGGTTTGATCGCATGGCTGCCAACATGAAGTTTCCTGAAAGGAGAATCTACTTCACCTACAGGGGAAATAACATGTATATATATGCTAGTGAGTGTGGTCGCACTATTCCGCTTGTAAATCCTCTTGTTTTTGGTAAGTCAATGAAGAGCTCAGTTTCTATGTACATGATTTTTGTCAAAGAGTCTCTAAAAGATACTAACGTTTCATCAAATGTAAATGGTAGGAATCAAGAAGAGTTAGACTTGTCTAATTTTCTAAAAGGATTCCAAGATGTGTTCATCGATGATATCCCTATGGAATTACCTCCAAAAGGAGGGGATGATGACCATCGTATTGAGCTCCTTCCTGGAAGCTCACCACCTAACAAGCCTCCTTATCGAGTCTCACAATCTCAACAAGAGGAGATCATGAGGCAAGTACAAGAGCTGGTAGACAAAGGGATGGTGAGGCCTAGTTCCTCTCCCTTTTGTTCTCCAGTCTTTTTAGTGCAAAAGAAAGATGGTACATACCATATGTGTGTGGACTATCGAGCACTAAACCATATCACTATCAAAAACAGATTTCCCGTACCTCGGCTAGAAGATCTATTTGATAAGCTACAAGGCTCGACCTAATTCAGTAGGATTGACCTTAAGAGTGGCTATCATCAAATAAGGATAGTGGATGAAGATATCTTAAAGACCGCGTTTCGCACAACGTTTGGTCTTTATGAATATCTAGTCATGCCTTTTGGCTTGACTAATGCACCAGCTACGTTCAATCGTTTGATGGAGAAAATTTTTAGACCATACCGCAATTAACTGGAGTGTTCTTTGATGATATCATCATCTACTCAAGTCTTTGGAGGAACATAAGCAACCTCTCCAAGTGAATTTTCGAGCATTGAGGGAGAACAAGCTTTTTCTCAACCAAAAGAAAAGCGAATTCTTCCTACAAGAGATTCAATACCTAGGTCATATTATCTCTAAATATGGTATCCAAATGGATGCATCAAAGTTAGAGGTAATAAAAGCATGGCCTAACCCAAGAAATCTACATGGGCTAAGAAGATTTGTTGGTATGTGCGCATACTATAGACGCTTCATAGAAAAATTCTCTCAAGTAGCAGGACCACTACACGACTTAACTAAGAAGAACGTTAAGTTTGTGTGGACTGCTAAGGAGCAAAATGCTTTTGAAAAGCTCAAAGAGAAGCTTACTTCCCAACCAGTTCTCGTGCTTCCGGATCTCTCAAAGACATTTGAGGTCCAATGTGATGCTTGTGGTGATTGCCTTGGAGCAATTTTGCTTCAAGAAGGGCATGCCATAGCATATGAGAGCCGAAGGCTCAATATTGATGAAAGAGTCTTGAGCATTTATGAGAAAGAGCTTTTAGCTGTTCTACATGCCCTAGACACATGGAAGCACTACCTATTGGGGACTCCATTTATCCTACGAACCGACCACCAAAGTCTCAAGTATTTCATGGCCCAAACCAAGCTTTCCGACAAACAAATGAGGTGGGAAAATTTCTTTCGCAATTTGATTTCCATATTTCTCACATAGCTGGTAAGCACAATCAAGTGGCCGATGCACAATCACGACGACCCAAAGTTAATGCGGTGTCTATAGCTACTCACAATGATCTATCCTCTATGATAGATGAGTATGCTACTGACCATGACTTTAGAGACATAATGTCAACCCTTGCTTTGGGGAAGAAAGAGGAACCATTCACCTTGCAGGATGGTTATCTTTTCCACGGCAATAGGCTATGTGTTACCCATTCCCTTCGTGAGAAAGTTATGTATGAATCCCATGCTCCTCCATATGCGGGGCATAGAGGTATTCAACCTACTCTCCGACGAGTAGAGATGTACTTCTATTGGCCTACCATGAAAGTGAACATACAAGAGTATGTTTCAAAATGTGTAGTATGCCAAAAGACCAAGTATGATAGAGGGAAGCAACCTGGATTACTCCAGCCATTGTCTATTCCAAATTCACCATGGGAGAGTATATCCATGGATTTCATCTTTGGATTACCCAAGTCTATCCATGGGAATACAAGAATATGGACAATAGTTGATAGGTTTAGCAAGCAAGCACATTTTATTCCTGTCAAAAATACTATTAAGGCACATCAAATGGCAACTCTCTTCATATCTCATATTTTCAAGCACCATGGATTACCCACATCCATCGTGTCAGATAGAGATCCTAGAATGACCAGTAATTTTTGGAAAGGTCTCTTTGAAAATCTAGGAACAAGATTGAATTTCTCTTCGGTCTATCACCCACAAACGGATGGCCAAAGTGAGATAGCCAATCTTACGATACTCGATCTACTCAAGACTTATGTTACCAAAGTAGATCAACGCTCACAAGAGGTAAAGAGTATGCCTACAATAATACTGTACATACTTCTACGGGAAAAGCACCTTTTGAGATCATTGAGGGAAGTCCCTTGCTACTCAAAGTACATGGGAAGATCGTCGCCGCCGATGAGTATATCCGTGACCTACAAGAATCTTTTCAAAAGATTAGGGAGGCTATATCCATCTCTCAACAAACGCAAAAAGTTGCTGCTGATAAGCACAAAAGAGCCTTACTGTACAAAGAAAATTATTGGGTCTTACTCAAGTTTCCTAAGGCTCGATTAAGGCAAACGACGGGCAAAAATCCTACGGGCCATCAAAAGTATTATGCTAAACTAGCAAAAAGATACTATGGTCCTTTCCAAATCTTGAAGCCCATGAATGAGACGGCTTATCAACTCAAGTTTCCCAACCATTGGCTCATACACAATGCCTTTCATGTAAGCCTACTTAAGACCTACAAAGGAGAGCCACCAACTGAACCAATTATTGAAGACCCTCCCAAAGTTGAAGACCAAGAAGAGGTGCTACAACCCGAAGCTGTTCTTTGGCATGAAGACAAGGTATTATGACATGGTAAGATTATCCATCGGTATCTTATTAAGTTCAAAAATTATCCTTTTGAAGATGCTAGATGGATGCAAGGACTACAGCTTAAGGATAGTATGAACCTTGTCAATGCTTACAATGCTACATTAGAGTAAGCAAATGTACAAATTTTTTTTAAATAACTCATGTTTTTGTCTTATAAGACTAGTCCTCTTTTTAATTGTGCACAAATTTAACTATTATGCATGCTTAGAATCATGTTTGTGATGACGACGTCTCTCAAACACCAAGTAGAATTTGTCACTCTACTTTGGGAGATTGAAATGGACTAAAGAGAAGACATGCTTGCGGCAGCTATGTCTCCCAAGCACCAAATGGATTAGTCATCCATCTTGGAAAGATGTCGTAGGGTAAAAAGGGATCTCTACCCGCTAAGTAAAATTGACTAATGACTAAGGCTTTATCTCTTCTACCTCATAGTCAAGGACGACTATGATTTCAAGAGAGAGGTAATGTCATAAAATCTAATATCTAGTATCTAACCAACCCAAATTATTTTCTCATGTTAAATTGATCACTTAATGTGGGAGAATAAACGGGAACAAGTGTTAAGATATAGACATGTGCTTATAGATCTATCTCAACACGGGGCCAATGGTAAAGGGGCCCAAATGAGAGATGGTCTATCAAAGAGCAAGGCTAAAAAATGAAGCATAAGACCTTAGGGTTAGATTCATTGAAGACCTCCAATAATGTGTGTAAAAGGCCTTTGACCTTAGGTAATCTAGGGCTGACCTTGAGGCGCGGGAACCCGACCCAGCTCGAGGTGCTTGTCTTGCTTGTCATGCTTGATGACTAAGGTGCTTGAGGTGCTTGATGATTGAGGTGCTTGAGATGCTTGAGGTGCTTAATTATTGAGATGCTAGGGTTGCACTTGAGGTGAGAACCCAGCCCAAGCTTAAAGTGCTTATGAGCCAAGCTTGTGGTGGGAACTGGACCTATCCATGAGGGGATTGAGGTGTAAAAAGTCAAAGATTCAATCCCTACAAGGAGGGAGCGATCCCTACATGAGGGGGGATGAGAGAGAACACCTACACACTCACACAAGGCATGCATGGTACAAAGAAAGCAAAAGGGACACTTGTCAAGTTCCTCCTCATGTTGCCCTCATGGTGTGCCTGAAGCCTATTGGTTGGCCACCCAAGGGGTCCAATAATAATTTAGGAGATTTAATTAATTTATTTAGCATTTATCTAGGCCTCTCTCTCAAAGGGGAAAGGGGGACACTTGTCTCAAGGCTACCCTTGCTGCTTGTAATGCCTCTTGCTTGTGATTGGCTAGGCCTGGAGGGGTGCAACGAGCTTCAAGCATGAGCTACAAGGGGGGGTCAACCCAAGCAAGATAGGGGGTTGCTTAGGGAGTATAATCACCCACACACACTCACAAACACTCTCATTGTGTGCTATGCAAAGTGCAAGAGCTCCCTCTCCTTCTCCAAGCAAGTAGAGGTTGAGAGCCTACACCAACACTCTTGGATATGGAGTGAAAATCCAACCAAGAGCCATGCTTCAATGCTTAAGCTTGCCATCTCCTTCTTCTTCATTACTATTCTATTATGTATTCTAGCAACAAGAGTTATGATACGTGAGGAACTAATTCTTTCTCCTACGAAATGTTTCTTCTTCCTCTTCCCTACCCTCATTCCCTGCCAGCTCTCTCCACCTTCGAAGGTGTTTGAGGTCTTGGGACTGAGGCTTGGGATAGTTAAAGCTTTCTTCAAGTTTATGTTATGTTTGTGATGCATGAAGCTTTCCATCTTCATTGCATCACCTAGGTCACAAGGAACACAAAGATTGTATTGTAACAAGTCTCTCTTAATGGGAGAAATCATAATACAAATGCCTATTGGAGGGGGGAGGAGGGGGGACCGGATCCACATAAATCCGGTCCTCAACTGTTGCCATGTTCTCTAAATTCTCTCTCTTGCAAAAGTATTGTTCATGCCAAGTTAACTAATTGCTATGATTATGTTGCTATCTTCAACTATGTTCACCCGCTATGCTCACATAGTCATTTCTCAAAAATACTTTCATTAATTTCGGCTACTCTCAAGTTAAATAGGACAATTCCATTACACCACAAGGACGTGGGTAAGCCCGCTTAGTAGGAGGAAGGGTCGAATTTCGACCTGCATCATACATTGCATGGAAAGCATCTATTGATGTGCGCTGGCCTGCGGAGCAACTTTCGCTCCTGCTGCACGGCTGTGAGATAATCATACAAGCGAAGATGATCAAGATCTTGCCTGCGCAGTCGGACGCCATGGCTGTAGGAGGTAATTTTTTTTTTGGGCACCTTAATTTTGGGGTACCCACACCCAGTTAAGGGTCAAATCCCACGGCAGGGCCGAGCACAGCGGGGTAACAACTTGGTTTTTGGGCGGTAAGTTTCTCCCTCCACTTCAACAACCCCGACTCAGTGACAACATCAGGAACAATATTTTTATTGATTCACGGATCATCGAAGCATTGATCTACACGGATACAACCTACCGTGGTATATCCGTCAGCACCGCTCGAGACTCGGCGGCAGGGAACATCTGCACGGAGATGAAAAGTTTAGCATGCATGCTCATGCATCATGCAAAACTTTGAAGGCACAGCATGCGCACATGGATGGATTATGAGGTTTGTGTTTCACCTTCTTGTCTTTTCATAGCTTTGTGCATATGATGGTATTGCAGGAGCCTGTTATTATTTTAATCTTGGCCATGGTGCCTGAGCGACTACCATGGTCAGTTCATTCCGTGCGATTTAGTCGGTCGTTACCACAATTCAGACTAAGGAGCAGGTCTCCAACAACACTACCCCATACCAGGAATGTTATGGTGCTCCAACAAGGCAAGGTTGCCTAGGAGTACAAGTAAAATAGGCCATGTCAACAAGGTCAATTTTGAAAGGGGTACATCAATCATGTTTTACCCAAGTAGCAAGGCTCCGTCCGCCACTATCACTATATGTATTGGGGGCATGATCCCGCCCAAGCATCTATAGATTGTAAAAGACAAGAAAATTCCATAGCTATGAGCTAAAACCCAAGTCAACACCCATAATATAGGATGTTATGCCTTTCACTGCCAAGGGCAGTCAATAGGTATGTTAACTTGCTGTATTTGATAGCTCAGTTGTAGATGAGCATCGAGCTATGTTACGATTCTCAATAACATGTCTTTTGGCAAGGCCCTTGACAACATGAAGTAGAGTAGTTATTGAGCATGTACTTGATGAACTCTCGTATGCAATGGAATGGATGATCACGGCTATCATTCATAGACCCAGGCAAGTCTGAGCTGCATAACTTGTGCGTGTTCTACTAATTTTCACTTACATTTACAATTCAACACGGTCAAATTTTTGTGCATGAACGACAAGGTGGCCTCCTTTTGCTATGACATCTGTTGTCAATAGCGTTTGTTGGCAATGAGGCCAGACAGAGTTCTATGAAGCAAGGATTCAATTTCTACATCTTGCATTAAAGGTAGTCACGTTTGGCATATGCTAGGAGCATACACAATGGGGAAGGAATAGGCAAGGTGTTTGCAGCTGGATTCATATTGCAGGTTATTTCATTATGTACCAGACCGGGGTATAGGATATACGATGACGTCTGTGAAGATATGGCTATAAGCTGTTTTGGAATGGGTTTTTCCTTCCGAATTACATGACAACTGGTTGCACCAACAATGAATAGGAAGCAAGGGTTCATGGAATTGGCAAAATAGGGAATATCATCTCACAGAATCCCTACCAGTCTAAATGGTGCAAGGTACTTATAGTTTTGGTTCTCACGGTTGAGGCCATCACTCTCCGCAAGGGCTTACAATTCTTCATGCAAGGCATACTAGTGAACTGGATTCAATTCTACCACTTCATGCATTACACTTTCGTTAACACACTCGCAACTCTGTCAAGGACAGACTAAGGATGGATTGTTTAATATGATTGTTGGTTGCTATCAACACACATCAACACTAAAAAGAACCTAAAAGTTCAACTAGATTCACCGGCAAGGTGCCCTATTCAAGTCATCCACAGTCACGACCCATACACGATAGATGGTCAAGATTTGACTTGTGTTTTCTGTTGCCTCTCTCAATGAGAGCATCATACCGACAGATTGTGGTATGCTTATAGGATAAGCAACAATTCAGGAATAAGATGTCTAAGAGCACACATTCTGGGCACACACTCTACAAATTTAAGGAAAGTTCCTTAGCCCAACATGCTCTTCTTCTCTCTCTTTTCCTTATTTCTCTCAAGAATAATGAAAACTTTCTAAGAAGCTTTTCATACATGTTTTGTTTGGGAGTCAGTATGAGCCAAGGTGCTTTAACTCTCAGCTAGAAATGGGCCAAGATGCCATTCACATTAGTTTTCATCGGTTTATCGATTGAACACTAATTGCCGTAAGAGCTAGGAGCCACACACAGGCTGGCTAAGAGCCATTGTCAGATCTTGGGTAAGACCCAACTATTGGCATTCCTTGGGTGATTGTTTTGCCCAGTGGAGTACACATCGAACATATAGACGTTAATGGACGAGCAAGAGTCTTGTCATTTCGGAGGATTAAGGTGTCATTTTTGCACTATATGTTTCTAGTGCGATGCTCAAGTTGAGTTTGATACTCTTGCACTTAGAGCAGCAGCTGATCTATACAATGGAGTCTAGAGGCAGCAAAGAGTTGAGACAACATGGATGTTGATACGAGCTAGGCATCTCACTTGTGTGGATTTCTTGCTCTCTCTATAGCACTATGACTGTCTATGGCATCACATTTTTGGGGTACAACCCAGCCAGTGCACACTAATCACCCCATACGCATTGAGGATCACAATTTGATCTTTTATACTTTCAAGGAAATAATTTTGCAATCTACCATGCGGCAGCAAAAAAATTCAACTTTTTCAGTTGATTCTCATCATTCTGTACACGGTTTACTAGGTTGGCTATCGTTACCTGCTAGTTGCACAGTTCTACAAAGGGTCTTACCAAGGCGTTTGACTACGTAGCTTCTACCCAATGGGTTTGGATTGCGAAGGCAACACCCAGGGTTTCTAGTGCAATGTTGCTTTTTTTTTCACACATGGACGACGTGTTCCTCTATACTTGAATATGAGTAAGAGAACATTCAGTTCAATCTCCAGGTACGCATCTATTGATTTGGTGTTATTCCAGTTTTTAGTATGCATTGCTTGGTTTTTTCAAGTTGTTTAAATACGCTTGAATATTTTAGGGCCATGCCAAGGGCATGTCAACACAAGTATTTCGGGTCGTAGTGTCCAATGAACATTATGTTGTTATGAATCCACTTGTAGGATTCGATTTGGCACATGTTGTCACATGGGATACAACATGGTCTACGGACTCAAGGAGTTCAGTTTAGCCAGTGTGGAGCAAGGATAATGAGGGTCCCTCTCACTCCCGTCGTGGAGTGTTTGCCATTACCTCCACGCACAAGTACATCTTGTACTTGAACAATGCTCTTTTTTAGACATTCTTACATGAGGCATATTCCACATGTGGAGGATATGAGTCTCTGGGATTGACACTGGTGCCTACTATTTCAAAAATGTGTCACGACAAAGTCCCTAAGTGCTGGTCACATTGGTTTCTAGACCATTTTTAGCAAGACGTATCAGGAGCAATTTCGTGGCCAAAAATTGTCAGATACTTAGAATGACTTGTTAAGGTACAAGTACTGCTAAACAACATTACAGATGGTTGTTTATACATATAGCAAATGAAAAGTTTCATTGTTTGTACCTAGAAGTGATAACTGTTTCACCTTCTATTATGGGTCAGACGTTTCAGCAAGGCTTGCACAAGATTGCAACTGAAAGTAGTTAGTTTCTTTTCAGACCTATTTACATTCCTTTTTAATGTGTGCTAGACGCATCACATTTTCCATAAGTATTGGCAAGGATCACCATGGATACACATGTTCGGATATGTTTTTTGCTAAATGCATACACACTAGGTGTTATGGTCCCTAGTGTTTAGCAAAGGCTGATTTGGAACGTCATGCATATTCCTCAAGTTGTTGCTTATGAAGCATTTTTCACTCTAAGTGCAATATCTTTATGAGATTACTTTTTCGGTCTACCAATCACCAATAGAGGTCATGGCTCGGTTTGGATGCTTGTAGATTTTTCAAGTTAACCATGAGGGTTATTCATTCCATAGTTGATTCTTCAGCAATGTGGTACGTTATTTTTATCCTGTATACCAGCCATCTGGAAAGTCTGGCTAGTGGGGAAAACACATCTCAGTACTGTCACTTATCCAAGGGGATATGCAGATTACAAAATGTAATCTTGTGCTAAAGGATATGCAAGTGCGTACGTTAGCACCACGCGATCCAATTAGTAAGGATTTATTGCTCTTCTTGGAGTTTACTTACTATCAGTTAATGCATGTTGCGACTCGGTAGTCTCTTCATGTATAAGTCAGGTTCTCAACCTTGACACTCGTTAGGGTGGGGTTGTTTATTGATGAAATTTGAGAATAAGTCAAGGACTTACACTTGGCTGATGATTTAGGTCAGCAAGTTACTTTCACAGAACGTGAAAAGCGGTACTCTTTCAGGTATATATTTGTCGTGATAACTCATTTAGCATGCTCATGTGCGTTCTAAATGGAGTCTATACACTAGATGGTTGCAAATGGACCACAATGTGGAAAATCAAGATGTTACTCTTGGTTTCATTTAACCTCTTGCGGAATCGTGTTCCGAACAAACAAACAGCTGGATCCATGAAGGATGCCACTTGAGAAAACATTAGTGTTCTTAAGAAGAACCTTTCCACTTTTGTTTTCGAGGAAGAAAACTCTTCTTAAGGGGGGAGTAATGTCAGGACACTAGCAAGGCTGGACAAGACAAGGGCAGGGCCGGGCTAGGCGATGTGGAATGGGGAGTCCAACTAGGGCAAAGGGCCAGGGGCTTGGCTATATAAAGGGTGGTTGGGTGGTGGACTTTCAGACCCTAGTTCCCCTTGTCTTACAGATACTGCTAGTGCTTTTTTTTTATAAATAGCTCTCTCCACCCTCTCTGTCTCTCTCTCTCTCTCTCTCTCTCTACCCTTGCCACCCTTCCCTCTTGTCCTAGAGTGTGAGTGTGTGTGTGTGTGTGTGTGTGTGTGTGTGTGTGTGTGTGAGAGAGAGAGAGAGAGAGAGAGAGAGAGAGAGAGTCTACCCTTGCCACCCTTCCCTCTCATCCTTGTGTGTGTGTGTGTGTGAGAGAGAGAGAGAGAGAGAGAGAGAGAGAGAGAGAGAGAGAGAGGTGGAGGGGGGTGGATCTCACTCCAAGAAGAGAGAGAGAGAGAGAGAGAGAGAGAGAGAGAGAGAGAGAGAGAGAGAGAGAGAGAGAGAGAGAGAGGGGGTGGCGGGCGAGAGAGACACACACGCACAAAGGGAAGATAGCACGAGAGAGAGAGAGAGAGAGAGAGAGAGAGAGAGAGAGAGAGAGAGAGAGAGAGAGAGAGAGGATAGGGAGAGGGGTTATAGAGTAACTAAGAAAAGAGAGAGGAAGAGGGAGTAGGAGGACTTTAGGGAAGGGATGGTGGTTTCTAGAGGAGGAGCTAGAGGAAGGGAAGGTGGTTAGAGGAGTAGATGGAGAGAGAAGATGGTGGAGAGGAAGGATGTTGGAGGAGGAGGCTGAGGAGGAGGAGGAAGCACATGGGCAGCAAGAGGAGGAAGGGGAGGTAGTGAGGGTGGCACTCCAAAAAAAAAAAGGCTCGCTCCAAAGCTGCTCGAAGATCTAACTCCAACCAATTCGCAATTAAAACAGAATGAGGCTTGCAGATTTCCTTTGCAATTATGTAGGCGTCAACAATCTCAAAGTCGTACCATCACACAAGATATAAAAGATCTTGTTTTTTCTTTTTGGCAAGTAGAGACAAGAGTGTCACCAAACAAAAAAGATATGTCTCGAAAACGATTGGCTAGAAAAGCTTACGTAAAGTATCCAATACATTTGCTTGATGAATCATAGGTATGCTCCTAAAGTGCTGAAATCGTTTTGTTATCTTACTTGCAATAATGGAGGTTCTACATTACACTAGTAATTGTTACCTGACAGACCCCAATGTCTAGTCATAGCTACTCTTTAGGTAGGTGTAAGGACCAATCAAAGCTACTCTTTATGTAGGTGCAAGGATCAAAAGTTTTTTAACTTTGAGATAGACGGTAGCATGAGAACAAACAAGTACTCTTACACTATCAATGTTCTAGCACTCTTCTAGCTAAGAGAACATTGATGGTAGATTTAAACTTGAGAATCTCCTAAAGAAATTGTAGATAGGTACAAAACTATCATGCTAAAGGGATTGGTGCTTCAAAACCACCACTGTTAGCTCATAGGTACTATATACATGCACTTAATAACCACCAATGTATACTCTTACGTAGTTTTGAGTTGCTTGGAAGAATTGAAAGCACTTTTTTTCCAGATACCAAATAGCATGAGAAAAAACAAGTTCAATTACTCCTAAAATTACCTTAGTGATAAGTACGTAGGAACCTTATGGCACCAATCCTAAAGCTATAGGTACTTTGGAGATAGATAATAGCCTTTAGAGTACCTAACAAAGGTAGCAATGGAAGAACCATCAGAGTGAAGAGGTTCCTTATGTACTTTGTAGATAGAAAAAATCTTAGAATTTACCTTGCAAAGGCACTTATGGAAGTACTATAAGAGTCTAAATGGGTTCTCTAGGTACTTTGTATGAAGAAAAGGATCATAGACTTCCTTCAAAGGTTCTCATGAAAGTACCATGATAGTAGTAAAGGGGCTCTCTAGGTACTCTGGAGATAGAAAAGTCATAGAGTTACCTCTCAAAGGTAGTCATAGAGTACCCTCTGAAAGGTAGTCATGGAGTTTTGTGCTCTTTGATTAAATCATTAGTCTTACATGTTCTCAAGGGTACTCATGGAAGTACCATAACATTAAAGGGGCTCTCTAGGTACTCTCAAGATAGAAGTCATATGGTACCCTCTAGCTCAAAGGTATTCATGGAGTTTCATGATCATTGAATCAACCATTTTCCTCACATTTTCTCAAAGGTACTCATGGAAGTACCATGACAATAAAGGGTCTCTCTAGGTACTCTAGAGATAGAAAAGTCATAGAGTACCTTTCAAAGGTAATCATTGGGTACCATCTCAAAGGTACTCATTGAAGTATCATGAGAGTTTAAATGGGTTCTCTAGGTACTTTGGGGGTAGAAAAAAGTACAAAGTTCCTTTCAAAGGTAGTCATGGAAGTAACATGACAGTAAAGGGGCTCTCTAGGTACTCTCGAGATAGAAGTCATAGAGTACCCTCTCAAAGGTATTCATGGAGTTTCATGATCATTGAATCAACCATTTTCCTCACATGTTCTCAAAGATACTCATGGGAGTACCATGACAGTAAAGGGGCTCTCTAGGTACTCTAGAGATAGAAAAGTCATCGAGTACCTTTCAAAGGTAGTCATTGGGTACCATCTCAGAGGTACTCATGGAAGTACCATGAGAGTTTAAATGGGTTCTCTAGGTACTTTGGGGGTAGAAAAAAGTATAGAGTTCCTTTCAAAGGTAGTCATGGAAGTAACATGACAGTAGAGGTGCTCTCTAGGTACTCTGGAGATAGAAAATCCATAGAGTACCTCTCAAAGGTAGTCATGGAGCACCGAGATCTTTGAATGAGCTATTAATTTGACATGTTCTTTGCATTTACCAATTGCATGTGCACATAATTCTCCTATATGTATAAGCGTCATACATCTCTAGCTCTTGAACCATCTAAATTTTATTTTGTCCTTTGTTTTTTTAATCCCTAGCTCCATTGATTTTCATCGTAAGCCTCTAATGTGTTTCACTTTTTCTTGCACAGGGGGAGCTTTATAGGAGGTTCCAAATGCAATATCCACACATCAAGATCTCTCTCAGATGTTTTGAGGGTCTGAAACCTTGGTTTGTTTGTAAGTCGAAGGACCCTTACACGTGCTACTGTATTGCTCATATTTAGATGATATACCTCAAGGAAGAATTCAACCACATGAGAAAATGCAAAACAAGAATGCACGGAAATGGGTAGCTACACGTTTGCTATCTCTTTGCTATATGCTTGCCAAAAGAGGCTCCAAGTAGGTGTCAAGCTACAACGTACACATACACTAGCGTGAACACACTAATTGAGATAGTGTTATGTGCAAAACCAAGTTATTCTGCATTTCACAAGCTACCTTGCTTGAAGGGAGAATGTCCTGAATGTGGGTCAGAGAGGTTAATGATCTGTCTAAAAGAAAAATATTAAAATGCAGTCCAAATTTTAGTTAAGTTGTTTGAAGATGTTGCCTCAACCCATTCTGAAGGCAAGAAGCACAAAGATCTTCTGGTGAAGAAAATGGGTTGCAAGGATTTCACATCTTTCCTTCAAAAGAATCTAACCACTTACATCCAACACAATTTTATTTCTCTATGGAAATCTCAACAGTTTAAAGATTGCATTCAAGGTTTCCTAGAGATGCAGTGGTCTCTGTTATAGACTTTGCAAAGAAAAACTCTTTTAAGGAGCAAAATGAAATCCAGTCAATGCATTGGTACTCTTCATAAGTCACTATCTTGATGCACATCACATACATTTGAGGCGAGGAAGACAAGGTGTTAAAATACATGCATTTCTACATTTTAGATGATAAAGATCACGACACTCTATTTGTGCAACATTGCTTGCAGCTGCACAATGCTTGGATGGAAGAGGAAGGTTTCAACTTTGTGAAGAAGCATTGGGTGTGGTCAGATGGATGTGTTTCTCAATTCAAGTCATCTAGACCATTCGTCTTTGTGTCAAGGTATGCTAAGTTTTCTTCCACCTATGATTAATTGTTTCAAGAGATTTGTTTTTGCCTAGCATTGAATGTGTGTCAATGTTTTATGTACTACACTTTGACTGGCATTGGAATGATGTGGAGTTTCTTTGCCTTGGGCCATGAAAAAAGGGAGCATGATGGGGTAGGGGTAGTTGTTAAGAGGGCTTTAACATATGAGCAATTGAAGCCTGATGCATGGCACATGAAGTGTGCCAAGGATGTTGTTGGCTTCTTGAAGCATAAATTTCACGATGAATGTGGCCATACAGGGGTGAATCGGATTTTTTGGGAGGTCCAAGCATCTGAGGTGCATAGGGAGAAGATGTGGAACTGCAAGCGAGTTGAAGGCTCACGATCACTCAAGAATGGCAAATGTGCACTCCGTTGCAAACTTCTGTCTTGTTTTTGTGAATACTGTATGTCCCAATGTTGGAGACAATGTTTGAACAACACACATGTCGACAACTAGGAGTATATCACTCTTGAGACCTTGGATGATGACGATGTAGAAAGTGAACATTTCAACGATGACAAAGGATCAGATTTGCCCATGTATGGTGGGCACCATGACACAATCAATGACACACTATGCATTGGTGATAGCTTTGCCACCAATGCCAATGAAGATGGAGCTGACTTCTACCTTTTGAGGTGCTCGAAGGAGAATTACAAAACAGCAAGAGCCTTGAGGGATTCCTAGGGAAACATAATTTCAGAAAATTCTTATTTGATTGAGGGGAACTAATATGAGCTGGTTGAGGGTGCTAAGGATGTTAGCGTTTATTACATACCTGTTAGTCAACCAAAAGTGCTTTTGGCATCACACTTGGTTAGATCAATTAAGATACAATTACCTTGCACACAATTACTATAATATACAAATTTCAGTAAAAAAAAAACCACCATAGAAGAGAAAAAAATGAAAAGTACCTTCTATGGTGGAACAAACTATCATGTCAAGTACATGGTGCACAATTACCATAATATACAAACTTCAATAAAAAAGGAACCACCATAGAAGAAAAAAGCAAAAATGAAAAGCTACAAGGATCGACCTAAAAATTGACTATCATCAACAAATAAGGATAGTTGATCAAGACATTGTAAAGACCACATTTAGCACTATGTTTGGTCTTTACGAATACATTGTCATGACTTTTGGCTTGACCAATGCCGCCACATTCTACCGCTTGATGTGGAGAATCTATTTAGGCCTCATCGAACCTTTATTGGAGTGTTTTTTGATGACATTATCATCTACTCTAATTCACTAGACGAACATAAGCAACACCTCCAAGTAATATTTCAAGTCTTAAGAGAGAATAAACTTTATCTTAATTGAAAGAAAAGTGAATTTTTCTTGCAAGAGATTCAGTATTTAGGTCACATTATCTCTTAGGATGGCATCCAAACGGATCCATCAAAGTTAGAGGTAATAAAAGGATGGCCTACACCGAGGAATCTTCATGAACTAAGAAGCTTTATAGGTATGTGTGCATACCGTATAGACGCTTCATAGAAAATTTCTCACAAATCATAGGACCATTACATGACCTAACAAAGAAAAACGTAAGGTATGTATGGTCTGCCAAGGAGAACAATTTATTTGAAAAGCTTATTTCTCAACCTGTGCTTACACTGCCGGATCTCTCAAATCCATTTGAGGTCCAATGTGACGCTTGTGGTGGTTGCCTTGGAGCTGTTTTGCTCCAAGAAGGGCACGCCATAGCCTATGAAAGTCAAAGGCTCAACCCTGTTGAGCAAGCTCTAGGTATATATGAAAAGGAACTCCTCGTAGTTTTACATGCCTTAGACGCATGGAAGCACTATTTATTGGGGACTCCTTTCATTCCGCGGACGGATCACCAAAGTCTTAAGTACTTCATAATGTAGACTAAGCTCTCCGACAAACAAATGAGGTGGGAAAATTTCCTTTTGCAATTTGATTTTTATGTTGCTCACATTGCTGGCAAGCATAATCAAGTAGTTGATGCACTCTCAAGACGGCCGAGAGTGAATGCGGTTTCCATAGAAACTCACAATGATCTATCTTCTATGATAGATGAGTATCCTATTGATCCCAATTTTAGAGATATGATCTCAGCCCTTGCATTAGGGAAGAAGGAGGAACCATTTACTTTACAAGATGGTTATCTTCTCTATGGCAATAGACTATGTGTTACTAACTCACTACGTGAGAAAGTAATGTATGAATCTCACGCTCCTCGTTATGTGGGGCATAGAGGGATTCAGTCTACCCTAAAAGGGATTGAAACATATTATTATTGACCTACCATGAAAGCAAACATACAAGAGTATGTTTCTTAATATGTGGTATGCCAAAAGACAAAGTTTGATAGAGGGAAGCAACCTGGATTGCTCAACCTTTGCCAATCCCTAATTCACCATGGGATAGCATATCCATGGATTTTATCTTTGAATTTCCTAAGTCTATCCATGGGAATACGGGAATATGGATGATAGTAGACAGGTTCAGTAAACAAGCTCATTTTATACCTGATAAAAAGACTATCAAAGCCCATCCAATGGCAACCCTCTTCATTTCACAAAACTTCAAGTACAATGGCTTGCCAATGTCCATAGTGTCAGATACAGATCCTAGAATGACCAGTAATTTCTGGAAGGGTCTCTTTCATAATTTAGGGACAAGGCTAATTTTCTCTTTGGCCTATCACCCACAAACCGATGGGCAAAGTGAAATAGCTAACCTAACAATTCTTGATCTACTAAAAGCCTATGTAATGGAAGCAGATCAAAGGTCCCAATGGGAGAAGTACTTACTCTTAGTGGAGTATGCCTACAATAACACTATACATACTTCCACAGGAAAAGCACCTTTTGAGGTAATTGAGGGAAGATCAAAAAGTCCCCTGCTACTTAAGGTACACGGGAAGATCTTCGCCTGCAGATGAGTATAGCCAACACCTACAAGAATCTTTCCAAAAGATTAAAGATTCTATCTCTATCTCACAACAAAGGCAAAAGGCTGTTGTTGATAAGCAAAGAAGAGCCCAAACCTTTAAAGAAAATGATTGGGTCTTACTTAAATTTACCAAGGCTCGATTAAGCAACGGGCAAGAATCCTACGGGACACCAAAAGTACTACCCTAAGTTAGCAAAAGGGTACTATGGTCCATTCCGTATTCTTAGGCCAATCAATGATATGGCCTATCAACTCAAGTTTCCCAGCCATTGGCTTATACACAATGCTTTTCATGTGAGCCTACTAAAGCCTTACAAAGGAGAGCCACCTCAAGAACCAACTATTGAAGACCCATCGGAGATTGAGAACCAAGAAGAGGTGCTGCAGCCCAAGTCCATTCTCCGACATGAAGACAAGGTATTAAGAGGTGGTAATATTATAAGACGATATATTATTAAGTTTAGAATTAGCCTTTTGAAGATGGTAGATGGATGCAAGGCATACAATTAAAGGATAACCTAAACCTTGTCAATGCTTGCAATGCTTCCCTAGAGTAAGCAAATGCTTCCCTAGGTATTAAGAGGTGGTAATATTATCAGACGATATCTTATTAAGTTTAAGAATTAGCCTTTTGAAGATGGTAGATGGATGCAAGGCATACAATTAAAGGATAACCTAAACCTTGTCAATGCTTCCCTAGAGTAAGCAAATGTACAAATGTTTAAAATAAACAAAGTTTTTGTCTTATAAGACTCTCTTTTTCTTTATTGTGCACAAATTTTAAGTAGTATGCATACTTAGATCAAGTTTGCAAAGATGACGTCTTCCAAACACCAAGTAGAGATTTCCACTCTACTATGGAAGATTGATAGGACTAACAAGTAGAGATTGATAGGACTAACATGCAAACATGCTTGCGGCAACTTAGGCTCTCAAGAACCAAATGGATTAGTCGTCCATTTTGGAATGATTTCATAGGGTAAGATAGGGATTTTCTACCCGCTAGGAAAAGGACTAATGAATAGGCTTTATCTTCTCTACCCCATAGTCGAGGACAACTATGATTTCAAGAGAGAGGTAATGTCATACTAACTATTATCTAAATCTCGTAAAAGATTTTCTCATGTTAAACTGATCATTTAATATTGGGAAATGATAGGGGAGAAAAATTAAAGCTAGATTATTGGTTAAGTTGGCCGACCCGGGCCATAGTAGGGATCCAAAGGAGGGAAAATAGGGATCCAAAGGGTAGTCCATCTACAAAAGAGAAATGTGAAACAATGGGCTTTAAAGACCCTAAGGTTCAGCCCATTAAGACTTCCAAAATGCTAAGGTTCCAAAATTCAAAGGTTGTGTCCAAAGGTTAAAGCTTAGGAATATTGGATGCTTTGTGTGTGTACAAAAAGTCTTCCATGAGTCCTACATAGGAGGGGGCGAGCCCTGGAAGTAGTGGATGAGAGAGAAGCACGCACACACACACACACACACACTCACAAGCTCCTTTACACAAAGGGAATGAGGGACACATGTCATCTCCCTAGCCCACATGCCCAAGGTGTACTCAAATCCTATTGGATGGCCATGGAGGTGGACCAATGAGAATTAGCCTAGAGTAAATCTAGATTAATTAATTTAAAAACACTTAATAAAAGAACCAATAAGAATTAAGCTCTGTATAAGACTATTGGACAGTTTCCCAAGGGGTCCAATGAGCATTCAACAGCCCTAGTCTTGCTTGATTCCTATTGGCCTAGGAGACAAAGGGGTCCAATGAGAGTTTAGTTGCATTAAATAATTACCTAAAGCTCTCACAAAAGGGGAAAGCGGGACACATGTCAGAAGGCTAAGCTGGGAAAGATCCAATGGGGTGTGAGCATGTGTAAAATGCGAGAGGGGTCGACCAAGAGAGAGAGGGGCTCAATTTGTCAAGTCATTATCACACAATCTCATGTGTGGAGCAAGAAGACTCTCTCTCTCTCTCCTTCTCAAGCTTTAATGAAAAGCTTATCACCTACTCCAAGCTTGGGAGAAGGGAGGCCTAAACCAACAACTCTTGGCTTTGTGATGCAAATCCAACCAAGAGCCAAGCATCTTCAATGGATGCTCTCCTCTACCATGCTAATTACTAAGCTATGCTATGCTAATATGAGTGATTAGGTGAGGAAATGTACATCTTTCTTGTAAGACTACTCCTTCTTCCTCTCAATCTACTCTCATACCCCGCTAGCTCTCACCATCTTTGAAGGTGTGTGAGGTCTTGGGTCTGAGACCATGAGGGAATTGATGTTGTGTTTTATAAGTGTTTTGCTTAGTGCTTGAAGCTTCCATCTTCATTGCACTAGCTAGTATTGAAGGAACACAAAGAATTGTATTGTAAAATGTCTCTCTTGATGGGAGAAGCCTATAATACAAATTAAAGCCTTTTGGAGGGGGGACCGACTCCATGTAAATCCGGTCCTCAACTGTTTTTAATAGCTTAATTTCTCTCTCTTTTAAATTATTGTTCATGCTATCTAACTAGGTGTTATGCTTTTTGTTGCTCTCTCCACCGAGGCACTCTTGTTATGCTCATTAGGAATGTATTCTAATGAAATTCTCACTATGTTCATGTGTTGAAAGGACGCCCTTTCAACAACGTTTCCATAAAGATTCCATTAAGATTCCTCAAAGATTCTATAAAGATTCCACATGAAGATGGTGATGAAGTAATGAAGATGAAGTAATGAAGATGAAGATGGATGCTACAACATGAAGATACGAGTTCATGGACGTCATCGAATATCCCGTTATTATTATTTTGAGCCATTACGGCCACTTTTGTAATGTTTACGGGAACCTCATATTTTAAATCGGCACTTGTATTTTGGCCGCAGATGCTTGTATCATGAGTAAAGCCAACTCAGTTTCTTGTAATTAAGCTCTGTAGAAGCCTAGGGACAATTTAGGTCATTTGGCCGGACATTAGGTTTGAAGGCTTTGTATATAAGCTAAAACCTAAGGCTTTGTAAAGAACACATTACGTTATCTCAATTAATATACAGTCGTGGGTTCTGCAACACACACTAGTGAGCTTCACGCACACACACCGTCGCGCACACTAATCACATTGCAGATATGAGAGTAGGAACGTGTTAGCATCGAGGAGCTTTCCGTGTTGACGCAAGCAATGCAAGCCGAGGACCACATCGCGAGCCCGCCTACTACGAGCTATATTTGGTCGTAAGTACCTCAAACGACATCCGTTCTGAATGATCGAGTAGTCGTTAGAATTAGGGCGAGAAGCTCTTCGTGTTGATGTCTTTGTAGATTAGTTTCGGACACTTTGGGAAATTGCTGTTTTGAGTCTATCGCGATAGCGATTAGAGGTCTTACAGTTATGGTTTTCAAGTTTTAGGTGTTTGGCCATATAGGATATGTCCTTGTGAGTTTTGCCCTCCGATTTCCAGTCATTCTGATATGATTTGAGACTGTTTCGAGCTTGTAGTGTTTCGTAGGATGCGTTGTCTGTTTCTTTGCTTTATGGTAGTGTTGTGATAGGATCAGTGACTGTAGAGTGTTGTTCGTGTCTAGCTCAGGGTTGACAACCCAGAGATTGCCTCCATGCCCTAGTCGGGTCAGCTACGTCCTCAGATTGACAGTTTGTTGGTCTGTGTTCTCGCTGTGCTCCATCGTCCGTCGTGGAGAACCCGCTAACATTGGCGCCGTTGCCGAGGACGAAGCGCCTAAACTAGCGTAGACCGCATCACTCGTGTTTGACAGTATAGCGTTTCTTTAGAGTTTTCTAGAGTGTTGTCACCATTTGCCTTCTTAGTGGGAAGTCAAAGAGCGGATCTCTTGACTAAGGGATAGCCTGGGAGCCTGCGTCTCGCCGAGGTGGTCCACCATGAGGTTGAGGTATGGTTATATTATTTTGTTGTGTGTTTAGATTAGGTTTTATGGTTTGTGTGTTTGGTTGTGACTTATGGTTGTGAAGAACTTGAAAAAGAAAAAGAAAAAAAACGCAAAGAAAAATGTAAAAGTAAGCAGGAGGCTGTTTGCTTGCCAAAAAGCAAAAAACAACCATTCAACCATCCAAAGTAGGACTATAGCTAGTGTAGGACATCTGATGTTGATCTAGAGCAATTTTGACATGAAAATGTGCTTGAAAACACAAAAGGCGGAATTGTGTTGATTATGGTAAAAGTGCTCTAAAATGGTCGTTTGAAAGCCGATTTGAGTGCTTGTTTTTGCATTAGAGACCTTAAGGTAGGGGGGAAAACACAGATTTGGTCTAATCCCAAAAAAAAATAAAAAAAAAATCTAAAACCAAATCTGCAATTTTAAAAAAATTTGGACCTCAAGACCTTGTTTTGCATATGCTCTAGAGCTTGTATGTGAAATTTCAAAGCATTTGCATCAGTGCTTGAGCATCTAAGTGGGAGTTTGCTTTTTCTGAGTGTAAGGAAGTGAACTGTAAAATGCTTGAATCCAAAGGAACAGAAGTCCAAATTGAATGAAACTTTGGGGATAGGCTTCTAAGGGCATTGGGAACCAAACTGTCCAAAAACAGAGAAAAAAATACTTTCCAGTGGCTCTCTGCCCAGCCTATCGCGATAGACTAATGAATTGGAGATAGACTCACACTTAGGCAAAACCCCTCATACCACAGGTAAAACACATCAATACAAGGCTGCTCCCAAAAATTGAGTGTACTTGGACACCGGCTTGACCACCAAACCTCAAGTCTGGTGTTTAGAGTCTAAGTTTAGAGACACAGTGGTAAAAAGACCTTGACCAATAGTCCAAACATTGCACAACTTTGTGTATTCACTATAAAGAGGATAAGGAAACTAGTTGTGAAGAGAACTTTGTAAAAAGACCAAAACTGGGAAACTTTATGAGCCTATCGCGATAGGTTGGGGATATTTAGATGTGGACCTTATTTTGCAAATCCCTCCTAGGAATAGCTTAAGCAGAGCCTACATAGCATACACACAAAATTTCAAGGTGTTTGGATCACTAGAAGTGAATCTAAAGCCTAGATAGAGATTCAGGTTCTGACAAAAACACTAAAAATGGCCCAAAACACAAACCAAGTGTCCAAATTGCATGAAATTTGAGGGATAGACACAAGAGAGTAAGGGGAATCTAAAAGTGAAGTCACAATTTTGAGTTGACTTTTCCTGCACAATCTGTTGTGCCTATCGCGATAGACTCATGACATTTTGAGTGGGACAGTTTCTGGAAATTGTGACTAGTTAGCTTGAATCCACTCCTCACCTAGACCTTAACCATCATTTCAAATTTGAAATTGGACATCAAGAAGACCTTCAAAGCACTTGTCTGGTGTTTTGAGTTAGACTTTAGAGACAAATTGGGTAAAGGGACTTGACCAAATTTCCAAACCTTGTGAAACTTGGTATACAGATCTACAGAGGGTAGGGAACACATCTGTGAAAAGAAAATTTGAAAAAGATGTTATTTTAGCATACTTGGTGAGTCTATCGCGATAGACAAAGAACCCAGTGATAGAAACTGAATTTTTCAAAAACCTCTGTGGCATAGCTTGGAAAGGTGCTATCAAGGACACATAAAAATTTTGAAGTCATTTGGACATCAGAAAGTGGGTCTAAGACCATTTGAGAGGATTCAGCTTGTAGAAAACACCAGATCTGGTCTAACTGACAAAGTAAAAGTCCAAACCACTTGAAAATTGGCAGGAGGACTAAGGAGAGGTGTTGGAACACATTGGTATAGTCAAAGTTCAAGTTTGACCTATAAAAGGGGTACTTGCTCAGTCTATCGCGATAGACTCAAAGTAGAGCCAAAGAAATTGAAATTTTCAAAACCCTCTGGAACATAGCTTGTTTAGCCTCTCAGAAGGTTACACACAAAATTTGGTGGATTTTGGACATTGGGAAGTCATTCTAAGTCTATTTTCTAGTGATCAGATAGACTCATAATTCTAGAGTTGGAGTTAAGAGACCTAAGAAAAAGTCCAAAACAAGTGGAAATTGGTGAGCAAGGAAGTTGGAGACCTAAGACCATTTGAGAGGATTCAGCTTGTAGAAAACACCAGATCTGGTCTAACTGACAAAGTAAAAGTCCAAACCACTTGAAAATTCAGATCTGGTCTAACTGACAAAGTAAAAGTCCAAACCACTTGAAAATTGGCAGGAGGACTAAGGAGAGGTGTTGGAACACATTGGTATAGTCAAAGTTCAAGTTTGACCTATAAAAGGGGTACTTGCTCAGTCTATCGCGATAGACTCAAAGTAGAGCCAAAGAAATTGAAATTTTCAAAACCCTCTGGAACATAGCTTGTTTAGCCTCTCAGAAGGTTACACACAAAATTTGGTGGATTTTGGACATTGGGAAGTCATTCTAAGTCTATTTTCTAGTGATCAGATAGACTCATAATTCTAGAGTTGGAGTTAAGAGACCTAAGAAAAAGTCCAAAACAAGTGGAAATTGGTGAGCAAGGTATACAGAGCATAGGGAACACAGTGGTAAAGAGAAATCTAGAAAATTTTCAAAACTGAAGAGTCTGCTGAGTCTATCGCGATAGACTGGGGCTTTTTCATAGAAATTGAAATTTTTGAAAACTGACCTTAGAGCCTTGTTCTACATGTTGTTGTGAGCCTATGGTTAAATTTTGAGTAAATTTGGAGCATTGGAAGTGCATCTAAGTGGATTACTTAACAAGATCAGAAAAGAAACTGTTGTTTGATGCAAGTTACAAAGGAAAAGTATTCCAAATTGGTTGAAACTTGTTGAGTAGTATCTCAAGAGAAGGGGAAACTCAAATTTGTGAAAACAGTTGAAAAGTTGTATCCCAGTAACACTCTGGTGAGTCTATCGCGATAGACTCACAAATTCACTATAGAAAAATCAAAATTCAAATCTGACTTCATATTTGGGTTCAGAAGGCCCATTATACCCTGTACACAAAGTTTGAGTGCATTTGGACATTTGCAAGGGGTATTTGGTGAGTCTATCGCGATAGACAAGTCAGAAAAAACAAATTGAGAAATTTTTTTGAAACCAAGTATACCACTAGGTTTATCATTGCCTAAGGAGTGCACACACCAATTTCGGGCTCAAACTGACCACTTGCAAAAACATCAGATAGAGCAACTTTCCAAATTACATCTCACTGTTTTGGTCATAAGTTTCACATACGGACTCTGATTCCAAAACTTTTTTTATCAAAACGTAGCTTGAGAGTAGCACTACAGATCTTAGAGTAAATTGACCAAAATGGTTGCCAACGGCATACGTTTTGGTCAATTTTGAAGAAAACGCTGTTTAAGGCCTCAAAATGCATATGGAAGTCAGGGGTGTCTAAAACCGACAATTTGAGAGAATTGTGAGAAAACGCTCATGGTTTTGGACATAGTTTTGGATTTTCCCTGACCAAAACACTTGAACACATTGAGAGAGGTATTACTACAACAAGCTAGAGCTATTAATCCTAGAAGTCATGTCTACATCAGACTCAGACACAGCTTATACAAGCACATGGATTGCAGGGATAGATGAGCACCTGCCCAGAATAGATCTTCCAAACCTATAGTACATAAAGACCAATTTTGTGGAGAGAGTTTGGACGTATAACCATGAAAGTGAAGGACTATATAGGTATATTAATGGAAATCAATTCAACCTTTACAGTTGCTTAGAGCCTTACCCAGATGAGCTGACAGAGTACAAGCTCTTATATGTCTATACATACGAGGTCGACCAACAATGGACATCTTTATTTGTTGACAAGTATGGACAAGAATATAGAGCTGTAGAAAGCACAAATCCGCGAACCAAATTAGAGATGAGTGGATATTTGGTCAATGAAGGACCTCATATACATCCACCAAACACACGAACTTCTAAGAGAATTCCAAAGAGGGGACCACCACCTGGATCTCCTCCTAGAGCGATAACGAGAGATGAAACGATAACAGAGAGGAGTATGGTTCCATATTTTGCACCCCAAAGTATAAGACCATCTTAGCTAAGAAAATGGGTAAATAGAAAGTACAATGGCATCGGAGACCCATACGCCCATGTCTCCGCTTTCAAGTAAGTCCTACGAGCAGAACGAGTAGAGGACTTCCACACGCAGTATGAGGGTTTTGGACTTACATTGGAGGACAATGCACAAGCATGGTTTGAACTATTGAACCGAAGAGAGTTCACAACCATTGAGAAAATGTTGGATGAATTTGTTCAAGAATTCACCAAGAGGGGCATAAAACATAACACCCTTCCTATGATTCAAGAATTTAAACAAGGCGAAACAGAAACATTGCGACATGCAATACTGCATTTCAAGCAATGTGTTGCTAGATGTCCTACCCGAGAGTTACCACCCATGCCAGAATGTCAGATTCTATGCTTCATCAGAGGACTTATGAATGAGAATCTCCAAAAGGACCTATACGTGAAAAGATACCAAACCTTAGAAGAGGTGACCAAAGCGGTAGTTGACCTAGTTGACAATTTCGAATTCTATGAAGATGGTCAGAAGAAGATGAATGATGCGAGTGAGAAAAAGAAAACCGCTGATCTTGAGGATCAAAGAGGGAATCTAGGACAAAACCAAGTAAATGTTGAGGAGCAAATCATAGAGAATGTGATGCAACGCATCAACCACTCTGACAGAGTACCAGCCTATAGAGTTCCTCAACAACGAAGGTGCATGACATGTGGAGGGGACCATCCGACGCAACATTGTCCTGACTATAGACCTAAGACTCCACCAGGGTTTGAGCATGTTATGTCTCAACCGCCTAGATATCATCCTATAGCAGAACAAGTGTTCTTAAGTGAAAGACCCATAGCTGCTAGAAATGCATATGTGAGTCATGAGCTTCAAACAGAAAGATATGTGGTAGATGAGAGGCCACTTCAACATCAATATCAAGTATTGCCACAACAACCAATACGTCCATGTGACAGATGTGGTAGTAGTGATCACTTGATTAAGAATTGTCCACACCATGATATCATGATAAATGTATATTGAAGTGAGTGTGCAGTCACACATATGATTTTGGATTGTCCTAAGAATCCAAGAAAGAAAGGTAAAATGCAACCACATGTTACCTTTCCTTCTACCATCAAATCAGAGAAAGAACGAGCCACAACAAAAGGAGAGACGACAACAACAACAAAGCAAGAAACAATTGCAAAAGAATAGGTGATTAAACAACAAGAAGATGAAAGTAAGCAAGTTGCTCCAGTAAATGTTGTCACAAGAGCACAAGCAAAAGTGCAAGAGTAGAAGCCTACAGATGGAGAGACTAGTACGAGTTCCAAAAGCCGTTGAAACTCTAGACGAGCAAGAAGGACTAGAATGAAAGCGAGACCAGAAAGGGAGAAAGGAGAAGAAAAGGCTGTTACAGCTGAGTTGGAAACAACTCAAGAGCAACAGACACAACAAAGGGAAGCTAAAACCATTAAACCAGAAGAAGCGCCCAAGAGTGCTAGTTCAGGAGGATCTGTCCTAGTGGACAAAGTGAATGACCCTTTAGACGCGATTTTACAGGCTTATGAGGCTAGATTGGCAAATAGACAGACCTTAGAACAAAGATGGATGACTTATCCTTATCCTGAACTAGAGAAGCAGAGGCTAGAAATGTGTAAGCAGCTCATTGAAACTGCTCAAGCATTGCTAGAACCACCTCCACCAGAATTGAAGGACAGAATAGTCACCCTAGTGCACAAAGACGAGAGCATTAAAGTAGACGAATTGCCTAGAGAAGAGATGGATCATAGGGAAGAACCACTGCCAAGGTCGCAAGACTCGAGGGTAGTCCAAAATACAACAGATGAATCAATGAGGGATTTCCCACCTTATGTTGCTATAGTTGAGGAGCAGTGGCCAGAGGAGTTATGGAAGGCTGCCCGAGATGCCCAAAAAAGAGAAGAGGATGCTGGACCAGCACCATTTCCTGAAATCACATTAGATAGACCACAAATGAGTGTTGATGCGAGGTCATATTATGGTGACGTAGGATCGATAGCCTCCGAAGACAATAGACCTGCATCGTTAAGAACTTTTCCACAATACATGGGAGATTTTGAGGCAAAGTCGAAGATTGTGAGAGTTCCATCACAGAGGCTAGGAGGGACAAAAGAACTGGACACAAAAATTTTGACTGACTTGCTATCCACGCCAGTGAAGTGCACAATTACATTGGCAGAACTTTTGAAAATCAGGCCAAGTATGTGGACGGATGTAGGAAAATGCTTGGAAAAAATTGGGATCAAAAGCCCGTTAAGGTTCTTGGAAAAAGAGCTAGATGAGATCGAGAAGCCTAGATCAAATGTAAGACAGGTACCTCTGAACAAAGAAGGAGAGTACTGTGAAGGAGAAAATGGTAATTCCACTTTGCCTGTCAAGTACAATGGGATTGAAACAAAAGCTATACTTGACAGCGGAGCAGGAATTGCCATAGCAACAAAACGAATATAGGAGAAATGGGGTAGGCCCGCCTTTAGAACAACCAGAATAAAATTACAGTTAGTTGATGGGCATGTGGAAAGACCCATGGGATTGCTAGAAGCGATAGTGGTGTCTTCTTGTGGTATAGAGTATGCGCATACTTTTGCCATAGTTGACTTTGGCAAGAAAAATAACTATGAAATCATCCTTGGAAGACCATTCATGAGACAACTCAAGATGGTACAAGATTGGGGTTATGATTATCTATACTTGAGACATGCTGAAACCACAACACGTGTAAATATGAAAAATCATAGTTACCAAGATGTAACTAGAATGCCCGTGGAAGATTTTGATTCTGCAACACAAAGTGGATCAACAGACCATCTGTGGATGGGCAAAAAGAAAGAAATCTGGATGTGCGGAGCATCGGAGTGTAGTGACTTTGGGAGAAATGAGAATGCCTTAGAGAGGGTCTTAGAAGATGATGCTTACATAAGAGAACCTTTTCCGGAAGAGGCGTTAGAACCGCTAGAGTGGACTCAGATATTGGCTACTTTGGATGTCTGTGTTAATGAGACCACACCAACAAAATTTTGCGATGAGAATGGGTATGACATAGTCCCCTACTACATGCTAAGGGTTATGGGTGAGACAGATGACGAATCTGGGTATGAGTTCGAAACAGGGTTATCAGCTTTGGGGATAGCACAAAACCAGATACCTAGCCTGAATACTGGTCATATAGAAATAGGTGCTCTTTGCAATCAGTGTGCGATAACACACTTGATTACAAACTGTCAAACTTGAATACATAGTATAAAGGAGGAGCCGCAAGTCAACAAAGCAAAGTTGCACGAAGAAGGGCTAAGATCCAAAGAAGATGCTTCAGGTCCAGCGCCTACAAACGAGCAATATGAAGACTTGGAATCAATCAAAGAAGAGGTGCAGCAAGTGACAGGAAGTTTAGACACTATTGGTGACATTTCAACAGTTGAAGTCAAGGAAGAAGAGCCTATGAATCTACAGGAACCAAATGCTGATTTTGTCTCTCCAAAAGACATATCAGAGGAAATGGTGGTCAAGCAGGAGCTAGAACACACAGATGAACTCAGAAGTGTGAACAATGAAGAAGAAGACGACAAGGAGTCCAGGCCAAAGATTGCTCAAGTCACTCAAGAGAACACAGGCAATCTAGTACCAAAGAAGATCAACTTTTTGTTAAGTGCACAAGACGGAGTCAAGATGAATTTTATGGCAGAAATTGATACAAATTCCACGACTAATGTCATGTCATATGGCATGTGGTTACTTCTAGGTAATCCAAAGCTTTATGATATTCAGATAAAGGTAAATCTCTCACCTGAAGTGGATGTTATAAGTATGGGGATTGCAGAAGCTACTGTCCAACTACACTCACAGAATGTCAAAGAAAAATTCTTGGTGGTAGATTCTCGACAAATGGGAACACACTTTATTTTGTCCAAACCATGGGCACAAGTCTTTGAAAACGAGCCTGAATCTTCAACAATGGTCGTCACGACAAGCTATCAAGTGGCAACAGAGGTCAAGCCTACAACAGTTCAAAGATTCTTGGCTATTGAAAAAGGCAAAGCTAAAGTAAGCCCACAGTCTCTAGCCCAGCCAATGCAAGTGCAAGACAAAGCGTCTACCTCAAAAGCCAAACCATCAACAAAACAATGGAAACCCAAGCAAAAAGTCTATCAACCAAAGTTTCCATCGCCCGAAAGTCTCCAAAGGAAGTCAAAACAGGTCAACCAAGTGCTAGTATCCAAGGCACAGATTAAAGTTAATGATCCAATTTGGATACAATCACAGGAACAACCTCAACAAGCAAAGGTAACAGGATGGATCACATCAAGCAAATTAATTATTGCACAAGGCTACAAGAAAGGAAATTCATATGTTTGGGTCAACAAGCCCAAGATAACAGCCTGGCAATATCCATCCCATGACAACCACTCAGACAGGAATCAACAAAGCCGTCAATGTCAATCACATAACTCAACCAAGAGAAAGGACAGGTACAAAAAGCAAAAGAGAAGGTCTTCCACTGGACAAACCATACGACAAGTCTGGGTAATGAAATCAGAATTCCACCAGACTACCCAACATGTGGGTTCCAAAATCCGCGATTGAGGCTCAACAACAAGAAAGATACACAACTCCTTTACAGCCTCTTAACAACCAAAAGAAAGCAACGGTAAATGCGAAGGTCACAGTTTTGAAGAACACTATCTGGAAGAAGAAGACTTCATCAACCATTGCTTCAAGATCAATACTTGTCTCATCAAGCGACCACAATTTGATACCAAGGAATGAAGAGCAGATATATGCCAATGTATTGGGCAACATGGCATCTCAAACAGAAACTAGCGAGAAAGGCCTAAACATCAAAAGCATATGGAATTGGATTTCAGGCCGCGATCAAGTAAGTCCAAGTCACCATTAAACTCACATGGCATAAGAGTCTAGAGTCGGGCAGCTAAGCCACTAAATGAGCAAAGTGTCAGATGCAAGCTTCAAGTTAATATTTTTCTGTGGTCTATGAGTCTAGCTAATAGGTATAAGCTCAAGCTAGAGAGTTGAGCATACATAAATTCATGTCGCTCATGCTGGAAGAGGTGAGAATAAGAGTCAAAGTCCATATAATATATAAGGTGGAGAAGGCGGAGTAGTCCAAAACAAAAACACTCACGCACTTGACACAGTGAGGAAGAGTGGAGAAACCTCGACAACAAAAACCCTTCTGTGAGTGGTGAAATCTTTTGAAGCACTGATGCTATATGTTTTGCTCACTACACTAACTCCATGAAGAACCCATCAATACTCTTCTCTCGCACCGCATCTTGTTTAACATGCATAACTCTGTGCAAGCATATAGATGTCCCATCATTGGACATATGCATTAGGCACTCTTTTTTATTCCACCCATGCACTTACACAAACAAATGATGACGATGACCAAGCGGAAACAGGTTTTATAATCCTTTGCTCAACAACAATGACTCTGACTTCAAGCTACTAACACTTATCCATGTATATCAAGCCCATACTAGTAGCCATATGGCCATATGTACTTTAAATCAGCATAACTCTATAACACCAGAACTTAAGTACATATAGCCTCGCATTTAATTATGACTAAAGAAATTTTTTCCCACTGGGTTTTTCCCTTTAGTCTTATCCAGGTATCCAAGACCTCATTTGGTATATACGCTATATTTTACTTTTACTCTTTTATTTTTTATAACAACAAAAACAAGAAGAACCACGATATCCCCACACTACTAATTGCAAATCTACTGATGACAAGTCAAAAGGGAAAGGCCAAAAAAATGTTTGACAAAGCTTCAAGTCAACTTACACGTACGACTTCCAGATAACAACCACAGGAAAAGAAAACTAGAGCTACAATGACAACGACCTGCTGCACAAACAAGTCGAAACAACCTCATGGAATTCAAGATACAACAACCAATCGGAGGGGGAGAGTTCCAGGCTTTAGATACACTATAGGTACAACTTCAAGGCAGCTTTAATATCACGCAAAGCAACCATCTGCAGAAGAGGCTGCCACAACAACTTCAACCAACACCAAGACATCAAGAACTCGTCAAGGCCAGCAAAGGCATAGGGTCTTGTCGGGGACGTCAAGAATTTGAAGGGGGAGAGTGTTGAAAGGACACCCTTTCAACAACGTTTCCATAAAGATTCCATTAATATTCCTCAAAGATTCTGTAAAGATTCCACATGAAGATGGTGATGAAGTAATGAAGATGACGATGGATGCTACAACATGAAGATACGAGTTCATGGACGTCATCGAATATCCCGTTATTATTATTTTGAGCCATTACGGCCACTTTTGTAATGTTTATGGGAACCTCATATTTTAAATCGGCACTTGTATTTTGGCCGCAGATGCTTGTATCATGAGTAAAGCCAACTCAGTTTCTTGTAATTAAGCTCTGTAGAAGCCTAGGGACAATTCAGGTCATTTGGACAGACATTAGGTTTGAAGGCTTTGTATATAAGCTAAAACCTAAGGCTTTGTAAAGAACACATTACGTTATCTCAATTAATATACAGTCATGGGTTTTGCAACACATAGTAGTGAGCTTCACGCACACACACCGTTGCGCATACTAATCACATTGCAGATATGAGAGTAGGAGCGTGTTAGCATCGAGAAGCTTTCCGTGTCGACGCAAGCAATGCAAGCCGAGGACCACATCGCGAGCCCGCCTGCTACGAGCTATATTTGGTCGTAAGTACCTCAAACGACATCTATTATGAATGATCGAGTAGTCGTTAGAATGAAGGCAAGAAGATCTTCGTGTTGATGTCTTTGTAGATCAGTTTCGGACACTTTGGAAATTGTTGTTTTGAGTCTATCGCGATAGCGATTAGAGGTCTTACAATTATGGTTTTCAGGGTTTAGGTGTTTGGCCATATAGGATATGTCCTTGTGAGTCTTGCCCTCCGATTTCGAGTCATTCTGATATGATTTGAGACTGTTTCGAGCTTGTAGTGTTTCGTAGGATGCGTTGTCTGTTTCTTTGCTTTATGGTAGTTTTGTGATAGGATTGGTGACTGTAGAGTGTTGTTTGTGTCTAGCTCAGGGTTGACAACCTAGAGATTGCCTCCATGCCCTATTCGGGTCAGCTACGTCCTCGGATTGACAGTTTGTTGGTCTGTGTTCTCGCTGTGCTCCATCGTCCATCGCGGCGAACCCTCTAACATCATGTTATTTTTGGCTACACACAAGTTGCTAGGCCATTAAATGTTACATTGGTATGAGAGCACAAGGTTTCTCTTTTCTTGCTCAAGTAGGGAGGTCCTCAAGCTACCTATAAATGGTTGGTACTATTAATTGCAATTGAGTAAGTAGAGTAGGTATTTTTCAGCCTCTTGCAGTGCGCCTACCTTTGTGCAGATAACGGGGCATCACCATTGAGAGCTATGGTCTTAATAGTGGAGTCCTACGAGGCTTTCCTACGGCTTAACCACTATTGAGCTATTAGAAGCTTGACAAGAGCCGGTGCTGTTTTCATGTTGAACAACCCTTTTTCTATTCATTGCAATTAATGGTATTTGAGCCATGGGTACATTAGCTTGAGTGCTTTTCTAAAGGAGTATAGAGGAGTAGCAACTAGGGCTTGAAGTGCCAAAGTACACCTAAAAAGGTTTACACCTAAAAGTTGTTAGAATGGCTGAAAATAGTAAAGAGAGTGAAATTCATGTTGATAGCTTTGATTTTGCTAATAAGCAGGCTACTAATGATGCCCCTATTCTTGTTAACTACCTTGTTTCTAGGCTTCAAAAAGCTATGGGCAATCCATCCCTCCAAAGTGAAGTGCAACAGCATCTTTGTGCTCATGGGATTCTCCAAGCTCCCCACCATGACAAGAGAGTACCTAGGAAGCCTCCTGGTGAGACTTCCAAAAGAGGCCTCTCTCTGATTCGGGAAGAAGAAGAGGATCCATACGAAGGGCTCAAAAATTTTCTCCTTGATGATGCATCTCCTTGCCAAAGGAGAACTCAAGAGCCCACACTAAAGGAACAAGACACAAGTGAGTCTCTTGCCACCTCGATGGAGATGGCTCTACAAAGGCGGCGGGCTAAACGCTCTCCATCACCTCCTAAAAGGAGAAGACCGTCACACACTTCTCCCCACCATAATTCAAAGAGGGATGACAAAAAGCAAGGGAAGCAAAAGGGGAGAAAGAGGTCATCCTCTTCTCCATCTTCCTCAAATTCTTCATTGTCTGAAGAAAGCGATGGTGCAACTTTTGAACCATAAAAAAGAAGAGGCCATAAGAAATCCTATGCCACGTGGAAGAGGTCGTCCAAGCTCAAGAAGTTCAAAGAGGGAGGAAAGAGCATCTCTTTCCTTACCTACAATGGCACCTTTAGTGCTACGGACAAAGTCTTGGCCTTTATCCAACAATTCGATGTGGCATTTGGAGATGAGGGCTTCATAGAGTCCTCTAAGCTACACCATGTAGCTATGCACTTTCAAAAGTCCACTAGGCAATGGTGGTCTAGCCTACAGGCAAATGGTGAATCTCCAGGAACATGGAAAGCTTTAAGAGCTTTCATTATGAAGCAGTTTTTGGCCACCGATTCCAAAGACAAAGTACTCACCGAATGGCGAAGCTTGAAGCTCTCTCCCTACGAATCCATAAAAAATATGTAGACAAGTTTTGGGACTTACATCTCAAAGCCACTGTCTTCCAAAAGATAGACTTTGGAGAGCAAAAGCAACAATTTTGTGCGGGCTTAACTGAAGAAATGGCGGAGTATGTCAACTCACAAAGGCCACGCACCATATTTGCGGTTATACACCATACTATGGTGGCTTCTTGAATCAATTTCCAAACAGGGGTTAAGAGAAATTCTAAGCCCACAGAAAACAAGGGTTCCAATGAGCCTAAGGGGAAGGACAATGTCCAAAAGTATCCTAAGGGCAATTCCAATAACAATAAAGCTAAGGAGAACGGAGTTTACAAAGGCAAAAACAAAATCTCTCCTAAAGAGGTTGAGCATTATCGCAAGGACAACCATTGTTTCAAGTTCGGCGAGCAAGGGCATGTGTACTGTGCTTGTCCCCAAAAGAACACCCACCATGAGCCTCCTAGATCTACCTTTGTCAAAATCCAAGAAGAGGAAGCTCACCACAAAGGATCTCCTCTATGCCATGCTTGGGGAAAGGTAAGAGAACATGATGCTTTTATTCTCTTTGACCCTGTTTCTACTCAAAATTTCATATCCACAGAGTTGGCCACCAAGCTAGGCATCCAAGCCTATGAGATGGGAGATGTCCTACCCACATATGCTGCTCTTAAGGGGCAAGAAGCTTCATTCACTCCCTTAATCGGGAAATTGAGGCTCCATGTCCAAAGCTATGTGGACAACGAGGACTTCTTTATCTCTCCTCTCAAGCACGAGGATGTAATCCTAGGGGCACCATGGTTTGATTGCATGGCTGCCAATGTTAAAATCATTGAAAGGAGAATCTACTTTAGGTTCAGGGAAAATGATATGTACATAGATGCTAAGGAAATGGGTAACACCATACCCATTGTACATATACAAGCTTTCAATAAGTCAATAAAAAGCTCTATATCTGTGTACATGATTTTTGTTAAAGATTCTCAAAATGAACCTAATGCTATAGCAAAAGAAAATATAAACAATCACAAGGAATTAGAGTTATCCCATTTTCTCAAGGGGTTTCAAGATGTCTTTATTGACGACATCCCTTGTGAGTTACCTCCTAAACAAGGCAATGATGACCATGCAATTGAACTTCTTCCAGGAAGTTCACCGCCTAATAAATTACCTCCTTATAGAGTTTCTCAAGCTCACCAAGAGGAGATTATGTGGCAATTGCACGAGTTAGTTGAAAAGGGCATGGTTAGGCTTAGCTCATCTCCATTTTTCTCACCTGTGTTATTAGTGCAAAATAAAGATGGCACATATCGTATGTGTGCCGACTATAGAGCACTAAATAGGATCACTATCAAGAATAGGTTTCCCGTTCCACAAATAGAAGACCTCTTTGATAAGCTACAAGGATTGACCTACTTCAGTAGGATTGACCTAAAAAGTGGCTATCATCAAATGATAGTTGATCAAGACATTGTAAAGACCACATTTTTCACTACGTTTGGTCTTTACGAATACCTTGTCATGCCTTTTGGCTTGACCAATGCACCATCCACATTCAACCTCTTGATGGAGAAGCTATTTAGGCCTCATCGAACCTTTACTGGAGTATTCTTTTGATGGCATTATCATCTACTCTAATTCACTAGACGAACACAAGCAACACCTCTAGGTAATAATTCAAGTCTTAAGAGAGAATAAACTTTATGTTAATCTAAAGAAAATTGAATTTTTCTTGCAAGAGATTCAGTATTTAGGTCACATTATCCTCACGATGACATCCAAATGGATCCATCAAAGTTAGAGGTAATAAAAGGATGGCCTAAACCAAGGAATCTTCATGAACTAAGAAGCTTTATAGGTATGTGTGCATACTATAGATGCTTCACAAAAAAGTTCTCACAACTCGCAAGACCATTACATGACCTAACAAAGAAAAACGTTAGGTATGCATGGTTTGCAAGGAGAACAATGCTTTAGAAAAGCTTAAAGAAACGCTTATTTCTCAACCTGTGCTTACACTGTCAGATCTCTTCTATCCATAGGAATACAGGAATATGGATGATAGTAGACAGGTTCAGTAACCAAGCTCATTTTATACATGTCAAAAAGACTATCAAAGCCCATATGGCAACCCTCTTCATTTCATAAATCTTCAAGTACCATGCCTTGCCAATGTCCATAGTGTCGAATAGAGATCGTAGAATGAACAGTAATTTTTGGAAGGGTATCTTTGAAAATTTAGGGACAAGTCTAAATTTCTCTTCAGCCTATCACCCGCAAACGGATGGCCAAAGTGAAATAGCTAACCTAGCAATTCTTGATATATAAAAGCCTATGTAACGGAAGTAGATCAAAGGTCTCAATGGGAGAAGTACTTACCCTTAGTGGAGTATGCCTAAAACAACATTGTACATACTTCCACAGGAAAAGTCTCCTGCTACTTAAGGTACACGGGAAGATCTTCGCTGCAGATGAGTATAGCCGAGACCTACAAGAATCTTTCCAAAAGATTAAGGATGCTATCTCTATCTCACAGCAAAGGCAAAAGGCTGCTGATGATAAGCACAGAAGAGCCCAAACCTTTGAAGAAAATAATTGGGTCTTACTTAAATTTCCCAAGGCTCAATTAAGGCACACAACGGGCAAGAATCCTACGAGACACCAAAAGTACTATGCTAAGTTAGCACAGAAGGTACTATGGTCCATTCCAAATTCTTAGGCCAATCAATGAGATGGCCTATGAACTCAAGTTGCCCAGCCATTGGATTATACACAATGCTTTACATGTGAGCCTACTAAAGCCTTACAAAGGAGAGCCACCTCAAGAACCAACTATTGAAGACCCACCGGAGATCGAGGACCAAGAAGAGGTGTTGCAGCCCGAGTCCATTCTCCGACATGAAGACAAGGTATTAAGAGGCGGTAAGACTATCACCGACGATATCTTATTAAGTTTAAGAATTATCCTTTTGAAGATGCTAGATGGATGCAAGGCCTACAATTAAAGGATAACCTAAACCTTGTCAATGCTTACAATGCTTCCCTAGAGTAAGGAAATGTACAAATGTTTAAAATAGACAAAGTTTTTGTCTTGTAAGACTCTCTTTTTCTTTATTGTGCATTCAACAGCCCTATGGCTTGCCTGATTCCTATTGGACAGGAGACAAAGGGGTCCAATGAGAGTTTAGCTGAATTAATTAATTACCTAAAGCTCTCACAAAAGGGGAAAGGGGGACACATGTCAAAAGCATATCACTTATGTTGCTTAAATTTCATTGGCTAAGCTGGGAGAGATCCAATGGGGTGTGAGCATGAGTAAAATGCAAGAGGGGTCGACCAAGAGAGAGATAGCGGGCTGAATTTGTCAAGTTATTATCACACACACACACACTCACACAATCTCATGTGTGGAGCAAGAAGACGCTCTCTCTCCTTCTCAAGCTTTAATGGAAAGCTTATCACCTACTCCAAGCTTGTGAGAAGGGAGGCCTACACCAACAACTCTTGGCTTGGAGTGCAAATCCAACCAAGAGTCAAACTTCAATGCATGCTCATCTCCTCTACCATGCTAGTTACTAAGCTATGCTATGATAGTATGAGTGATTATGTGAGGAAATGTACATCTTCCTCGTAAGACTATTCCTTCTTCCTCTCAATCTACTCTCATACCCCGCTAGCTCTCACCATCTTTGAAGGTGTGTGAGGTATTGGGTCTGAGACTGTGAGGGAATTGATGTTGTGTTTTATAAATATTTTTCTTAGTGCTTGAATCTTCCATCTTCATTGCACTAGCTAGAATTGAAGGAACACAAAGAATCGTATTGTAAAATGTCTCTGTTGATGGGAGAAACCTATAATACAAATCCTTTTGGAGGGGGGACCGGCTCCATGTAAATCCGGTCCTCAATTGTTGTCAATTCATGCTATCTAACTAGGTGTTATGATTTTTGTTGCTCTCTCCACCCAAGCACGCTTGTTATGCTCATTAGGAACCTATTCTAGTGAAATGCTCACTATGTTCATGTTATTTCCGCTACACAGAAGTTACTAGGCCATTAAATGTTACATGACAAGTAACTTGTGCACAATTACTATAATATACAAACTTCAATAAAAAAAAGAAACCACCATAGAATAAAAGACATTAAAAAAATTAACATGGGCATTGCCACAATACCATAAACAATATGTTAAAAAAACTACCATAACAAATAGAAATACCATACCAAGTACCTTGGGCACTACCATCATAATATAACTAGCTCCTAACAAAGAGACAAACCACCATAACATGAGAAATAACCATGCTAAGTTCCTTGGGAACAACCACCATAAGAAAAAAAACAGCCATGTCACAAAAGAACCGCAAAGCAAAAAACAAACTACCATGTCAAATACCTAGGGCACTTACACCATAGTAGAAATAACTGCCGTGCCAAGAAAAAACTGCCATGTCATCATATGTCAAGTACTTTGGGCTCTACCATAGATAGGAAAAAAACTACCATGGAAAAAAAACCCATAACAGAATAAAATACCATTAATAGAGTTGACCTACCCGACCACATGTATCTCTTCACCTTTGTCATATGATGTGAATCTATCCACCTATGAATGTACCAATGCAATGCCTTTACCTATCTCCCTGATTTGGATGGTTATTCTCACATTTGCAGCTTCATGTACATAAGAATGGGTTTAGGGATACCTTGAGATGATCCACCTCATCTCTTATGTTGGATCTGCTTGCATCAATCCCAAGAGCTGTGCGCGTGCACTATTGAGAGCAGCCACCTTGCCTTCAATCACCAAAAAACCAAGGTGAGTAGCATCAATGGCTTCCTCCATGTTGGCTTTCAATATCTAGAGCTCCTGCAATTGCCCCTAAAGCACTATCGTGGCTCAAGCCTTGTTCCCAGTATCTTCCAGATATCTTGGTTCCTGTCTTGCAGCTCTACTCTCACTGTATCCAATGTCTTGTTCACAACCTTCAATGCATCCCTTTTTGCATCCAACATCTGCTCCACCTGTGCTTTTACTTGATGGCTTATTGAGGAGGCACTAATTAGAGAAGTGCTACCAAAAAAGAGAACATTTGGCCCACCTATGCCTCTTGCCCTAACAGAGTCAACACGATGGGACTGAAGTGATGGCTCCTCATTTCTCTCTAGCCAATTCTTTACTTTCTTGTCAATGCCACCTGGAAGCTTCTTGCAATGGTCCAATACTTGCTCACCAAAACAAGCCCATGAAACCTTTCAAACTACAAGATCTTGTCAAATAGTTGGGCATTTCTCATACACAAACAAAGCTGCAAACTTGTGTGTGATCTCTTTGTTGGCTGGCACAACTTGGTAGACTGTGTGAGATAGTAACCTGCACTCTTCTATATACTCGGGTTGCATCATATGCAGAAAGATTTTAGAACCCTTCTCTCGCTTCTTCTTGAGGACTGACAACCAATCCTCATCTGTGACATCCGCCTCATTGAGGTGCTAGTAGAGCTTGCCTTCCAAGATTAATCCATGTTCCTCATGCAACTCCTCTCGTGTATAGCAGAATCGTTTTTGCTTGGGGTATTGAACCTTCCATGAAGTTAATGCTACAATTTTTTTTTGAGATTTTTTTTGAGAAAAGCTCTACCCTTTTGCATTTTTTTGAGATTTTCCACATCTCCAATAAATATAGAAAAGGGAACAAATGAAGCCTTAGAAGCACCTCAAAACCACCTAGATGTGTCCTAAAAATTGACCACCTTTTCATGCTATCACCCTTTTATAGTACACAAGGATTGAGGAGGATTGATCGGCCCAACATGACTGTTAGGCTCACTTATTGAGGCAATCATTTCATTGATGTATAAGAAGATGGGTCTCATTTCCACCATTTTTTGAGACATTTCATGCCTCCTCTTGCTTGCACACTTGTGGGACATCTAAGGTGCCTCTTCACATCTCTCAATAGTTTAGCGTTGCTTAGGTGTTTATTGGATCTAGAGAAAGGGGTGGATCACCACATTTTTAGCATTTATCTACACACATTTTCAATGGTTTCTAGACCCAAGATTTAATATTGTCATGATTGTGTGTGTGTGTGTGTGGGAGGGCGGGAAAGGGGGGGGGGGGTGTCACCTAGTACGCAAAATATGAAGGGTCTTTTGGGGAAGGTCCCTTCTAATTTTGTGTACCAAGTGACCCTCGTGGGTGGGGTCACCTGGTATGCAAAATATGAATGGCCCTTCATCAAGTGAACCCCTCCCCCTGCCTACCAAAACTTTGTCTTCCTCATTCACCCATGTTTTTTCCCAATGTCTTCATGCAGGTTTTAATTTGGTCGTGATTGTGGGAGGAGTTGGGGGGCTCACCTAGGATGAAAAATATGAAGGGCCCTTCATATTTCATGTATAAGGTGCCCCTCCCCCCCCCCCCATTTCCTCATATTTATGACCAAATGAAAATAAAAAAGGAGACACATGGAATGTATGAGGATGATGCATTGTATTCAACGTAACCAGAAAAGGAGCTTTGGGTTTTTTTTTTTTTTTTGGGGGGGGGGGGGGGGGGATCACTTGGTACAAAAAGTATGTCCTTCACTAAGGACCCTTCCTATTTTTCATACTATGTGAACCCCCCCTTTTTGGCCTTTTTTGGGTGTTTTTCCCTCTTGGAGGTCCACAAAGGAAAGTTCGGAGTCGTTTTTAGGGTTTTTGAGTGCTCCAAATGCAATGCTAGTGTCCTAATCACCAAATTTCAATCCAATTTTTAAAATTTTGGACACAAGAAACCAATGCATCAAGAGAGATATGAAGAAAATGATAAGACAAATGAGGAGAAAAATGAGGAAAATAAATAGGAGGAAGATGAAGAGGCAAATTGTGAGGAGACAAATACTGAGGGAGATGATGGGGAACCAAATAGGCAGATATAAAAAGAGTCCGATGAGCCTCGAAAGCCAAAGCCTAAGGAGTCACAACCTGAAGAGTCACTGCCCGCGGAGACAAATTTAAAAGAATAGAACAAGGATACAAAGGAAGAGAAGATAGTGGAGGAAGGAGAGGAGAAGCATGATAGAGAGGAGAAGATTGATATAAAAATGGAGGAAGAAATGAAGGTTCCAAAGCCTCTTAGGAGGATCTCTAGGAATCATCAACCACTCTCTACAATCCCTCTTAGGAAGAGCCCTATGAATCACATCCACCCTTTGCAAGGAAATATAAAACACTAGGGAGAGCCCTATGAATCACATCCACCCTTTGCAAGGAAATATAAAACACTAGGGAGAAAGCTCTTTTGAGCCCAATATTCTGTAGAAAATCCAATCACCCTTGTAATACCGAACACTTTTGGAATTCCACACACTTATGTAGCTAGTCATTTCTATAAAGCCAAGATTCACTTATGTAATGTCAATCACTTTGATAAGGCCAACAAGTTATATAAATCTTACCTCTTATATAAAGCAAACAAAATTTTTCTGACCCAATTTGGTGAAATGAGTCCTTTATTAAGTTCAACAAAGAATAAATTGTAGATTTCACCAGACCAGAGTCTTATAGAGTTTCCAATGCGGTCTGTCTATTTATCTCTTAATTTCGATTTTGTTGGTTCTAGTTTTGCAATCTCCTTCAAGTCATATTTAATACCCAGTAAGATGTACATGTCATGTTTGAAGACGTATTGAGTGAACAAGTCGGCATGTTCCTTCTTGAGGTATATAATGAGATCTTGAAAGTCACCTCCTTTTTCTCTTCCCTCTTCATTCTCCTCTTTCTTCTTTGCCCTCTTCTCCTTCTCTTTATTATTTTCCCTCTTCTCCTCCTCTTATTTCTGCTTTCCCTTCTTCAAAGGACATAAAAAATAGCACTCATCTTTGATCACCAAAGTCCTATTCCCATCTCAATTACATGCAATTGGAGATATCTATTTATCAACTCTATTTTTAGTCCAATCCTAATTAATTTATAATAGCTTTATGCATTCTTTTAATGTGTCTTATCTTAATGTGTCTTATAGTTTTTTGAATGGCACCAAAAACCAAGATAATAATTTGCCTTTCAAATTATATCTTATAATTTTTTAGAAAGGTGTACAAATCCTAGACAATAGTGATAATTAAAAATAGCAAACATAAGGTCTTCAAAACTCCATATTTTATTCATATTCAAGATATAAAATTCCAAAATGGCATCTACAAAATGCTAACACGTAGATGATCATTTACAAGATGCCTTAGCTATAAGCAATATAGAGAGGATGATCTCATAGCGTTTTAAACCTTTCTATAGATTTTTACAATATGGAGAGGAGGATCTCGGCTTCAAAATGATGTCAAAACCAACATGCCATCTGGGACATCTTTGCATATAACTTTCTTCTCATTCTTTTTGGCACCTACATTAAAGATGACAAACAACAATTGAAAGGAAGCATGGATGTATTTTGAAATAAGGAAAGCAAGTAACATTCATATACCTTTCTTCCATCCAGGTGAATTGTAAATCAAGTAGACACTTCAATGTATTCATCTTGTAGGTCTAGTAACTCTCAATTGTTGAAGTGTGCAATAGGTTTACTACACAAAAATACTATGTGCAAACAAATGAAACACAAAGAAAAGTCTAACAAAGTAATACAGAGAGAAAGTGATAATTGCACGTGTAAAGAAATAAAGATCATAAGACAACTGCACTTACAGTTTGGTATATGCAAATAAAGATTGCAATTCTCTACATCCACAAGCAACTCTTTGTGCATATACACATGTTGTACTAAAATTATCTTGATGCTCTTCTTGCTAGTTCCTTGCCAAAAATATCTCTCTCTTCCCTTCCAACAAGACAAGAATGGATCATTTTTTACTCGACTGCATAAGAATCCAACTACCTTTGGTTATGGTGATTGGAATCCATTGATTTTTTTGGTTGAATGCGTTGTAGGTGATTACTGATTCTATGAGTGTGCTTGGTATTTTGGATTGGGTAGCCATAGCTTCTATGTAGAGGAGGCGCAAAGGAGATCCAGAGGAGGTGTAGAGCATGAAAGAATGGAAGGAAATGCATAGCATGCAAAACAAATCCAATTTTTAAAAGTTAGATCAACATGTTGTCTTCTTAAAAAGGAGATCTAGACTAGGTACAGAGCATGCAAGAATGGAAGGAATTGTAGTGCATGCATGTTAGCGGGTCGTTGTGACAGACGTTTGCAACATAGATTTTTGTACTAACATAATGTCAATATGCAAGGAAGCGACTTGGGATGGGTCACGGAGATTTAATGAGAGTGTCAATCCCACCAAAGTGGACTCAGAAGGCTATTCATACTACGACAAAAGCAAATCAACCACTTCCTAGTCAAAAAATCAGTCTACGTCCAATCTCACCACTCTAGGTTATCACATTTTTCAGCATCCAAACAAATTCAGAATGCAACAAAACTTAAGAGAGGTATTACAACACCTAAGGGCACAATCCTACCAAGTTCTGCAGTCATCTAGGAACGTAAATAAATCACAATCCATCACAGAAAATGTGCAGAAAACTGAAATGGAACTACACGAAAAGGTTCCCCTTAAGCATAGAAACACTTATCCAAGGTCAAAACATAAAAAAGAAACCATTTAAGACCTCAAATCAATGCATTTAGCTCAGAGACAAGATGTCATAAACCACAACAGAATTGAGAATGATTACACTTAGATTGTAGAGCAAGAGACAAGGAACACAATGTGCTATTTGGAATCGAATTCTGGTTACCAAACAAGGAGAAAAGCAGATTACAATTTGTAGCAGCAAGAAGCTCTCACACTCGACGTCCAATCCTTTCCACAGATAATGATTGTGTGTTTTTTTCAAAACTAAGGGATTTGACTTAAGAGCTAGGGGGACTTTCCCACGACCATTTAGCCATTTACAAGGTGTGTAGACTCAGAGAGGCTAAGAGGGCATGACAAAATATATTACAATTGAGAATCCTCATTAGCAAAATTACACCACTTCTTTTGAAAAAATGAGCGAGTACAATAAGGTTTGGTATACGTCTGCCTTTTACGTGTCACTCTGCTGTGTCCACCAAGAATTCCCCCCTTCCTATTCATTGCACGTCCTCGTGCAATCTGTCTTTGATTTCTTTCTAATTGATCAGTCTCTTTTCTAGCATCCCAATGAGGTGCCTGAACTTTTGTGCCCTTGCCTTGATCTCCACTTTTGTTGCCAACTCTCTGAAGGGATTATTGCTGAGAGTGCTTTGATATGCTATGTGTCAAGCTGGTAGATCTCTGGTCATGGGATTAAATATGGAAAAGTCTATCTCAAAGAATCCGGTCATGAATGCCTCCTCAACGGTAGTGGGAGGGCAGGAACATGAATCGCATATAATCCCATGATGACATTTTTGCTATTTCTGTCTCCATATTCCAGCAGAGCCCTCTTGTGCCTTTGACCAAAACCTGCCAGGGATGTTCCCTGCCTCTATATAATTGAATGCCGTTATGCAGGTGATTATCATCTTGGCAATTTTCATGAGCATCTGGCATGCAAGATCTGGTATCTCCTTCATCATGTTGATGACCCCCTTGAGCGTCTAAACCATATACTTTTCTGATGGGGGATTGTTATTGCTTGGCTTTGTTATGACCAGGTAATTTGCTGGTCTTTTTCTTTGCCATGAGTAAAAGCTTTCCCATGATCGCCGTCTGTTGATGGGATGGTAAGTTGGCTCGATCATGAGATGCTGCTATGGAGCATTTCTATAGTTTGTTTCATCTGTTGGTCGCTGCTCAAACCATTTCTTTTGCTAGAGGGGTTGAATGTCAATGATAGTCTGAATTTGTAGCGTAGTGATAGGAACATCCCTACCTCATCAGTGGTAGGGCGATCATCTCATGCCCAAGATTCTTCACCATTTCATTTGGAGTGATCATGAGCAGGGTTGCTGACTCCAACACTTTGAGCTCATATTGCAGATACTCCTTCTGTGAAGGGTCTTTGACTTCTGAGATCCAACATTGAATTTCTTCTTCTGCAGTATCTGGAATGGATATCATGGCTAGATCTTTAGATTCCTGCATTTCTTTTTTTGTGCTTGTGCCTACCATATCCGTTTGGTGAGCTTTGAAAGTGAAATGCTCAAGTCCTACTACTTGCTCAAACTCCAATGGGGCTGTTTGTTTGGGATTTTCTTGTGCTGCCCTTTGAGCATCCAAATATCTCTATGCCTTTGCCAGCTGCTTTCTCAAATTTTCAATCTCTTTGGCTTTGGCTTTTTGCAATGCTCTATGCCTTGTTGTCATGATTTTTCTATCATATTTCTCTTGAGCAAGGGACTCCTTAGATCTTGGACCTCTTTGTTCAGCGAGGTTGATCTAGTTGTCATGCTTGAGGATCTCGGTGTCTCCTGCAAGGCTAAAAGCTGGGTCAGAGTCTTGCTGACCACCACGTAGGACTCTTGCAGCTCTTCACTCTTCTCTCTTTCCCTGACCACCAACTCTTCCTCTAGTCGTTGTTGCTCAACCTGCAGAGTAGTTTTGGCCTCATTAAATTGTTGGACCTCCTTATAGTAATAGACGGCGTTCTCTTGTTCCCTTTGTAACTCTGATTAGAGTTGCAGCTAAACTTTTTACAAATCCTCTATTTTGTTTGTAGCTGTAGTGTGTTTTCAGCTGCTTTTGTTGCCTCTTTCTTAGTGTCCTCTAGCTCTAGTTCTTGCAAGTTGTAGAGAGCTCCTTGGCATTGGAATTGGAGCTTGATCTGGTCTAAATGTGTATCAATGTTGAACAATCGGATCATTTTGGCTCCCTCCTCTATCACCGCTTGCGAACACGGTGATCTTGGTTTTTTCTGACTTGTTTGGCCCTGATCCGAGGATTCGTTGTTCTTTCCTTTGTTTTCAATACTTCAATAGCCACTGGAGCTGTAGTGGTTTCTAACGGTGCTGTCTCTTTTTCTTGATCTGCCTTATTTTGTGAATACACTTTGTCTTCTACTTGTTTTGGAAGATCTACAGCTTCTCCTTTTTTTTTTGTCTAGCCTCTAAAGGTAACTCTTTGTCTTTTGGTGATTCAAATCATATTCTTGCTGGTCAAGTGTGTCCTGCACACCCTTCTCTTCTTGGTTTTCATCTTTTCCCTTGGCCTTGGTAGATTCGTCGGATGATTCGAGATCATCAACACATGGCTGCTTTGCATCCTCTCTTTCTCTTTGCTCCATTTTTCATTTGAGCTCATTCTGAATCCATTGCCGCATTTTGCTGGCAATGTTTAGATCTTCCTCCATGTTAGAAGCTGGACACACCCCACGGAAACTGACTACTCGAAAGATTATCATTTTTTGTAATTATTCATTTATTGAGGAAACCTGATTTTTCACCTTGTAAATATTGGGGCTTACAGAAGTTTCCAGATTGTATCCCAGTTTTGATAGCTAGATTGAGTAGATGGTTGATTTGGAACTTTAGGGTTTGATAATTGTAAGGTATATATACCACTTTTTGACCTTAATGAAAAACCTTTTGTCATTTTAAAAAACAAGCTTTTGAAGTCTGTGAGTGAGCATACTGTGTACGAGAGAGAGAGAGGGAGCTTCATCTTGACGCTACATGTGCACCAGTGGTCGGAATCGAGTGCGGAGAATTGCAGCGTATTGCCCCCAATGAGAGCTACACGCCGATACCTACATTGCGCGCGTACGGTCCGGTTTTGCGAGCTCCTTCTACAAGCTTCATCTAGTGATTTGGTGAGCATACGTTGTCTGATTTTGCATTGCAGCATATCCACGTGTTCACATTGAGTAGAGCTACACATTAGGCACTTTAGATTTCGAAAACGAAGACCTGCAAGTTTCGGCCAGACATCCTACGTGATTTTGCACTAGGTGTTTTGGGTTGGGGTTTTGGTTCATAGACCTTAGGGAGAGAGACCTATTGGTGTTAGTAGGGTCTCCTTCAAGTTCTATGGTGTTTTGAGATAATTTGATGGATGTTCGGCTCTAGACAGCGTTGTAGGAACTTTCCTCTTATGCACTCTTGAAGGCTGTGACTTAGACAATTGGTAGAGACCTCTGTAGGAATTAGTTAGGAGTCGCTTGCTTCCACGCGCCTACGGGTCGAGCTTTGTCCTTAGCTGACAAATCTTGTTAGGTGAGTTCTCGCTGTGCTGACGTTCGTCGCGGCGTATCCGTCCAACATTGGCGCCGTTGCCGGGGACGAAAACCTTAGGTAGGTGACCAAGACTAGTCCTTGAGGATAGGGATTTTTGGCTCGCCAAGAGTCTCGTTTTACATTTAGATAGGATCAGAGAGTGGAGGACTCTCTAGGTCTTAGAGGGAGTCTAGGAAGCGTGTGTCTGGCCTAGATCCTTCGACTTACGTAGGTTTAGGTAGACTAAGATAGTTTTAGGTATTAGTTGAGTTCTTGAGTAGAAGATGGAGTGGTAGAAGCGGTGAGAGGAGAGCTTGAGAGTCCGAAGAGGCCAGAAAGCAACCAAAACACCATTATCACCATTTCACATGATAAGTAGGAGTAGAGTAAGTAGGACATCATGATTCAGGATCTAGAGCACTTCATGCATGTATACTTGCTTGGTAAATTCATCACAAGTTTGTAAAAGACGCAAAAGTGTGATTGAAAACCTAAATGAAGTCCAAAAGTTACTGTGAGTTTTTCTGATAGAGCATCAGGAGCATTTTTGTGAAAAAAAAAATTAATTTCAAGCCAAAAGACATCCTACACGTAGGATGTCTACAGGCTAATATGGTGAGAATTTTGGGATTTTGAGTTGACCAGTGTGTTCAGAAGGTGGGGTTTACCCTATTTTCAACTGGAAAGTGGAAATTTGACCATATCTTGATAGGATAAGGCCAGGTAGACTGAAATTGCCAGACATCCTACCCAAATTGTGCCAAAGCATTATTTTAAGACCAAAACCATATGAGGGCTGTATGAGCATGATTTGCATGATATATTGAATGACTGAGAGGGGTTTCACCTCATTTGGGTGAGAAAATTGGATTCAAAGCAGACTTTATCACTTTTGACTGAAAAAGGAAAGAACAGCTAAAATTGGGACTTTTGAAATCCAAACCAAAATCTAAGCATACCACTAGGTTGCTGAGATCAAGGGGAAGTTGTGGGTCAAGTCTGGGGTCAATCAGGCCAAAAAGACATCCTGCGCGTAAGATGTCTTCTGTGTGATTTTACACTCCAAACCTAATTTTGAGCATACCAAAGTGATCAACAACTCAAGGGAAGCCTGTGTTTTGATATTGAAGCCATTCTGATGAAAAAGACATCCTACGCGTAGGATGTCTAACGCAAGAAATTGAAGCCAGATACTGTCTGTGGGCATAACAAGGTGTTGTATAGCCTGAGGCAAGCCCCATAGTCAATTTTGGTCCAAATTGGAGTTGATTAGACTGATCAGGATCAGCAACAGGCTGTCAGAACAGATTTTTGACCCATAGATCAGCTTACAGGTGTCCAAATCAAAAAGTAAAAATAGCTGTGGACTCAGCACACAAAGGGGAATTCATAGTGTAAACTCATGAATAGCACGAGAAAAGAGAAGAATGTGATCTTACCTCCTATTGAAGAATTTGAGGCAAGGTCACAAATGAACTTTGAGATACATTCGCAAGGGGGAGACCAGGGATCAATTAGTTCGGGGCACAACCAACCAGACTCGCTGAAAACTTTACCTTCTTACCTAGGAGAGTATGAAGCCAAGTCGAAAGTGAGAGCAATCCTATCTCAAAGACTTTCTTCTAACAAAGTGATGGATTCACAAGGATTGATTGAGTTATTGTCCACCCCGGTGGCATGCACAATCACATTAGTAGAACTCCTCAGGTTACGACCAAACATGTGGACCACAATAGGTAAATGCCTAGAAAAATTTGGAGTAAAAGACCCCACCTTGAAGCTACATGAAGGGATCCGAGAGTTGGACAGGCCTCAACTAAACACTAGGCCAGTACCATTAAACAAGGTTGGAGTACTGTGAGGGAGAAGATGGAAACACCACGCTACCAGTAGAATTCCAAGGAGTAGTTTCCAAAGCTATTCTTGACAGTGGAGCGGGAGTTGCTATCGCCACCAAGGAAATCTGGAAAAAGTGGGGAAAACCAGCTTTAAGAGCTACCAGAATGAAAATGCAATTGGCAGATGGGTTCATGGAGAAGCCTCTAGGGCTCTTAGAAAAAGTGATTGTCACTTCGTGTGGAATCGAGTATGAGCATACATTTGCAATAGTCGATTTTGACAAAAAGAACAATTATGAGATCATCTTGGGACGACCATTCATGAGACAATTGAAAATGGTCCAAGATTGGGGTTATGACCACATATACCTCAGACATGGAGAGAAAACAACTAAAATACACCTGAAAGACCATAGTTACAAAGATGTGAACCAAACACCTGTGGAAGAGTTTGATTCAGCTACAGTAGCACGATCGGAACTCCCAGCATGGTTAGGGCAACAAAAAGAGCTATGGATGTGCGGAGCTTCACATTGTGGAAGATTAAGAAGGGAGAAATGCGTCTTAGAAAGAGCGGTTGAGGACAAGGAGTATATTCCAGAACCTTTCCCTGAAGATGCCTTGGAACCTCTAGAATGGGAACACATACTAGCAACATTAGATGTCTGTACCATTACAAATAGTCCAACAACAAAATTTTGCGATAAAGATGGCTATGATGTGCTACCCTACTACATGGTAAGCATTATACTCGGAGAAGATGAGACGATAGAACCACTAGAACAAGAAGAGTTTTATAACTCCTCTGAACATCTAGAAGTAAATGATGATGCAGATAATGAGTGTTCAGACACCTCAAGTGAGCGTGGAAGGGAAATCGAGAATATCAAGTTTTATGATTTTGCTAATCAGTACCCTAGACGCCAGGAGCGCTATAGGAGGAAACGAGCAGGAAACAAAGCGAGAAAGAACCTGATGCCCAGGATAAAAGGTAAAACTCACTATTTGATGCTTGTGAAAGTAGAGGATTGTGTAAAAGATCAAATATCAGGAAGATTCTCAAAAGATAAAAGGGAAAGAACGCGAGAGGAAATAAAACAGGAACGAAAAGCTAAAACAGAAACAAAATCACAAAAATATCAAAAATTAAAAAAAGAAACAACAAAAGACCAAGAGTGGACCAAACTGGAGTGTAAACAAAAATGCAAAGAACTGAAACGGTCTTTACGTGAGATATGGACTACTGAAGAAGATAGCGATGGTAAAGGGGATTCAGAAAAGGGAAACATGAATGTACCATCACACTATCAAAAATTTACCATCCAGGACAGAAAAATCATCATGACACCACCAGTCTGGGAAAGAACCAACCAAGAATCTTACGATGGGCCTGAAAATGCAAAAAGAATAGACCTCGCAGAACCAGGTAAAAAGCCTCAGCCGGTCTATATAGCAAAAGATTTGGACCTTGAAGAAGAAGAACGGCTAACACAACTTCTCAAGAAATATAAAGATGTGTTTGCATGGTCCTATAAAGACCTCAAAGGAGTTGATCCATCGATATGCCAACATACAATTCCTTTGAAATCGGATGAACCTAGCAAACAACGTCTTTATACATATAATGACACATTTGCTAAACGAATCAAAGAGGAGATTGACAAGCTGATGGAAGCTGAATTCATCTATGAAATTGAATATACAGATTGGGTGTCACCCATTGTGGTAGTTCCCAAAAAGAACAGAAAACTGCGAGTGTGTGTAAATCTCAAAAAGGTAAATGCAGCCACCATAAGAAATTATTTACCCTTGCCAATCACAGAACATGTACTTGAGCGGGTGGCCGGAAAACGGGCTTATTCCTTTTTGGATGGGTTTTCAGGTTACAACCAACTGGCAATTGCAAGGGAGGATCAACACAAAATAGCGTTTGCCACAGAATGGGAAATTTATGCGTATCGAGTTATGCCATTTGGCTTAACTAATTCCCCAGCTATCTTCCAAAGGTTAATGACGCACACATTCAAAGAATACCTGAGAATATTCTTAGAAATATACATGGATGATCTTTGTGTACACTCCCTTCTACGAGAGGAACATATTGACCATTTGCAAAAGGTATTTGAAAAATGTAGGACATATCAAATCTTTCTTAACCCGGAAAATTGTACATTTATGGTTAAGCAAGGCCGCATCTTATGACACATTGTCTCAAGAAATGGCATAACCACTGACCTAGACAAAGTCAAAGTCATAGTAGACCTACCCAGACCCACTAATGCAAAACAAGTGCAATCCTTCATGGGACACTGCGGATATTATCAAAGATTCATATACATGTATGCAGTCATTGCACAACCTCTGTATCGTTTGCTAGTCAATTTCGAGTGGACCGATGAGTGTGAAACTTCATTCCAAAAGCTGAAGGAAAACCTTATATAAGCACCTGTACTTAAAGCACCGGATTGGGAAAAGATATTCCATGTTCACATTGATGCTTCTACATATGCAATCGGAAGTATTCTGGCTCAACCTGGAGACGGAACAATGGATTTTCCAGTTTGTTATACAAGCCGATAGTTAAACAGTGCTGAAAAAAACTACGCAACCACCGAACGAGAAGGGTTAGGAATGATTTATGCTGTAAAGAAATTTCGGCATTATTTGCTCACAGATCATCAAGCTCTTTTGTATCTGGTAAATAAACCATGCAATACAAGGAGAATTGTACGCTGGTTTATTATATTGATAGAATTTGATTTCACAGTGGTGGTCAAAAAGGGTAAAACCCATCTACGAGTGGATCATCTTTCAAGAATACCCAACGGGGAAGTTCATGAAGGAGTGGATGATGACATACCAGATGCTTATCTTTTCAATATTGAAATGATACCCAAATGGTCTCAGGAAATTGTTAGCATTCTTTCCTTTGGAAGTAGGTTTGATAATGCGGAATACAGATCCAAACAAAAAACAATTCGACAAACAAAAAACTCCCAGTTGATAGCAGGACGGCCGTATCAGTTAGGATCGGACCAAATCCTACGATTATGTATAAATTCGGAAGAATTCGAGTGCTACCTTGAAGAAGCACATGTCCAGGATTGTGCATTTCATTGTTCAACAATGAAAACACACCAGAGACTAAAACAGTTAGGGGTTTATTGGCCAACTATGTATGCGGACACACATTCTTATGTTACCAATTGTACTATATGTAGTGCCAAACGACCAGTGGATCACGCGACATTGTTTAAGGTAAACATTGCACCTGCATGGAGTCAATATATCATTGATTTCTTAACCACCAGGATGTTTCCTCAGAACATCACAAGAGCACGAAAAAGGGCTATAGAGCTGGAAGCTCGCGACTTTCAGATAATTGGGAACCAACTCTATAAGCGAGGAAAGGACAATCAACTTAGAATGCGCAAGTGAAAGAGAATACCTGATGATTCTAGAACATGCACAAAGCGGAATAAGTGGAGGCCATTTTTCGGGTGATAAGATGGCAAAAATTGTCTTAACAGCCGCAGGTATATGGTGGCCTACATTGCATATGGATGCTGAAGAGTTTGTAAAGCGTTGTGACGCATGTCAGCACACCAAGGTGCCGATAAAGAGAGATGAGATGCCACTACGGCCAATGATGGGAGAAAGAGCATTTGCAAAATGGGGCATTGATTTTGTGGGACCTATCTCACCCCCTGCATATCGCACCCATACCCAATATATCATTGTGGCTACGGACTATCTCACAAAATGGGCGGAAGCCATGGCAACGCAAAAACAAGATGCACGAACCACTGCACAATTTTTGTATGAAAATGTTTTTGTACGATACATTTTACCAATAGAAATTGTCAGTGATCGTGGGACACATTTTCTTAATGAAGTTATTGAATATCTGCTAGAGGAATTCATGGTCATACATAGGAAATCTGCTCCATACCATCCAAAGGCAAATGGACAAGCTGAGGCCACAAATAAAACACTATGCATAGTTCTTACTAAAATAGTTCAGAGTCAAGAACAGATTGGGATCAGCAGCTACACTCAACACTATGGGCATACAGGGTAGCTTACAAAACATCGATAGGAACAACACCGTACAACATGGTGTTTGGCCTAAATTCTATACTACCCATAGAGTTTTTTATTCCAACTCTACGAGTAGCGAAACGCTTAGAATGGAAAGGGCACGAGCTCTCTTCAAGAATAGATGATCTTGAAAAGCTAGATGAACTCCCCTTGAGAGCTATAGCTTCAATCTATGCTAAAAAGAGAAGACAAAAAGAGTTTTTTGACAAGCATGTGCGCACTAAGGAGTTCAAAAAGGTGATTATGTACTTGTTTATACTTTGAAGAAACATGCCAAGAAACTTAAAAAGCGAGGGATGGGACCCTTTGTGATTAGTGATCTATCACAAAGTGGAGCTGTCAAGCTTGCTACATTAGCAGGTGAAGAAATGCCGAACTGGATTAGTGGATGTCGAGACTGAAGAAATATCATCTACCACTCACACAGGATATGCTTCAACAAATTCATCAAGGAAAACAACGAATGAAGGAAAAACAGAGAGTACGAGAAGAGGCTCAAGCAGAAGCGAAAGAACGCATTGCAAAACGAAGACTTCTGCGACAACAACAACAAAGTGGAGCACCATTGCGAATCAATGCCATTCGACTAACGAAGTTGGATGAAGACACAGTGGAGCCAATAATTGCAGTCAAAGTGGGTAACAATCAAGTTGAATCGACGGCATTGCTTGATTCTGGAGCTCAAGCAATTTGATCTCTTACGGATTATACCAACAGCTCAAATCCACAGGCCAACTTCATCCTACTCCTCAAGTGCTAGAAAGTAGTACATCACACTCATGAAAACATTGGGCTGGACTATATTGCATGTACAAGTACATCAATCTATTTACCCACACAAATTTTATGTAGTCGGGGATGACAGCACACAACATCCAATGATGTTGGGACAACCTTGGCAAAAAGAGTACAATGTGCAGATAGATTGGAATGCGAATGTAGTCAAAATTCAGCATGCACATGAACAACAGGTAATAGCCTTTGCTCAGCAATACCGGAATATTCAGCTGCCAGCTATGCAATCACTGGAAAAAGAGCCAAAAGAAAGCATGCCACTAAACAACAACATGATACCCAAGGCCAACAGACAGACAAAAGCCAACCATGCTAACTACATACATACGAAGTCACCGACCGCAGTGCAAAGACCTAGGTTACCAAAACAAGGGAAACAAGTATGGTTGCGGAAGGATAGAAATGACATGACAGACAAACAACCATGCAGCAGATAGTTCAACCAAAAACCAAGGGCATAAAACAGATATGGATCCCAAAGAAAATGATCAGCAATAACCCAAATGTTACTCGCATTTGGATACCAAAATAAAAGCAAAAGGAACTCCCTTTAGTACAAGCAACAACGAAAGGCGGACAGCTGCATTTGAAAAAGGACAACCGATTTATGTGGATGCCAATCAGCAACAAAACAGTGGCAAACAAGGAAGTAGCAAAAAACCTACAAAAACCAGCAAAAACAAGCTACCAATGGAAAGCAAAAGAAATACTGTCCACGACAATTCCGGCCAAGCCACTCCTCTCCATAGAAACAACTACGGCTATCTCAACAGTAGCGGCAAAGCGATTGCCTTTTGCAAAAAAGACAATTAAACAGAGAGCAATAGAGTTACAGCTATTACTTGCAAAGAAAACAGGAAACCTCAACGACGAATGCCAATAAGCATCTTGCTTATTCCCCTCTCTTGCACAACATTAATTTTTCCATGCATGGACCGAGTATGCATAAATTAGGGCCACATTAATTGGCCAAGCATAAGCACAAATTTTTCAACCTATGCACGGCACTACTTCGAGGCGATACCTTGTCGTCCGGGAGGACTCCGGCTAGGAGGGGGGGAAGCATTCTCAAATGCGGAACCAATAGCAGAAAGAGCATGATTTTCGACTATTTTAAGGGTTTTTGTTTGATTGAAAAATTTTCTGGACTAACCCAAGTATATATGCCCTTATATAGCATGTATCTATAGGTATATGGGGCCAAACGCCAAATCAAGCCCCTAGGTGTATATATATAAGTAGAAATAGCCATTTTTCGGGCAAAATATTGGTAAAATGAAGAAATCCGGCCATAAAAATTGCATGTGAGTGTATATAATGTCTTACAGTGATGTTTGTGATTTATTATGATTTTTGGGGATTTTATGGGTTTGATTTGCTATTTTTCTTTTAATTCTGTTAATTTTCGGCAGAAAAACTTCAAAAATACAAAAAGCAGGTGAAAAACGGTTGTAATGAAAAACAAAAAATATGGGGATGATCAGTGACTATAGGAAAACCTATGGTACAGTGGGGCTGCAATTATGAGACTGGAGCGGAAAGCGTGTTTTGGCCAGGTTTTGACTGAAATGCCAAATTTCTGGTAAACAGGCAAATGGAGTCCAAATCAAGAAATTTTTGAGCCTAAACCGCATCTCGCAAGAATTTGGGAGCACATGTCAAATTTCATGAAAAGTGGTTCGCGGACCTCCATTATAAGAAATTTTCACCTCATTTTTAGCTCATTTTCACTATTGACCTTATGGAGAGAGCTTCTGCCACCTAGAGCGAACGGACCTTCCTGCAGATTCTACGACGCACACGACTACCTGACGGGCTTCAGACATGAGAAGTAGGCTCACCACCTTGATCTTTTCGTGCATGTTTGTCGTTTTGTCGTGAAAACTAGCGTAGGGTTCACACACAAAGCGGGCGGTAGAGACCTACAAGTAGAAGCGGCCACCTAACGGCCGGCTAACCCAAAAGCAACGAGACTTCATCGGCAGCTTACACTAGCATAGGAGACCAGTCTTGGATATCCAAAGGTAGCAGAAAACCATCAGGAAAAACCCTAATTCCTAGAATCCCGCAAGAGGCCACCAAATGGGAAATCAGCGAAAAGGCACCCAAATGCTACCAAAATCCATGGGTAGGAGCATCTCGACATGCTGGACAAGTCTATGTGGCACACATGACCAAAAAAGTGACCCGAAGCGTCACTAAACTTCAGAAACGGCATCAGACACACAAAGCGTCAAATTGCTCTCGTGGCCAAACCGCATGCCCGTTTTTGCCACCAAACTTCACGAGCGGCTTTCCTAGACCATCAACAACCGAGTCCTACGGTGGTAGACCACCACAAATCATCAAAGACATGTAAACACAACCACGGGTGCTTCTAAAGCGACAAATTGCCAAATGAAGCTCCGGTGAAGCCAAAGACGACAAAAACCATACGGCAAGGATCCCCAAGGGATCGGGAAGCTATGGAGACCAACATCAAGAAATTTCATCGCCAAAAAGCACTCCACAAGTTAGAAAACGGCTCGGAAGCTCTGAAGTCCACACAAGTAGTTACTTTCTATCCATTTGACTTTTCAAAAAAAAATTAGGCTTAAAAGGGACTCAGGGGGACCATGGGCAGACACTAGTGGCACATTCCATGAAAAATCATCAGGAGACATCCTACACATAGGATGTCTCAAGGGAATTTATGGGCACAGATCCCAGCATTTTTCATCACACACATTTTCTGAATGACCTTTACATGCTAGCCACCAACATCACATTTGGACCAACATTGACCTCATATGCATGAAAAAACGCAAAGTTAGGGCATAGAGGTAATAATGGGCCATAGACCTACCAAATCTTGTCCAAATCACTTGAAACTTGCACAACACATTCACAAGCACATCACCAACCAATATGTGTGGTCAGAAGCAAAAATTGGTGAAATAGACATCCTACGCGTAGGATGTCTATTTGACATTTTTGGCCTACAGAGGATGTTTGTCATTTCCAGATCCAATCACCTCATCATCAAGAGCTCATATACCAATTTTGAAGCCATTCTAATCAATTTTGACCCCCAACACCTTCAAAATACACTTTTTTAGCCCAAAAACACTACACTGGCTCTTGCAATCATCAATCCTTGTCCAAATCCAAATCCAAATCCAAGAGCATAGCCATGTTCCATAGGCCAAGGACTACCCACAGAACAAATCCCATGCCATTTTGATGAAATAGACATCCTACGCATAGGATGTCTCCAGCATAATTTAGACCTTCTACGCAAAGAGTGACATCATGGAAGCCAATACCATGGTGCAATGAGCCCATATACCAATTTTCAACCCATTTGGACATCACTTGCTACAGGTTATGGACTTTCTACCCAATTTGTGACCTAAAGCCTGAATCAACCCAAAAAATCCACTTTTTGATGCCCAAATTCATATCCAAGCACATAGCCATGTTCCATAAGCCATGCACTACCAGCATGTCAAGTATCAACCAATTTTGATGAAAAAGACATCCTATGCGTAGGATGTCTAAATGGAAAATTTTGGCCAAAATTGCATTGTGAGCATATGCACAGCTTCACAAGTTCCTTTTAAGCTTTATTTTCAATTTTCAAGTCATTTGGATAGATAAAACTCAGTTTCTCAGCTAATATGAAAAAAACACTAACTTCGGACTACTGAGTGCAATAGGATCTATGGCAGCCGCGAAGTCACCGGCAAAGAAGAAAAGAATGACCATTAAGGATTACCTAGAAGAAGTGGAGCCCTTCGTCATACCATAAGGAACACTAAAGCCCACCAACACATGGATCCAAGAAGATCTGCTAGAGTCCAACGACCTAAAGATCTACCAAGGAGTGTTCAAAGACACTGAAGGGAATGTGATCGAGCTACCAATGCTACCACGGGAACTCAATGAGTTCGTAAGCAAGATGGCCGGGCACTTGGAGAAGATTGATCTGCACAACTTTTTTGAAGCAGTGCCAACAAGATTGACATAAAGAGAGTCTGGGAGTTTGTGACGACCATCAAAGAAGACGGAGTGGCCAGAGTGACCGATCTGCAAGGCAGGCTAGAAACAGAAATAATCATCACCGAGCACGTTGTAGTAGATGCACTAGACCTCTCCAACAAGGGGGATAGTGTAACTAAAAGAAGGGATGATGTCAAGGTGTACAATGAGAAGAAAGGTAACTACACTTTTGAAGATATTTCCAACCCAAGAGAGGCAATCATGAGTCAGTTGTACAACCAATACTTCTATATGTGCATGAAGCGACCACAAAAGTACAGAATGCCGCAAGGAGCAATTGCCATGACATTCACTTGGGCAATGATGAATAGCACTCCAAAGATAATCAATTATGCAGCATATATACATGACAACCTAGTGAAGATGGGTAACAAGAAGCCCACATATATTGTGCCAGGAGAACTAATCACTAAGGTGATTTATGGGGCATTGCAGGCAAAAGGAAGATGGCCTGACCCCCCATCACAAAACGACTGGTTGAGGCTCAAATAAGACAAAGAAGACGAGCCAAAAAGAGCACCAAGGGTTGCTACAAGATTGAAAAGATGGCTAGAGCCTGTTCAAGAAGAGTAGCCAGAGCAAAAGAAGGGAAAGAAAGAATTTTCCCAAGTGCTAGCAAAAGAGACAAAGTCACAAAAAGCGGCAAGACTAGAGCGGCTGATGGAGAGCTTCAGAGCAGAAAGGGCCCTTAAAGGCGATTTGAGTGAACTCTGGAAGCCGTCTCTAGAAGCAATGTCGGGATCATCCCGAAGGGATAGATTCAAAGATTATCCCGAAGGGTGCAAAGGGATAGATTCAAAGATTACATTAAAAATTTTGAGATTCTTGATGTCGCATCAGAAAATATCCTGCATGTACCTTTTACAGAAGAGGAAGTGGAGCAGGTATGACAGAAACTGCTAGACGAGCAAGAGAGCCAAGAGAGAGAAAGAAAAACAAAGGCAGACTGAGATCTAAAGAAAAAGCCTACATCTCTACCGGCCAGTCTACCGCCCCAGTCCACCGCCATCACCACCTCCTCGTAGCCCTCCACAAGAAGACAAAGAAGAAGAAGACAAACAAGAAGAACAAGAATAGGCCAAGCAAGAGCAGAGCCAGGAGCCGGAACCAAAGGAAGAGGTTAAGCCTCGAAGTGGACCACCAGAGCCGAATGAAGCATACAACACATTTCTGGACCTGCTAGCTGCAGGATACATGAAAGAAGAGGTTTCCACAGTCGCATTCGACTTGGCAAGCACAGGGCCTAAGGAACAAATGCAAAGCATCAGGTTAGTAGAACTAAAAGAGATGGCCACAGATACAGTGGATCTGCACCCGCCCTCCAACGATTGGGATGTGGTGATGACGAAGTTAACTGGGTTAAGAGCGCAGTCCATGGCCTCAGAAAATGAGATGACAGCTCTCAAGGCCATTGAAGTGAAGATAAAGCTGGAAGTAGACTCTTTACAACAAGGACAAAGTCAAAGGCAGAAAGAGAGATAAGCGGAGCTCCAGGCCAGCCTAGCAAGGGCATTGCAAAGATGCCAGGAAATGGAAAAAGAAAATCTGGTAGCAGCCCAAAGAATGCAAGGAGTTGAAGAGGAATGTAAGCAACTCAGCAAATCATTGATAGATGCCGAGAGGGAAAGGGATAACCTGACCCTACAGCTGGATGAGGAATCTAAAGAAGTTGAAGCAATGCAAAATGCCAAAGAAAAGGCGGCGATAGATCAAGAAGCCAGCGTGGATGAGGTCCTTGAGCTTAAGGACCAGCTTAAAGTGAAAGATCAAACCATCCAGAGGCTGCGGGCATCTCCTGCCAGAGTCAGAGCAACTAGCTCAACTCACATCACTACGGAAAGCCAAATGTATGAAGAACAGATGCAAGAACTACAGAAAGAGCTGACTCTAGAGAAAAAGCAACTATTGATGATGGCAGAAGGGTCAATTGTTATGCATACACAAATGGAAGAAGACCAAAAATCCATTCAAGAGGAATTAGAAAATATCAAAAGAAAGCTCGAGGAGGCGGAGAAGATAAACGCCAAGCTAAACGACCTCCTCGTGAATATGGGAGAAGAAGCTAAAACAAAAAAATAGAAACTCCTAAAGCAGATTGAGGAACTGAGAGGACAGCAAGCCGAAGAACAAGAAGGCATAGGGCCAGCTTCCAATGAAGGCATAGATTTAGAAAATGTGGCAGATCCTGTGGACACACCTATGCAAGAGGAAATCCTAGAAGGATCCTCTCAAGAGCCACAAGATCTGACACAGGAAGAGGAGGAAAAGTTGCGTAAAGCAATAGAGGTGGAGATCAGAGAGACGACTACAGAAGCCTTGGAATGGGAGCAGAGGGTTTTCAAATCCATGACTATCCAGAAGATAGACGCCAACAACCTCAGGCGCGAATGGCTTCAACCCTCTCTCCCATATCCTTTGCTGAAGTATGAAGCTGCCACCATCAATAAGAGGATTAGAGAAGAGCCGACAGTGCCACTCTACAACGCAGATATCTCCCAACCAGAAGGGGTCAGGCTAATAGTTGACTCTCAGCCAAAATGGAGGAAGGCCTGGCTGACGAAGTACCCACAATACCTAATCCATTTGGTAGAGGCACCGAAAAACATCAGAGACAACCTCAGCTTTTGTCCTCTACCAAGGATCAGGACGTGGAAGGCCCAGGAGATATTACAAAGGAGCCAACCCACTTGGCTGAATTATCCTAAGCTGCCGGTCTTGAAGGCAGGTGAGAGAATAAGTGTCCAATACATGGTGAAATCCCTAACGGGCACCATCAAATTGTTCACTGGCTCACCTGACCTTACGTGCATCATGATGAAGAAAATCTGCAAAACTCTTCTAGCAATATTTGAAACATTCAAGCATGGCCAGATGACAGACAGTATCTTCTTCTTCCAAGATACTTACAGATGTGCCTATGATCTTTCTAGTCAGCCTTCCAAGGAGGTGATACATGCGTTCTATCAAAGGATAATTTTTCTGCCATCCTATCACCTCCAGGCCTTTGAAGAAGCGTTCTAGTACACCGGCTTCTTCACAATAAACACTGATATTTTCAGCCCAACAATGATGAATCTATATACAAGATACAAATCATTGATCAAGATGTGTGAAACCATACGATGAAGAAGCAGCTCAGTGCGGCCATGTCGGGGAGTGTTAGAAGCTGGACCCACCCCACAGAAACTGACTACTCGGAAGATTATCATTTTTTGTAATTATTCATTTATTGAGGAAACCTGATTTTTCACCTTGTAAATATTGGGGCTTACAGAAGTTTCCAGATTGTATCCCGGTTTTGATAGCTAGATTGAGTAGATGGTTGATTTGGAACTTTAGGGTTTGAGAATTGTAAGGTATTGAGGCGGTCCGGGACGGGCAACAAGAAGAGTGGCCTCTAAGCACCCTTCTATGCTCCCATGCTACTCAATTGGGTTGGGGTTGGAAAAAACAACAAACACACACACAAACCCGCAACCTAACCCTACACAAATTTGGGGCACCACCTAGTTTTGGATGCGAACTAGGACGCGCAAAGAGAGAGAGAGAGAGAGAGAGAGAGAGAACCACCATGTGGTCCTGCCTGCATTATGCAGCATGGCCCTGGTAGTTGGAGCTTCGGATCATGACTCTCTCTCTCTCTCTCTCTCTCTCTCTCTCTCTCTCTCTCTCGTGCCCTCCGTACTGGCCTCGTTTAATGAGTGGTACGTGGCTAGCTATAGTTTCAGGATCATGACGCCATTGACCTCATCTGCTACAGCTTTCTTCTGGCTAGATGCCCTCGATGCTGGCCCCTAATTGAGTGGTGCGTGACCAAACTTTTGTGGCCAAGATCATAACGCCATAATTCACCGCAGTTGCTCAGTCACACCCCTCTTCCTTCTCTACTAAAGTTGGGACACTCCATGAAACTGTCCCGCGTCGGCGCGGGATAGTTTCATGGAGTGTCCCAACTTTGGTAGAGAAGGAAGAGGGGATAAAAAAAGGAGCTAGTTTGGCCCTTGGACATTCTGTGTTTCCGCCGTCGTCATGCACTGGCTATCATTTCTAGATCACACCTCATCAGCATTGTATCTCTCCTAGTGTGACCATGTGTTGGCCCCAGCTTGAGTGGTGCGCGACTATAGTTTTGTGGCCAAATTTCCAGAAGTTTTAGAGTAATTACTGGCAAAAGCTTCAAATTTTGACCTAAAAACGGGAGAATTTCAAGTTTGCCCTTATTTTTACCATAAGGGAAAATGTATTTTTATAGCCCTTATTTGGGCCGCAAGGTGCAGCAACTCCAAAGGGGGATAGGTGGTGGAACGTGCACCTTCTCGTCAGATTCTAGTGTCATTTCTTGTCTTTTAGCAGCTGCATCAACTCCCCTAAACCCATAAATATTTTTTCTTTCTTCTTCGTTAATCCAACAGGGACATGGTCATAAACTATACCGCGCCAGCGCGGGACCTTTAGGGCCAGAGTCCAAATCTCAGATTAAAGTGTCCACGCAAAAAGTCGCAATGATCACGCACCCTGCCAGCTCATAGGCAATACCAGCAATAGTGGCAGTCATAACATACATGCTCAGTGCTATGGTCGCTGAGAAATAAATTCCACCTTTATCAGTCGCGCTGATAAGGCAAAGGGACACGCAGTTAGTAGCTTGCAGAGCAGCTCGCAGGATCACTTGCAGGGAAGCTTTGCGTCTAATCTCATCGACAAGAAAGGGGCCTCATCTGAACGTCGTGACACTTGCTGGGATCATTCTTTCTAGCACTGATCACTTGTGGGCGGCCTTGCGAAGCATGCTGTTGCCTTCCCAGTGAAAGGAAATGTTGTGGAGGTTCAGGATAGTCCCTCACAGTTTTACAATACTCTGAAGTCCTGCATTAAGGTCTGCCAAGGATCGAGTGGTCATATCCACGTTGTATGGTGGCACTGGACCTTTGGAGAAAAAACTGTTGGAGCCGTTGCTTGCTATTGAGCCGTTGCTATGGCTAATGCCCTGCTGCTATTATGCTCGCACCTTACACCCCCATTTTTGCATTTGGTGTGAGCACGCACATGCACGCTACTGTAGCACAACTGCCCACGAGCAACGGCTATGACTTCTCATGCTCAGATTTGGCTGGGGTTCATATGCTGAATTGCATCGTACTTGCCCCTATAACGCCGGGACGTACCCCTAACTAGTACCGCGTTGGTACGGGAGGGTAAAGGGTAGAAAACGTGGTTTCTCAGTCTTATGAAAATTAATGTTATGTAATAAACAAATTATATGTTTTGGCATGATTTCAAGAAGTTTACATTGTTTTTGGCTAATTACAAATGACGTATGTCCTTTTCTCCATGCTCTCAACCGGCATTTTCAAATTCCGCATAATAAGTTGAGACACGTTTTTCCACACATTTGGACCTAGCATTCAAATTTAGAATAAAATTTTATAGTTTAACAAAAGTGTCTTCAATGATGAAGTCATCAATTAAACAAACAAAATGGAGCAGAGAAGCAAACTAGGCATCAAGTGGGACTTGGCTCTACTTAGTATCGCATCGATGCATGAGGGATACAGATGAAAACATGCAATCTGTTGAGCTTGCAAAGTGAACTTAGCATAACATGGACATTGCCTCACTCAGAACCACGTTGGCTCGGGAGAGTTCAATGCAGAAAACTAGTTATCTTCGGAATTGTAAAGCAAACAAAAGATTCACATAATTGTTATGGGACATGGTTCTAATCCATACCGCGTAAGTGCGGGATAGGTAAGTTCAATGTCCTATTTTGTTAAAGACTTCTTGAACTGATCAACCTTTACTTTGTTTGTGGCCTTGTTTACATTTCAAGTGTCATAAAGTTTTGAGAGTAAGTATTGTTAAAGACTTCTTGAACTGATCAACCTTTACTTTGTTTGTGGCCTTGTTTACATTTCAAGTGCCATAAAGTTTTCAGGATCGGACATTTCCATAAATGCCTCTGCGCCGCCGACGCGATATGGTTAAGAGGGATTCTTGATGAAGAGATGTCATGTATATCGTAGGCTTTAAAGTCTTTCTCAATGGCCATCCTCATCCGTTGTCAAAACGTGCCATTCCTCATAATTATGTGGACATGCAAATGAGAGTATAATTTTTTAAAGGTGGGGCATCGAAAAGGTTACTAGGCAGATTTGTGAAAATGAAGAGTTTGTGTCTTTGCCTAAGATATACAAATCATGTTATGGCTATGCATTGATTGATTATGTCACCATCACATGTCTATCCTTCCCATCATCATTTTGCTATGCAATTCTTAATTACATCAGCATTGTAGACCTATTCTTCCATGGCTTCAATCGGATCTACAATGATGTCATTTTCGAGCTCCAATTTGGAAGCACATCAATGAAAAGATTGTCGGTATCCAGTTGTGTCAGCATTGTTGCCATTTTGATGGCCAAGGTCACATTCCCAAAAGCATATTTCTCTAGCGCAGTGTCCTTTGGAGCAACAAACAAGGTATTTTTGTTCCCTTGTCCTTCCCTTGTCTACATTGGGGCTTCTTTATAGGTTCCCTAACTTGTACAATGTTTTAGGTTATATATTAGCTTGTATGTATGAAGTCCCTCCTCTAGTGGTGGTTCTAGAAGATGTAGTTAGAGTGCATCAACTCCATTTCCATTGTGTAGTGATCAGGTTAGCGTGATCATTGAGATAGAGTTTCATGACAAGAGTGACATTCTAGATATAGGTTTAGGGTCTCTGTAAAAAATAGACCAGAAGGCAGCTACATTTGAAGCCTGAAAGTAGATAAAATGAGACCCAAGATCCAGCCACGAGGTGGTCTTGATGAGGATGGAAGCATATTGCATATGGACAAAGAGAAGGGCATCTTGTCTAGAACTAGTTTGTCTGGTTACTTCAGGTTTCCTCTTGTGCCACTATGCAAGCTCATTCGGCCACATAGCTCAAAGCTTAAGGTCAGATCTGATAATCTTAAGCTCTAATATAATCTTATAATATTAAAATTATCTTTGCTCAATAAGATAGTATCTTCTATTTGGTTTTTTTCTTCAAAGTCCATTTTATGAAGGAATGGAATCTTATATGGAAACAAATCAACCAATAGTATGAAGTAGAGCTTGCTGCACATCCTCAATTTGAGGGCCTTTCTTAGAAGGTGTTCTTTGTTTAGGTAAGGAACCATAGAACTATGTCTTGGGAGGCATCCATCAAAGAGATGTACACTACGAATGAAGATAAATATTCAAGATTTGTGTGTATTGTGATTGATTCCACAAAGGAGTCAGAGATTTCTTGGTTGACACGTCTTCAATGAACGAAGCTATGAGTTCAGAGCTTAAAGTTAAGTTTCTTTATGTCACAGGACTTTAAAAATGTTTATGGTATTTTTTTAGCACAAATACATGTCCTTTGGTTACCTCTCACTTGAGAATGGGTTTGTTAGTTGTACAAATATTTGTGTGACTGATCATGAAGATTATCTGCATGTTTTACTAGAGGCAGATCAAAAACTCACTGCTGACAAGATTTGAAAAAGAGGGACAAAATGATGATAGCCATGACATCTTCTTACTAGGAGATATCTCTCTTGCCTATTATTTTGTGTAAGTGGTCCTTGCCAATAAAGACATATTTTGGTCAAGAATTTTATGTCTGTTTTGGCTAGATGTAGATTGATGGCAGTTTTATGATTTGTTCAATTCTTTATGCTAAAGGTCCTAGAAACGATTAATCTCATATAGCTTTTTACGATGCAAAGATAGATAATATGATTCTATGGTTATCTTTGTTGAAGGCTTTTGATTTTTGTGTTATTGATCTCCTTATGAATTTCTATCAACAAAATGTTGGGTAAAGGAGGGATGGCAGATGTGTTTTATAGGCGGTAGATTTGGTTTTCTTATATCTGTGTTTTGGAGATGTCTTGTATTCTACTCCGTCACACCTGGTATGGAATGTATGCATTAAGCTCCCCCCCCCCCCAGGTCTTGCTCGGTTTTTCCATTAGCTCGGTAAATTTTGCTCGGTGTATGGTAAGACTCGTTTGTTAAGGGTGGGTTTTGTTTGATGCATTGTAGGTGGACTTGCATTGCCATGTTGTTTGGGTATCCATAATTTCTTTTGCCCATATTTTCATGACCACCGGTTAAGAACATCGCTGGATTGGAGTAGGTGTTGATTGGAGAGGTTCCCATACGTAGTCTGATTGTACAAATGGTGTGGCAAAAGATATGTCATCTTGCTTGAGCTGCAAGGTATTATCGTGCCAATTTGGTCTGGCTTGATAAGTGTGCATCCATGGAACTCCCAAAATAACTGCTCTGTTAATATCCTTATCCTTGACTACATAAAATTGATGAGGATAAATTGTCCAGTCAATAGTTATTGGCAAATTGACATGTCCCAGGCTGTTCATTATGCCTTTGTTTGCCACTTTGAACCCCATAGTATTTGGAGTTAGAGTTTCCTTTGTTAATTTCCTAAAAGTGGAGTAGTTGACAATATTTTCTCTTGCCCCCGTGTCCACTAATGCACGCTCGGTGGTGCCATCGGAAAGTTGCAACATAATGCATAGATCAATGCCACCTAACCATGTAGCCTCCATGTGTATGGATGCTATTGGAGGGGAATTGGTACAATTGTTATGTTGGTTATTTCTCTGAAGATTTGCCCGCTCCTTCTACTTTAATATTTTGATTTTGGCTTCTTGATGTGCAAGTCCCCGAATGTCATGGGCTCAACTTCTGCGCAAATTTGCGGCATGTATTGTTTGGAGTTCTTTTGGTGTTAGCAGAAGAAGATATTTCTTTAATCTGTAGCCACTCATCCAATTAGGCATCTCCTCACCTGCCAATGTTGTAAGCTTGATGGCACCCCTTTGTGATATATCATGTATTACAAAAGGCCCCATCCCTCGCTTTTTGAGTTTTTTGGAGCGTTGTTTTGATGGTATACACCAAAACGTAATCCCCTTTTTGCAACTCCTTGCTAATCATATGTTGATCATGGAAAGCTTTCATTTGTCTTTTTTGAGCATATATCCCGCCTCCCGCTCTCATTCTGATTTCATCTAATTGTTCCAAGGTGTCTAGTCTCTCCAATAGCTCGTGTACCGTCCATCCTATTTTTGTTGCAACCCGTAGTGTTTTAATCAAGAATTCCATGGGTAGAATTGCATTAATTCCGAACACAAGGTTAAAAGGGGTGGTCCTGATGGAAGTTTTAAAAGCTACTGTGTAAGCCCATAATGCAGTGTGTAGCTTTTGATCCCAATCATTTCTTGAGTCACTGACTATTTTGGTGAGCACCGTGCATAAGATTTTATGGTGCTCTTAACTGAGCTCTTAGCTAGGGTGCTCATTTGTGATGGATCACCATGAATTTCCAAGTAAGCTTTCAATGACATCGTTCAAAAAGTGTGTTCCTTTATCACTCACTATTTCAAGTGTAGACCATATCTGGTAAAGCTATGTTCAAAAAGGACTGAGCCGTATTCCGTGCATTGTTTTTTTGTGTTGCCTTTACTTTCGCCCATTTAGTCATGTAATCTGTCGCTACTATGATGTATTGTGTATGCGACCTATATTCGAGAGGTATGATGGGGCCAATAAATTTGATGCCCCATTGGCAAAAGCGTGTACTCCCATGGAATTTCATCTCTCCGTAGGGGTGGTTTTGTGCGTTGACATTCATCACATCGTTTGACATAGACCTCTGCATCTCTGAACAGGGTAAAGCACTAGCTTTGTAGTTTTATCAGCAGAGAAATGTCCCCTATCTGGCCCGAGTGTGCTTGTTCTAGGATTAAGAAATATTTTCTTTCTATAGCACACAATCATAATTGTTCATCTTTGCCTCGCCGGTACAGTTGGTTTGCAATTAGCAGATAATTTTTGCTTCTTTTGCTATAGTTCTCATTCTTGCGTTACCCCATCCCTCTGGGAAGGTCTTGTTTTTTAAGTACACAATTATGTGAATACTCCTTTTGGGTGCTTGTACTACTTGAAACAGGGTGGCGTGTTCCATTGGAGGTTGCTTTCTACAAATATCACATGATTTTACATAAGTATGGATGCTGTTTTCCATGTTTTTCAAGTAGACTCCTAGTCTCTTTAGTCTTTGGTAGGTTTGTGTTTCTCCATTGTGAAACCCCGTATGTTGTATATGAGCTTGTCTGAGGTAGTATTCGTATTCATCCAGCTATACACATAGTCTCAAAATCCCATCCTTTTTGTGCTTGTACAGTCGTCCTGCTAAAAGCTGGAGATTTCTTGTTCGATGTATTATTGATGGTTGTCTTTTCACCTGTAATGATCCGATTGTGAGTAGAGGGATGACCTCTTCACTCCACCTCGGAACCATTTCAATGTTAAATAGGTATGAATCTGGAAGATCATCATCAATACCTTCAGGTGCTTCCCCATGGAACAGTCTCGAAAGATGATATGCTCCGGCCGTGTGTGTGTGTGTGTGTGTGTGTGTGTGTGTGTGTGTGTGTGTGTGTGTGTGTGTGTGTGTGTGTGTGTGTGTGTGTGTGTGTGTGTGTGTGTGTGTGTGTGTGTGTGTACTCCCCTTTTTTACAACTAATGTGAAATCAAACTCGATCAATAGTATTATTTAGTATAAACCAGCAAACAATCCTTCCAATGTTGCAAGGTTTGTTTACCAAAATATAACAGTGCTTGGTGCTTGGTGATCTACGAAGAAGAAGGTAGTGTCTAAATTTTTTGACAGCATATATCATTCCTAGACCTTCTCTTTCCATAGTGGTATAATTTTTCTCCAAGTTGTTCAGCTGCCTACTAGAGTAGCAAATGGGAAAATCCATTTTCTTCTCTCCTCGATGGGCTAATATGCATCCTATGGCATAGGCTGATGCATCAACATGAATGTGAAAGATCTTACTCCAGTCATGGGCTTGCAAAATTGGAGCACTTCAATTTGTGAAAGGCTTGCTCGCATTCTTCTGTCCATTCAAATTTAGCAACAAGGGCATACAATGGCTTAGCTATTACAACATACATGTATATGAAGCGCTTGTAGTACCCACAATGTCCCATAAATGTCTGCACTTCTTTCATTTTTGTTGGTCTCTGTAGTGCGGCAATTATTTGTATCTATTCTTGATCAATGGAAATCCCATTTTTGGACACAATGTGGCCCAAAATATTACCTTATCTTACCATAAAAACATTTTTTAGGGTTTAACCAAATACGATAAGTTCTACACTTTTCAAAGACTTTCTCTAGATGTGTTATGGGATCGCTTCTCAGGTGAGAATGAACACAAAGATCATCCATGTATATCTCTAAAAATTGTCTCAGATATTCCTTGAGTGCATGACTCATTAGTCTTTGGAAAGTGGCAGGTGCATTGGTCAAGCCGAAAGGCATTACTCTGTATGCAAATATGCCCCACTCTGTTGTAAAAGCTGTCTTATGCTTATCTTCTGCTTCGATGGTTAGCTGGTTGTAGCCTAAGAACCCATCTAGAAAACTATAGGCCTCCTTTCTCGCAACTCTCTCAATAACATGACCTATTATTGGTAGTGGATAGTTGTCCCTGATGGTGGCATCATTTACCTGTTTGAGGTTTACATAGACACCCAATTTGCCATTGTTTTTGGGTAATACCACGATCGGGGACACCTATGTTCAATCTCATAGATAAACTCAGCATCCTTCAGTTTGTCTATCTCTTACTTAATTTTCTTGGCAAAAGTCACATGGTACGTATAAGGATGTTGTCTGCGTGGTCTAGCATTGCTTTTGAGGTGTATCATATGTTGACAGATCTCTGGGTCTATCCCCTTCAGGTCTTTGTAGGACCAAGAAAACATATCTTTATACCGTCTGAGTGTATCTATCAGAAGTCACTCTTCTTGTTCCGTGAGGTCTGTGGCAATGTATGCCAGTTTAGGTTCCTCGTGTGGTTCTGCTAAGTTTATGCATTTGGCTTTTCCAGGCCCATCATATGAAGTTGAAGGATCTTTTGGGTCTTGTTTGGGTTTTTGCACCACAATTTTTCTATCTTGAATAGTGTACTTTTTGTAGTGGGATGGTGCATCAAACTTATCATCGTTTGATTCATCATCAGTTTCCAACTCTGTTGTCCAAACTTCTTTCAAAGCTCGTTTTAATTCATTGTAGTTGTTTTTGCGCTCGGTTTTTGACAACGTTGGTTTTTTAGAAATACTTTTCATCAGTGGTTTTTGTTTGTTCTTCTTTCTCAATTTTGTTTTGATTAAGTCGGGTTTCATGTACCTCTTTGATATCCCATCTTTAAGGCAATCGGTTGCTTCAACCAACCTTAAGTACTACATTTTGTCGGTTAATAGAGGTACTAAATATTCTTTTGTTTTGTTTCGTTTGTTTATTTGTTTATTTTGATATCTACATTGTCTTCGAGGATTTTGGTTTGAAAAATCATAGTAGATAACTTGTCGATCCTTCCGTTTGATCTCCTGATCTGAACTACTCGAAAGCTCGTCATCTGCGTTGTCCTCTAAAAGCTTATCCTTGGAGTCTTGGACTGCTTCCTCATCAGTTTTGTCAAGGTCCCTTACTGAGATCTCATCCACTATGCATCGGCAATCTGTAATCCCTTCCCTATCAGGCACTTTCAATTCTGATTTTGGATTTAGGCTGACACTCATCATCTGGAATGGAATGATATCATATCCTTCCTCATCACAAAATTTTTTAGAGTCACCTCATTCATGCACACATCAAGACTGGCCAGTATCTGCTGCCATCCAAAAGGTTCAAACCTCTCTTCTGGAAACGGCTCTAGTACATATGGCTCGTCTTGTATTAATTTGTCATGAATGCAGTTCTCTTTTCTCAAACTACCACTCTCAGAAGCTTCACAGGTCCAATTGTGAGCTTTGTTTTGTAGCTAAGTCGGTATTTTTGCTTCTTGGTTAGTTGTGAAGTTTACTTCCTTCCTTGGGGTTTGTTCCACATCTCTATGACTATGGTCCGCGACATCGATTTTTGTAGTGACATCCTTGTTTCTTAGGTGGATATAGTTGTAACCCCAATCTTGTACCATTTTGAGCTGACGCATAAATGGTCTACCCAATATGATATTGAAATTTTTGCTCTCATCAAAATTCATAATAGCAAAGGTGTGTTCATATGCGATTCTGCAAGGTTGCTACGATTTGCTCCAAAATGCCAATAGGTCTCTCCAAATACCCATCTGCTAATTGAAGTTTCATTTTAGTTTTTGGAGAGAAGGTTTTTTCCATTTTTCCCACATTGCTTTGGTGGTTATGGCTATTCCAACTCCACTATCTAGGACCGCTATCGAGGTTTCCTTCCTCACCTTCACAATAGTCTCCTACCTTGTTCACTGGCACTGGCTTATGTTATGTTTAGTTTGTTTCGAGGTTTGGGTATTTAGTGTTTTTGAAGAAACATTTGGTGGCGGAATTATCAACCCTATTTTCTGCAAAGAAATTCCCACCTCTTACCAAAGATGAGGTCTTATTTGCAGTAACTCAAATAGAGTTAGCGTACAATGGATAGGGGATGACAACATCTCATGAAGAGTTTTGGTATCCATCATCTTAGGATTAGCCTTCCATTGAGATGGTACTTTCTTTACCTTTGATCGGTTTCATGGTTGCCAATAAATGAAGGTAATGTCTTCAATGATTGAGATTTTGTTGTCTTCTGATATCTCCGTACCTGCATCACCGTACAGTGATTGGATATCATTTGGGTAGAGCTCATGATCGAGGTGGATCTCCGTGAAGGTGCTGACTGAAGCGTTGCACTTCCATATTTTTTGTTAAATAAAGGTAATGTCTTCAATGACTGAGGTTTGTTGTCCTCTCATATCTCCATACATGCATCACCTACATTGATCGGATATCATTTGGGTAGAGCTCATGATTGAGGTGGATCCCGTGAAGGTGCTGACTAAAGTGTTGTGCTTTCATATTTTCTGTTTTGGATATGCTCCCACAAATCCTGTGGCCATTGTTCAAGAATTGGCACAGGTGCTTGCGAATACATTCCATCTGTCGTATTTGGCTGCCATCCTTGTATCCAATGGCATTTCCTTTACAAAATCTTTTTGGTCTCCATCTCCGATCCCTCTCTCCTTTAACTCTTGAATTTTTTGCGGATTAACACTTCAGTTTTTGGAGCAATCGAATCCAGTGGTTCCATAAGCGCTTGAGCGGCTTGGATGAGCTCCTTGCACATCTTTAACCTCTCTCTTTCATACCCTGGGTGAGGGTATGTTAGCCACCTATCCTTCTGGGTTTGGTTAGGTTTTAACCTAGAATTGTAAGCTTTTAAGATCGTGTCCAAGGGTTCAAAGACCTTGTCCACCAAGACAGATCCTCCCGACGGTATTGCTGATGGCTTTGCTACATCGCCTTTTTCCTTAAGGTCTCTTTCCATCCTCAATTGTTCCTCTGTTTGTAGTAATTTGGTTTCCATAGCCGTTTTTTCTTTCTCTCCTTTGCCTTTTATCTTGTCTCATTTCGCCTTCCAGGATTTTCTAGGGGTTCTAACATACAAATTTTCTATCTCGGTTTGGCTGGCTGGGATGTTCCTTGCAACCTCATGTGCTTGGGCTCTTGTTATCGCGTTTATCAGAATGGTTGGTTCTGTTTATGATCCACTTGATCTTGGTACAAGTCTGATTTTGTTCATGGTTGCTTTCCCTTTGTTATCAAGGTTTTTTGGACAACGTGGAATGAGATGGTCATTTGTATACCCCTCACAAAACCCAAAAAGTTTGATTTTTTCTCCTTTGTGTGGACAACTCCTTGCCCAATGATCACTGCCGCATTCATAGAATGGTCCTACAGGTGGTGGAGAAGCTTGTGGAGCCCCCATCGGTTGCCCTGTTCTATGAGGATATCCCCTAGGTTTGTAGTTTTGGTTTTCCATGAACATAAGCATACTTTCATCGACCAAGTAATGGTTTTTTGTTGGTTTTGCTATGTATGAGGGCTTTGGCATCTCTTCAAGAACCATCCATGGAATTTTTCCCTCCAAAGCCAGTTTCATTGTGGACTCATTAGTGGTGGAAGAGGTGCTACTCATCCCTTCGTCTATGTCTTCTATCACCTCTCCATATTCTTTGCAATTGTCTACCAAATACAATGCCTCTTTCATGACTTGCTCAAAAGTAGTGCAAGCCTTTTTTTAGAGTGTCATCTTGCAATCCTTCTATGAAAAGGACTGACAGTCTCTCATTCTAAGGTAGTTCTCTAGAAGGGCATCTTTCTATGTATTGCTTGAATTGAAGCGAGGCTTCCTTCACCTTTTCCTACTCCTTTTGTCTAAATGCATAGATCTGGGAGATAGTATTATACTTAATTCCTCTCTTTGAGAATTCCTCAGTGAGTTCTTGAAGAATTTTCTCCATACTTGGGCATCCAAGCTGTTTAGAGGTTGAAACCAGGTCAAATGACTTCCTTCTGAAGTCAACCCAAAGCCTTGATATTGCGTATGGAAATCAGTTACCTATTCGGCCCTCAACACTTGTTTGAAGATCGAAACATGAGCATATGGATCTCCCGACCCACTATACTTTTTGGGTACACACTTTGCCACTTGAGACGGTAGCATGCGTCTAGACTCCACAACCATCCTCACTACCCCTGGTCCTCCTGGTGTGGTCTCTCTAGGTTCATATTCTCCTCTTGGCACTATAATTGGTATCATATCCGCCATGCATTCATCAAGTCAATCTCGTGTAATAGTCTGAGGGATTCTAGTTGTGTAAGTCACATCAGGTGCCGCACTGCCCCTCTGCGTATCCATAGAAGCCCTAGACCCCATTGATCCCATAGGCCCTGTGTTCGAAAACCGTTGATGTCCGAAATAATCTTCCACTTTGGTTCTTAATGGACTTACATTCCCAGTTTCTGGTCTCGTGTGAGTAGTTGTGGTTTTTACTTCTTCTAACATAGTATTAGTGGAGTGGTCCCCCAAAAAATGTATATCGTTCTAGCTCCTTACAGTCCATAAGAGAGTATTTTCAGCCATACTTATCCATTATGACCACCTGAATACTCCTATCCTATGTGTAAGTAAAATCATATAGTCTTTTGCGGTGAGTCAGTTCTTTGATGAGGGTTTCATCACATCAATAATAGAGTGTTTGTTCTCCATTATTGAATTTGTATAGCCCCGCATAAGTGTTGTCTGTATTAAGATGCTCTGTCGCATTTGTGCATTTGAGCACCACGTTTTGCTTATGCATTTTGGGTGGTTCATCTACTAGCTCTTCATCTACCTTGTCCTTGGTGCCAGTCATTCCCCATTTGTCCACAATAAAGGGGTTGTGAACCACTCGATACATCATTCCCTCCTACCTCCATCATAATACACATCTACAAGGTCTTTGAACTGATTGGCTTATTTTCCAACTTAACACAATAGCGGTCCATTCCATCCTTATAGACTTTGTCCTTAAGCACATTTTCAAATTGAAACTTTAAATACAACAATTTTAAGACAGATGTAGTCCGGGAAGAACCAGCCCCCATGGAAGTTATTTCCTTAGGGTTCAACTTGTTGGACTCCTCAGTCACCATTAGGTTGTATGATCTTTCTGATGAGGTGTCAGAAAAGATTTCCTCTAGAATGGCTTGTAAAGGATGCAGTGATCTGTGATTCACACTACCTTTAGTTATATGATTTCTCACTTGGTCTATGATGTTGGGGTTCCTATTGTGGTACAATCTTTCTGATCGTAAATACATGAAGAATTGATGTTGCAAAATCCAAACCGGGTTACCTCATTAGCTATCCTGAATTCCCCGTTCTGATCTTACTTGTTGGGTCGTATTCTCTAGCACTTGCAACCTATCAAAAAATGCTTCATAGCTGTGAGTTTACAGCCGAACCTATGAGTTCTAGCTTTCAATCAACATAATTTAACTAGGTTTTTCAATAGCCCACAATTTTTCTCACAACATCAACAATTCAAGTCCAATTTCAATTTTGAAAAGGCCACCAGATTCTGTTACCATACACATGTGGTAGTGATGTGTGTGAACACACTAGGACTGCCGGGGCATTTTTTCCCTCTTTAGGAGGTTTTTTCCCCCGAGCATTGTATATACGCCCATCACTCTAGGGCTATCTATCTTTCCATTTCACACTAAGAAATACACTCTCTATTGTGTGCCTTGAGCTTCCTTCATCTTCTCCAAGCTGTGTGCATTTCTCTACAACCCTAATTCCGACAATTGGTATCAGAGCAGGTTGCATCCCCCCGGGCTTAGTCGCCGGCTGCTCCTGTACACGCCTGCTCACTTTCTCCGATTTCAGTGAGCTTTGGTGAGCGTTCGCAGGTCGACAAATACTTTGGGTCAGCTCATAGAGCTGGGTCTACTCAGATTTTTTATTTGGGCTCATTTCGGCCTCCGTTTCCACTACAGGTAGTACTGCACAGGCTATTTTGTCATTTTGCACAAAATTACTGTCAGTGTCGTTTTCTGCATAATAGGTGCCTTACACTCTTCTACAATTTGTGCTATATAGCACATGTTGTTCCCGCTCTGTTTCTCCTATTTTCATGCATTTTTCACATCAGGTGCAGCATTTACCATGGCTGACAACAACAACACATATGTGTTTAAGATGTTCTGCTGAGGACAGGTTGGATGGGGACAATAATTTACCCTATGTGGGCTTATATGATGCAACATGTTCTTGTGTCAAAGGGAGTCTGGAACATTGTGCAGGGCATTGATGTACGTCCTGGTTCTGAGGATGTAGGCGATGTTGAGGATGTTGCAGGTCTTGCTACAAGGATTGCTGCTGTTAGAGTTGTTTTTCCTACGGTAGAACAAGCTCGTTGGGATGTAAAGGATGCGCAGGCTCATGCATTGATTGCGTTGTCTGTGAAGCGCACCATTGTTCCTCACATCCGTTCAACAAAATCTGCAAAACAGGCTCGGGATATTCTAGCAGGTCTTTATGCAAGCCGCAATGAGGCTAAAATTGCTTTGCTGCATAAAGAGCTGGAGTCAAAGATTATGCATGAGGAAGATGATATGGACACTTTCCTTGCTAGTGTCAAGGATATCAATGAGCAACTTATTTCTGCAGGTGAAGTCATTTCAGATAGTTCCCTTGTGCAGACAGTTCTTGATGCCTTACCAGATTCCTACCAGACTTTTGCTAGTACTTGGAGACTTATGACCCAAGGAAATCCTGAAGTTGTCAAGTTTGATGCATTATGCACATTACTGTTGCAAGAGTCACTTTCAAGAAAAAACAGGACTAGGCAGCGTGCAGTTGAACAGGCTTTTATTGTTTCTCAAAGAAAGGGTGGTAACAGTAATGCAGCCACTTCTTATGGTTCTGCTGCGAGTGGCAAAAATTCTGTTCCTAATGCTTCTGCTGGCAGCAATTCTTCTGGAAATTCTGGTGATAAGATCAAAAAGAAGATGCGTTTCCATTATTGTAAAGCTAATGATCACTTAATCAAGTCGTATCCTAAGTTGAAGGCCAAAGAGGCTAAAAAGAAAGAGGGTGGTTCCACTGCAAATGCTGGTTCCACTACAAATGCAGCCATTATTGAGTCTTCTGTGAAAGGATACTGTAATGTTGTTGTTGATGCAGAATGGGCTTTAAGCGCAGAGTGGACTTACAATCCTACTATCCATGATGCATGCTTGTCAGTTGTTGCTGCAGATTCACATGTGTGGTATTTCGACAGTGGTGCTACAAAGCACATTACCTCACATCGTGAATTGTTTACCTCTCTCAAGTCTGTCCCTCATGGGAATTCAGTCACTTGTGCCAACAATACCTCTTATCCAGTTCAGGGAGTTGGAAAGATTGTGCTAATGGCAGTTCTTTCACACTTGTTGATGATGCACTTTATGTACCTGGGATCAAGAAGAATATCTTGTCTGTATCCGCACTTGCTAGACTTGGACTTGTAGTCAAATTTGTGGATGACAGATGTACACTTCATGATCTCAGTTTTGGTGATAAAATTGTTGCATCTGGCCTTTTGTGCCGTGGACAAAATTTTTCAAATGTTGTTGCAAATTCAAGGGCTATTTCAGATGCAAAACTTTGGCATGCACGTTTTGGTCATCTGAATTTTTCTAGTTTGCTGCGTTTTGCAGAAATCTGATATGGTTGCTTCTTTGCCGCCCCTTGAAGCACTTGTCAAACATGTTTGTGAAGGCTGTATTTTGGGTAAGATGCAGTGTTCTAAGTTTCCAAAGGATGGTTCAGTTCGGGCCACATGCAGGTTGCATCTTGTGCATAGTGATGTTTGTGGGCCCATACAAACTCCGTCCTTGGGCAATTACCTGTACTTCGTGACTTTCATTGATGATTACTCCAGGCATGCATGGGTATTTCCACTTAAAGCGAAGTCTGAAGTTTTTATGTGCTTCAAACAATTTCTGGCTATGGCAGAAAATGTCTCGAAATGTACTATGGGCACCCTCCGTTCTGATCGAGGGGGGGGGGGGTATATGTCTCATGAATTTAATGCATTTCTGGCTAGTCGTGGGATAAAACACCAATGTATAGTGCCATATACACCTCAGCAAAATGGTGTTGCTGAGAGGAAAAATAGGTCACTGACGGAAATGGCACGATGTATGGTCAAAAGTCAAGCTTTGCTGCATTCTTTTTGGCTTGAGGCCATCATGTGTGCCACTTATGTACTTAACAGGTGTCCTTTGAAATCTTTGCAGTCTATTACTCCATATGAAGCATGGCATGATAGAAATTCTTCTATTGAGCACATGCGTGTTTTTGGTTGTTTGGCATATGCTTTGGTGCCACAAGTGCAGCGCAAAAAAATTTGATGATAAGGCTGTCAAATGTATTTTTGTTGGTTACAGTGCTGAAAGCAAAGGTTACAGGTTGTATCATCCGCAAACAAAACCTATTCTGGTTTCTTGAGATGTAGTGTTTGTGAAAGATTCTGTTCAGCCCTTGCTGTCATGTACTAGAGACAGTAATATAAGCTCACAGGACATTTATGACAGTGCTTTGTTGCCTCTTTTCAGTGGTGGAAATACGAATGTAATTTCCAATGAGGCAAATGTACAGCCTATGGGGGTTTCTAAAAATGTTTTAGATCAGCCTATTACTGATGCGGATGTACATGATGTACTTGATGAGGAAAGGGTTGAAAATGAGTAGGCTAGACGTATGCCAAAATGGCTCGTGCACACTTTGCGTGACAGTAAATTGGATGCACCTTTGTCTAGTCGTACTTGTTCAAGCTCTCGCCATGCATCTTATGCATCAGATTGTTATGCTTTGGCTGTGTCTAGTTTACATGATGTTGAGGAGCCTCTGTCTTTTGATGAAACACAAAATTCAAAAAATTGGATGGCTGCCATGCAATCAGAATATGATGCACTTATAGAGAATGACACATGGACTTTATGTGATTTTCCTCATGGCCTTTTTGCCTCCTGGCAAAAAGGCCATTGGTATGAAGTGGGTTTACAAGTTGAAACTCAAGCCGGATGGTGAGATCGATGGCCATAAGGCTCGACTTGTTGCAAAGGGTTATGCACAGCAAAAAGGCATTGATTATGAAGAGACTTTTTCTCCCACTTGTCGTATGACTACTGTGCGTTTTTTATGTGCATTGGCAGCTCATTTTGGTTGGGATGTACATCAATCAAACATTGTTACTACTTTCTTGAATGGTGACATATTTGAGGAAGTTTATGTAACACAGCCTTGTGGTTTTGTCATAAAAGGACAAGAGGACAAAGTGTACAAATGTAACAAGGCTTTGTATGGGTTGAAGCAATCTCCTCGTGCTTGGTATGAGAAATGTGACACTCAATTGGTCAAACAAGGCTTTCGTAACAGTCCAACAGAAAGCACATTGTATGTAAAGCGTGAAGGTGATGTACTTCTCATTGTGGTTCTTTATGTTGATGATTTGCTGATCACTGGACCAAATGAGAGACATATTGTTGAATTTAAGGCTGATTTGAATGCTACTTTCAAGATGAAAGATTTGGGGCTGTTGCATCATTACTTGGGTATACAGTTTAAGCACTGTGATGGTGGTATTGCCTTGTATCAGAAAAGTTACATAGAGACATTACTATGTAAGTTTGGACTTGAGGATTGCAAACCTATTGCCACTCCCATGGAAACAGGTTTGAAGTTGAGTCTACATGATGCTGGTGATCTTGCTGATGTCACTCTTTACCAAACTGTTGTTGGCTGCCTCATTTATGTATGCAACACGAGGCAAGATATTCAGTTTGCAGTCTCACAGGTCAGCAGATTTATGCATAGCCCAGGGTCTAAGCATTGGCACGTTGTCAAGAGGATTTTTCGCTACCTTAGTGGCGCTTTACATCTTGGCTTGTTTTATCCCAAGGGGGGATCATTGCTGCCAGACTTACATGCTTTTTCGGACTCAGATTGGGCTGGTTGTTTTGACATGACAGTGTCCACAAGTGGTTTTTGTTTCATGCTTGGCAGTTCATGTATATCATGGTTGAGCAAGAAGCAACCTACTGTGGCCACTTCGAGTTGTGAGGCTTAGTACAGGGCAATCTTCACAGCTACGGTTGAGTGTGTATGGCTCAGACGCCTTATGGCTGATTTGGGTGTTGGACAGGACACTGCCAACACTATCTACACTGACAATCAGAGCGCATTGGCAGTTGCGAGGAACCCAGTTTTTCATGCTTGCACAAAGCACATTGAGTTGCATTACCACTATGTCAGGGAGAGGCTCTCAGCAGGAGAGATCAGCTTGGCTTATGTGCCAACACACGACAACCTTGCAGATCTTTTCACAAAGGAATTTTCTCGTGAGAAGCTTGAAGCTTTCCGCAAAGCTTTGGGCTTACTCCCCTTTGTGGACTGATCATGTCCTTAGGGCATGGCACTTCCCTTTACTCATGCGCCAGCTCTCGTTCACCGCATCACTCCTGGGGGGATTTGTTACCATATACATGTGGTAGTGATGTGTGTGAACACACTAGGACCGCCGGGGCATTTTTTCTCTCTTTAGGAGGTTTTTTTCCCCGAGCATTGTATATACGCCCATAACTCTAGGGCTATCTATCTGTTGGGTTTAGTTCAGCTTTAAAGCTCTGACCATCAATTTTACAACTTTTCAAAGTTATAGTCTTCGGCACCAAAATAAGGTTTTGAACAGTTTTTACCCTGATCCTTTTGGCCCCAATTGATGGTGGAAATTGTAACTTAACCTACTCCTATAAACTGAAATAGATGCACATACATAAATGAACTTAACAATACAAGAACTACAATGAAGTGTATGGTGAAACAGTCCTTTCCAAGCATGGAAAAATCAAAGAACGAAATACTCTTTTGTACTTCACTCACAACTTTCTTTGCTCATAAGGAGTAGCACTGGCTAGTCTCAGACTCCAATCTCTACTAAGCATTAAACCTATGTCTAGTTTCTTTAATGTCTATGTGTAAACGGAATGGGTGTCAAAATATTTGGAAGGGATTTTTCATACAACTCAGCCACTCACCACCTAAGGATCGGCTTCCCAAGCAGCAGCGCCAATGTTAGCGGGTCGCCGCGACGAACGTCTGTAGCATAGCTTTTTGTACTAACATAATGTCAATATGGAAGGAAGCGACTTGGGATGGGGCACGAAGACTTAATGAGAGTGTCAATCTCACCAAAGTGAACTCAAAGGGCTATTCATACTAAAACAAAATCAAGTCAACCACTTCCTAATCAAAAAATTGGTTTACGTCCAATCTCACCGCTCTAGGTTATCACGCTTTTTCAGCATCCAAACGAATTCAGAATGCAATGGAACTTAAGGAGAAGTATTACAACACCTAAGGACACAATTCTACCAAGTTTTTCAGTTATCTGATAAGGTACATAAATCATGATCCATCACAAAAATGTGCAAAAAACTGAAACAGAACTACATGGAAAGGTCTCCCTTAAGCATAGAAACACTTATCCAAGGTCAAAACATCAAAAAACAACCATTTAAGACCTCAAATCAATGCATTTAGCTCACAGACAAGACTTTGCAAACCACAGAATAATTGAGAATGATTACACTTAGATTGTAGAGCAAGAGACAAGGAACACAATGTGCTATTCAAAATCAAATTCTGATTACTAGACAAGGAGAAAAGCGGATGACAATTTGTAGCAACAAGAAGCTCTCATAGTCGACGTCCAATCCTTTCCACATATAATGATTGTGTTTTTTTTCTAAACTAAGGGTTTTGTCTTAAGGGCTAGGGGGATTTTTCGACGGCCATTCATCCATTTACAAGGTGTGTAGACTCAAAGAGTCTAAGAGGGCATGACAGAATATATTACACTTGAGAATCCTCATTCAGAATTACACCGCTTCTTTTGAAAAAATGAGCGAGTACAACAAGGTTTGGTGTACATCCGTCAGTTCGCTATGTCCACCAAACAATGCAAAGGAAATCTAATTTTTGAAAGTTAGTTTCACGTGTTGTTTACTTGAAAAGGACATTCTATGGTTCATAGCATGTAGAAGGAAGTCCAACTTTTGAGCATTACTTCCACAATTTGTTTTCTTACAAAGGACATCTCGTACCCGAGAAATAAGAGGTAAAAGAAAAGGTTTAAAAAATGTAAAAAGAAAGGTGAAAAGGATCGATTTGTGGTACAAACAACACTCTCACGGATGGAAAGTGACATTTACCTAGCAATGTTTTCCATTTTCTAGATCCAAAACTATTTTTCAGTTAAAATGATTCCAAAGATTTTGTAAAGGAAGCTCTCCTTCCATTGGTTGAGAGAGAGTCTCTCTCTAGATGCTAAAAGGCAAAAAATTGACAAACTTTTTCTAATATATACTAAGGGTAAGTACTCTTCCCATTGATCTCTTTGATCTACTTCTGTAACATAGGCTTTAAGTAGATCAATGATTTTTGAATTTTCTATCTCACTTTGGCCATCCATTTGTGGATTATAGGTCAAAGAGAAATTCGACTTAGTAACCAGATTCTCAAAGAGACCTTTTCAAAAATTGATAGTCATGTTTGGATCTCTGTTGGTGGATACTCTCGTGGATACTATAGATGCTGGTAATCCATGGTACTTAAAAATCTATGAGATAAAGAGGGTTTCCCTATGGTGTACTTTAATAGTTTTTTTCCTAATATAAAATTCACTTGCTTGCTAGTAAATTGTTCTACTATTGTGCATATTCTCATAATCCATGTATGAATTTTGGCAATTTAAAGATAAAATCTATGGATATACTTTCCCATGGGGAATTAGGTATAGGGAATGGCTGAAACAAGCCATGATGTTTCCCTCTATCATACTTTGTCTTTTGACATACAATTGCATTTGGTAACATAGTCTTATGGTTTTCCTTCATTGTTGGCCAATAAAAGCATATCTCTACTCTCTTGAGAGTAGAGAGTATCTTGAATCCCCCTATGTCCCGTATATGGTGGAACATGAGATTCATACATAACCTTTTCACATGAACTATGTGTAATGCATGACCTATTTCCATAGAGAAGATCACCATCTTGTACATTGTATGGTTCCTCTTTCTTCCCTAGTGCAATGGCTGACATTACATATTTAAAGTTTGGATACATAGCATACTTATTTATCATAAATGATAGATCATTGTGGGCAGCTATTGATACAACATTCACCCTTGGTCTTTGTGAAATTGCATCGGCCACTTGGTTCTACTTACCAGCTATATGAGCAATATGAAAGTTAACCTATGAAAGAGTGTTTGCCCACCTCATTTTATTATTACTTAACTTGGCTTGCATCAAAAAATATTTAAGGCTTTGATGATTTGTGCACAAAATAAATGCAATTCCTAGGACATAATGCTTCCATGCATCTAGGGAATGTAAGATAGCTAGCAATTCTTTTTCATATATGCCTAGATTCTCTTCTTGGTCATCTAATCTTCTACTTTTGTATGTTATGGCATGACTTTCTTGAAGCAAAACAGGTCCAAGGCATGATCACAAGCATCACACTAGACTTCAAAAGGCTTTGAAAGGTCTACTAATATTAGCATGGGTTAAGAGGTAATCTTTGCCTTTAAATTTTTAAAATATTCATTCTCTTTTACAGTCCATACAAATTTAACATTCTGTTTAGTCAAACCATATAATGGTCTTGTGAATGACAAAATTTCTATAAAGTATACATAGTACACATTCGTATAAAACTTCTCGATTCATGTAGATTTAAGAGCTTTGGCCTTCTGGATGAGCTCCTTACACATTTGCAACCTCTCCTTTTCATACCCTGGATGAGGATATGTCAGCCATCTATCCTCTTGGGTTTGGTTGGGTTTTAGCCTAGCTTCATAAGCTTTCAAGATCGCATCCAAAGGTTCAACCTCTTCAATTTCATTTTGTCCCGTCTGCCTTTCCATGATCTTCTTCCAAAGGTTCTCACCGTTTTGTTCTCAAATTCTGTTTGAACAGGCAATGTGGCTTTTTCACCTAGTTTTTTTTTGGCAGCTTCTTGAGCTTGAGCTCTGAGTCATCACTTTTAAAGGAATGGTGGGTTCTACCTCGGATCCGCTTGAAGAAGGCATCATGCCTACAAAATTTATTGTTGCTTTCCCTTTGTAGTCTGGATTTTTAGCACAATGTTGGCGTAGATGGTCTATACCACAACATTCACAGAATACAAATAATTCAATTTGTGGACCCTTGTTTGGACAACTTCGTACCCAATGATCACCTCCACACTCATAGCATGGACCTTCTGGTTTCACAGCTCGTGATCCAGCTAATGGTTGTTCTTGCCTTGAGAGGATGTTCTTTGACCCATACTCATGATGATTGGCTATGAACATGAGCGTATTCGTATCCATGGAGTATTGGTTTCTCATGGGTTGTGGCATATGCATTGGTTGAGTGTAGTTAACTATCACTCTCCCATCATTCAGAAGTGGTGGTTGTTTCCCTAGCACACGTTGTGGCTTTGGCTAAGTGCTACACCATGGAGTGGGGTGATCCCCTCCACAAGTATTGCATATTCTCAATTGAGGCTATCGTACATCTAGGTTTTGCTTGTAGCCTTAGTTTATTCTTCTAATCACCCCCTCGACCACTTGATCAATGATTGGTTCCCAAGGAGTTTGAACATATATATTTGTTGTTGATTTGCTCTTTGGAGATGAGGCACTACTAGTCGTGTTGTCTGTATCTTCACTCACCTCTCCGTAGACCTTGCAATTGTCAACTAGATATAGAGCTTCTCTAGTGACTTGCTCAAACGTTGTGCATCCTTTTAGAGTTTCATTCCTCAAGCCCTCTATGAAGAGAACTGATAATCTCTCATCTTGTGGTAACTCTCTCACGGGACATCTATCAATGTATTGTTTGAAGTGAAGCAAAGCTTCCTTCACTCTTTTGTTTGCTTTTTGTTTGAAAGCGTAGATTTGGGACACTGTGTTATGTTTGATTCCCCTTTTTGAGAACTCCTCTACAAACTCTTGTAAGAGTTGTGCTATGTTTGGAAAATCATCTCTATTTAGTGGTTGGAACCAAGTCAAGGCTGTTCCTTCCAATGTTAACCCAAATCCCTCATATTGAGTATGAAAATCCGCAATTCGTTTAGCTCTCAACACTTGTTTGAAGAGTGAGACATGAGCATATGGATCCCCTAATCCATCGTATTTCATCTTGACACATTGAGTCACTTGATATGTTCTTAATCATTGTGGTCCAGTCACCAATCTTACCAATTCATGGTCTCTTGGAAAGACATCTCTCGCTCTCTCCTCTAGTCTTGGAGAAAATCCTGGCGGAATCCTCTCTGATATGCGCTCTGGCATTGTTTTTGGTTGAAAGTAAGTAGAGATCGGAGTACCCTTGTATGTGTATCGTTCTAAGTCAATTGGATCAAAAATTTTGTACTCACATCCATACTTATCTACCATTAAGACTTGCACTCCATTGGCATCTGTATACGTGAATGCATAAAGGTTCTTATGGGTGGTCAACTCCCTGGCATTGGGGTCTACACACTTGTAGAAGATATATGGATCCCCGTTTGTGAATCTATATAATCCCTCATAAGTGTAATCTGTAAGCACTCTCATGGATTCATTTGCTTTGATGAATCTCACGTTTGGTTTGTCGATTAGAGGATGCCTCTCCTCTATGTATTCTCTCAATCCCTCTGTTGAAGGCATTGCAACGTTTCTTGCGTTTTTCATGTCTCCAAGTGGCGTAGATAACCCTGGTGGTGGATGATTTGTCATGGTTAAAGCTCACTCAAAAGTCTCAAGATAGTCCTTGACAATCCCACTTTGGTTTAGTGCAACCTATCCCTTTTTTCTCCTGATCAGGTCTCTCAAAAGTCAAGAATTTGTGACTTTTTGGTTTCTGAAAACTAGTTTTGGGTACCCTAAAAGTATGGATCCCTAAAACCTAGTAAAATTCAACTCTAAAACCGCAAGCTTTCTTCCTAGCTATACCTGACTCAATTTGGACTTGTCTATCAAAAGTTAGAGCACTTTTGGTGAACTGCACTTGAATCAACACTCAAAACAGTCTCAGGACTAGAACATAGAAACTTTGGCTTGTATCTTGGTCTCCATAAGGTATTTTTAGCTCAAACTTGAGATTTGGGATGTACTCAAGTATATCTACAAGATCATCAACTCAGATACCCCCACTATGCTGAGAGGTACATGGATCGCGATCCATGTTCCCTGTGAATTTTTTTTTCCAAATTTTTACTGTGTGTAGACAAGGTCATAAGCAGGCTATATACCAATTTTCAACAAATTATGTGGTTGAGGTACATGGATCGTGATCCATGTTCAACCACATCTGGACTTGTCCTCTTAGGAGTTTGTTCCTGACTATGTCCACAAGCTAAATCTCAAATATTTTTGGATTTGGACTTGGTTTGATAGGTCAAATGGTCAATACAAGGTTTGCATTGCGGTTTCCAGTCTGTCACCTATTTTGTTCCCTTTTTTACCCAAATTTGCTCAATTTTTTCCAAAACTGCACTTGGGGATATGTTTTCTTGTGTAAGCACTACTGATCTAGAAAGTTTCAAGTCAAGTTGTCACTATGGGTACATGGATCGCGATCCATGTTTGGAGCCCAAGTTGACTTTTTTTGGTACCATCAGAATCAGCATGACTAGTAGGTCCTATGGTATCAAAATGTTTGAAAATGGACCTCTGGATTGAAAATCACGCCAGTTCTGGCACTTACACAGAGTACTTGGCATTTCTGGGCTTTTGGTATGGTTTTTGATATCCAAATTCACTTTTGAAAAGACCACTAGACTCCTTGTGATGTCCTCTAGCTATGGTGCAAGTTTGGTATCAATCTGTGACAAAGGAACATGGATCGCGATCCATGTACCTATGTGTCAGATTGCACTGAAACTTGGCACACAGCTTCCCCTTGGTCCACTGATCCCTGCTATATGGTTTTTGTGTGATTTGGACTTTTCCTGGCCAGGCAAAAGTCAATTTATAGGTCTGTTTTAGGGTTTTCACTTGAACAATTTTTTGCTCTTTTCCCCCACTTTTTGAACTTTTTTGACAAAATTTCTTTGGAGACTTTTGTTCACAATGGTCTCTGCTATACAGGCTCGAAAAGATTTTTTCCAAAAATTTCTCAAGGGTACATGGATCGCGATCCATGTTCCTCCACTTTTGGATCTGAATTTTTGGTATGCTGATAGATTATGATGTTTGTAGCTTGCTCACCAAATCTTTTTGAATTTGGATCAGTTTTGCCCTACCAAATCTGACTTCTACAATCTATTGTGGCAGTTTTGACAATGCTCTGTTTTTGGCTCTTTTGACCATTTTTTACTACTTTTTTGCATTTGGTTCTTTTGGGAAAAGTGTTCCAAATGGTACCGGCTACCTATTGCTCAAATCTCAGCCAAAAAAAATTCAAATTTTTTTCATGAGGTACATGGATCGCGATCCATGTTTCACCACATTTTGACATGAAACTTGGTCAGCTTGTAGTCCATGTTATGATGATACTCTTTCCCAAATCTTTTTGAATTTGGACAACATTTTCCTAGTCAAAAGTGAGTTTTTCTGTCTGCCCTACGGTTTTTGACTAGTTTCTGTATTTGGCTATTTTGACCAACTTTTTTTAATTTTTAAACATGGTCCCTTTTGGCAAAGTTGTTTCAAATGATATCAGGGATGTACTTGTCAAATATCAACCCCAAATGTCAAAAAGGTACATGGATCGCGATCCATATTTGGCAGCATTTTTCATGAATTTTGTTCAGTTGGTTCTTTATACCCTGTAGAAGCCAAATCTCACCCCTTTTTGAATTTGGATCCCAAAATGTCAAGATTTTCTCAATTTTGTGTCTGCAATGTCTGTTTTGCTATTTTTTCCCTAATAGCCAATTCTAATGTGATTTTTGAGTTTTTCTTTCAAGCAAACTTGATCAGATCAGTTTCCCACTGATGCTCACTGTAACTCGTCACTTTTCACCAAAAATGGTTTTTTGGGGTACATGGATGGTGATCCATGTTCCTCCACAGAATCTTGCCAAACTTTCCAAATTGCTTCTAGAGAGTCTGCTGATGCCCTTGATCCACAATTTTTTGAATTTGGATCACTTTTGAGGTCTCTACCATTAAATTTTCAGAATTTCAGAGTTATGGTCATTTTGGCCAAAATATGGTTTTCACCTTTTTTACCCTCAATCTTTTAGCCCAATTTTGATGGTGGTAGTTTCTACTTACCCTACTCCTAAGTACTGAAATGAAACATGAAATAAAAACAAACACAACGGCACATAATAAAGTCGTAACGAAAAATGGTACAACACTTTGAAAGCATAGAGAAAATCGAAGAATGAAATGCTTTTGGCTATCTCACTCACAACCCTCTTTACTTCTCAAGAATAGATCTAGCAAGTCCTCGACTTCTAGACTCTATCAAGCACTAAACCCCGTGTCTAGCTGTGTCACTGCTAAAGTGTAAATGGAATGGACAGACAAATCTTTAGAAAAAGAACGCTCTAAAAACGCACTAGGTCACTCACCATCTAAGGATCATATCCCCGCCAACGGCGCCAATGTTTGCGGGTCGCTGTGACGAACGTCTACAGCATAGCTTTCTGGCACTAACATAATTTCAATACTCAGGGAAAGTGACTCAGATGGGGCACGGAGACTCTATGAGAATTTCAATCTCACGAAGTGAACCTTAACAAGCAAACACAACAACTCTACAAGCAAACCAGCACTCAATGATCAGGAAAATCTGCCTATGTCCTTTCTCACAGCTCTAGGTCATCACGCCATTTCGGCAATCGAACGGACTCGAAATGCAACGAAACTTTAGGAGGAGGTCTAGGACACCTAGAGGCACTATCCTAGCAAGTCTGGTCACAATCCAACAAGGTACCAAAATCACGATCCATCATGAAAAAGGTCTTGAAGATTGCAACAGAACATACCAGAAAGGTCGCCCTATGGTCTAGGAACACTCTCCTATGGTCAAAACGACTATAAACAACAATTTAAGCACTCAAATCTGAAATTACAACTCACAGACACGTAGTCGCGAACCACAGCAAAACTGACAATGCTTACACTAGAATGAAAGAGCAAAGAAAGAGGTACACAATGCAAGATTCGGAATTGAAAGCAGATTACCAAATCATTAGTTGCGTTCATTACAAGTTTGGAGCAGCTCGTAGCTTGAGCGTACGTTTTTTGAGCTCCCACTTCTTCTCTAGATAAGCCTCCTTTCACATTAAGGGGAATTCTAAATGGCCAATGGCCGGTTTACATGGACATTTACAAATATCATTACAACATTACATCTCAGGGAATTGATCCATTACTTTGGAATCAGGATTTACACAGAGTATCACTACACTAGCTTGGACAAAATAATAGACTACAAATGTGGTGTCCAGCTACTTGTCCGACAAGTTGGGTGCTCGTGGGTCGCCGCGACGGACGTCTGCAGCATAGCTTTCTAGCACTAACATAATGTCAATACTCAGGGAAAGTGACTCGGATGGGGCACGGATACTTTATGTGATTGTCAATCTCATGAAGTGAACCTTAACAAGCAAACACAACAACTCTACAAGCAAACCAACACTCAATGATCAGGGAAATCTGCCTATGTCCTTTCTCACAGCTCTAGGTCATCATGCCATTTCGGCAATCGAATGGACTCGAAATGCAACAAAACTTTAGGAGTAGGTCTAGGACACCTAGGGACACTATCCTAGCAAATCTAGATGAAATCCAACAAGGTATCAAAATCACGATCCATCATGAAAAAGGTCCTAAAAACTGCAACAGAACATGCCAGAAATGTCATCCTATGGTCTAAGAACACTCTCCTATGGTCAAAACGACTATAAACAACAATTTAAGCACTCAAATCTGCAATTACAGCTCACAGACGCGTAGTCGTGAGCCACGGCAAAATTGACAATGCTTACACTAGAATGAAAGAGCAAAGAAAGAGGAACACAATGCAAGTTTTGGAATTGAAAACAGATTACCAAATCATTAGTTGCGTTGATTAAAAGTTTGGAGCAGCTCGTAGCTTGAGTGTACGTTTTTTTGAGCTCCCTCTTCAACTCAAGATAAGCCTCCTTTCACATTAAGGTTATTGACCTTTATACCTAGGGCATTCTAAATGGCCGACGAAAGTCATTTGATATGGTTTGGGCGAAGTCATTGATATTGTATGAAAAGATTAAAAATCTCAAATAAGAGGTTGCATGGGGATAAACTAATTCTTATGGAGGCAACCTCATTTTACAAGTTGATTGCAAGGGCTAAATCTATGTCTTCAAAAGTGTTCTGCTTTGCATGCACCATATAGAGAATGCTACCCTAGAATAGTTGCACCAGATATCGTTTGAGGCGTCCTAAAGGGCCAATAAGGTAGCATCTTATATCCTAGTTATTAAATCACTAAATTATTTTGTTATCTCTCTCATCACTTGAGAGAAGACCGCTTTTGGAATGATCGGCTTAGTGTTCTTTTGATATTTTTTTATCTCCAAAAGAGCCACCATTTCCGCCTTCCATCTCCATTTCTTTTTTGTTGTCAGTGAACTCTTTGTTTGATCACTACAACACATCATGCAAAAATTGATGTTTATGCCAACGCAAATAAAGAGGGTCTAGAATGTTTAGGTGTCAATATAAGCGTCGATATATATGTCACACTCATATTGTTGGTATAGGCATTAATATAATAATTTTCTATATCAGCCTGTATGCTGATGCCTATATTGACGTGTATATTAATGCATATACCAATGCCTGTAAAGATGCCCATACCAATGTCTACACCTACAAAAAAAAATTGAGCAGAGAGGAGTGCCATTTCTTGATGCATGTGTTGAAGTAACAAAGGTCAAACCTCTCTACCCAAAGAAGAATGCAAAAGTAATCATAATTTGTGTTAAGATATATTGATATTGCATCATAAAACAATAAACAAGTGCTAAGCAAATGACCATAAATATGAAACACTAAATAACCATAACCATAAATCAAAACCATGATAACCATAACCATTACCAAAACTATAACCATAATGATAACCGTAAGAAAAACCATAACCTTAAGTTCAAACAAAATCAATGCCATTGTCATTTCCTTAACCATAAACAAAACCATAACTTTAACCAATGCCAATGGTATAATCATAAACAAAATCATAAGCATTGCCACTATCATAACCATAAACATAAACATAAGCATGACCATAAAAGGGTACCAAAACCATGAACATTTCTACTGACATAACCATAATAAAATCATAAGCGTTGTTGTTAAAACCATAATCATTGCCCCTATCATAAGCATAAACATAGACATAACTACATTCATCAAATCATTGTAAAAACCATAACCATTGTGAGTGGCATAACCAAAAATAAACCATAACCATAAGCATCATCAAAATTGTAACCATTGACTCTATAGTAACCATAAGCATAAGCAAAACAATAAAAGTATTGTTAGAACTGTACATATTGCCATTATCATAACCATAAGCTTGAGCATAACCATAAACATTGATTATGTGTGTGTCGTTGTGCATGTGTGTGATTATGTGTAAGGTTGTGCATGTGTGTGGTTATGCATGTGCCTATAGTTATGCGTGCATTGTATGTTTTTTGTTTATGTATGTATGCATGCATGCATGAATGCAAAAGAAAGAGCCCTCACATTTAAAGAATGCGAGTGTAGGAGGAGTACAAATGATTGAGCAAATACCTGCAAAAAAAAATCATAAGCATTTTGTTACCCATACACACAAACACAAATTTTTTCACACAAATACAACAAAAATATTTACCTTCTTTGTGTAGAATTGTGTGGAAGTGTAGATCAAAGGTTAAAAGAGGCAACTCAACAAAGGTCTGCAAGGTGCGAGGAGGAGTTGGGGAGGAGCTATGGAGGCGGTGTGGAGAAAAGACAAAATGCATGAGATGAGCTCTCAAGTACTCTAAAATAGTTTTTCATCGACACATGCATCTCTATAGACATCAGTATATGCATTGATATAGGCATTGGTATACGCATCGATAAAGGCTTTGTCGGTATAGGTGTCGGTATACGCATTGGTATATGCGTTGATATACGTGTCAGTATATGCAACATAAATTTATATTTAAGTTTTAAATTGAGCAATGTCTCCCTCCATATTTATCAATGCTTATTCCAACGCCCACCAACGACGTCAAAAAAATGGGTTGGTAACCAAGTGATCCCTTGTAGTGGATGCAAGAGCCAAATCTTTGTAGCATACTTTTCGTGATTGTTTACCGGTTGTAGATTGTGTGATTAAAGGCGCTATCTCCTCATTAAGTATCAAACCTCGATATTCTTCTTCAATAGCTCGTGTTTCTTGCTTTGTTTTTTGTAGAGTAGAGAGTGGAGGGGGATCCGACTTATAAGAAATGCATGTGGAATGATTTTAATGGTGGTAGATCATCAAAAATTTACCGCATGGTTCTATAATCCTCCCCATCCAAAGGTTGGGGAGGCTTTGGGGCGTCAACAATAGGTTATGGTAGTTAGTTCTCCACATGCAGTCGAGGTTGTGGATTTGATATACTGCATTCTGCATGAGCTGATGGTCGCAAATGTATTGTGGTATGAGTAGTGGTGGTTCCATTGGTGTGTATAGTGGTTTGGTTTTGTGTGTCATCCATGTGGTGCAAGATATGTGTGCCCAAGAGAGTCTCCTAGAACGTGCGAATGAGAAACAAAATTCAAGTTATCAGTTTTGACTTCTATAGTAATTATAAAAAAATCTAAAAAATTAAAGAGCTTAATAACACTAATATACATTCAAAAAAGATAAAAAAGAGATGAAAACTCGATGCACAAAAGCATTGATTGTGCCATCAAGAAATCACTTGGCACATTACTATGTATGCTTACGACAAAAATGATATATTTGTAAAAAATTAATAAATTTCATACCCAATGCTTGCCATTTCATCTAACCACCACTGGAAACAATCTTTGATATGATACAATTGTGATCGCCCCATGTTAATCACTTTTGTTATCCTACATGTCAGACACTTTTCACTCTAGTCTTCTTCCTCTCTCTCTCTCTCTCTCTCTCTCTCTCTCTCTCTCTCTCTCTCTCTCTCTCTCTCCACTAAAACTCTATAGAGCCAGTTGAACATCTCATGTAGAATGTTGATTCTTGTCATAATAATCAATATCTAATTCTCCTAAATGATTTTCTCATGTTAAACTCATCATTTAATATGCGGAAGTGCCACGGGAGAAAAAGCTAGAATATTGGTAAAGCTAGTAGACCGGCCACAATAGGGATCCAAAGGGAGGGCCATCTGCAAAAGAGCTATGTGCAAAAATGGGCTAAAAAGACCCTAAGGTTCAACCCATTAAGACATCCAAAATGCTAAGGTTCCAAAATTCAAAGGTTGTGTCCAAAGGTCAAAAGGCTAGGGAAATTGGATGCTTAGTAGGAGATGAAGAGAAACTCACACACACACACACAAGCTCCCTTTACACAAAGGGAATGAGGGACACATGTGAGCTCCCTAGACTAGATTCCCACAAGGTGTACTCAATTCCTATTTTGGATGGCCTTGGAGGTGGACCAACGAGAATCAGAATTAAGCTCTCTAGAAGACTATTGAAGAGTCTCCCAAGGGGTCCAATGAGCATTCAGCAGCCCAATGGCTTGCCTGATTCCTATTGTCCAGGAGGCAAAGGGGTCCAATGAGAGTTTAGTTGAATTAATTAATTACCTAAAGCTCTCACAAAAGGGGAAAGACGGACACATGTTAGAAGGCTATCACTTATGCTGCTTAATTTCCATTGGCTAGCGTGGGGAGGTCCAATAGGGCTGTAGCATGAGCAATTAGCAAGGGGGGTTGACCAAGAGAGAGGGGGATGATTTTCTCAAGGCATTATTCACTTACACACTCACACAATCAATGTGTGAATCTAGAAGACTCTCTCTCTCTCCTTCTCAAGCTTTAATAGAAAGCTTACCACCTACTCCAAGCTTGTGAGAAGGGAGGCCTACACCAACAACTCTTGGCTTTGTGATGCAAATCCCAACCAAGAGCCAAGCTTCAATGCATGCTCGTCTCCTCTACCATGCTAATTACTAAGCTAAGCTATGCTAATATAAGTGATTATGTGAGGAGATGTATATCTTTCTCGTAAGAATACTCCTTCTTCCTCTCAATGTACTCTCGTACCACACTAGCTCTCACCTTTTTCCAAGGTGTGTGAGGTCTTGGGTTTGAGACTGTGAGGGAATTGATGTTGTGTTTAATAAGTGTTGTGCTTAGTGCTTGAAGTTTCCATCTTCATAGCACTAGCTAGTATTGAAGGAACACAATAAATTGTATCGTAAAATGTCTCTCTTGATGGGAGAAACCATAATACAAAGCCTTTCGGCTCCATGCAAATCTGATCCTCAACTCTTGTCAATTGCTTAATTTCTCTCCCTTTTGAAGTATTGTTCATGCTATCTAACTAGGTGTTATGCTTTTTGTTGCTCTCTCCACCCAATCACTCTTGTTATTCTCATTAGGAACCTATTCTATTGAAATGCTCACTATGTTCTTGCTATTTTCCGCTACACACAAGTCACTAGACCATTAAATGTTACATTGGTATTAGAGCACAAGGTTTCTCTTTTCTTTCTCAATAAGGGAGGTCCTCAAGCTAGCTATAAAGGGTTGGTATTATTACTTGCATGTGAGTAAGTAGAATAGGGATTTTTCAGCCTTGCAGTGCGCCTGCCTTTGTGCATCTAATGGGGCATCACCGTCGAGAGCTATGGTCTTAATAGAGGATTCCTACGGGACTTGCCTACGGCTTAACCACTATTGAGCTATTAGAAGCTTGACAGGATTTGGTGTTGTTTTGGCGTTGAACGACCCTCTCTTCTATTCCTTGCAATTAATGGTATTTGAGCCACGGGTACAGGAGCTTGAGTGCTTTTTCTAAAGGGGTAAAGAGGAGTAGCAACTAGGGCTTGAAGTGCCAAAGTACACCTAAAAATTTTACACCTAAAAGTTGTTAGAATGGCTGCCAATAGTAAAGAGAGTGAAATTAATGTTGATAACTTTGATTTTGCTAATGAGTAGGCTACTAATGATGCCCTGACACTTGTTAACTATCTTTTTTCTAGGCTTCAACAAGCCATGGGCAATCCATCCCTCCAAAGTGAAGTGCAACGGCAGCTTAGTGCTCATGGGATTCTCCAAGCTCCCCACCGTGAGGAGAGAGCACCTAGGAAGCCTCCTTGCGAGACTTCCAAAAGAGGCCTCTCTCCGATTTGAGAAGAAGAAGAGGATCCATTTGAAGGGCTCGAAAATTTACTCCTTGATGATGCATCTCCTTATCAAAGGAGAAATCAAGAGCCTCCACCGAAGGAATGAGAAAGAAGTGAGTCTCCCGCCACCTTGATGGAGATGGCTCCACAACGCTCTCCATCACCTCCAAAACAAAGAAGACCATCACATACTTCTCCACAGCCTACTTCAAAGAGGGATGACAAAAAGCAAGATAAGAAAAAGTCAAGAAAGAGGACACCCTCTTGTCCCATTAGGAAAAATGTGGACTCTCCTTGGGTCATATAGGATTAAGGTTAATTAGGCTCCAGCCAATAGGAAGAGAGCAATGTATATAAGTTTAGAACCTAAGAAAGTAGAGAGAATAATAGGGTTGTCCACTCATTTATTGCTTTGTATCTTAGAGGGAGGTGGATGGGTAAAAGAGGGAGGGGGGGAGTGGTGGGTCCACAGATACGTTTTTGAAAAAACCCTAAAATTTCAAAATTTTCAAAAAAAAAATCAAAATATTCCATCCAAAACTCCCCCCAAACCTACCATATGATCAAAAAGTCATTTTCTCACTCTAGAACCTTTTTTCCAAGACTCCCTTCCTCCATAGCCCCTTTCCATAACACAAAGCTCTCACTCTCTCTCTAAACTCTTACACCTTCCTCCTTCTTCAAACTCTCCATTGCAACTTTAAGCTCCCACTCTCTCTCTGAACTGTCTCCCTCCTCCTTCCTCAAGCTCTCCATTGCAACTTTAAGCTCCCACTCTCTCTCTAAACTCTGTCTCCCTCCTCCTTCCTCAAGCTCTCCATTGCAACTGTAAGCTCCCACTCTCTCTCTAAACTTTGTCTCCCTCCTTCTTTCCCAAGCTCTCCATTGCAATTTCAAGCTCCCACTTAAGCATCCATGGCAAACAATAGTCAAAATAGACGCCCCAAACCCATCATTCGAAGTATGGTTCTCCACAACTCGAAGAATGAGGAGCAGCAATGGGAACCTCAGGTTTTTCAAGAAGGTGCGTGGGTCTACATGCAACCTTCCGCAATCGGTCCCCATCGTGTTCGTGAAAGAACAAACGTTGATCTCCATTGGAAGGGAAGACTAATAGGCTTCAAGCAAGTAAGAGACAAGGGTACGATGGCAATCGTTCAACATGTTTTCATGTTTGGACACATGCGTCTATGAGGGATCACCAACCCAAGGGATTTTCCTTGTAATTGTATGTCCCTTGCACTTCAATGGTTTTGGTGGTAACAAAAAAATGGACTTTTTACATCTCACGGACTGTTTTGTTTCTATGTAGATGTTTTCCCTTCTAGCCTTGTGGAGGAGCAACCACTCTCGTGCCTTTCAGGCACATTTACGGCCATGCATGCAAGTCTTGGGGATATTCTCTTCTCCAACACAACTTCATCAAACCTTGCACGACAAAGGGTGTTCTTCTACACCCACAAGTACATTGTACCTACAGATGAGGAAGGCTACGGAGAGCTACAACCTTTGGAGGCTACAACCTTGCGTAGCATGGAGTGGCCAAAGCCAGATGCATTCACTGTAATGTCTTTGAAAGCCAAGATTGTAGCTGATGTGAGAGCATCATTAAAATTTGGAAAAGCCTCGCATTCCGTTGGGCTTGGATGGTGTTGTCCTGCTCATGTCTTCGCTAGCATCTTTGGATCTTTGCCTTTCCATCATACAAATACTATGTATGTTTGCAAAGATCTACAATATGATACATTGGAAGCCATCCTTGGCGAGAAGTGGGGGTATCTTGAAGGCCTTCACAACAGAGATCGCTTTCGGTGTCAGGTTGGAAGTTTCGGCATTGCTATCCGTTTCATCAAGGTGCGCTCCACCCTTTACGTGCGGTACTTCTATGAAAGATGGATGTGCAAGCTTGGTGAATGGATTCCATTGCAATCCACCGAAGCTACAATTGAGGTATTTGATATTGCAATCAAATTGTCGAGTGGTGCCGTTGAAACTGTCCAAGTGAACAAGCATTGGACATTGGCCAATGTGCGGGAGCACTTAGTGATAATGGGTTTAGAGCATGGAGAAGATACAAAATTTTGCATCGGATGACGTAAGGTGAATGATTTTTCTCTCCTAATTATGTTATATTTATGTTCTTTTGATTATTCCCTGCTCTAAGTTGGGTATGCTATTTCTTCTTTTTTTTGCTACATTGGTAGCCGCATGGAGAGCACGATTCAAATTGAAAAGGCGTGGACAACGGAAGAGAATTTGATTCTATCATTAGAGTAGTTATGTTTTGTACTTAAATTTCTTATAATATCACAATTGTAAGTTCAAGCTGATGGTTGTATCAAATTTTGGCAATGCACATTATCTTAAAGTCGTAGTGATGTGTTTTTAGAGTTAAATGATTGTAATTTAGTTTGTAAGTTTTTTATAACTTCTTGTTATTTGTGTTACTTTATGAAAATTGTTTAATATTTGAATTATTGTTATTAAATTTTTTTTGGGGGAGGGGGGGGGGGGACGCGTGCTATATAAAGCCTCCTAAACCCTACCATTTTCACACTCTTTGCCTGTTCACATTCTCATTTGAGCTCCAGCACTCTTTGCATTCCTACCTTAAGAGCTAGCATTATGGCATCCTCCTCCACCCCTCTCGAAGCCACAGCGTTACAATGCTTCCAAGCGTTTTTACAAACAACCGAGTGGCAAGATCGTGACGATCTTCACAATTTCTTCACCCAATTCCCTGATGTGAACGCAACTATTCACCTAAACAGCCAATCGTTTCAGCCTATCTTGGAATTTATTTGAATTTTACATCGACAAGTATGCTGTACCAATTGTCGGACAAGGGGAATTGTGGATTCCATGCGATTTGCTTCGCTACATACACAAAGGCGATCGGCCTTTCACCCAGTGACTTCAGTGATTTTGTGTAATTGCGGGTGAGGCAGGTCAGTACATTGAAGATTCACGTTTGAAAAAGAAGAAGATTGGCACCCAGTTCCTAACTCGCTTGGCGACTTTTGTGTTTCTTCTTGCGGAGGAGCCTGAAAGATCTGAGGTGAGTTTACCTCATTTGTGCCTTGGGGGTGTTGTCAAGGACACAAAGGAGCCCATTACAGCGCCCTGGGATGCAAGCAAAGAGGGCAATATCTTGCCCTAACCTACCCAGGAGGTGTCATGGATGCCGCCAAATCCATGGGTGATGAGGGTGCAGAAGCATCCTTTAAGCCCGTTGCAGATGCACTGAAGGAGACATTAACTCCGGAGGTTTTTTTTGAACACCTCTCCCCAATTGTGATAAATGGGGAGGAATATTTGTTTTTACATGATCTTGAAAAGACTTTTGACATCCGCATGGATGAGTGTCTGTCCATCCTCTGTGCCACTGTAGAGTCCTCTGCCATTGACCCCTCTTCTGATCCTTTGGATCGAAGCCTCCTTCCCCTTGGAGAGAGTGTAGTAGATACAATGGAGTTGGCAATGGTGGCGGTGACAGATGCACCGCACTCATCCGTGTCGGAGGATGAGTTTGTAGCTACACGCGCATTGCTTGAAGCCCAACGCACTCATATGAATGTTCATATAGATGAACTTGAGAGTGTCGCTATGGCTCCCAATTCATCTATTTCTCTTGACAGCAAAGGCATAAATGATGAGGACGACGAAAAACAAGACGTATTAATTAATTTTTGTTTTGGGATTACGTTAATTTTCATTGTTGCATTCTGAAATCTTATTTACCTATTGATTTCTTTGTAGAATGTTGTGGAGGTGGATGAGCATGCAGGTCGGGGAGGAGATGGTAGGCGCCAAGCTTTTGGATGGCAGTCGTCTCTTGCGCATTACCTTGGCAAGCTCCCCCAGGACGGCTTTACGATAATCCACAAGGAGTACACTCCTTGTGGTCAATTTTGGGTGTCAATGATGAAAGCAATGAGCCGCATCCTATGCCTGTCAACCATATCTCAAGCCTCCCAAGTTATATATCTTGTAAATAAATCTCTGGCCAGTGCTGCATTTGCGACACACATTCATGGTCGTGTGCTTTGTAATGTGGCCTTAAGCCAAGCTGTAGGTCTAAGCAATGTGGAACAAATTGCTTGGGATGTGTTGCACAAATAGCTTCCCTACGCCCAAGAGCGCCAAGAAAACATTGCTCGCCATATCTTAGATGGCTCAAGCACTCAATAGTTGCATAAATCTTGTAATTAACAAATATGTAATGAAATATATCACATCTTTGTACTTTGTTATTTCAAAATTCGAATGGGAATTGATTTTAATTGGTACTTTCCAACTTCTGTATTGAGTTTATGGTACGATAGACAGTACGTGATTGGTTCTATCTTGTGATACGATTGTGCAATTCTCTAAATCAAAATATAGAGTTTTTTTTATATAAATAACATCAAAAAAAGCATAATATCATAAAATTCTTATAATTTTAGCCTAAAAAAGGTTTAAAAAGGCTGTCTAGGGGCCTGCTGACAGAGGCGCGTGAGAAAGCGAAAGTAACTTCTAGTTTTTCCTTCTCGCGCGCCTCTGCGGCAGGCCTCTAGACAGCCTTTTTAAACATTTTTTAGACTAATATTATAAGAATACAATGCCTTTTTTGGTTATTCAATCAACCACACTTGGTTGACAGCTCTTCTATCCACATCTCTCTCTCTCTCTCTCTCTCTCTCTCTCTCTCTCTCTCTCTCTCTCTCTCTCTCTCTCTCTACTTAGTTTTACTTATATCACTTAAAACACAAATGTACACAACTCGTTATATTTGAAAAAGCCACGACTCGTTATATTTCAAAAAGATATCTTTACATTGGCAAAATTGCATAAAAATCAAATTCAATCTCTTTCTCCTCTGATTCGACGCGCAAGAGCTAAATCCTTGGGCATTATTGTCACCCGTTTTGCATGAATAGCACACAAGTTGGTGTCTTCAAAAATAGAAATTAGATGATATTCTGCCACTTCTTGCAGATCTTCTACGGCGATACCTTCAACTCGAAATGCCATTTGATAACTTTGCATGATCTCTTTCACCAAAAGTGCGAATGGTGCCTTGCGGATGAGAAGGTCTGAAGTTTTTTGATAGTGAAGAATCTCTTGCAACGCCTTTGGAATGCGTCGCTTCACAGCAGGAGCCCATTGTTGAGGGATGGTAGGATCTGGAACATGGGCCTTGCGAGGGCAAACCTTGAAAAGCTTTTTCTTTTTACGAGAGGGCTTGCGAGGAGGAGCATGCGCATCTTCAAGGCCACCATGTGCTCCGACTGGCTCTTCAACTCCACCCTGCACTCCAACTGGCTCATCTTCTACATCTTCAAAATCCTCTTCATTTAGTAACCCATGATCACCTCTAGGCTGATCTGACGGCAGAGCGCCGAAGCCGCATGGCAATGTCTTCCCAGCCAGAACTCGATGATTGCTTGGGATCTCCTGTCCGCTCCATGGTGGGCTTTGTGCTTCGTTGTCCATTTCGGTTTTTGTGTCTGATGTCACTACCCGTTTCTTCTTGCGTGAAGGTTGTCCATCTTGTTGCTCTTCACCTGACCATTCTCTCTCCATCTCTTCTAAGAGCTCTTGTTCGTGTATCCAAGGTGGTTTTTGAGCACCTTGGACGGTTGAGTGAGGGTGAGCAAAAAAAGGTTGATCTTTTCTTGCTGTTTGCTTTGTGCGTGCCATGTTGTAGGAAGGGGCAATATTGAAAATGAGACTCCCTCTTCTCTAAAAGCCCTCTATTTTTTTTTTTAAAGGTCTCTTCACACTTGACCAGGCCACTTAAAAAAAACTCTTAATATCATCAAAATATAAAAAACAAAAAATGGATAAATGGAGAAGTATTATATGCAACTCAACAAAGACATCTACAAACATAAACATTACATTGCATAGCATCATTTGTTTTACATGTTGGGTAACCAACGTTTGCCCACTCTATGGAGATTTTCACGCCACCTAGCATGATTAAGGGGTCCGGTGGAGTTTCTCCATTTCTCTTTAGCAGTAATTCGAGATTGTCTCCTAACCTCCTTGGCAAGACTTGACTTTCGCGCTCGCTCTATGGCATGACATCTCCCCAAAGAACAACGAAAGAACCAATCAAACATCTCCTTCATGTAGTTGGATCTCGTAGTTCCACCACCGTGACGTGTATTTTTAAAGTAAACACCTTTGGATCGATAATGTGATTTTTCCATTCCTTGAGTGCTCCACGTGTCTAATGAACCATATTTTGACATAAAGAATGCTCCATGTGCATACAAAATATGCTGCATCAAGAAAAAATTCTTAGATCAAATAAATATTTATGTATAGCATCAAAATTTGAACTGAACAAAGTAACTTACCATGTAGTGTGTGATATTGCTCTCTCCCCACGCTTGCACAAATGCTTTAGTGAAATTTGAAATGTGATCTTTGAACAAATTTTGTTGCTCGCTCGTGGTTTGGGGTTTCCACATGTTTTGAAGCACTAACTCCAAGTGGTGCCACACTTGCCTATGCAGATTTACAAGCACGGGATTTGAATCTTGATCGGTTGTACACTTGCAAAGCGCTTTCCATAGCTCTCATGGAGCATCCTCTTCACCCCTCTCCTTTCGCATCTCTGGTTTCTTGAAAAACCTACGTGCTTTCACACCATTCATAGATACTTTTTGTGGCACTTCATGCATATTTTCCACCTCACCGATGATAGAAACATTGCCACCATGACATCCAATCAAATTTAGAATTGTTTCAACTATTCCAATGGCTTCCACGGATCTGGAAAGTGGTTTCATTGTGAAAGTGTACTCTATGTGAAGCTTTAACAAGCGATCAAATATACGCATAAAGGCATGCAAAGTGCAAAAGTGTACATTTGTAAGTGGAAAATTGATAATGGGATGCCATGTTTTATCTTTTGTCAACCGATTGGGGACCTCCATGATAGGACACTTCAACACCGAGCACACCCAATCCCTTGCATCATCATCCATTGACCCTGTTGCCTAACTTCCCTTGACATTTTTCTTTGAAGACGTGGAGCCACGAGTACTCTCCTTGTATCCTCATACACAATATGGACAAGGAAGAAGTGATGAAGCACCTTGTTTACACCCTGCAAGTATACATTTGATTGTTTTTAGATCACCTCCTAAGTGCCACTCAACATCAAATGTACCTACTCCATCTACTTCTAGCTTTTCTCCCTTTAGTTGTGCCTTAACACAAGAATGGTAACCTAACAGGACATAAAAGTGTCCTTTCAGGGTTTTGGGAAAAATTTCCAAAACCGTAGTAGATCCACTCATTTTAAAAAATCCTTTCATGAGCTTATAGTTCAATAACTACTACATATGGGAAAAAATGAGAAACTTGTAATTTTTATCATCCCTTGGTCACTACAAGCCTCCAAAGTTGATGGACCAGTGCATTTTGCCCAAAACAGTAATTTCTTACGGTTGATTGCATATAAATAAGAGTGGAGATTTTTGTAGGACATGAGATAAAATGCCCCGTTAACTTCAATGGGTTGGTGACCAAAACATATGGTTGCTTTTACCTCACTAATTTTTTTTTGGGAAAAAAAAATAGGTACAAAAAAGTTTCATTTTTGCCATTCTGCGGACCTATCATCAAAGTTTCTATAGTCACGCTCAATACAAATACTATATACATGTTTTCTTAGTTCCCTTTGGGCCTCTGTATTCAAAAGGAGCCATGGAACATGTCAAAAGGATAATGGATCTCTTACAATTGGAACCTTGGGGGCAATGATAAAGTGCTAAATACAGCAAACATGAAAAAACTGGGTTTAGCATTATGACCTCTAGAAACCCATAGAAACTACTCAATATATAGCCAAGTTTGTAGTCTATGATTAGATATGGTTACTACCTACAAAATACACACAATTGGCCTAAGAAACTAGCGATATTGAGAAATTTATACTTGCTACTCTAAAATGTATCGTGTTCTTCAACAATCAAAAAACTCAACCATCATCATATACTATGCTATATAGCATATTAGGTCCCCCAAAACTCAAGGAAGATTAGCTTTATGTTATACATTACACTTACACAATCAAATTTGAATTTGGATATCAAGAAAGCCACCAAAAAAATCATCAAAGTGCTAATTTTGGCCAAAAAAACAGGATTATGCAATTCTTGTAAATTGGTCATAACTTTCAATTTTAACACTTAGCTCTCCCTACAAGCATCAAAACATGTTGAGAACTATGAAGGCCTAACCTCTAGCCATCTAAACCTCACAAACATGAAGTTTAGAGTGGTATAGTTGCCAAAAATTGAAAAAAAGCCAAAAACAGGACTCGTTTTTTCACACAGTTTAGGTTCAAAAATGTTGTGCAAGAGTAAGGTTAATGGTGAGATCGATACTCAAAAAAAAATGCTAAGTTTTTTTCAGCTCATAAGGCAACTTTGTGGATATATAGCACCTAAAAATTCATTTTCATACTCTTCAAATAATTCAAGCAAAATGGTCACTTAACAGGACACAAAAGTGTCCAAGGACAGAAAAGTGTCCTGTTACCATTCTAGTGTTAATAACCTCTGTGATCCACGGGATCATAGAGAAGACCCATGCCAACACCTCATGAGTCTCTTTCGGAACTTCAAAAGCTCCTAACCACCATATTTCTTTTTCCGATTGTACACTAAATGATGGTTTCTGAGAATGATCACCGATAGCATCGACTTTTGCAAAAAACATTGCCTCATTCATGAGTGTCACACTCATACGTTCCAATCTCCGCCCTTTGACAATTTGACATTCATCTAGCTTAAGAATAAATATGAGCTTCTCTCCAAGTACTGAAACAACACAGGAATTGAATTGTTATAATAAATGATATTCAATACAAATAAAAACTGACATTACAATTTGTATTACCTTGTGGAGACAAAGCATAAAATTTAACCATAGCTCGTTGTAGTCGTTTCAAGTCAACAAAATAATTGTTGAATTGATGATAACTAAAAGACTTTGCCCCATTAGGAATAGTATTGCCTCCCTTTATATTACCATGTGACTTGGGACTCGTGGAAGAGTACACCATGGATCCTTCAATGTGTTTGTATTCGCCAAGGGATTCCCGAATGAGATCATTGTTTGCTTTTTTTGCAAGTCGGACCCTATGTGGAATAGGAAATAAATTCTCGGTGATGCCTTGCTCTCGTAATGCATCTTTCATCAATCCATGAAGTGCATGGTATGCATTTGTGCTGATCCCAACCTCATCACAAGCTCTCTGGACATCATCCTCAAACACAAGGTTAGAGATCTTTTTTAGGATCTCCTTTGTGATGGCATCTTTCATGTGTTTGGCCTTTTCACAACCTATGATGTAAAGTATATCTTCCTTTGAGATGCATCCTAGGAGAAGATTTCAACGGTCCTCTTGTCTAAAACTTCCACACACATCTTGTATATATGTTCTATTTCAAAAGGTGAACCGAGTTACAAATTGATGAAAATTATTTGATGTAGACATGTAGTAGTGTTAGTGTGTATACGCGCTTCACCAGGGACACTTTTCTCCCACTCGGTTTTTCCCTCTGGACATCTGGTGTGAAAGGACACCTTATCTCTTAGGGTTTCATATAAGCTTTGTAGCTCTGAGTTTGTATATACTCTATTATTCTAATACAGAGAGAGAGACTACAGAGATCTCGTACACAAGCTCTGTGTCTTCTCCTTCTCCATCTTCTTCCTACTCTGAGTTGTTGTCTTCCTTCTGTTTCCTGTTTCATCATCTTCAACAATTGGTATCAGAGCGAGGTGATTTCCAGAGCCTCTACTTGCGTTTTCACGTCCGCGCGCGCAATCGCAGTTTTCGGAAAATTTGCTCGTGGGAGCATCCTCGACGTTCCGGGAGTATTCTCAGTAGGTGACCTGAGGTTTTACCCCCCTTTTGAAGCCGTTCGAGCCCTCAGAATTTTGTTCTGAGCAGCGTAGCAGAAGCTACTTTTCGGAGGCGTTTAGATCAAGAGGGTGTGCTTTTTGACAAATTTTCTTCAGGTAAATAGTTCTTTTGGGAAGCAGCTTGTCTTAGCTTTGTGCTGAGATTTTGTGTAGATTTTTGCTTGCATTGGAGAGGAGATTTGTGAATCTCTTGGAGGTTCTTTTGCTCTCTTGTGTGCATCCACAGTATGGCTCAATCTACGGAGAAAGAGATTTTTGGTGCGTTTACATCCGAAGACAAATTGGATGGTACCAACTATTCTCTTTGGTCTTTTATGGCCAAAACTTTTTTGGCTGGTAAAGGATTGTGGGATTATGTATCTGGAGATGAAGTTCGTCCAGGTAGCATTGCACCTACTACGCGTAGTCGTGGTGCAGTTGTTGGTGCCGGACCCTCACAAGTCACTCCAGAGCAAAAGAGATGGGATACTAAAGATGCACAAGCTATGGCTATGATTGCCTTAACCATAAAGAGGACAATCACACCACATATCAGATCTTGCAGAACTTCTGAGGATGCTTGGAACACTCTGCAAGCTATGTTTGGAAGAAGAAACGCTGCCAGAATAGAGTTTTTGAAGAAACAACTTGACAAAATACAGATGGACGAAGGTGACGATATCGTCGAGCATCTTACAAAAATAAGGGATCTTAAAGAGAAATTGCTTAGCATTGATGAAGTGATTCCAAAGAAGGACTTGGTTTCCAAAACACTCAATTCACTACCACCATCTTATTTGACTTTTCAGACTTCTTTGACTCTGTCTTTGCGAGCAAATCCTGAGCCTCTTCATTTTGAAGAGTTAGTGGCTTTGCTATTGCGGGAGGATCAATCACGTAAGAACAAGTCTTTAAAGGTGGATGGTATGGATCATGCTCTTGTTGTACATAACAAAAACAAGGGTAAAGAGAGTGCTCGTTACTCCAAGTCTAGTGCAGGACAATCTTCAGAGAAGTCTAAAGGTGATTCCGACAAGTCCAACAAGAAAGGTAAATGTCACTACTGCAAGAAACCTGGTCACTACATTAGTGAGTGTAAAAAGCGAATTGCTAAAGAAAAGAAGAAAGAGTCAAGTTTGGTTGTTTCAGCTTCTGGTGATTCTTCTACAGCTAAAGAAGAGTCTGCAAACTTTGTGCAGGATTCTTATGCTTTTGTAGTATGTTCAGATTTTTCTTCTTACAGTGTTGACAAGACACAAATGATTTGGTACTTTGATAGTGGTGCATCTAGGCATATTACTTCAAGGAAGAATTTTTTTTGTTCATTGGATGCAACTCCAGCAGGAAAGAAGGTGACATGTGCAAATAATACTTCTTATCCAATCAAAGGCGTTGGTAAGATTTTGATTACCATTTCAGATGGTTCAGATTTATGCTTGCCAGATGTCTTATATGTTCCAGGGATCAAGAAGAATTTGTTGTCTGTATCCTCTCTTGCAAAAAATGGTCTTCGGATGTGAAGATTCCGGATTGGACGGCTCAGGAAGAGGTGCGGAAAAAGACTATGTCCTGGTTGCCACAATCCGCCCCACCAGTGAAGACAGCAGGACCATTGACTATGCCATCGACTGTGGGCCTGGAAATAAAGAAAGGAAAAGCTGGAAATAGGAATGATATTAAAGAACAGGAGGATTGGAATTCAGTTTGGAAAGAGGTCCTCACGTCACCAATTCAAGTATCTCTGGGTTCATTGCTGAAATTGGTCCCGAATTTCCATAATGCATTGCTGCGACAAACAACCACTGAGCTGAGGGGAGTCGCCATTGGGAAATTTGAAAGCAAGGAGGATGATTCAGCCTCGTTGCCGGCGAATAGGATCACGGATACCCGCATTCCGGAGCTTTCAGTTTGACACCATGGAACATACATTGACAAGGTACTATTGGATGGTGGAGCGGGAGTAAACATTATCACCCAAGCAGCTTGTGAGCGTTTTGGTCTCAGTGATTGGGAGCCTGCACCCTTTGTAGTCCGCATGGCAGATCAAAGAAGAGTGCAACCAGTGGGTTTACTTCGGGGCATTGTTATGGATGTGGCGGGCTTATCCTTTGCTGTTTCCTTAGTAGTCTTGAATATTGAAGATCATAATCAGGATTATCACATTATCTTGGGGAGACCCTGGTTACGACAAGCGAGGGTAAAGCATAATTGGGAAGCAAATATGCTTACAGTAAAGAAGGGTAGAAGAAAAGTGTGTGTGATATTGGGAACATGCAGACAGCCAGTTCAGGCAGCATGGCCGGTGATAGCCGAAACAGTCAATATGGTGGAAGGATTAGAAGAGGATGAAGAGGAACAATTTCTCAAAGCTAATCCGGATTTGGTTTCTTTATATCTTGCGGATATTTCTCTGATTTCGAAAGGGAATTCGGTGGGGGTTTCAGGAACTCCAGCAGGAATAGGGGAGCAACAACAGGTGCTTCCCAGTCCTGAATCATTGGAGGACGTGATTCAGCAAGAACGAGCGTTTGAGGCGCAAATGAGAAAAATTACAAGGGTTAAAGAAGATGAATTAGAGAAGGTTTTTCTTGGGGAGCAAGCGGAGGCGCAGCCTATATACATTAATAAGCAGCTGGAGGCCAATTTTAGAGATGATTTGATCAAGTTACTGACAGAGTTTAAGGATGTTTTCGCATCGGAATATGCGGATATGCAAGGATTGGATCCTAAGTTTTATCAGCATACGATCAATCTGAAACCGGATGCAGTGCCAGTGAAGCAGCAGTCATACAGGATGAATCCGAATGTGGCAAAGCAAGTTAAGATGGAAATTGATCGCCTGTTGGAAGTGGGTTTTATTACCCCTATTGATAATCCGGAGTGGATTTCTCCAATTGTGGTAGTACCAAAGAAAAATAAGCAAATCCAAATTTGTATGGATTACCGGAAATTGAATGCAGCTACTGTTTCAGATCTTTTTTCTCTTCCATTTTTGGATTCCATTTTAGATGATGTAGCAGGACATGAGATGTATACTTTTTTGGATGGATTTAGTGGATATAATCAAATCCAAATTGCATTGCGGGATCAGCCAAAAACAGCTTTTATTACCGCATGGGGTGTGTTTGCCTGCACAGTGATGTGGTTTGGATTGCGGAATGCACCTTCCACTTTTCAAAGGGATATGTTTCAAATTTTTGTTCCTTATTTGACAGATTTTATGAGAGTTTTTCTGGATGATCTCAGTGTTTTTGGAGCGCAATTGGAGCATTTGAAGCAATTACGGTTATGCTTTATGAAATGCAGAGAGGTGAAGTTCAGTTTGAATCCTTTAAAGTGTGCATTTGTTGTTCTCGCAGTGGTAGGCTATTGGGGCATATAATTTCTGAAGATGGTATTTCCGTGGATCCGGATAAAATTGCCGCAATTATGGAAGCGCCTCCACCGCGGAACCAAAAACAGTGCCAGATTTTCATGGGACAAGCTCGTTGGCATGGGAGGCATTTGCGGTTTGTCGCGCATTTAGCAATCCCGATTACTCAGGCAGCTCATGCTATAGATTTTGAATGGGCACAGGAATGCGACTTGGCTTTTCGGAGATTAAAACTTCAGCTATCCAAAGCTCCGATTATGCTTGCACCGAATTGGGGTCAGGATTTTCATGTGTTTGTGGATGCTTCGGATCGAGCTATTGGCACTGTGCTGATGGAGGAACAAAGTCAAGGATGGTTCCAACATGTCTATTATGCCAGTAGACGATTATCATCCGTAGAAAGAAATTATTCCGTAAGCGAAAGGGAATGTTTAGGGATAATTTATTCAGTGAAGAAATTCCGGCACTATCTGTTGGGCCGACGTTTTTTCTTCCATGTGGACCATTCAGCTCTTTTATACTTGGTAAGGCAACAGAATTTGACGGGAAGATTGGCTAGATGGGTGCTTTTGCTGCAGGAATTTGACTTTGAGGTCATACATCGGCCAGGGGCTCAGCATGCGGTGGCTGACTACCTATCCAGGTTAGATTCCGGAGAGCCGCTGACGGGTGTAGCTAATGAATTTCCGGATGCGTCTCTATTTCTAACAGGAGTAGCTGCAGAGGATATCACAGTTTCGCAAACAGGCAAGGGTCATTCCTAGCATCCCATGGACATGGTATGAGGAGATGTTTCATTTTATCGACAGCGGCGAAATGTCTTCTTTCTTGTCCAGCCATCAGAGGAAACGCATGCCTATTAGAAGCAGGAATTTTGAGATTATTATGGGAAAGCTCTATTATCATACGGTGGCAGAGGTATTACTCAGATGTGTGCTACCACAGGAGCAGGAAGCAGTATTAGAGGAAGTCCATACTGGTATTGCGGGAGGTCACTTTGCAGCATTAATCACAGCTCGAAAGGTTCTCCAATCTGGATTATGGTGGCCCACATTGTTTCAGGATGCGAGAAATTATGTGCAACAGTGTGATGTGTGTCAGCGGTTGGGGCAACCTACCAAACGGTCCAGAATGCCTTTTCAGCCAGTTCTACCTTTGGAGCCTTTTCAAAAGTGGGGTTTGGATTTTGTTGGTCCTTTTAAACCAGTGCCAGCTCACACAAGAAATAAGTATATCTTGACAGCCATGGATTACGCTACCAAATGGGTGGAGGCATGGCCTTTGAGATATAACACTGCAGTTTCTGTGGCGGGATGCTTATATACAGATATCTTTTCTAGATATGGCTACCCTATTGAGCTGGTTAATGACAGGGGAAGTCATTTTTTGAATAAGGTGATGGAGAGAATGCTACGGTTTTATTTTGTATTACACAAGAAATCTTCTCCATATTATCCTCAGGCGAATGGGCAAGCATAATCAACTAATAAGCAATTGATTCGGATTTTAACAAAGTTGGTGAATATGCATCGAACGGATTGGGATGTGAAACTTCCTTCCGCCTTATGGGCCTATCGAACAGCTTATAAAGTGGCAACAGGATTGACTCCTTTTAAGTTGGCATTTGGCATGGAGGCAATCACTCCCGTGGAGCATGTGCTTCCGAGTATGCGGCTGTTGATTGCGGATCGTCTTTTTCCGGAGGATTCTATGATTTATCGATTGGATGTTTTGCAGGAACTGGACGAAGAGCGGCTGAATAGCTTTGCGGTGCTGTAGAATCTGCAGTCTAGGCGGAAAAAATGGCTGGATCGTCCGAAAGCACGACAATTTGTTCGGGGACAGCTGGTCCTTATCTTCAATTCCCGCCTCGGGAAGATGCCGGGGAAGCTTAACTTAAGGTGGTCAGGACCATTTTGGATTTTTCAAGCATGCGGGTCCATCTCTTTTATTTGGCGGATTTACGGGGGGAGGTTATTTCTGTGCCGGTCAATGGTTTCAGACTGCGCCATTATGTTTCACCTACCACGATTCAGTGCCCCTTTGCTATGGTACAAGAGCCGAAAGCCGCCCTAATCATGATTGGGGATTCTTTTGCATGCAATCTTGGAAAGCGGGAAAGGATCTATGATGGTTGCGACACCGTGGATCGCCCTATTTTGGGAACTCATTGTGGAAAGGTTACTACTACATGCAGACGATTCTTATTGTGTTTCTCTTGTTTAGTGTGTCGCGCGCTCTTAGTTCTATACTCTCTGCTCCTTCATCTCATCGCCACCATGACAGCTTCTCTCCTGCAATGTATTCCTTTCACGCCTATACAGCAGTTATCGCTTCGACGAGTGGACGCATGGCTGCAAGACTTGCGGTTGCGTGTGTTCGCCAACCTGGATTGGCAAGGGATCCCATTTCACCCGCAAGTAGCAGGTTTGATTGAGCAACTCGCTGCTGGTGATATGGTGGTGCTGAATAATCAGCAGATTCAGTTGACAGCAGAAAGGGTCTCACGGTGTTTCTGTTTGCCCAACGATGGCGTGGTGCGCGCCTCTCATGTGATCCCTGTTGCTGCTGATGTAGATCAAGAATTTGGTTTGAAAGTCAAAGGCGAGTATAAGCTTTCAGGGTTGTCAGATGTAGCAACCACGGATGTGTATCGATGGTTTCTTGAGGCGATTTGGCTGCAAGCCAAAACCTATACCATTTCGACCCGAGCAAGAAATGTTTTGCATTCGGCCAACTTTGGGCCAGTAGCTTGGGCAGCGGTGGTCAGAGAACGCCTGCTAGCGGAGTGCCAAAGAGTGATGGCACAGTTGGGGAGGAATACGCCAACCAATACAAAGATTGGCCAACTGCTCACATTGATTTTTCCTTTAAGAGAAGTTTTTCCTCTCGCCCTGCGTCCTCTTTGCCACTTTGAGGATGATCGCTTGGTGGTCCAAGGCACTAATGCTCCTCTATCGCAAACGCAAAACTTGGCAGTGTCGGCTGAGAGGGAAACATAGCAGCAGCAGCAAGTGGGCACTGGGGATTTGCCTGGTCCATCGACAGCAGTGGTGTCCTCTGGAGCCCAAGAGATGTCCACTGCAAGATCAGCAAGTCGCAAGCGCGGCAGGGAGGAACAGCAATTTTCTACACCACCTCCGGCGACGGCATCTCTTCTTTCAGAGGATTTTGCGGTGGCTCATTGGTGCCGCCGAATGCAAGAGAGAGTGGGCAGTGCTACTCCGCTGAGGATGGGCTCTCCGGTTGCGGATGTTCCCGGTCAACCGGAAACTTCTGGCGCTACCAATGCGGCTGCCTTGACGGGCGGTACTCTTCCCGCAGCGCTACCTTGGGAGGCTACGGCAGCGACCCCCGCTAACCAATTGCAGGCATGCTGCACTTTTTTTAGCAGACTTGCAGAGTCTATTCGTGCGGCCTGGCCAGCCCCCGCCCATAGAGGGAAGAGTTAATGAGCTGGAAGCGCAGGTAGCGGCCTCGCAGACTCGCATTGCCGAGTTGTCCACTCAAAATGAAGAGCTGACTGCAACAACTCGCCAACAAGCGGCAGAAATACAAATGTTACGAGGGGCTAATGCTTATCTTGTGGCCTCTATTGAACAGGAACTCCTCCAGTTGAGAACGCAGCATAGCCTAGCCTCTTACTTAGCCTCGCACCCTCGTGATGTAATGATCAATATGAATGACTTGGATGCGTTGGCAGTGGAGATGCAAGAAGATCTCCGAGTTTTTTTGGATAATCAATTACAAAGCTGGAGCACACGCTTGGCTGCTGAGGTGAGAGCACAACCATCCACTCAGCAGGTTGTGGTGCAACACCGCAAGTCATCCAACACTAACAGAGGTAAGAGTGTTGTTCCGGAGGGTTTTGATGTTGCTAATTGGGCACAAGCTACAGAGGATTGTGTTGAAGCCCAGGCTCATGTATCTCGTTTGCAGAAAATGATTCGTCGATTTCATAAGGAGCGGCGCAGGGTCTGTTTTTGGGTGGAGACCTTAGCTCATTCTTTTTCTCTCAGTCTACCACCTTCCCCTCCATTTTGGTCTTCTCTTAATAGATACCTTTCTCGCTATTATCCCTTACATACACCTCTTGCTCTTCTGCCACAGGTGCCTCAATCTATTTCTTTGCCAACGCAGTTTATTCCTCGGGCTCCCTGGCCGGAACATATTGAGATAGATCCACGTCTTTTGGATGAGGTCTATCGGGAACATACTGCAGATTTTAGAGGCTTTGGCTATATTGATATTTCCTCTTCACCACAGCAGGGTGCAGAGCAACCACCGGAACCTTCCAACCGGAGGGGCTGAGTGTGGGTTCATGCAATCCACCGTGCGTGCCAGGTGTTACGGCATTAGCCGCACATGCGGTCCTACGGAGGTCTGGACACTGCGGATCAGGGGTATGCGGTATGCGGCAGCTATAGCGGCAGTTCTTCATAAGATATCATGGGACAGGAGTGTGTGCACCATTCCCGATCTGCGCTGGAGCAGTGGTTGTATATGGAGGGGCACATCTGTCTTTTGATGTAACTTAACCAATCTCTATGATATTCATGGCAACTACTGTTGCAAATTTGTGTCTGGAATACAAATGAATGAAGCAAGAGGTGTTCTGGGTCTGTGTACTGTGTACTTCCTTCTCTTGTCATTTTTATATGTTGATGTTCATATAATGTAGTTGCGGGTAATCATTCCCGTAATGCCTATTGCTCTTGTGCGGGCAATAGCCATTACATTCACGGAGTCCTCTAAGCTATGCCATGTAGCTATGCACTTTCAAAAGTCCGCCATACAATGGTGGTATAGCCTACGAGCCAACGGTGAAGCTCCATGAACATGGAAAGCTTTAAGAGCTTCCATTATGAAGCAGTTTTTGGCCACCGACACCAAAGACAAAGTACTCACCGAATAGAGAATCTTGAAGCTCTCTCCCTACGAATCCATTCACAAATATGTAGACAAGTTTTGGGACCTACAACTCAAAGTCACTGTCTTCAAAACGTTGGATTTTAGAGAGCAAAAGCACCAATTTTGTGCGGGCTTAACTGAAGAAATGGGGACTATGTCAACTCCCAAAGGCCATGCACCATATCAGCGGTTATACACCATACTATGGTGGCTTCTCAAATCAATTTCCAAACGAGGCTAAAAGAAATTTTAAGCCCTCAAAAAACAAGGGTTCCAATGAGCCTAAGGGGAAGGACAATCTCCAAAAGTCTCATAAGGGCAACTCCAACAAAGCTAAAGAAGGGAGTTTACAAAGTCAAAAACAAACTCTCTCCTGAAGAGCTTGAGTGTTATCGCAAGGATAATCACTGTTTCAAGTACGGCGAGCAAGGGCATGCGTACCGCGCTTGTCCCCAAAAGAACAACCGCCATGAGCCTCCTAGAGCTACCTTGATTGAAATCTAAGAGGAGGAAACTCACTACAAAGGATCTCCTCTATGCCATGCTTGGGGAAAGGTAAGAGAGCATGATGCTTTTATTCTCTTTGACCCTGGTTCTACTCACAATTTCATATCCACAGAGTTGGCCACCAAGCTAGGCATACAAGCTTACGAGATGGGAGATGTCCTACCCGGCAGACGGTGCTTTCAAGGGGCAAGAAGCTTTAGTCACTTCCTTAATCGAGAAATTGAGGCTTCATGTCCAAAGCTATGTGGACAAAGAGGACTTCTTTATCTCTCCTCTCAAACATGAGGATGTAATCTTAGGGGCACCATGGTTTGATCGCATGGCTGTCAATGTTAAATTCCTTGAAAGGAGAATCTCCTTTAGGTTCAGGGAAAAAGATATTGGGGCGGTCCAGGGCGGGCAACAAGAAGAGCAACCTCTAGACACCCTTCAAGGCTCCCGTGCTGCTCAATGGGGCTGGGGCACAACACAACACAAACCAAAACAACAAGCCCACAGCCAAATCCCAACTACACAAGGGGCACCACCTAGTTTAAGAGCGAACTAGGACGCAAAAGAGGAGAATCGTTACGGCAACCCACAAACAAGCAATGAATTTACACTAACCCTAACACCAATGGAACACTCTCACACACTAAAACACGAGAGAGAGAGGGAGAGAGAGAGAGAGAGAGCGAGATGGTGTACAACTTAGCTTCAACTTTATATTTTTGCACAAAAAGGAACTTATAGCTTGCGGAATCAAGTGACAAGATTTGGTTATAGCATCACTAGCACATTGTCTTAGGGTTATTGGAGCCCTCTCACCATCCACCCTCTTACAATGGTAGCCAAACAATAGCCAATGAATCACAAGCCACAAAACAACAACCTTCAATGAAACAAGTCACCTTATGAAGCTGAATGAGTTTGCCAAGCCAAATTGGAGGAGAAGCGTGAGCCTTTCGACATGAATTGCACCCAAAACTACCAATTCATTGATGTTGGGGTAGATACAACAATGGTAGGAAGGATATCTTCTACTCGCACTCACTCAAACTAGCTCAAGCTTTTCTATGCACCAAGGTGATGGTGTATAGAAAGCTTACTCTCTCTTTACAACCAAGATAGAACTGGCGTGTGGTACGCTCAATCTAGTTTGCAATGGTATAGTGATGTCTTTTACAAGGAGGAATGGGTTCTATTTATAGGTTTTAGAAGCCTTGATTAGGATTAAGCCTAATCAATTTTATTAGGAAAGATCAAGGATTATGAATTTTTATGAATTTCAAATGAGAATGGGGTCTCTCTTTTCTCTTGAGTCACATGGATGTGGGCTCAAGTAAGAGAATTATTGATGTGGTGAAAGGAGAGAAACTTCCATGGGAGTGAGTGAATTTGTTTTACTTGTGCGGTTGCCTACTCCATATGTTGATAGTGTGGGTGCATTTTTACAAGAGAAGTTAGTTGTTAGTGGTAATAATCACTAGAATTGTTAGTGATACATTTACAATGGGTAGGATGAGTTGATTTGATGAAGGAAGAAGGGTGAATTAAAAGAGAATCATTGAGATGGTGAAGCTTTGAAGAAGCTTGAACTCACCCTTGTGTAGATTGTGAAAAAATCACCACTGGTCTTCTTCTTCTTCTTCGCTTCTTTACGCCGCCGCCACGGTTGACCACCACGATGAAAAGAGGATTTGTTGATGAAAAATCCTCAATTTGCAGAAGTTATCATGGTTAAGATGCTGAATTTTAGATATTTTTTAGGAGAGGTAAATGAAATTGTAACATAGAAGCAATAGAGAGAGACATGGAGAGGGTGTATGTATGTAGAGGTTCATAAAAGAACTATAGGGATGAGAGAGAAGGGTAATGGTGAAGAGGGTGGGAGAAGCCATGGAAATTTCAGGTTTGAGTGAGGGAAGGAGAGGGAGGGATGTGTAAGAGTGAGTAGGTGTGTGGAAGGGTGAGAGACGACTAAGGGCTACTTGTGAGAAAAGTGGGCAGACTGGGGTCCACTCAAAAAATCATAGCTCACCGCTGGTAGCTCCAAAAATCATGAAAAAATTTGAGGTGATTATTCAGAGCGTGGGCTACATTTTCTCTTTTGACCACTACTCCAAATTCGGAGTGGAGATAGGTGCCAAAATTCTCACCAAAAAGCCTTTTTTTATGCCTGCAAAAGTCTTTTAGTGGCCCCCTCCTTTGTTGAATTTGTACAATGCATCCAAGAGTGAGCCCCTCCTTTGTCATATTATAATACAAAGCATCCAAGTTGCCCTTGACCCATGCATGGAGGAGGATTATTGGTGAATAAAGAAATATATACATGGTGGGACTAGTGTATGGACTATTCATGGACTTTAGCTCAATGAGCACATGGTGTTAGAATAATGAGTAAAAATAATAATAAAAATATGGAGGAGTTATGGAGATGGAAAGATATTGGAATCATATGATATGGTCCCTCCTTGAATTATTTTGGGTGAAAGAGGAAAAGGTATGCAAGTAAATAATATAATAAACGTAACCAATGAGTAGAAATCAATTTTTTGTTTTCACGAGGGTGAGGGTGAAAATGTGGGAGTGATTTGTATAAAGGAAAAATATGAGGTTAGAGTATGTACATATTGGCAAAAAATATAATTATGGTGTAAGAGGATGAAAGAAGGTGTACATAGGTTTAATAAAACACACACCTAAGTAGAAATATTTAAATAAAATACCAAAATAATTATAAAAAATCCCTATATTTAGGCCATATATACAATGAAATATTTACACACAAAGAGGCCATAATATACTTTCTTTTTTTTTTTTTTTGGCTCAACTAGCCCAGTGACTAGCTAGCTGAGGGTTTTTAAGAAGATATGGGAAAAGCCCCCTAACTCACACACGCCTATGTACAGTGAAATGGTAGGGATAGCCATAGCGTTTGGGTGAATTTGGTAGGGTAAGGTAGCTTACTATGGCAATTACGGAGAGCCGAAAAACGGCTATCATTAGCCCCCCCCTTAGATAATGGTACATTCATGTACCATTTATCCGATCATACAACATGTAGATTGTGTAACGTCTGTCTTTGTCTGCTCTCATCTTTGTATGATTAAGAAACCTTGTGTGATATGAAAGGTTTTCAGAGCCAATAGCAGGATGTAATCAAGTGACTGAGTAAACCTCCTCCATTGAGAAAGTTTCCATAAGCACCCCCCAGGATCAAAGATCTTGAAATATCTTTCCCAAAGCGAGATGTATGGTATGGAATCACTTACTGACTTCGGTTGAAGAAACTTGTAGATTTTACTGTTGTCCATCATTGCATCTATCACTATGAATGTGATATAAAAGATTGGTTGCTCTTCCTCCTGTGTAAAGTTGATGTATCTGCTACGATCTTCAAGAGCTTGTATGAGCGAATTCCTGAACTGTAGCTCATAAAATTCATTCAACCTGGGTAGGCTCACCAAGTCAAAAATTATATGGCCTTCATGATTTAGAAAAGCTTGATCCATGCTTCCAGATGCTGTTGGAAGGTATTGCAAATAGTTTACCACATAAGTAGATAATAGACGAAGGTTTCTATTGCTTCCAACACATTGGAAGAGAATAGATTTTGGTACTGATTGATGAAATGTCCACATGTAGCAATCAACAAGTTTTTCATCTATGATGAAGACCAAAAGCATCACAATGTGCGACCTCCATACACCAAAGAACCAAATGAAGAAGGTTTGGAAACATCCGTTCATCACCAAGTATTCATGTCCTCTTCCGCTTAAGAAGGTATGGTGTCCGCGATGAAAGGTATATGTGAAGAGAGGAGAAGTTGACCTTGAAGAGGTGAAACCCAATATGAAGATGATTGGGGCTTCAAAAGCTTGGATTTCCTTGCTAAGAGATTGTCCCATGAATGAAGAGCCACCCACTAAAACACCAGTGGAGAGAATGATACCCTTCTGATAGTTTCCTTTTATGATTTTATTTTTTACTACTCTCCCATGTTCTTCATCCCCTTCTAAGCCCCCCCTTTGGCAAGGTTGTAACTCCTCACATTGTACCACCTCAAAGGTTAATGGATTACTGTTTGATTTTGTGAAACATTTGGCTTCTTGCATGATAGGTTCCTCCATGCTTAACATACATGGGTCATACCAATGCTTTTCAACATCCTCAAACACTTCTTCAAGATTATCCTCACATGGATTCAACTCACACTCTTCTACTTTGTTTTGGAGTTTGCATTCCATGTACACAATCATCTCTTTATGATCAATGTGGTCTATGATCTCTCCATCTATGATTTCATCTTCTTCTTCACTCTCTTCTTTTAGACAAGATACACTCTCAGAACATTCCATAAGATCAAGGTTACCTTCAAGGTCTTCATTCTCCATAGATTCATGTTGCACAAAAGCTTCGTCTGCTCGGACTAGAAATTGATCCTCCGCCAAAGGGTTGGATATATCCATTATTGAATCGTCAATGCCATTTGAGATATCTTGTGTCGATTTTTGCATGCTTGTGATAAAGGTAGAAGAAAGAGATTCCACATTTGAATCTTGGCCACACACTTTAGCACTTGAATAATCAGTTGGCATGTAAGTAACTTCTTCAACATTTGTCGGAGTAGAAGGAGACAAGTATGGCAAAGGAGATGACTCCTTGATAGAAACACTTTCATGATGTTTGGATCTTCCAGCATGATGGAAACCATTTTTGATGTAGAAGTACTTGTGAAACTTCCTTCGGGCAATAGTGACCGCTTCTTCAAAGGTAGAGGGTCCACTACAAGTAACCTTAGTCTTTAGGAAAGGAGACAAACCCAAAATAAATTGCTCCATTTTTACATAATCTGGAAATTTAGAACTAAATCCACATCCTCCCCATTGACGAGAAAAAAAATCCTCATAAGCATAGTAGTCTTCACCATGTTGTTGAAGTCTCCCTAATGAAGCCCATGCTGTCTCTGTTGTTGGAATTTTAGAGAATCTGGTCTTCAAAGCTTTGGAAATTTGAGTATATCCATCTTCAATCTGAGAAGACATACTCCAAAACCATTGCTCAGCGTTGCCTCTAAGGCATAGCAATAGAAAATCCCCTTTTTCAATGTCATCCCTTTTACCAAGGATACGACAAACCATTCTAAAATCAGCAAGAAAATCATCAACATCTTCTTCTAGATTTCCAAAGAATATTGGGATATCATCAAAGGTATAGCGTGTCATAGTCTCTCAATGCTAGAACCACACAAAGATTAGTTCCAAACAATCATCAACTAACTACACAAAGTTTTGAAAGGTCTTTCAACATGAATTCTAGACTTTTATGTGAAAATGTTTTCTTCCTTTCTTATGTTCTGCTAACCCAAACCATATTCTAGATCAATTTTTGTTGCCTTGAAATTAAACTCGGTTATACAAGTTTTCATGATTCATATAATCTACTTGATTATCCTAAAACTCAAGCATTCATGCAATACAACAACAATAAGCACAAAGTCAGTCCTCAGTGGGGGCACCAAAATTGGGACGTTCCGGGGCGGGCAACAAGAAGAGCAACCTCTAGACACCCTTCAAGGCTCCCGTGTTGCTCAATGGGTCTGGGGCACAACACAACACAAACCAAAACAACAAACCCACAGCCAAATCCCAACTACATAAGGGGCACCACTTAGTTTAAGAGCGAACTAGGACGCAAAAGAGGAGAATCGTTACGGCAACCCACAAACAAGCAATGAATTTACACTAACCCTAACACCAATGGAACACTCTCACACACTAAAACACGAGAGACAGAGAGAGAGAGAGAGAGAGAGAGAGAGAGAGAGAGAGAGAGAGAGAGAGAGAGCGAGATGGTGTACAACTTAGCTTCAACTTTATATTTTTGCACAAAAAGGAACTTAGAGCTTGCGGAATCAAGTGACAAGATTTGGTTATAGCATCACTAGCACATTGTCTTAGGGTTATGGGAGCCCTCTCACCATCCACCCTCTTACAATGGTAGCCAAACAATAGCCAATGAATCACAAGCCACAAAACAACAACCTTCAATGAAACAAGTCACCTTATGAAGCTGAATGAGTTTGCCAAGCCAAATTGGAGGAGAAGCGTGAGCCTTTGGACATGAATTGCACCCAAAACTACCAATTTATTGGTGTTGGGGTAGATACAACAATGGTAGGAAGGATATCTTCTACTCGCACTCACTCAAACTAGCTCAAGCTTTTCTATGCACCAAGGTGATGGTGTATAGAAAGCTTACTCTCTCTTTACAACCAAGATAGAACTGGCGTGTGGTACGCTCAATCTAGTGTGCAATGGTATAGTGATGTCTTTTACAAGGAGGAATGGATTCTATTTATAGGTTTTAGAAGCCTTGATTAGGATTAAGCCTAATCAATTTTATTAGGAAAGATCAAGGATTATGAATTTTTATGAATTTCAAATGAGAATGGGGTCTCTCTTTTCTCTTGAGTCACATGGATGTGGGCTCAAGTAAGAGAATTATTGATGTGGTGAAAGGAGAGAAACTTCCATGGGAGTGAGTGAATTTGTTTTACTTGTGCGGTTGCCTACTCCATATGTTGATAGTGTGGGTGCATTTTTATAAGAGAAGTTAGTTGTTAGTGGTAATAATCACTAGAATTGTTAGTGATACATTTACAGTGGGTAGGATGAGTTGATTTGATGAAGGAAGAAGGGTGAATTAAAAGAGAATCATTGAGATGGTGAAGCTTTGAAGAAGCTTGAACTCACCCTTGTGTAGATTGTGAAAAAATGACCGCTGGTCTTCTTCTTCTTCTTCGCTTCTTTACGTCGCCGCCACGGTTGACCACCACGATGAAAAGAGGATTTGTTGATGAAAAATCCTCAATTTGCAGAAGTTATCATGGTTAAGATGCTGAATTTTAGATATTTTTTAGGAGAGGTAAATGAAATTGTAACATAGAAGCAATAGAGAGAGACATGGAGAGGGTGTATGTATGTAGAGGTTCATAAAAGAACTATAGGGATGAAAGAGAAGGGTAATGGTGAAGAGGGTGGGAGAAGCCATGGAAATTTCAGGTTTGAGTGAGGGAAGGAGAGGGAGGGATGTGTAAGAGTGAGTAGGTGTGTGGAAGGGTGAGAGACGACTAAGGGCTACTTGTGAGAAAAGTGGGCAGACTGGGGTCCACTCAAAAAATCATAGCTCACCGCTGGTAGCTCCAAAAATCATGAAAAAATTTGAGGTGATTATTCAGAGCGTGGGCTACATTTTCTCTTTTGACCACTACTCCAAATTCGGAGTGGAGATAGGTGCCAAAATTCTCACCAAAAAGCCTTTTTTTATGCCTGCAAAAGTCTTTTAGTGGCCCCCTCCTTTGTTGAATTTGTACAATGCATCCAAGAGTGAGCCCCTCCTTTGTCATATTATAATACAAAGCATCCAAGTTGCCCTTGACCCATGCATGGAGGAGGATTATTGGTGAATAAAGAAATATATACATGGTGGGACTAGTGTATGGACTATTCATGGACTTTAGCTCAATGAGCACATGGTGTTAGAATAATGAGTAAAAATAATAATAAAAATATGGAGGAGTTATGGAGATGGAAAGATATTGGAATCATATGATATGGTCCCTCCTTGAATTATTTTGGGTGAAAGAGGAAAAGGTATGCAAGTAAATAATATAATAAACGTAACCAATGAGTAGAAATCAATTTTTTGTTTTCACGAGGGTGAGGGTGAAAATGTGGGAGTGATTTGTATAAAGGAAAAATATGAGGTTAGAGTATGTACATATTGGCAAAAAATATAATTATGGTGTAAGAGGATGAAAGAAGGTGTACATAGGTTTAATAAAACACACACCTAAGTAGAAATATTTAAATAAAATACCAAAATAATTATAAAAAATCCCTATATTTAGGCCATATATACAATGAAATATTTACACACAAAGAGGCCATAATATACTTTCTTTTTTTTTTTTTTTGGCTCAACTAGCCCAGTGACTAGCTAGCTGAGGGTTTTTAAGAAGATATGGGAAAAGCCCCCTAACTCACACACGCCTATGTACAGTGAAATGGTAGGGATAGCCATAGCGTTTGGGTGAATTTGGTAGGGTAAGGTAGCTTACTATGGCAATTACGGAGAGCCGAAAAACGGCTATCATTAGCCCCCCCCTTAGATAATGGTACATTCATGTACCATTTATCCGATCATACAACATGTAGATTGTGTAACGTCTGTCTTTGTCTGCTCTCATCTTTGTATGATTAAGAAACCTTGTGTGATATGAAAGGTTTTCAGAGCCAATAGCAGGATGTAATCAAGTGACTGAGTAAACCTCCTCCATTGAGAAAGTTTCCATAAGCACCCCCCAGGATCAAAGATCTTGAAATATCTTTCCCAAAGCGAGATGTATGGTATGGAATCACTTACTGACTTCGGTTGAAGAAACTTGTAGATTTTACTGTTGTCCATCATTGCATCTATCACTATGAATGTGATATAAAAGATTGGTTGCTCTTCCTCCTGTGTAAAGTTGATGTATCTGCTACGATCTTCAAGAGCTTGTATGAGCGAATTCCTGAACTGTAGCTCATAAAATTCATTCAACCTGGGTAGGCTCACCAAGTCAAAAATTATATGGCCTTCATGATTTAGAAAAGCTTGATCCATGCTTCCAGATGCTGTTGGAAGGTATTGCAAATAGTTTACCACATAAGTAGATAATAGACGAAGGTTTCTATTGCTTCCAACACATTGGAAGAGAATAGATTTTGGTACTGATTGATGAAATGTCCACATGTAGCAATCAACAAGTTTTTCATCTATGATGAAGACCAAAAGCATCACAATGTGCGACCTCCATACACCAAAGAACCAAATGAAGAAGGTTTGGAAACATCCGTTCATCACCAAGTATTCATGTCCTCTTCCGCTTAAGAAGGTATGGTGTCCGCGATGAAAGGTATATGTGAAGAGAGGAGAAGTTGACCTTGAAGAGGTGAAACCCAATATGAAGATGATTGGGGCTTCAAAAGCTTGGATTTCCTTGCTAAGAGATTGTCCCATGAATGAAGAGCCACCCACTAAAACACCAGTGGAGAGGATGATACCCTTCTGATAGTTTCCTTTTATGATTTTATTTTTTACTACTCTCCCATGTTCTTCATCCCCTTCTAAGCCCCCCCTTTGGCAAGGTTGTAACTCCTCACATTGTACCACCTCAAAGGTTAATGGATTACTGTTTGATTTTGTGAAACATTTGGCTTCTTGCATGATAGGTTCCTCCATGCTTAACATACATGGGTCATACCAATGCTTTTCAACATCCTCAAACACTTCTTCAAGATTATCCTCACATGGATTCAACTCACACTCTTCTACTTTGTTTTGGAGTTTGCATTCCATGTACACAATCATATCTTTATGATCAATGTGGTCTATGATCTCTCCATCTATGATTTCATCTTCTTCTTCACTCTCTTCTTTTAGACAAGATACACTCTCAGAACATTCCATAAGATCAAGGTTACCTTCAAGGTCTTCATTCTCCATAGATTCATGTTGCACAAAAGCTTCGTCTGCTCGGACTAGAAATTGATCCTCCGCCAAAGGGTTGGATATATCCATTATTGAATCGTCAATGCCATTTGAGATATCTTGTGTCGATTTTTGCATGCTTGTGATAAAGGTAGAAGAAAGAGATTCCACATTTGAATCTTGGCCACACACTTTAGCACTTGAATAATCAGTTGGCATGTAAGTAACTTCTTCAACATTTGTCGGAGTAGAAGGAGACAAGTATGGCAAAGGAGATGACTCCTTGATAGAAACACTTTCATGATGTTTGGATCTTCCAGCATGATGGAAACCATTTTTGATGTAGAAGTACTTGTGAAACTTCCTTCGGGCAATAGTGACCGCTTCTTCAAAGGTAGAGGGTCCACTACAAGTAACCTTAGTCTTTAGGAAAGGAGACAAACCCAAAATAAATTGCTCCATTTTTACATAATCTGGAAATTTAGAACTAAATCCACATCCTCCCCATTGACGAGAAAAAAAATCCTCATAAGCATAGTAGTCTTCACCATGTTGTTGAAGTCTCCCTAATGAAGCCCATGCTGTCTCTGTTGTTGGAATTTTAGAGAATCTGGTCTTCAAAGCTTTGGAAATTTGAGTATATCCATCTTCAATCTGAGAAGACATACTCCAAAACCATTGCTCAGCGTTGCCTCTAAGGCATAGCAATAGAAAATCCCCTTTTTCAATGTCATCCCTTTTACCAAGGATACGACAAACCATTCTAAAATCAGCAAGAAAATCATCAACATCTTCTTCTAGATTTCCAAAGAATATTGGGATATCATCAAAGGTATAGCGTGTCATAGTCTCTCAATGCTAGAACCACACAAAGATTAGTTCCAAACAATCATCAACTAACTACACAAAGTTTTGAAAGGTCTTTCAACATGAATTCTAGACTTTTATGTGAAAATGTTTTCTTTCTTTCTTATGTTCTGCTAACCCAAACCATATTCTAGATCAATTTTTGTTGCCTTGAAATTAAACTCGGTTATACAAGTTTTCATGATTCATATAATCTACTTGATTATCCTAAAACTCAAGCATTCATGCAATACAACAACAATAAGCACAAAGTCAGTCCTCAGTGGGGGCACCAAAATTGGGGCGGTCCGGGGCGGGCAACAAGAAGAGCAACCTCTAGACACCCTTCAAGGCTCCCGTGCTGCTCAATGGGGCTGGGGCACAACACAACACAAACCAAAACAACAAACCCACAGCCAAATCCCAACTACACAAGGGGCACCACCTAGTTTAAGAGCGAACTAGGACGCAAAAGAGGAGAATCGTTAGGGCAACCCACAAACAAGCAATGAATTTACACTATCCCTAACACCAATGGAACACTCTCACACACTAAAACACGAGAGAGAGAGAGAGAGAGAGAGAGAGAGAGAGAGCGAGATGGTGTACAACTTAGCTTCAACTTTATATTTTTGCACAAAAAGGAACTTAGAGCTTGCAGAATCAAGTGACAAGATTTGGTTATAGCATCACTAGCACATTGTCTTAGGGTTATGGGAGCCCTCTCACCATCCACCCTCTTACAATGGTAGCCAAACAATAGCCAATGAATCACAAGCCACAAAACAACAACCTTCAATGAAACAAGTCACCTTATGAAGCTGAATGAGTTTGCCAAGCCAAATTGGAGCAGAAGCGTGAGCCTTTGGACATGAATTGCACCCAAAACTACCAATTCATTGATGTTGGGGTAGATACAACAATGGTAGGAAGGATATCTTCTACTCGCACTCACTCAAACTAGCTCAAGCTTTTCTATGCACCAAGGTGATGGTGTATAGAAAGCTTACTCTCTCTTTACAACCAAGATAGAACTGGCGTGTGGTACGCTCAATCTAGTGTGCAATGGTATAGTGATGTCTTTTACAAGGAGGAATGGGTTCTATTTATAGGTTTTAGAAGCCTTGATTAGGATTAAGCCTAATCAATTTTATTAGGAAAGATCAAGGATTATGAATTTTTATGAATTTCAAATGAGAATGGGGTCTCTCTTTTCTCTTGAGTCACATGGATGTGGGCTCAAGTAAGAGAATTATTGATGTGGTGAAAGGAGAGAAACTTCCATGGGAGTGAGTGAATTTGTTTTACTTGTGCGGTTGCCTACTCCATATGTTGATAGTGTGGGTGCATTTTTACAACAGAAGTTAGTTGTTAGTGGTAATAATCACTAGAATTGTTAGTGATACATTTACAATGGGTAGGATGAGTTGATTTGATGAAGGAAGAAGGGTGAATTAAAAGAGAATCATTGAGATGGTGAAGCTTTGAAGAAGCTTGAACTCACCCTTGTGTAGATTGTGAAGAAATGACCGCTGGTCTTCTTCTTCTTCTTCGCTTCTTTACGCCGCCGCCACAGTTGACCACCACGATGAAAAGAGGATTTTTTGATGAAAAATCCTCAATTTGCAGAAGTTATCATGGTTAAGATGCTGAATTTTAGATATTTTTTAGGAGAGGTAAATGAAATTGTAACATAGAAGCAATAGAGAGAGACATGGAGAGGGTGTATGTATGTAGAGGTTCATAAAAGAACTATAGGGATGAGAGAGAAGGGTAATGGTGAAGAGGGTGGGAGAAGCCATGGAAATTTCAGGTTTGAGTGAGGGAAGGAGAGGGAGGGATGTGTAAGAGTGAGTAGGTGTGTGGAAGGGTGAGAGAAGACTAAGGGCTACTTGTGAGAAAAGTGGGCAGACTGGGGTCCACTCAAAAAATCATAGCTCACCGCTGGTAGCTCCAAAAATCATGAAAAAATTTGAGGTGATTATTCAGAGCGTGGGCTACATTTTCTCTTTTGACCACCATTCCAAATTCGGAGTGGAGATAGGTGCCAAAATTCTCACCAAAAAGCCTGGTTTTATGCCTGCAAAAGTCTTTTAGTGGCCCCCTCCTTTGTTGAATTTGTACAATGCATCCAAGAGTGAGCCCCTCCTTTGTCATATTATAATACAAAGCATCCATGTTTCCCTTGACCCATGCATGGAGGAGGATTATTGGTGAATAAAGAAATATATACATGGTGGGACTAGTGTATGGACTATTCATGGACTTTAGCTCAATGAGCACATGGTGTTAGAATAATGAGTAAAAATAATAATAAAAATATGGAGGAGTTATGGAGATGGAAAGATATTGGAATCATATGATATGGTCCCTCCTTGAATTATTTTGGGTAAAAGAGGAAAAGGTATGCAAGTTTTCAATAAGTCAATAAAAAGCTCTATTTCCGTGTACATGACTTTTATTAAAGTCTCTCGAAATGAACTAATGTTTCAGCAAATTAAAATATACACAATCAAAAGGAATTAGAGTTATCCAATTTTCTCAAGGGGTTTCAAGATGTCTTTATTGACGACATCCCTTGTGAGCTACCTCCTAAACGAGGCAATGATGACCATGCAATTGAACTTCTTCCAAGAAGTTCACCACCTAACAAACCTCCTTATAGAGTTTCTCAAGCTCAACAAAAGGAAATTATGCGGCAAGTGCATGAGTTAGTTGAGAAGTGCATGGTTAGACCTAGCTCATCTCCATTTTGTTCTCCCATGCTATTAGTGCAAAAGAAAGATGGCACATATCGCATGTGTGTCGACTGTAGAGCACTATATAGGATCACTATCAAGAATAGGTTTCCCGTTCCATGGGTAGAAGACCTATTTGATAAGCTACAAGGGTCCACCTACTTCAGTAGGATTGACCTAAAAAGTGGCTATCACCAAATAAGTATAGTTGATCAAAACATTGTAAAGACCGCATTTCGCACTACATTCGGCCTTTACAAATACATCGTCATGCCTTTTGGCTTTTGCCAATGCACCAGCCACATTCAACCGCTTGATGGAGAAGCTATTCACGCCTCACCGAACCTTTACTGGAGTGTTCTTTGATGATATAATCATCTACTCTAATTCATTAGATGAACACATAAAGCACCTCCAAGTAATATTTCAAGTTGTAAGAGAGAATAAAATTTATATGAAAAGTGAATTTTTCTTACAAGAGATTCAATATTTAGGTCACATTATCTCTCAAGATGGCATCCAAATGGATCCATCAAAGTTAGAGGTAATAAAAGGATGGCCTAAACCAAGGAATCTTCATGAGCTAAGAAGCTTTATAGGTATGTGTGCATACTATAGACGCTTCATAGAAAAGTTCTCACTAATAGCAGGACCATTACATGACCTAACAAAGAAAAAAACGTTAGGTACACATGGTCTGCCAAGGATAACAATGCTTTTGAAAAGCTTACAGAAAAGCTTATCTCTCAACCTATGCTTACACTACCGGATCTCTCAAAGCCATTTGAGGTCCAATGTGATGCTTGTGGTGATTGCCTTGGATCTGATTTTCTCCAAGAAGGGCACGCCATAGGCTATGAAAGTCGAAGGCTCGACCCTGTTGAGCAAGCTCTAGGCATATATGAAAAGGAACTCCTCGTAGTTCTACATGCCTTATAGTCATGGAAGCACTATTTATTGGGGACTCCTTTCATTCTGCAAACAGATCACCAAAGTCTTAAGTACTTCATGACGCAGACCAAGATCTCTGACAAACAAATGAGGTGGGAAAACTTTCTTTCGCAATTTCATTTTCATATTGCTCACATTGCTGGCAAGCATAATTAAGTAGCTGATGCACTCTCAAGACGGTCGAGAATGAATGCAAATTACATAGCAACTCACAATGATCTATCTTCTATGATAGATGAGTATGCTATTGATCCCAATTTTAGAGATGTGATTTCAGCCCTTGCACTAGGGAAGAAAGAGGAACCAGTTACTGTACAAGATAGTTATCGTCTCTATGGCAATAGACTATGCGTTACTAACTTACTTCGTGAGAAATTAATGTATGAATCTCATGCTCCTCCTTATGCAAGGCATAGAGGGATTCAATCTACCCTAAAGGGGATTGAAACATATTTCTATTGGCCTATCATGAAAACAAACATACAAGAGTATGTTTCTAAATGTGTGGCATGCCAAAATGCAAAGTTTGATAGAGGGAAGCAACCTCAATTGCTTCAAACTTTGCCAATCCCTAATTCACCATGGGAGAGCATATCCATGGATTTTATCTTTGGATTGCCCAAGTCTATCCATGGGAATACGGGAATATGGACGATAGTAGTAGACAAGTTCAGTAAACAAGCTCATTTTATACCTGTCAAAAAGACTATCAAAGCCCATCAAATGGCAACCCTCTTCATTTCACAAATCTTCAAGTACCATGGCTTGCCAATGTCTATAGTGTTGGATAGAGATCCTAGAATGACCAGTAATTTTTGGAAGGGTCTCTTTGAGAATTTGGGAACAAGGCTAAATTTCTCTTTGACCTATCACCCACAAATGGATGGCCAAAGTGAAATAGCTAACCTAACAATTCTTGATCTACTAAAAGCCTATGTAACAGAAGTAGATCAAAGATCCCAATGGAAGAAGTACTTACCTTTAGTGGAGTATGCCTACAATAACAGTGTACATACATCCACGGGAAAAGCACCTTTGAGGTAATAGAGGGAAGATCAAAAAGTCCCTAGCTACTTAAGGTACACGGGAAGATCTTCACTAAAGATGAGTAGAGCAGAGACCTACAAGAATCTTTCCAAAAGATTAAGGATGCTATCTCTATCTCACAACAAAGGCAAAGGGCTGCTCTGCTGCTTACAAGCACAGAAGAGCCCAAACCTTTGCAGAAAATGATTGGGTGTTATTAAAATTTCCCAAGGCTCGATTAAGGCACACGATAGGCAAGAATCCTACGGGACACCAAAAGTACTATGCTAAGTTAGCAAAAAGGTACTATGGTCCCTTCCAGATTCTTAGGCCATTCAATGAGATGGCCTATCAACTCAAGTTGCCTAGCCATTGGCTCATACACAATGCTTTTCATGTGAGCCTACTAAATCCTTACAAAGCAAAGCCACCTCAAGAACCTACTATTGAAGACCCACCGCAGATCGAGGACCAAGAAGAGGTGTTGCAGCCCGAGTCCATTCTTCGACATGAAGACAAGGTATTAAGAGGCAGTAAGACTATCCAATGATATCTTATTAAGTTTAAGAATTATCATTTTGAAGATGCTAGATGGATGCAAGGCATACAATTAAAGGATAACGTAAACCTTGTCAATGCTTACAATGCTTCCCAAGAGAAAGCAAATGTACAAATGATAAAAATGAACAAAGTTTTTGTCTTATAAGACTCTCTTTTCTTTATTGTGCACAAAAATGAAGTAGTATGCATTCTTAGATCAAGTTTGCGGACATGACGTCTCCCAAACACCAAGTAGAGCTTGTCACTCTACTATGGAAGATTGATAGGACTAATGTGTAGACATGCTTGTGGCAGCTTAGGCTCTCAAGTGCCAAATGGACTAGTCATCCATTCCGGAACGATGTCGTAGGGTAAAATAGGGATCCTCTACCCGCTAGGGAAAGGACTAATGAATATGCTTTATCTTCTCTACCCCATAGTCGAGGACGACTATGATTTCAAGAGAGATTTAATGTCATAATCATCAGTATCTAATTCTCCTAAATGATTTTCTCATGTTAAACTGTCCATTTAATATGGGGAAGTGCCAGGGGAGAAAAAGCTAGAATATTGGTTAAGTTAGCAGAGGGATCCAAAGGAGGGAAAATAGGGATCCAAAGGGGGGGGGGGGGGGGGCATTTACAAAAGAGCTATGTGAAAAAATGGGCTCAAAAGACCCTAAGGTTCAGCCCATTAAGACTTCCAACATGCTAAGGTTCCAAAATTCAAAGGTTGTGTCCATCTTTCTCATAAGAATACTCCTTCTTCCTCTCAATCTACCCTCATACCCCGCTAGCTCTCACCATCTTCGAAGGTGTGTGAGGTCTTGGGTCTGAGACCGTGAGGGAATTGATGTTGTGTTTAATAAGTGTTGTGCTTAGTGCTTGAAGTTTCCATCTTCATAGCACTAGCTAGTATTGAAGGAACACAATGAATTGTATTGTAAAATGTCTCTCTTGATGGGAGAAACCATAATACAAAGCCTTTTAAGGGGGGACCGGCTCAAATCCGGTCCTAAAATGTTGTCAATTGCTTAATTTCTCCCTCTTTTGAAGTATTGTTCATGCTATCTAACTAGGTGTTATGCTTTTTGTTGCTCTCTCCACCCAAGCACTTTTGTTAGTCTCATTAGGAATCTATCCTAATGAAATGCTCACTATGTTCCTGCTATTTTCCACTACACACAAGTTACTAGACCATTAAATGTTACACTTCTTTTCCTTCCACCTCCATGACGTGTATTTTTGAAGTACACTTCTTTTACTAATTCCTTTGCTACTCGAAATGCCTAATGAACCATAGGTACATAGGAAAAATGCACCATGTCCAAAAAGTATGTGCTACAAATAAATATTAATGACTTTAGTTCACACATACAAGCAATTCAAGTATAGACATTAAGTGTTCATCCCACCATGTAATGTGTTATGTGTGTTTCTCCCCAAACATCAACCATTTGGACTATGAAACTATTGATTGCAAATTTCAAGGAGATCTCATCAAAGGTTAGCTTTGTCTTTTCAAGTTGATTAAAAATATCATCAATAGACTGCCACACACGAACATGCTTAATTTCAAGGATCTCTTCATTACCTCTTTAGGTGGTTATGTCACACACCTTTTTCCAAAATTGAAACTCATTTGGACTTTAGGAGTCAGAATAGTTTGAAAGCAGATGCCTCACTTTACTACCATCCATAAATATTTTATTGGGGCGATCCTCTGTAGTTCTCTATGCCTTCTTATCATTTGTTATCTCATAGCCACACCTCCATGGAGATTGATAATTGATACAATAGCCTCAAGTTCTCTCTTATACACTGTTCACTTCTTTCTACAGTCTCCATATTTTGAGCATAATTAATGTGGAGCATTAGAAACTTTTCAAGAATCCTTAAACATGCATCAAGGTACACACATGCACATTTGTCATTTGAATGTGTGGAATAAGATCCCAATTTGGATCATTCATGTCCCAATGAGGGGATACACTTTGGCCACAATTAAAGATACCTTGAAACTATTGTTGTAGTGCTTTACTCACTGTTTGTGTAGAGAACACACTTTTTGCAAAGTTGACTCAAACTTTGCCATCCTTCTCTTTCTACTCTTTGATTTGTTGGCCTTTTCACCCTTCCCTTCAATGATCGTCGAGAGTTTACTGTAGCAACAAAAAATGCATGTAAAGAGGTTCATGGTACCTTTCTTGCAACCTAATATACACTTCAAATTTTTCAAGTCTCTTGCTAAGTGGGAATGTATCCAATCTTGAAACCTACAATCTTTGTCCTTCATGATGTTGCCAAATGACATCAACAATTGGTGTGTGATTGAAATACCACTTGAGGGACTCATGTGTCTCAAGAGAGATGTGAAAATCTAGAAGCCACCAAATATTCTTCTTTGGTTGAACTCCAAAGCATGTGTTTCCCTTCTCATTAGCATTTAATTGGACATTGACACCCTCCAAGGCCCTGCTCATCAATGTAATTCTCTCTTTTGAGACATTGACCTGTCACAACCTGGCACTCATCAAGCTTTAGCGAAGTTAAATTTAACATCACACTCTTCATGTGTCAACCCATAAAACTTGATCATTGACTCTTCAAGCTTCAACAAGTCAACATACACATTGTTGAACTCATTGTAGTTGAAGGATTTTATTTCTGCTAGAGCATGGCATCATCCACATATTGATATCCACCTATAATCTTGAAACTCCATTATTGGAACATTTCTTCACAAGGCTCACACTTTAAGGTATTGTCAGGAATCTAAATAGTCCTTTTGCCCTATTTCCTAGTGTGAAGGTTCTATACAAGGCTTTGTAAGCTTTGAAACTTATTTTTGCACTGTCACATACCTCCATCATCTAGTGAGGGGACACAATGTTTTTCAATTCATTGAAATATTTGTGGCATAAAACTTTGGTAATGCTAGCATTGGATAGGTCATCCAATAGCTCCACAAGCTCCTTTGGCTTGAAGATGTGTTGCAATAGAGTACGTCCTTTGCATCATTTGAGCCAAATGCTTGCTTGGGGGTCTCACCATTCAGTACCCCCCTATATAACGTGCATCCATGGGGTATTAAAAAAAAAACCCTCTTTTAACATGTCTGAATGAATAAAATGACCTTTTGTTTTAGGAAAATTTTCCAAAATTTCATATAAAAACCCCTTATTTTGATGTATCTCTATTAAATTGCCTAATTTTTTTGATTTTTAAAACCCCTCCTATCGAACTCACGTTATACATTAACATGATTACATAGTGCACCCCCCGAGAATGCCTGCAAGTTGAAACAAATTTTAAGTTTCCTGCAAAATTATAGAATGCATATCAAAAGCATGCACTCAGAACAAATCTTGAGAAGGGACTTTCATAAATGATACCAAAACTCAAGAGCTTTAAAAGCACGCCTCAAATAGGGGACACATCCCTTACAAAGTTTACCCAAAAGAAGCCATCTACATAAGTTTCTAAGGGTGGATTTCTTGAACTTTTTTGCAATTCTAGTCTTAGTCAAACAAAGCGCCCCTCAATTGGAATTGAAGTTCTTGTTGGTGGTGAGAGGCTTTTCATCGCACACAGAGGGGTGAGTGTGTGTGTGTGTGAAGAATTTAGAATCATCAACTATTTATGAGAGGACGCTAAGTTAATTGCATTATGTGATTTTTTATAGCATCAAGCAAGTGGAAATGAGAATAAACATCTATAGTACAACAAAGATTTTGTGGATTTAAAGTGGCAAGTACATAAGGATGAAATATTAAATTAGTGAACACAATAGGAAAGCAATCTAGTAGGTGTAAAATTTAAAAGTAGACCATGACACCCACAATGTATGAGAGTGGCATATATATTAATGATCAAGAATTAAATTCGTGAAGCCCTCATCTCCAAACGCAGCATCGAATTGTTGGATAAAGGCCAAGACTTTGTTCGTAGCACCAAAGGTGCCATCATAGGTAAGGAAAGAGATGCTCTTCCCTCCCTCTTTGAACTTCTTGAGCTTGGATGACCTCTTCCACGCGGCATAGGATTTCCTATGGCCTCTTATTTTTTATGGTTCAAAAGTCACACCATTGCTTTCTTCAGAGGATGAAGAATTTGACGAAGATGGAGAAGAGGGTAACCTCTTTCTCGCCTTTTTCTTGCCTTGGTTCTCTTTGTTCGCACCATCACTTTCTTCATAAGAGGAAGAGGATGAAGAAGATGGAGAAGAGGGTGACCTCTTTCTCACCTTTTTCTTCACTTGCTTTTTGTCATCCCTCTTTGAATTATGGTGGGGAGAAGTGTGCAATGGTCTTCTTCTTTTAGGAAGTGATGGAGAGCATTTAGCCCGCCATCTTCGTGGAACCATCTCCGCCGAGGTGGCAGGAGACTTGCTTCTTTCTCATTCCTTCGGCAGGGGCTCTTGAGTTCTCCTTTGGGAAGGAGATGCATCATCAAGCAGCAAATTTTTGAGCCCTTCGTATGGATCCTCTTCTTCTTCCCGAATCGGAGAAAGGCCTCTTTGGAAATCTCACAAGTAGGCTTCCTAGGTACTCTCTTGTCATGGTGAGGAGCTTGGAGAATCCCATGAGCACGAAGTTGCCATTGCAGTTCACTTTGGAGGGATGGATTGCCCATGGCTTGAACCAAGGTAGTTAACAAAAGCATAGGGGCATCATTAGTAGCCTGCTCATTAGAAAAATCAAAGCTATCAATTTTAAATTTCACTCTCTTTACTATTGTCAGCCATTCTAACAACTTTTAGGTGTACTTTGGCACTTTGTTGGCCGCTGGGTCAACAACACAACATAACTCAAGTTTCGTACCAAAGTCTTATCTTTTGCGAGTTATGAAATGCTGCGGATTATGGCTATAAACGTCATTTGTAATGAGTAGTTATTCTAGTTTCAGAAGCCGGGGTGCAATGGCACTTCCAGATTGTAAATACAAAGCCATTTGACCCTTTCAACCCCATTTTTGGTAAAACCTAAGGTAGCCTTAGTATATAAGGTACCTAGGTCATTTTGTAAAAAGACTTTTATCATAATCAAACTTTAGCGTTGCCGTCTACTGTGTGTGAGAGAGAAAGAGTGAGCATGAGCTTCATCCTCCCGCTACGCCCGGCTCGCTCAGCACATTGGAGATCCGATTGCACCATTGTTGTAGGCTCGAGGAGAGCTACGCGACAACGCCAAGCATTCCACGCGAGACGAAGCGCACACACCGACACATCTACGAGCTATTTGTGGCCGTAAGTGTATCAAACGATGTCTGTTTTCTGCATGCTAGTAGTCTATAGAATCGTGGTGACGTAAGCTACGCATAGGTACTCATAAATTTCAGTTTCGAGCACTTTCAAAATTCAGCTCTGTCATCCTACCCGTTTTCCGCAGACGGGTTTAGAGTTAGGGTTTTGAGTGTAGAATCTTAGGGATAGGTGTATCCTAGTGAGGGGATGGTGTTCCTTAAGTTTCGTACGAATCTGACATGATTAGGTGAGTTACCTTCCGTATGTGTGTATGTGGCTAGGTGGTGTAGTTGAGAGTAGTGAGGTTCTTGATTGTGGTTAAGTTCGCCTTCCAGAGTGTTGTATGTGTAGGATGGTCTCAGCCTGACAAGCTAAAGAGATTTCCTCCGTGTGCCTATCGTGTCATCTGTGTCCTCGATTGACATTATGTTGATCTAGGTAGTGTTTGCATGCACTTCATGGGTGTGTGAGTCTCTCCCGTCCAACATTGGCGCCGCTGCCGGGGACACAAAGACCTAAGTAGGTTTCCTACTAACACTCGTTTGATGGTTGCTTGATTTAGTTTCGGCTAAAGAAAGCGTTTTTCTTAAGTGGATCCGGAAGAGGATATTTCGTGATCAAGTGGATAGCCAGGAAGCGTGTGTCTTGCCGAGGGTCTGCGACTAGATAGGTTTAGTTAGGATATGTGGATTAGAGTAGTTGTTGGTGGTCGAGTGATTTGTGAGGTGATAAAAGCGTTTACTAGTCCGTGTGTGGCAGTGAAGCGTTTTTCTACTCATAGACGCAAAACCCCATATGATTTGTAGGAGTTGCTTTAGGTAAGTGATCCAATTCTGATCTAGAGCTATTCAACACTGAATTATTTGCTAAAGTGCTTGATTGCATTTGAAATCACGGAAAAGTGTGCTTTTGAGGGTAAAAATGCATTAAAAAAAAGCTTTTGTGGATATTTTTGTATGACTGAATGATGTTGTGCATATAAAAGAGCATTTGCAAGGGTTTTATGGAGAAAACCTACAATTTTGTAAAGATAGACATCCTACGCGTAGGATGTCTCAAGGGGGTTTTGGAGACCAAATTTGAAAATTCTGACTGCACCAGTGGGTTCAGAGGGTAGATTTTACCCTAGTAACATGTTGACTTGGGTGTTTTTTCCTATTTTTGTTGACCAAAAGCCAAAAGGCGGAGTCAGAAACGTAAAATTTCAGAAAAGGCTTAAATTGAGTGATTTTTGCATGTTTTTGCAATTGTGAAGCATACTTGCACTTGTTGAGAGCACAAGGAAGCATCAGGGACACTTCAATCTCAAAAAATCAGCAGTAGACATCCTACGCGTAGGATGTCTACAGGGTGATCTGGGCATTTTTTTGAAAATCTGAGGTTACCAGTGTGTTCATAAGGTAGGTTTTACCCTATTTTCACCTGGAAAGCGAAAATTTGACCAAATTTTGACAGATCAAAGCCAAAAGACAAGAATTGCCAGACATCCTACCCAAATTGTGCCCAAGGCATAATTTTAGAGACCAAACCATAGGATGACTTCATGTGCATGTTATACATGATGTTTTGAGTGCATGTGAGAGTTTTCAGCTCATTTGGGTGAGAAAATTGAGTTCAAAGCGGACTTTAGCACTTCTGACTAAAAAAAGCAAGAACAGCTAAAATTTGGGACTTTTGAAATCCAAACCAAAATCTAAGCATACCATTGGGTTGCTGACATCAAGGGGAAGCTTTGGGTCAAGTCTCGGGTCAAAAAGACATCCTACGCGTAGGATGTTATATGTGTGATTTGGCACTCTCAACTTAATTTTGAGCATACCACAGTGATCAGCACCTTAAGGAGAGTCTGTAGTTCAAATTTGGGTTCATTCTGAGCAAAAAGACATCCTACGCGTAGGATGTCTCCTACATGATTTTGAGACCAAAATTCTACTTTGACCATACCATGCTGTCATATAGCCTTAGGCAAGCCTCCTAGTCAATTTTGGTCCAATTTGGAGCTGATTTGACTTGGAAATTCATCAGAACAGACATCAGGCTTTTGAAACAGATTCTTGATCATTTGACCAACCTATAGGTGTCAGAATCAAAAAGAAAAAAATAGCTGTGAGTTGAGCACATCAAGGGGAAGCTACAGTGCAAGTTTGAGCTGAAACAGAGCAAAAAGACATCCTACGCGTAGGATGTCTCCAGCTTGATTTAGGACTCCAAACCAACCTATGAGCACACCACTGTGATCAGCACATGAAGGAGAAGCTAGGGTGAAAATTTCAATCCATTCTGAGAAAAAAGACATACTACGCGTAGGATGTCTCAAGGCCATTTTTACATCCAAATTAAAATCTGAGCATACCATTGTGTTGCTGGACTTAAGGGGAGTCTCTGGACCAAATTTTGTTAAATTCTGAGCATATAGACATACTACACGTAGGATGTCTCTAGACCAATTTTAGGGTCCAACTGTACTTTTGACCATACAGAAGTGTTCACAGTCTCACAGAGATCCCAAATATTTTTTCAAAATTGAATTTGGACTCATTTTGACCAGTCCAAACTGCATTTCATTGTTTTGGCCATAACTTTCACAAACGGTATCGGATCGGAAAAGTTTTTATATCAAAACGTAGCCTGAGAGCGGCTCTACAGATCTTAGAGCAAAACTTGAACTAAATGTATGCCAACGGTAACCATTTAGTTCATTTTTGAAAAAAAACATCGTTTGAGGCCTCAAAATTCATCCGGAAGTCAGGGGTGTCTGAAAGCGAGAATTTGCGAGAATTGTGACGAAACGGTTGCGGTTTTGGACATAGTTTCGACTTTTCCCTAACCAAAGCACTTGAACACAATGGACTAAGTCTACTTGAACCAAGAAAAAGCTCTTAAGCCCAGAAATCATGTCTACCCTAGATTCAAACGTAGCTTACACAATCTTGGAGATCCCGACGATAGAGGAATATCCTCCCACAATGGATCTTCCAAACTTGCAATTGATAAAGATCCATCATGTTGAGAGAGTTTGGATGACTAGTCATGAGAGTGAAGGACTATATAGATACATTGACGACAATGAGGTCAATCTTTATAGATGCTCAGATCCATACCTAGAAGAGATAACGGATTACAAGCTCTTATATGTCTACACATACGGAGTCGACTGTCAATGGAGATCTATAGTTGTTGACAAGTATGCACGAGAATACAGAGTTGTGGAAAGCACAAATCCACAGACTTTACTAGAAAGAGGTGGATATTTGGTCAATGAAGGACCACAAATGCCTCTACCAAACACGAGAATTCCTAGAGGAATTCCAGGAAGAGAGCCACCAGGATTCCCTTCAAGAGCGATAACGAGAGAAGGATTGGAAGAGTCTCTAGTTAGACTTGTAGACAATCGACGAGTTAGACCATCCCAAGTCCAAAAATGGGTAAATAGAAAATACTCCCGCGATAAGATCCGAGAGATCACGTAGCGGCTTTTAGCAGAGTGATTAGAGCAGAGGAAGTTTCAGATTTTGCGACACAGTTTGTGGGATTTGGATTGACTCTAGAAGATGATGCAGCTACATGGTTCGACTCGGTGGAAAAATGGGATTTTGAGACCCTAGATGAGCTATTTGAGGATTTTATTGAAGAATTCTCGCCAAAAGGCATTGCTCACAACACGGCCTCGCAAATCCATAGATTCAAACAGAAACAGAATGAATCAGTACGCAAAGCATCATTACGGCTCAAGAGATATGTTAAGCTCTATCCGAGAGCGGAATTACCTACGCAAGCACGACTAATGCTGATATTTATCCAGGGAATGAGACATGCGGGCCTTCAGAAGGATCTGCATATGATAAAGAGGATGACTCTAAACGAGCTGATCAAAGAAGCTCTTTATCTAGTGGATAACTGTGAGGCATACAAAGAAACGGACTTAAAGAGTCAAGGAGATGACACATCCTCTCAGCATAGTGTTTCACAGATAAGTGAGCCCATTGCCAAGCCAACGGCACCTATTGATCAAGAAAAGCTTATCAACGACTTGGTCAAGAGGTTGATTCCTCTTGTAAGGTCTGATTCGGGAGAGCCAAAGTGGTGTGAAATTGAGAGAAAATGGACGAACCATACGGGGGAAGAGTGCTATTATAGCATGGAAAATGCTATGGAGAGGTATGTACAACCTGTTCCTGAAGCACCTACTCAACGTAGATACATTACGGGGAATGCGCCAAGACCAGTAGGAGTTTTAAGGCCACACCTTGTCTTAGGACAACAACTTCCGCTGCCAGGTGCTAGAATGCAGGTAGACATGAGATGCATGCCAATGATGGAAGCATCAAATAAACCAACGCCAGTACCAGCTACATTGTGGTATAGCAACCAAAATGAGTACTACCCTTCAGAGCAACAAAATGTGAGAGAAACACATGGAGTGGTGAGGCCGGTACAACCTCCACCTCCTGGGTTTCAGTCGAAAGAAAGAAGGTATGAAATGGACGAAAGGACATTGCAATTCATTGCAAATAGTGGCTTATCTAGGTCAAAGCTTGCTTATAGCCAAGAGGAAATGCTAAAAGAATCTCCTCAACCAGAGACAGATTGTCACAAAAGTCGTGACAACCACTTGGTCAAACAATGTCCTCATACGGAGATCACTGAAGTAAATGCCTATTGTCTTGAGTGTGGCATCACTCACTTGATCCCCAATTGCCCGAAAAAACCAAACCAAATCAGGAAAATCACGACAAATGTATCAAGGATTGTTCAGCTCCCTAGTAGCTCAGAAAATGAAAATGTTGTACCAGTTCAAGTGGTTACAAGAGCACAAGCTCAAAAGAAAGCTGATGAGAATCCAGAGACAAAGAACACGGAAAGTGACACGAGTCCAAAGACAGATGATGGACCAAAGACAGACCAAAGTCAGAAAACCAAGAGCAAACGAAATAGTTGGAAATCTAGAAAGACTAGGATAAAAGCACGCAGGGAACCAGAGCAAAAATCCCTAGCTGAGAAGCTTACCGAAGCTCACAAGAAGATAAAACAACATGAGGAAAAGGAGGCACCTTCTCTTACACATATGGTTAAACCTCTAGAAGAACCATCCACGGATGAGAAACCGAGAAGTGCTAGTTCAGGAGGATCTATGTTGGCAGAGAAGGTTAATGAGACATTAGATGCCCTCTTGAAAGCCTATGATGCGAGGCTCAAAAACAACCAAACCCAAGAACAGAGGTGGATGACATATCCCTATGCGGAATTAGAAAAGCAAAGGTTGGAAATGTGCAGGAAAATGATTTAAACAACCCAATCTTTACTAGAACCACCAGTTGCAAAACCTGAGGATGTGATCCACGTCATGCCTATACAAGTAATCCCCCCAAACCAGGAACTAAAAGAGCCAGATTCTAGTCATGAGCACAGAACAAACCTCAAAGACCCAACATTAGAACCAAGGATAGTACTGAATACCACGAATAACTCTTCCAAGGGATTTCACCAAGCTATACCTGAGGATTGTAAAGAGATAGATGGTCTTGACGAATTTTGGAAACAAGTCAGAGAGGCCAATGAAGCCGATGACCCAAGAAGACGAGTAGACAAGACTGGTGATGAACGAGGAGTGTTTCTACTACCAATAGAGGAATTTGAGACTGGATCTCAAATGAATCTAGACATGCAATCGTGTTGGGGCGACAAAGGATCTGTACAATCTATGGATAGTCAACCCCATTCGCTAAGAACACTACCATCCTATATGGGAGAGTACGAGACCAAGTCAGATGTGGTTGCAGTCCCATCACAGAGACTGTCTCCCAACAAGGCCATCGATTCAAAGGGGCTAGTAGATATTCTATCTACCCCAGTCACCTGTACAATAATGTTAGCCGAGTTGCTCAGAATAAGACCAAACATGTGGGCTAATGTGGGTAAATGTCTAGAGAAATTTGGTGTAAAAACCCCAATGACTCAAATCGAGGAAGGCATCAAAGATCTTGAAATGCCTCAACTAAATACTAGGCCCTGCCATTAAACAAGGTAGGCGAGTATTACGAGGGAGAATATGGAAACACCACCCTTCCTGTGGAATTCAATGGTGTACAAACCATGGCAATCCTTGACAGTGGAGCTGGTGTGGCCATTGCAACCAAAGAGGTTTGGAAAAAATGGGGAAAACCTGCCTTGAGATCCACACGAATGACCCTGCAGCTTGCAGACGGACACAAGGAAAAGCCCCTAGGACTGCTAGAAAAAGTAATTGTTACTTCTTGTGGCATTGAATATGAACACACTTTTGCTGTTGTTGAGTTTGGCAAGAAGAACAACTATGAAATCATTCTGAGAAGACCATTCATGCGACAATTGAAAATGGTCCAAGATTGGGGTTATGACCATATATACATGAGACATATGGAAACCATAACAAAGATAAACTTGAGGGACCATAGCTACAGGGATGTGACGAGAACACCGGTTGAGGAGTTTGATTCCGCCACAGTAGTAGGATCAGAACTTCCAGCTTGGTTGGGTAAGCCTAAAGAACTGTGGATGTGTGGAGTTTCACAATGTGGTAGCTTGAAACATGAGGAATGTATCCTAGAGCGTGTTATAGAGGATATGGACTATATCCCATAACCATTTCCTGAAGAAGAGTTAGAGCCTTTTGGATGGGAACACATCTTGGCTACTCTGGACATGTGCGCAGTGGAGGATGCTCCCACAACAAAATTTTGTGATGAAAATGGCTATGATGTCGTTCCTTATTTTGCAGTGAGTGTAATCCAGGAAAACGAAGAGAACCAGACATCAACAAGCTCTCGAAATAAGGAGCAAACAAAGAAATGTGGAGCATCAAAAGATGAAGAAGACGACGAGTTCTATGACTCTGTAGAACACTTCGAGCTTCAAGAATATCAACAACCCGGGAATCAATGTCATTGCTACACGAATAAAGTGCATCAAAAGTGGATTCCAAAGTCCTCCGTGAAGACACAGACACCACAAGCATCCTCATACATGGATCCTAATAAGGATGCAAAGACTCAACTAGGAAGAATACGACCAGAGCAACGAGCTAACAATGCTCTAATCAACGGGCTAGAAAAGTCCTCCAAGAAACTACCACCCACGAGCAAACAGACAGTAACTTTCCACTACCAGCCAAAAAATCAAGGGAAAGTAAAATAATTCAACCTTGCTGAGGATAGTAGCGATAGTGATGAATCTTACAACATCCCCTATCATCAACTCAGGCCATCACTATCACCAACCCCTTCAGCAACAACCATGACAGGTCCAAAGAATAGGACAACAAGTCAAAGCCAAAAAGCTCTACAAATCTGGATACCAAAAAGCCAGATCGGCCAAAAACAGATATGGATCAAAAAGACAAAGATCTCTAATGACAAATCACAAGATCCAACACCAAAACAAAAACAAGGAAAGCGTGCACGAACGGGTAAGAATACCACACAGTCGCAAGCTTTCACAACTCAGGTTTGGGCTCCAAAGAAGTTGATTCAAGCACAAAAAAGTCAGGAATTCATTTGGATTCCAAAACGACCACAATATCAACTTTCAAAGCCTGAATCCTGTCCCCAACCAAGCGTACAGGGGCTGAAGCAGACCACTGTTGACTCACACAACAAAAAGGTGGATCCCAAAGAAGTCGCTTCAAACACAAACGAAGCACGGGCAAGTATGGATTCCCAAACAAGTGTCAGCAACAAAACAGCCAATAGTCGCAAAGAAATGGGTCCCAAAGAAGAACAACAAAACTGTTGTCAGTGCATCGCCGCTTGAATTCTTACAATTCTTTCTACGATTGCAGTACAGTTAGATGAGAGCAAGTGCTTCAATCAAGCAACGATACAGGAGATTCAAAGACCATTACATTGCTTAGAATAGGAAGCCTCGCCAACAAATGCCAATAAGCAAATTGCTTATACCCACATCTTGCACAACATAAATCTTTTCCATGCATTGACTATGTATGCATAATAGGGCTACATTACAAGGCTTGCATAAGCACAACTTTTAATTGCCCAAGCACAACACATACCCTTTGCGATACCCTATCGTAAAGGATGACTCCAAATAGGAAGGGGGGAGGCATTCTGAATGCGGACCTAATATTATGACTATTAGAGGGCAATGTTTTGTGAGATGCATTTTATTGTGATAATCTTTTGACGAAATTTAGAGTATATGCCCTCATAGTAGTGTTACAGAGGAGTATGGGGACAAAATCCATATATGAGCCCCTAGGGACATGTGTATAGTGTACATAGCATTTAGATTTCTATTTGAATGATTTTTCTTTTGTTGAGTTGTTTTAAGATTTTCTTTGTTTATTATTAAGAAAAAATTAAAAAATCCATAATCCACATGAAGAAAAGACTGACGAGAGGCCTGAGCACTACAAAGATAAGAAGGTACAGGGAAACGATGAAACTTCACGAAGTATGTCTCAGCAGCCACTACAACAGCCGAAGAACTTGTCACAAAGCAGTGTCAACTTGCAACCGACAAGTCATACAAGTCAGAGTCGAGTAGCTAAGCCACAAAATGAGTGAGGTGTTAGTCCCAAAGCTTCAAGTAATATTCTCTGTGGTCTAAGCGTCTTAGTTATTCTAGGTACTGCTCAAGCTAGAAGAGTTGAGCATATTTACGTTGTGTCGCTCATGCTAGTATAGGTGAGCAAAAGAGTCGAAGTCTAAGTACTTAAGTATGGTGAAGTGAAGGAGAAGGTCCAAAAGACACTCACGTACTGAGCACAGTGAGACACGAGTGAAGAAACTTCTACATCGAAAACCCTTCTTGGAAAGGTGGAAGCTATTGAGACATCTTTTGATGTCACATGTGCTACATTAATTCCTCGAAACACCCATCATCTCCTTCTTTCACATTGCATGCTTTTGTTGAAAAATTTCTCATATGCATATAGAGTGTCCCATAATTGGCACTTGCATCAGGCACTCTTTCCGTGTTTCACCCAAGCACTCACCTTTCATGAACATATACTTCATGTTCAACTGATCAGCTCCAATAAGAGCGTATACCAAAGGCATTTTTTTCCCACCGGGTTTTTCCCTTTGGTCATCCAGGTTTTAGACCCTAATCTAAAGACACCTATCACCATCCTCTTGTACATATTCCTTCTACACCAACAATAAGGAAATGCTATTCAAATCAATTGACAAATGAATTGGAGCACCACTTTCAGATCATAGCATACTTCTCCTCAATGGCGAGTCGAAGAATGGCCTACAATGACAAAGCTGCAGACAACACTAACAACATGATTGCACAGGAACAATGAAGTCCCCAATGAAGACGAGCAGACATAAAAGTAGTCAGAGGATCTCAAAAGATGAATGGTTATGATGATAGATGTCCGCTCTAATGGATCATAGTTCTTGTTGTGGTTCGACAAATATACAAGCAGTGCAACAGATGAAGCCAAAACAACAGCAAAGTGTTGACCGTTGGGTCAACTACACAACATAACTCCTTACAAAGTTGTCATTGGCTCACAAGATCAGAAAACCAATCACTCAATTCTACAGATTGTAGAAGTTGTTTCTGAGAATCACAAATACTCCGAATTGACAGATTTGTTGGAGCAAGTGATGGATGGAGCTTTCTCTATCCATGATGATAAGAGTCAAGTTAAACGACATTGGGTTCTTTTTGAATTTAGATCTGGCAGTAGACCTATAATGACAGAAACAGATGCTGCAGCTCGGAGCGTGGATGTGAAAGACATAAAGTTCGTCATCAATTATGATTTTCCTGAATCATGTGAAGACTATGTACATCGGATTGGACGAACAAGACAAGCTACTGCAAAAGCTATAGCCTATACTTTCTTTCCAACAACAAAACGACAGCAAAGACCACATCGCCATCGACAATCAGGTCATGTCGGGGACGACATGAACGCGGAAGGGGGGAATGTTGACCGCTGGGTCAACAACACAACATAACTCAAGTTTCGTACCAAAGTCTTATCTTTTGCGAGTTATGAAATGCTGCGGATTATGGCTATAAACGTCATTTGTAATGAGTAGTTATTCTAGTTTCAGAAGCCGGGGTGCAATGGCACTTCCAGATTGTAAATACAAATCCATTTGACCCTTTCAACCCCATTTTTGGTAAAACCTAAGGTAGCCTTAGTATATAAGGTACCTAGGTCATTTTTTAAAAAGACTTTTATCATAATCAAACTTTAGCGCTGCCGTCTACTGTGTGTGAGAGAGAAAGAGAGTGAGCGTGAGCTTCATCCTCCCGCTACGCCCGGCTCGCTCAACACATTGGAGATCTGACTGCACCATTGTTGTAGGCTCAAGGAGAGCTACGTGACAACGCCAAGCATTCCACGCGAGACGAAGCGCACACACCGACGCATCTACGAGCTATTTGTGGCCGTAAGTGTATCAAACGATGTCTGTTTTCTGCGTGCTAGTAGTCTATAGAATCGTGGCGACGTAAGCTACGCATAGATACTCATAAATTTCAGTTTCGGGCACTTTCAAAATTCAGCTCTGTCATCCTACCCGTTTTCCGCAGACGGGTTTAGAGTGACGGTTTTGAGTGTAGAAGCTTAGGGACAGGTGTATCCTAGTGAGGGGATGGTGTTCCTTAAGTTTCGTACGAATCTGGCATGATTAGGTGAGTTACCTTTCGTATGTGTGTATGTGGCTAGGTGGTGTAGTTGAGAGTAGTGAGGTTCTTGATTGTGGTTTAGTTGGCCTTGCAGAGTGTTGTATGTGTAGGATGGTCTCAGCCTGACAAGCTAAAGAGATTTCCTCCGTGTGCCTATCGTGTCATCTGTTTCCTCGATTGACATTATGTTGATCTAGGTAGTGTTTGCATGCACTTCATGGGTGTGTGAGTCTCTCCCGTCCAACACACTTCAAGCCCTAGTTGCTACTCCTCTTTACCCCTTTAGAAAAGCACTCAAGCTACTGTACCCGTGGTTTGAATATCATTAATTGCAAGGAATAGAAGAGAGGGTCATTCAGCACCAAAACAGCACCGGCTCTTGTCAAGCTTCTAGTAGCTTAATAGTGGTTAAGCCCCGTAGGACTCCACTATTAAGACCATAGCTCTCGAAGCTGATGCCCCGTTATCTGCACAAAGGCAGGCATACTACAAGGCTAAATAATCCCTATTCTACTTACTCAATTGCAATTAATAGTACCAACCATTTATAGCTAGCTTGAGGACGTCCCTTCTTATTAGACAAGGGGAACTAGAACCTAGGAGTCCACCTCCCAACCACCCACTATATAGCATGGCTCCTAACCCTTTGCCCTAGTTGGACTCCCTTTCCACAGTGCCTAGCCCGGCCTTGCCCTTGTCTATTCCGGCCTTGCCATTGTCCTGACATTACTCCCCCCTTACAGAAGAGTTTTCGTCCTCGAAAACAAAAGTGATAGTACCTTTGTAAGAACACTAATGTTTTCTTAATGTAGGGAGGAAATTCAATGAAACCAAGAGCAACCTCTTGATTTTCAACATTGTTGTCCTTTTGCAAGCACTTGGGTCTTAATTGGTAACTCCATGTATGACTCACTTGAGTACTGTAAAGGAGTAACTACAACTAAGAGTTGTCCAAAGGCATAACCAGGTTTCAAATCTTCTGAAGGTACTAGAATAATGCAAGAAAATCTAGGCACAACTTTCCATAAAGTTTTGAGCTAGATTTCCAACTCGTGTGAGTATCTTAAAAATCTCATAGCTCCTACAGAATAGAATAGGGAGAGTCCGCATGTCATACTTCTGACCATTTTGGAACAGAGAGAACTACATGTTCACCCCTACTGTAGGTTACATGCCAACATACTTTGGCAACACACCTACTAAGTCCTTGACTTATGAAACTATTGCAAATAGGTGTTCAAAGTTGAAAACCTAAGTAAATTCTAGAATAGGGAAAGAATCGCCCATTCAGAAATGATTTTTTCTAACATATGCTCTTAGCAAATCCTTTAGCATTAGAAAAAATACTTGTAAGCTACCCATCCAACACTCGATGAATAGTAGCAGTAAGAGTGAGTGTTGTCCCCCAATCACTTACAGACAATCTTCCACGAGACTGACTAGAAACTATGACTCAACCCGTGAGCATCCAGCCATATACTCGATATGGAGTAGAGGCAACCAACGAGGTTTAAAGTGGTTGGAGTGGAGGAAACTCTTAGAGTTTAGACCAAGTAACCACAAATACCCATACTGGGCCATTACCTTGTATGGCAGGGTGTAAACTCATCATAAATCTGCATTAGAGATTGCATGTGTAGGGCAAAAAGGTGTAGAGAGAATAAAGTCCATGAATTGTCATGCCGCTCCAAATAAATCAGTGCTAAACACTAGGGCCTATAACACCTAGTGTGCATGTATTTAACACAAATTTACCCAAACCGCAATTCCATGTCGAGACTTTCCACGGTACGTACGTGAAAGCCTTTCAAGAAGAGTTGGACCATAATAGAATGTGAAAGCTCAGTCACACCTAGATACCAACCAGGAGACATTCTCAAAAACTTAGCATACTTGGCTATATGTAGAAACGACCCTCCGTTAAGGTGGTTTCATAGCACTTCTCTTCGCAGCAAGTCTATCCTGAGTACCCAACAATTTCTTGCCACTGAAATTGTTCCGGATATGGTGTGCTTCAAATGGTCTAATAAACGGATTTGACCAGCACGTAGGGACCTCATTGCGACACATCAGTAGGAAGTTGGTCCCAGTGTCAGTCCCAGAGACTCATGTTCTCGACATGTGGAATATGTCTCAAATAAGGATGTCCAAAAAAGCAACATCCATCAAGTACAAGAGGTACTTGTGTGTGGAGGTAACTACAAAACGCTCTGCAACAAGAGTGAGAGGGACCCTCATTATCATTGCTCCACATTGGCTAAACTGAACTCCTTGAGTTCCTAGACCATGTTGTATCCCATGTGTCAACATGTGCCAAACAGAACCATTCCTTGGAGGTCTGTAACTATTTCAACAAGAATAAAACCCATCATGGCATCTTGAGGAATGGGGAAGAGAGAAAATAACACTATTTTCTCAAAATATGATGCTCTTACCTGACCGTGTCCTGCGGCTAAAGAGCCAGTTGGATGAAAGCCTTCTAGCTCAAACATCCCTTGTATAGAACTTAATCAAACATAATTGGAAAAAAGAAACCCAAAACATATACTTACACTGGGGTAAATAATACCTGATACCTATCTGAATGGCCAGTGCATCTTTCCACTTGGAAAGATACATGACCAAAATTTCTATGTCCTGTGAAACACTAAAAGAGAAATTAGTGAGCTAAAGAAATCTAAACTGGTAACCCTGGGTGTTGCCTTCGCAATGCAAACCCGTTGGTTATAATCTACATAGTCAAACCCCTTGATAAGACCCTTTATAGAATCTGCGCAACTAGTAGGTAACGGTAACCAACCTAGTCGACCGTGTATAAAAATGATTGGGATCGACTTGAAAATTTGAATTTGTCCACTACCACCTGGTAGATTGAGGACCTCTTTTCGTGAAAGTATAACTGGGATAGATCAACTGTGATCTTCAATGCCTATGGGGTGGTTGAGTAAGCACATGTGGGGTCTTACCCCAAAACTATCCATAGACACCCGTAGTGTTATAGAGAGAGCAGGAGATCCACACTAGTGAAAGGCCTAGCTCTACAGCCATGTTGTCGCAATGGTTTTTTGTATCAAAAATCCGTGGTAGAGATCGGCTAATGTGAGTTTATAAAAACTCAACTCGAGTGTCGGACTGAAAACATGTTATGCAAAAATGACACCCTAAACATTCGTAATGACAAGACTCTGGCTTGTCAATTAACATCGATGTGTACTCCACTAGATAGATCTGTTCGATCTTAAGAACAATCACCCCACGAATGCCAACAATGACTCTTAGTCAGCGTGTGTGTCTCATAGCCCGTATATGGCAATTAGTGTTCAATCATGGTGAAAATGATGAAGTCTAATGTAGAGGGCGTCTTGCCCAATTTCTAGTTGAGAGTTAGAGCACCTTGGCTCATGCTAGCCCCCAAACACAACATGTAGCAAAAGATTCTTAAAAGTTTTCATTATTCTTTTTGAAAGATAGGAAAGAGAGAGAGAAAGAATGCTAGGCTGAGGAACTTTCCTTAAGTTACTACCTTGTATATACCGCGCCCATGCTTGTGTGCATCTTATGTGTAGCGTGCAGCTTATCCTTTAAGCAAGCAACAATCTGAATGTATAGCGGTCTCATCGAGAGAGGTAACAGAAAACACAAGCCACATCTGGCCTCACCTACCGTGTAGGGAGTCGTGGCTGTACAAAAAAAATGACTTAAATATGGCACTTTGCCGGTGAATTAAGTCTTAGATTTAGGTTCCTTGTAGTGGTGCCATTGTGATGACTGTGTAAGGACGAAAGCATACTTTATACCACCTGGTTAGCATGCCTTGCATAGAAAAGTGGAAGCCCGTGGCTATCGTGACCATCATAAACGTAAAAGTTTACACCAGAAGTGCCTTGCATCGACTGGACTGGTAGGGATTCGTTGAGATGATATCCCGATTAATGTAGGTGCTCCCAACTTGGTTGCCACTACTCTTGACGCCAAATCAACCGTAGCACGAATTAGAAGTCTTGTCATGTGAAATTGACCAAGCATTTGGTGTTGCACAACAAACAATATTGTCCAAAGTAAATGCGGAATGTAAAATTGTGTGACACGTGTATCATATACACCCTAAGTCACTGATCCTGCATGCACCTCATAATGTTTTCGACTGAGTGTATAAGCCGAGAGTATGGACTGGTCGTACCAAAAATTATGATATCAGAAAAGAAATCGGGGCACAACGCTACCCAATTCAAAAAATGGACAATACTCTAAAAAGCCACATTCACGTATGAAGACATATAACTATTGTGCCCTGCACCAAAACTGGAGTTTATGTCAAATCATGAACTAATGCATCATGCTTATGTTGTCGGACATGTGGACACTTCTTTTTTTGATGCGTTCCTAAGCAAATAAAGCATAATTTTTTACTTTTTGCACGTCGAAAGTCGGATTGTGATAGTCGCTTCCTGACCACGTTGGCCACAACCAGATCTGTTCCTACCACCGAATTATCTTGTGCATGTTGGACCTCTTTGGTCATAACTAGTAGGTAGACACCCTCTTGGGTTTCCAGCAAGTGAGAAGTTGATCCTGGTAGCATATTGTAAATTCGTGTGAGATTTTCCACTTGCGTAGCCAATATTTGGACCCGTACAGCTAACTTGCAAAATCGGGCATCAAAAGTTTTCCAATCCTGTCGAGTGACAAACTCCCTGGCATCCGGCAAGTCACTATCATCCTTCAGAATATCAAACACGCTCTGAGGAGGAGGTTTACATACTCACGGAGAGAAAGATAGACTGCCTGGGTATGCATCATCCGTCCCGGTTGCCACGTGGGTACCCTCCGTGAGAGTATTCGACCCCGCGGCATCGACAAGTGAAGCAGACTCCAAGTATTCTAATTCAAACATGTGTTGATCATCAATTTCTGCATTCATGGCAAAGACGTGTTGTGTGAACAAAAGAGAAAACAATACCTTGGATTGCAGAAAGGCTCGTAGCCGTATCGAACACAGAAACTCGTAGCAGAGGCCGGTGATTAGTCAAGCTAACTTTGCCGGCGGTCGTAAAGAAAAATACCGATAATTAGCCTTGCGAATTTCATTCATGCTCCAATTGCTGCTGAGGATGTAATCTTGCTCCCGGTTCCAAGAAAACAATTCGATAGTGTAGGTGTGTTTTCCTTGAGCACCCGTACTGCACTTGGTTGGTGTATGTTGGATACCTTGCCGATGACTTGAATGAAGGTATGAACAAGAATATGCAGGAATTGCAGCAAAAAATAGCAGCTTGCCTTTATTTTTCCCGGCCTTGCCCTTGCTTTGGCTCTGGCGGATTTTCTAGCTTCGCCCGAAGCTTCACAAGAGGGAGGGGGGGGTACCCCACCGTGAGTACCGTCCCTTAGTTGTTGAAAAAAATCATGGCCACTAACCCCAATTGAGTTGGGGCCCATCGGGTGTGAAAAAAAGCGTTGCTCACCGGATATGGCGACCTGCAGACAGCGTGAGGGGGGAGCGTTTGCTCACCCCGCCTCATATGGTGGTCAAGGGCGCCTGCTACACACACGGGATTTGCTCCTCGCACCCGTGCAATGCCATCAAGTCCGAGAGGGTGCAATTTCGTGCAGGTCACCTGTCGGCCGCTTCCCCTCGCAAGAGGTGTTTCCCACGTCGTCGGCTTTGTCGTCCTCCTCACAGGGGGTGAGCTCCATGGCCTCCTTCACCCCGACATGCAAAAGCATGCAAGGATTGTGTGGCTCCCCTCCTCCACGGCAGTGCCTTCTCCAAAAATAGTAACCTTTCTCTTGATACCATTGTTAGACAAGGGGAGCTAGAACCTAGGAGTCCACCTCCCAACCACCCACTATATAGCATGGCTCCTAGCCCTTTGCCCTAATTGGACTCCCTTTCCACACTGCCTAGCCCGGCCTTGCCCTTGTCTACCCCGGCCTTGCCATTGTCCTGACACTTCTTGAGCAAGAAAGATAAACCTTGTGCTCTAATACCAATGTAACATTTAATGGCCTAGTAACTTGTGTGTAGCAGAAAATGACATGAACATAGTGAGCATTTCATTAGAATAGGTTCCTAATGAGCATAACAAGAGTGCTTGGGTGGAGAGAGCAACAAAAATCATAACACCTAGTTAGATAGAATGAACAATACTTCAAAAGAGAGATAAATTAAGCTATTGACAACAATTGAGGATTGGATTTACATGGAGCCAGTCCCCCCTCCAAAAGGCTTTGTATTATAGGTTTCTCCCATCAAGAGAGACATTTTACAATACAATCCTTTGTGTTCCTTCATACTAGCTAGTGCAATGAAGATGGAAGCTTCAAGCACTAAGCAAAACACTTATAAAACACAACATCAATTCCCTCACGATCTCAAATCCAAGACCTCACACACCTTCGAAGATGGTGAGAGCTAGCGGGGTATGAGAGTAGATTGAGAGGAAGAAGGAGTAGTGTTACAAGAAAGATGTACATTTCCTCACATAATCACTCATACTAGCATAGCATAGATTAGTAATTAGCATGGTAGAGGAGATGAGTATGCATTGAAGCTTGGCTCTTGGTTGGATTTGCATCACAAAGCCAAGAGTTGTTGGTGTAGGCCTCCCTTCTCACAAGCTTGGAGTAGGTGATAAGCTTTCCATTAAAGCTTGAGAAGGAGAGAGAGAGTCTTCTTGCTCCGCACATGAGATTGTGTGAGTGTGTGTGTGTGTGTGTGTGATAATGACTTGACAAATTCAGTCCCCCTCTCTCTCTTGGTCGACCCCTCTTGCATTTTACTCATGTTGACACCCCATTGGATCTCTCCCAGCTTAGCCAATGAAATTTAAGGAGCATAAGTGATAGCCTTTCGACATGTGTCCCCCTTTCCCCTTTTGTGAGAGATTTAGGGAACTAATTAATGCAACTAAACTCTCATTGGACCCCTTTGTCTCATGGACAATAGGAATCAGGCAAGCCATAGGGCTGATGAATGCTCATTGGACCCCTTGAGAGACTGTCCAATAATCTTCTAGAGAACTTAATTCTTATTGGTTTTTTTATTAAGTGTTTTTAAATTAATTAAACTAGATTTACTCTAGCCTAATTCGCATTGGTCCACTCCATGGCCAACCCATAGGATTTGAGTACACTTTGTGGGCATCTAGGCTAGGCAACTGACATGTGTCCCTCATTCCCTTTGTGTAAAGGAGCTTTTGTTTGTGTGTGTGTGTGTGTGTGTGTGTGTGTGTGTGTGTGTGTGTGTGTGTGTGTGTGTGTGTTTCTTTCTCGTCCCCTACTTCCAGGGCTCGCCCCCTCCTATGTAGGACTCATTGAAGACTTTTTGTACACACATAAAGCATCCAATATTCCTAAGCTTTGACCTTTGGACACAACCTTTGAGTTTTGGAACCTTAGCATTTTGGAAGTTTTAATGGGTTGAACCTTAGGGTCTTTAAAGCCCATTGTTGCACATTGATCTTTTGCAGATGGCCTCCCCTTTGGATCCCTATTTTCCCTCCTTTGGATCCCTATTGTGGCCGGTCTGCCTTAACTGATATTCTAGCTTTTTCTCCCCTGGAACTTCCCCATATTAAATGATCACTTTAACATGAGAAAATCATTTAGGAGATTTAGATATTAGTTATTATGACAAGAGTAGCACTAGTCAACAAAAATATTAGCAATTTATGTAGGAGTGACCTTCGCTCTATTAGTCCTTGTTGTATAGCGTGTCTATTTTTTCCACATTGATTAAGATATCAATAATGCTAAGCAACTGAGTATACGTACATTTGTCGTGCAAAGAGAAGTCGTTGTATATAGTCTAGGCATGGATGACAACATATCTTGGATGGGATCACTCTTTTCAAAAGAAGTGAAAGGCATCCATGGATATTTGACGTGTATTTTCAAAAGTGAGGCTAGCATGAGTGTCTATTACATTGGTCTTGTGATTGTGTATATCATCATATGTGAAGTTTGTCGCCATGCAAGTCTATAGATTTGTAAATTGTGGGCAAGAATATCACGTTGCATTGTGTAATCTCTATACAATGATGCAATAATTTCAAACCATGAATTAAAATGTGGACAGTGATCTAGTTTCAATTTGGTTACAGCTCAATCCTTAGCTTTTTTACGCTTGGACTATAATCTCATACACCTTGAGATCTTCATATTGAGACCTAGCATGGGACAAGCCAAGACATACATAGAATGATATCAAGCATTTAGAGATAAGTAAACATGTGCATAGTGCATTGAATATTGTAATACATAAGTTGCATTGCCAAATTATAAGAAAAGAAGTGTGTGCCTATTTAATATATACGTACGATGAATGAGATCAAGCACATACAAGTGAGAAAAAAAACTAAATTAGGCTTACCAAGTAAACATGTTGCTAAACTAAACTAAAAGAAGCATTGACAAAATCTAAAAATGAAAATATTAAAGTGAACTACTCCGGGTGTTTGCCGGTTGTGTAAGAAAAAGGACAATGTTTGTGTCAGGCTACATAAAAGCAATGTGAATAATTAAATGTTTTATCTTGCAATGAAGCACAGAGTGAAAATTCTAAATATAGAGTGCACATCATATAAGATTGTCATACAAAAGTATGGTGGAGAGTCGGCACTGTGATCTCCCCAAAAATTATAAGGAACAGGAATCGTGCCCTGCCCCATTATCTTTATGTGTTGACCAAGCAAATGCATAGGCATGGATACAAATACAAAATTTGTCAAGATGAAGTCATGCTTGTCTATTCTAAACGTCCATTGTTGCAAATATTGTGATGTGTGTCACAAATACAAAAGACTTACTAGAACATAAACTTAAACTTAATGGGGAGTAGAGTATGTTCAATATGAATATATGCTTCTTATGACACACATCACTAGATTTAACACAAATAAAAAAGATGTAGTAGAACATAATATTAATGGCTACATCCTTCTTGGACACAGTCTTGGACGCAAGAAGCTGCTCTATTATAGTGCAAGAGGTGTGGTCGTCTACCTTAGCAACGTGGTTGGCACCTTCATGTTCATGGGCATCAAGTCAACAAAGGGAGACTCCATGGTGTCTGTGGACATGAAGGAAATTGTGTGTCCTATCTCCCCTATGGTAGTGGTCATCACCATCCTTGTAGTGATCACATGGGCCTGCTTCTCCATTGGCTTGGGCCCCATTTTCTGTGTGCTCACCTTAGAGGTTTCCCACTTTGACACCACTCCATAGTTGTGGGGGTGTCCATCTTTGTGAATCAAGCAGTGTGTAGGTTGGTCACATTGATGTTCCTCACCATCGCCAAAGTCATCACCCTTGCATGCATCTTCCTCTTATTTGCAAGCATCACAATGGTGGGCATGTTGTTTATGTGGCTGGTGGTACCGGAGATCAATGGCAAATAACTAGAGGAGATCGTCCATAGGGCTAATCCTCCTCCTGGTTCTCTCTATTGTATCCCTGAGACTTGTTGCGATAGCACGGCTGGGCGAGGGGGGGGGGGGGGAGAGAGAGAGAGAGAGAGAGAGAGAGAGAGAGAGAGAGAGATGTTGTCCCTGCCAGTAAGCATTATCGACAACATATGACCGCACACACACACAAACTAATTACTAAGTAGAAGCATGTTATCGTGCTATGCTTTTTATGCTAGTTCACATGTGTCAATAAGCATATCTTGTTTGCATAAGTTTTGGCATGTCAATTATATTTAAAGTGAAAAGTATAATAAAGTAATGTTGACACCATCATTGAATGTAGTGGCATATTGAATAACAAGGTTTGTTGTAGGTTGGCTAGTACACACTGGATTTTCTTGTTAGAATATTAGGTATGCTAGTTAGCACACTCAATATGCTAATGAGCATATTGGGTATGCTAATTAGCATACTTTATTTGTGGATTAGGATATTTGATATGCTCATTAACATAGTGGATATGCTAATTAGTAGATTGGTAAGGTTAGCTAGTACATTGGATCTGCTTGTAAGAATATTGGGTATGCTAAATATCAAATTGGTTATGCTAGATAGCATATTGGGTACGCTAGTTAGCCTACTTTGTTGGCTAGTTAGTACACTAGGACTGCAAGTTATCATATTGTGTATTAACTAGCTAATTATAAAATTGGGGACACTAGTTGGCATAAAGATGTACTAAGTAGAATATAATCAAAAAAATATAACATATTCAGTTATATGCTAACTAGCATATTGTGTGTGTTATTTAGCATATAGAATATGAAAGTTAGCATGCATGGTATGCTAAGCTGCATACATAGTTAGCATATTAAACATATTATATAGCATACATGGCATGCTTATATAGGTTGTAATCAAAGACTTTTTGTTGCAAGAATCTTAAATCCCTTCCATGACGTGGGCAACGTGCATGAAATCAAAGGTAAGGTAAAGGTAAGTGAGTGTTGATGTGCAGTTGTTATGTCTTTACTTAGTGTTCCCATACCTAATATTCCCTTCACTATTTTGGCTATGCCATTTTGAAAACCTATTTTTCTTAGGGCCTCTTCTGGCTAGCATGTAATTTCTTTTAATTTCCAATGAAAAGGTCTTTTGAGTAAATATAATGTTGAGCAACAATCCAGCATATTTTTCTTTTATAACTTCTTCACTTGGTATCGTTGTTTTATTGTTTTTGCAGAGGAAGAGAAATAGACATTAATTTCCTTGCTTGATATAAATGTGGCCATGCAATGACAAAAAGTACAAAAATGGCGAGTTGTCCAAGCTAGGTATCTAAGAAGACAAAAAATGGAGATTGAAAAGCAGCTCAAATGTTATTCACAGTGTTCTTGGAGAATTTAAGAGTACCTAAATTATGTTCACATAATTGGGGAGATCATATATGTTGAATTGTATCCTCTATCATACCCAATATAGGTGCATAAGCGACTGTCTGATGAAAAGCGGGATCTTTTACTAGATCTCAATGGTCTTTTGGTGAGGGTTGTAGAGACTAGCTAATGGCAAAGAGCCCCCTGCATATGCAAATGAAACGTTAAAATTCAATGTAGAGGATAAGCGGGTTGTGTTTTGGACAGCCCCGCAGGTTTCTAGACTCGTGTTTTGGTTCTTCACTGTGTATATGTGGAGCATAAACATGCATCATAAATTCATGAATATTTGTAGGACTATTTTTAAATTGTAGGTGCCAAAGATTGTCTATTTTTTCTCTCAATTTCAATATTTGTAGCACTATTTTTAAATTGCAGGTGCCAAAGATTGCCGATTTTTCTCTCAAGAGCAATGCACCTCACAACCTTGGTAGGTCTTCAATAAACCTGTGTTTTTGAAAGAGTTTTGGAGGGAAATTTGGGTGCACAACATTTAAAACACGCTTATAAGTGATGATAGTTTCTACAAAGTGTTTCAAAACCTAAAATAAGCTTGGCTCATTACTCCCAAGCTAGAGCACCAAACTACAGAGTAGAGAGAAAAATTTCTTATAGAAACTTTGAAGCCTTGAATTTTCCTTTGGCTGCAAAGCGAATGATTCGGTTGGATATGTTGCTAATAATGTGTTTGACATAAGCTCCAATGCATTTTCTGATGTAGTCATCAACAAATTGCTTGACATCAAAAGCGATGGGCTAGAGGATCTGAGACAAAATGAGATTCATTTCCGACAAATGCAATATGACCCAGAGGAAGAGAGAAATGATAAATCTAGGTTGGAGAGGGAAAGCAAAGAAAAGGAGCAGCAAAGAGAAAACCTAGAGCAAAATTTGCAAGAACTAAGAATGAAAAATGTTCCGCCCATTCACTACAAGTGCCCTCAAATGAGTCAAAAAAAGTAGAAAGTATGGCCCCTTTATTTTCAAACTCTACAGCAGTAGTCCTTTTGAACAATTGACTCTTTTTGTAAATCAAGCCTTCGGTCTTTGAGGTTGGCAACATTGACTCTTATTGTAAAATTAAAACTTGCGTAAAGTCATTTGATGTTGGAAGTTAATGATGAGATAACCTTTTCAACATCCAAAAATTGAGTTGGGAACTCACTTCTACTATTCCATTTTAAAGTGATGAAAAATGATGTCTTGTATTGAGTTTTTCTATGTCATTTAATGTTGGTAGTTAATGACGAGTTTACCTTTTCAACATCTAAAAGTTGAGTTGGGAAATCACTTCTAGTATTCCATTTTAATGTGATGAAAAATGATGTCTTGTAATGGGTATTTTGTTAAGTAGCATGGCTAGTTTTCAAGATAGTAGACACGGGATGCTAGTTAGCATAATATCTACTATGCTAGTTACCATACCTTGTTAGGGAATAAATCAACTACTTTTTATACCGAAAGCTAGTTTGTTTAATAATGTATGCTACTTAGTATACAATATATACTAGTTAGCCGACATTGTATAGTAGTTAGCATCCAATGTGTGCTAGTAAGCATATAGTGTATGCTAGTTTTCTAGTTAGCACACACTATATAGCAGCTAGCATATACTGTGTGCTAGTAAGGATATATTGTATTCTAGTTAGTATACACTATATGCTAGTTAGCACAAATTGTGTGGTAGCTAGCATATATTGTATGCTAGTGAGCATGTATTGTGTGGTAGTTATATTATATTGTGTGTTGGTTAGCATATACAGACTACTAGTAGCACATGTATAGTATGCTAATTAGCATAGGCTGTAAGCTAGTAATCTTATACTATATGCTAGTCAGCATACTTGTACTTATCAACACATGTATCATTTTCAGTGAACTTTATTAGCCACAAGCTACATGTTAAATACAAGAAAACCATGAGCAACATGTCAAATACCAAATGGAATGTTTTTTTAGATTGCTTCATAATATTCTAGGGTGATTGTGTACATTTGTCTTCTTTTTTGCATGTGTCCTATGGTTATCTTGATACAACGTACAAGATCTGAAAGTATGTGAACAAAGGGTTTATTGTAGTACAATCTTTGCACAACATAAGAGCCTTTTTTTTTTAAAACAAATCCAATCATCAATGTATCTCTATTTTGCCTTTTCTTTTATTGCAATACACTTTACCAAGTTAATGTCTACATTCTCATCATTGGTTGTAGCATATAGATTCACTGCAAAAGTGTCATCAACACGGAGGGATTCTAGCCTCCCTTGTCCTCATATCCCAGATCCAGGTCAAATGCGCATTGGGTAGCCTGACGAGAGAGAGAGAGAGAGAGAGAGAGAGAGAGAGAGAGAGAGAGAGGCCACATCTAAAGGCTACGTACTAATATTTCTTATTGGGATTACATTGAAGCGAGTCTTTTCCGATTTCCCAAAGAGTATGCAAGATGGTAGAGTTTGTTGGGTTTTTCAAACTAAGAGGTTTTTGTTGGCTTGCACATATGTATATTCGTGGGAGCAGCATTAGCAACATCCACAATTGGTAAGAGGCCCATTCTCTACTTGTTAATTTTAATGCATAATGGTAATTTCTAAGCTCTTTCCTAATCATCCACCGCCTCATAGCAATCAGCGATATGCTTCTAGATTGTAAAGAATGGTTTTTCACGAATCAATGCTTCATGTTTTAACTCTTAACATTCTCGCCCATGCTATCGCTCATTAATAAGCGCCATTCCGATTTTATGGAGGATTACTCACAAAAAAGATCAAACACCTCAATGAATTTTATAATAACTTTAACCACAAATATGTTGCATTTTCGTGTAGAGCGGCATTTTTTATTGTTGATGACGTCCATGCTCTTTCATCAATATACAATAATAGCTCTATTGCATCTCCAATAGATGGAATCTCTGAAGATCCCATTAGAACTTAGCTCACTAGTGACTTTGAATGAAGCTTCTATGCAACATTCCGTTATTGAGCTCAAGATGTTGGGCTAATACACAAATCATTAGGCTGAGCCACTCTGTCCCGATGGCCTTGTTGCTGTGTGCACAAGCTTGTCCATATTAAAAAAAAACTTATATTGTTGCCTCTCCCCTCGTACATCAGTGTTCTTGCCATGCACCACATATGGGAATCTTCACAATAGTGCATGCTCCTTGAGGTCTACCCTAACGGAACCGCTTGGCCCTGCCAGCTGTCCAACATCCCCGTCGCTTTTGCACTCAACTACCTCTACACCTGCTAGTTGTCCACGACCACGAGCACCCATTTTCCTTTCCTTTTGAAATCAAGGCATCTTCCCAGATGCCATTTAAAAACCCAATGCAAGAATCATTGCAACATACTAGCATCTGCCCACTAGCAATTTATATGGTATAACTTGGGTTAGAACATGTGACGTGAATAAGATTTTCAATGATTTTACACATAACTATGACTTGCTAGCATTTTCTTGCTTGGGAATTTTTTATTGATTTTTAAAAACATTTTTTTAATTAGCACAATATCTATTACTCACATCTATATCTATACTATATATTTATACTCTCTCTATAAATTAAACTAGGGTGAGCTGCCAGTTTTTGGCTAAGAGCTCACTATCCACTACGTGTCCTCTCTCTCTCTCTCTCTCTCTCTCTCTCTCTTCATAGGACAGGTCTCACAGTCGTCCTAGTGTATACTGAATGATGTAGTCTGTGTGCACAATTTAAAAAAATTCATGAGAAGGGTAAATCTGGAGATGATGCGCAGGCAGGTGGCGTGGGGTCATAGGGTGGTGGAGTTGTGGAAGCTTCCTTCTCTCTTTTTCTCTCTATATATTTTGCCCATGGGCGGTGGACGAGCGTTGTTTAGAAGGCAGTGGTGGTTGCAACACGTGGAGAGGCACGAGGCGGCGAGTCTCTCTCTCTCTCTCTCTCTCTCTCTCTCTCTCTCTCTCTCTCTCTCTCTCTCTCTCTCTCTCTCTCTCTCTCTCTCTCTATCTATCTATCTATCTATATATATATATATCCTTCTCTCTTTTTCTCTCTATATATGTTGCCCATGGGCGGTGGACGAGCGTTGTTTAGAAGGCAGTGGTGGTTGCAACACGTGGAGAGGCACGAGGCGGCGAGTCTCTCTCTCTCTCTCTCTCTCTCTCTCTCTCTCTCTCTCTCTCTCTCTCTCTCTCTATCTATCTATCTATCTATCTATATATATATATATATATATAGATTCTATATATCTATCTATATATATGTATATTATATATATATATATATATATATGTATATATATGTATATATATATACATATATATACATATATATATATATATATATATAATATACATATATATAGATAGATATATAGATAGATAGATATATAGATATATAGATAGATAGATAAATATACATATATATAGATAGATATATAGATAGATAGATAGATATATATATATATATATATATATATATATATATATACATGTCTGTGGGTGTGTATGAAGCCACAACAATCAAACATGTTGAGCAGGAGGGGTGTCCTACAGCTGAGCAGAGACTGGTTGCCTTGGCTTGGGCTTGCAGGGCGCAGGCAGGTGATGAGTTGTTGGGGGTGGGGGTGGGGGCGGATGTTGCAGCAGGAGGGGTGTCCCGCAGCTGAGCAGAGACTGGTTGCCTTGGCTTGGGCTTGCAGGGCACAAGCAGGTGATGAGTTGTTGGGGGTGGGGGTTGGGGTGGGGGTGGGGGCGGATGTTGCAGTAATAGGAGCAGCCAGGGGTTGGGGGCCCGGGTGCAAGCAAAAAGAAGGAGGGGATTGACAGTGGCGGGGAGCTAGGGAAGGTAGGCAGCGTAGAGGAGCGGGATGAGGGAGGGCACACTAACAGTGCACAGAGTTCTCTCTCTCTCTCTCTCTCTCTCTCTCTCTCTCTCTCTCTCTCAGGTCACACACACTCATGTATATAAAGGCCCACGGTCCTCATATCCTAGCTTCAGGACAATGCGCATTGGACAGCCCGGCTCTCTCTCTCTCTCTCTCTCTCTCTCTCTCTTTCTTTCAGGTCACACACACTCATGTATATAAAGGCCCACGTTCCTCATATCCTAGCTTCAAGACAATGCGCATTGGACAGCCCGGCGGAGAGAGAGAGAGAGAGAGAGAGAGAGAAATACTGTAGCCAAAGTACTACTGTACACTAAAAAGTGTGGAGTATTCCCTCAACACTATCTAACACGGGGTCTTAATGACCCCCAAGCGGTGGGATCGACGGCCAATTTTGAAACACACGAATCTCGAGGCAAGGGAAGGGTCTACAAACTACAAAAAGTCAACACACGGACAAGGGTCGGAGACTTGACACCTCACGGTTGGAAGCTAACTATGCAGGCGCGTGTGGTTTGTTGAAACCACTACGAGCGCCCTTGATTATAAAGTGATTTAACCCCCCCCCCCCCCCCCCCCCCCCCCCCCATGTCCTTGTTTACTTTGCAACAATCGACGTCTACGCGCATCTTTGTTTTCATGCCCGCACTTTTCGATTGTCGATCCCACCGCTTAAGGAACATTAAGACCCTGTGCTAGATAGTGTTGAGGGGAGTCCTCCTAGAGAGAGGTGTCGCAGGCAAAGTAGTAGTGTACACTTAAAAGTGTGGAGTATTCATTAAAGCACTACAAGTTCTCGATGGGCTTCCCATTCAAATGGAGTCTCCTCGAAGGTGCCTATTTTAGAATATGCCCAAATGTAATGGGGAAGCTACGAGGTGTTTTGAGAGGAGGTGAAGGTGTAGGGAATGGTCGTGCACTGACCATTCCCACTAATCAGGGCGACCGGCGAAGGCCAGGAGCGCTGATTATGGGAATGGTCTGTGCACGACCATTCCCGACCGTCAAAGTCCAGTGGAGCAGGGGCCAATGGAGAGCTGACACATCATGCGTTGCAGGCGACCAAACAATACAGTTGGGACCACTGTTCACGCTGACGTGTTGCAGATGATACAGTGCCCTGCTCAGGTGGTGCATCCACGCGTTGCAGTCTCATCTACTCGTCGTTCTGTGTTCCATGTGCTGACTTGGATTCCGTTGATTGGCTGCACATGTTGCAGATTATGGTTGCTGACTTGTCATGCATCCAAAGCTCGACCAGCAGGATTCCGCAATTTAATGGCCAGTAGGTGGATGGTGTAGAGTGCACGTCCCTCGACCCTAGACTTTGACGGCCAAGAATGGTCCGTCTGTGAGCATTCCCTCGTAATCACTACTGCCACCATGGCTCTCGACTCCCCGCCAATCATCATGCAGTGATAGTGATTACGGGGAATGGTCACTCCTGGATCGTTCCCTACACCCGTCATGGTCGGGGGTCGGGGGGCAGCCCATTACAACCGTCCATCTGCTAGGCTTTCCTCTACGGAATCCATTGCTGCAGCTGCTCGATCATTGACACGTCAGCCCTTGGAATATTAGCGCTATTGCCTAATCAAATCTCTTCACGTCAGCTGTCAGAATGACTGCACAGGCCGACACATCAGCGCACGGAATCTCAATTTCTGCAGGCATCCAATGATTGCCACGCAAGCACTGGGAATTTGCCACTGTCAGCGCAGTTGCAACATTGCCGTCTCGCCACTGTCAACGTCGTTGGACTGCAGTCATGCAATGCTGTTCAAACATCAACTTAACTGCCATCTGCCGGTTACGCTCAAACCAAAACAAAGAAGCTGCGTGAGTTGACTGCCATCTGGCCCCCCTCCCCCCCGACACATGACGGCCGGGAAAGGTCACCAAGTGACCTTTCCACTGCAATGCGTGCTCCCGCATGGCTCCCAGCCTCCGCCGGTCGCCATGCAGTCGCCCGCATTACAGGGAAAGGTCACCCCCTCCCCCCGACACATGACGGCCGGGAAAGGTCACCAAGTGACCTTTCCACTGCAATGCGTGCTCCCGCATGGCTCCCGGCCTCCGCCGGTCGCCATGCAGTCGCCCGCATTACAGGGAAAGGTCACTTGGTGACCTGACCTTTCCCTACCCCGTCAAGTGTTGGGGGCAAGAGTGAAGCAAGGCTTGGCGTTGACGTGCAGTGGGACTAAGCGGAGCTGGGGCAGCAAACTCGGGCTGTAGAGCAACATTGACAGCGGGATTGAGTGACGACGTTGGGGTAGTAAACTGGAGCTGCAGAGCGACACTAGCAACTGAGGTGCTGGCATTCTGAGCATTTTGGCTGCTCAAGTGGTGACACCTCCATGCATTCCATTCGTTGACTTGGAATACCATCATTGACTTGCAGGTGTACTAATTAGAAATGTTGAGGTGTCAAGCGTTTGCTGAATTTTCAACGGCTGAGATGTCACATCCTCGTGCAATTCCCACAGCTGAGGTGTCAGCTGCAAACGCGTTGGAATTCTCTCTCACAATTTGACCCTGCAGGTGGGAATTCCTTGTGTGGATATGGAAAGCAACGATTGGTCAGTGTACTCTGCTCATTCTGCATGTTGACGTGTCCTACATCTAACGGTGCAAGCACTCACAAGAAGTTTTGGACAGATTCTCACAATAATTCCCACATTATGACTTAACGCAACATCATGAGCTTTTGTGAGGGAGGCACTGCATACCTAGCTAGGTACGATTGGGGTAGGGGACCGCCGGCCCCCCTCCAAGCCGTGCCTCTCGGGTCCCCGCCCCCCCCCCCCCCCCCAAGCCGTGCCTCCCGAGCAGAAGCGCATGATGTTATGCATTGTATGAAAAACACTAAAAAAGTCTCCCTTTTCCTACATGAGAAAATTTCTAAATCTTCTTGTGACTCAATTTTGTTGTGGAACATGCAGCAGATTGGCGGCTGTGAGGGGCGCCCCCCCCCCCCCCCCCGCGACCTTGACGGGAGGGCTTCTCTTCACATGGAGTAAGAATCTTGAAGGCATGTAGTTGACACCAAAAAAGAGAAATGATCATGTAATCTACTTTTGAAAGCACAAGAAGTCTTTGATGAGCTTCCTATCTGGAATGTCATCTCTTGGACTCCACTCTTTGCAAGACATGCTCACAATTAACACGGGCAATGTGAGGCAGCTGGGATTTTTCAGAGAATTATGTGGAGGGAGGGCTTATCTCTAAACAGTAAATATAATCTCCTTGAATGAATTTATAGGAAGATATACCTAGAAAACAGTAGCAAATGAACACTAATCGACCTGTCGTATTCCAAAGACTGATGAGTCATGCCTTGAAGAAGTATATAATAAGACAATTCATGGAAGCTCTAGATTGTTTGCACATGCAATCGCCTATGCTTGCATCTTGAAGGCATGTGGAGCTATGTAAGGAGTTGACATGGGCAACCAAATTTATAGGGAGACCATAAGTGGGGCTCTTGAAACATAGCATTGTGCTTGGAAATTCCAGGTTATTCTCCAAGAGTGTGAACCGGGAGAGGGGGGGGTTGTCCTATGTGATCATCTCTGTTTGCATCTTGAAGGCACATGGCATTATACACAAAAAGTTGACATGAGCAAACAAATTCATAATGAGACGCACAAGAAGATTTAAACATTTTCTCATGTAGGATCTTTTTTAGTGTTTTTCATACAATACATAACATCATGAGCTTCTGCTCGAGAGGCACCGCATACCTAGCTAGGTACGATTGGGGTCAAGGGACTGCCTATGGGAATTATTTTGTCCAAAACTTCTTGTGTGTATGGTTACTGAGGTGGTCTTGCAAGAAAAAAGCTTCGTACTGGGCGAATGATTTGCTCAATCTGTATGCCATGTTTATGTGTACAAGAAATTGTTGAGGAGCTTTCTAGCTGGAATGTCGTCTTTTGGATTGCACGGCATGCTGTCAACAAGGGCATGGCGATGAAGCTCTGTAGTTGTCTTCTCAAGAGGAGAAGCAAGGGATTCTCTCGAGATGCAATCGCCTATGCTTGCATCTCAAAGGGATGTCGCAGTACGCACAAAGATGATATGAGCAAGAGAAATTCATGATGAGATAGTCAGCAGATCTTCTCGTGCATTTGGTGTATAATTTCGGAAAACACAAGAAGCCTGCTTCTTGGATTGATTGATTGCTGGATATGCGTATGGTGTTTTCAAAAAATGCTCAGCGAGTGTCTCTGTCACGGGGACGGGCACCACGTGCGGACGGAAAAGAAGAGACTGAGCAGACTTTTACCACTTCAGTAAATAATAAGTGAAATGAGAGAGAGAGAGAGAGAGAGAGAGAGAGAGAGAGAGAGCCCACACGCAACACGGAGTGGCGGAATTCCACCCAGAGAACACTAGCCCCAAATTGTGGTGCCCCTTTCAGTATTTCTTTAGGTACACTCTGTGGCTCTTGCTCTGCATATGCCCACGACAGAATCCTAAAGTCTCTGCCCACAGTTCATATTTAAAGGCCCTTGGCTGTTCAAAAGCAGTTACATGAAAAGCCTCAAGTTCTAAAAGCATCTACTGTCCAAAAGCTGCTAGTCCGCAAAACGAGAAAATCCATTCAGGCTACCACGTGGCAGTTGTCAGCACAATTCGCGAAAATATGCCACGTCAATAGGTCAACGCAAATTGCAAAAATCTGTACTGCTCAGCCACGTCATCAATTGGTTCGCATTCAATTTTGTGTGTGTGTGTGTGTGTGTGTGTGTGTGTGTGTGTGTAGGTGGACTGCTTTACTTTAGGCCCCATCGAACGGGAACCATAAGCTGCTTGGAACTTCTTCTGTTGCTGCTTCTCTTTGAATTTAGACCCCTCGGCTCGGATCTACAGGTTGGCTCCGTTCTTCAGTGGCTTGACACGTCAACAGTTTGTGACATCCCCCCTTCTTGAAAGAAAGTAATCATCCGCGGTTACATCATACCTGCAAAACAACTCAAGTAAGCTCAAAAATTATCAAGGGTCATTCTGAGGGACGATCCGAGAGACAATCAGTTTTCTCATTCCAAATTAGAGTTTTTTATATACTAGGTCGTTGCTTTCCCAAAAAAATCTCATCCAATAAGGAATATTTAGTGGTTGGTACATCACAATGCAACACAAATGCTCACATATGCATGTTACAAGACATGGAAACATAAAGCCGTCGATGAACACTCCCCCCACAAATAACCATCTTGGTCCAGGCCATGAGCTGTTCAACAACTCCTCCCACAAATAACTAAAAAGGTCGGACCATGAGATATACAGACCTTTTACAACCAAACATCCCCTAGACCGCAGCCTGTGTCGTTTGGAGGTGTTGAGAGTAACCACTGCTCAGACTTTTGAATACTCCCTCCGTAAATAATCATCCAGGTCTGGGCCATGAGTAACAACAACAATACTGACCCCGTAAATACCATAAGGGTCCGGGCCATGAGTAAAAACAGCACTTTTCAAACATTCAATACTCCCCCTGCAAATAACCAGGAGGGTCCGGCCATGAGTATAAACAAGGATTCTCAAACATCAATTCTCTTGAGTACTCCAACCGGGAGTAAATCACCAATCATTGAAACCAGTTTTAAAACCAGAGTCAGACAATTCAAATCGACACCAAGACAGGTTTAAAACAGATACCATCCATTTCAAACAAATTCCAAACAGGATCACCAAACAATTTTTCAAACAGATTCAAACTTAGAAAGCAATCTCGACATCAGTCGAGCTCGAAAAGACAACTAACTTTCCATCGTGAAATTTGCACCAAAAATTAGGGTTAGGTTTCTTCCATAAGGTTGTTGCCGACAGCAGCATGGTCCATAAGCTCTTAAACAGACAATGTCCCTGTGGCGGTGATGGTAGTTCCAAGACATAATAATCACACTAGATCTCCAAGGTTATGAGCTCGAGAGAGACACCTGTTGAAAGATGTCCAAAGACTGCAAGTTGTAATCTATTAGGGTTTAAGTGGCAAGCATTTCAGGATAAGCCACTCTAGCTAGAAGCCACACTCCAAAGGAAGATGTCAAAAGGTAGGTAACTTCAGGGAAAAAAATTCTTGAAAACTTGCCAAGTCCTTGGAGTGTGTGGCTTGGTAGGCTATAGGCATCCACCACTGTATGGCTGTGTAGCTTGAAAGCTTGCCAAGTTCTTGGAGTGTGCGGCTTGGTAGCTATAGCCATCCACCATTGTATGGCATTGTTTCTGAGGAAAACAGCGGCTCGAAAAAAATTATTTGATCCTTCTCTTGCAAGTGATCTTAATGGCTTATGCCGTGTAAGATAGAGCGATGAAGACAGGAGCGCACCGGATGCTAGATGAAGTAAGGGTGGGAGTGGCTAATAAGTCCGGGTTGGGACACCAAGATTCTTTGATAAATTTCTCTGTGAAACTTGGAAGCGTCGTCTTGCTCTGTCTGCTCTTTGGTAGGATCGGTGTGCTTTCAAAAAAGCACACGCCTGAAGCTCTCATACCATTGTCACACGGACGAGCACCACATGCCGACGAAAAGAACAGACTCAAAGGACTTTTAGCACTTTAATAACAACTGAATTGAGAGAGAGAGAGAGAGAGAGAGAGAGAGCGCACGAGACACGGAGTAGCCCATAGTTCATATTTAAAGGCCTTGGCCATTCAAAAGTAGTTATATGAAAAGCTTCAAGTTCTAAAAGCATCTGTTGTCCAAAAGCTACCACCCCGCAAAATGCGGAGATTCATACATGCTGCCACGTGGCAACTGTCATCGCAATTCGCAAAATCTGCCACGTCAGTAGGTCAATGCAAATTGCAAAAATCCGTACTAATCCACATCATCAACTGGTTACATGTTCAATTTTGTGTGTGTGTGTGTGTGTGTGTGTGTTGTCGGGGGGGAGGGTGCTTCACTTCAAGCCCCATCGGATGGGAACCATAAGTTGGTTGGAACTTCTTCTACAGGACAATCTCTCTCCACGACTTATAGCTTGAGGAAATGCCCAACAAGAGCTCTTCGTAGAAGATTTGAAATGGTTTAAATGGATGCAATAGAAGGGCATCGCCCCGGATGCAATCAATTTTATTTAGTGTGCCTTATGCTTGTTATGAGGTCTGCAAGCTAAGGACAAAATGTACTTTGAGCAAATAAAGGGAAAAATATGATGTTGCACAAAACATAGAACACTACAATTGCATGATTGATCCCTTTGCAGGCTGAAATGTAGTCACTCAGCACTTATTGCACGGTGTGTACAACATAACAAGGCCAAAGAAGCTCCGAACTGGCTATTATATTTTTGTGGTCAGAAATGTCGGCACTTGGAATGCTTGCAATCACCCATGCTTACCTCTTGAAGGCACACGATGAGATTTTTAACCAGAGGCTATTGATAAAGAATGTTGTGAAATTTGGTATTGCAAACACATTATATACCTAGACATCTAGATGTACACGAAATTGAATAAGTTCTCTTTTTGTAGCCGCTACCGGAGAGAATATCCACCCATGAAGAACATATGGAGGGATTAGCTAAAATCAATAGTAACCCAATGTGGTATAAATGGTTTGTAGAAGGGAAAGAGTAAAGAGCAAAGCCTCTCCCAATACAGCTCCTTAAAGTTGGCCTTCCACCTGTTCCACCGCTTCTTGGATAATGTCTCTAGTTGGGTCAAAATGGGAGTGTGAGGGGGTATTGCAGTAGGAGACAGACACACATAGCTTGTTCCACATAGAAGCCACCTCTTCATGGTTCCCAAGTTTGTTGCAAACGACACCGGCATCTGCCAGGAGTGGGACATCTTGTGCGGTGTCGATGAGGCAGTCCATGAGGTGCACGTATGAGACAATAGAGTACTCCTGGGGATGACGGAGAGTGGCCAGGCAAGGAGGTTGTGCAGCACACACACCGCCGTGTTACTCACTGTGATTCTTGGCAAGCAGATCATGGCATTAACAACAGCTTCCATAAGCCTGACGGTAGCATATCCAAGCTTAAAGCTTACATGAATTAGATACGTCGCACAAACTAAACCCGATCAAAACCAGAGTCCAAACATGTACCACACACTTAGCTACCCATGCATCCCACGACATGGCACTTGACATTAATCAAATGAAACATCTGAACATAGCAGGAGTGCAACACCCAATTGTTCATCACATCTCTTAGTCAACATGCTGCATTTTGGGTCCCTGTTATGTTTTCCTTCCTCCGACTATAAACCATCATTTCTCCTTCAAAGAAGGCATTTCTGTGCAACATTTGGGGGTCACACTGGCTTCCCTTCAGTAAAGAGAACATCACCTCCTGACCAAGACACACTCAAATGCTCTACCAAAAAATGTGTTACCAGATTGATTTTCGATGGCATCAGTCTGTGTAAAAACACTGTAGGATTTCTCTTTAAAAATGGCATTTCAGTCTGCAACATTTTGCAGTCGCACTGGCTTTCCTTCATGTTTAAAAAAATTCACCTCTATACCAAGCCATTCTTCAGGGCTCTGCCAAATTTAATTACAAATTGACATTCAATAAGGTATCAATCTCTGCAAAAGAGTCTGTAGAATGTCATTCATCTTACTGCACTTTCCGATGCAGAAGCTTCCTAAACCAGAAACTTGCCTAGCCAAGACAATAATCAAAGCCACGAGTGCAAAGATGCAAGCATTTCCTAGCCTAAAACCTTGCATTCGTTCGGATGCAGACATTTCCTAGCATACACTTACATTTGTAGAAAACTCCAGATAAGAGACTGTCTTGCAGCACCCAAACAATTGCAAAAAGATCCAGTTAAAAAACTGCAATGAGCCCACAAGAGCCCCGTCTCCAGACCAGTGTTCAATCCAGAACACTTCACTCTAAAACCCGGCAAAGAGAGTCAGTTCTGATATTAGCTCCAAAAAGTAATTAAGAATAAGCAGTAGCTATGAAGAAGCATACCATTCCATCATCCAGAAGATGGGCACGACATATAACAGAAGAGCAATAGTATGAAATGCACACTAACACTTAAACTAGGACTTGATTTTGCTACAGACTTAACAATTCTCTGTACTCGAGAGTGAGGAGCATTTAATTAAATTTACAGAAAAAAATTAGCTAGTATTTGCACTTTCAAAAGCAACTCCTCTGCCGGCTTACAAAACTGATTCCGAATGTCAATCCACTAACTGCTCATCCAAGAGTATTTAAATTGGAGTTCACATCGCAGAGCTATTTGAGTCAACATCACCAGCGAAGTTAAGAGTTCAAGCTCCGTGCTCAAGCCTTTTTTTCCTCACAACTATACTCTTGAGCAAGCAAATGATCAAGATGTATTCAAAAGCATTTACCATTCCAAGTTAGACTCAACCAAGGCCAGCCAGCTCTTGCACACACATGCAACATCACCAACCGATCTAGCCAATTTTCATAGGAAGATCTGGTAGAGACTGGTATAGTGGGAGAGGAACTGACTCCAAAGTTTTCAGATACATGGACCTTATGTTATTCCATTTCTTGGGGATAGACGACGCTACACCAGCTACAACAGCATGGATGTTGGCACAAACCTCTTCTTGCTTTTGTGAAAGCCGGCCAACTTTTACTACTGAGCAAGTGCCACCCTTGACGTAGAGAAAGGTGGAGCCACAAGCACTCTCTATCTGCTTCTTCCAATCCTTCTTCCTGAGGTCTACAGGGATGGGATGCTTCTTCTTCTTGAAGAAATTCTTCCCAAGAAGCTTCGGCAGAGCAGGCAGCACACTCTTGTCGGCAAGGAAGAGATCGTATGAGCCACAGAGCTTGCGTTTAGCCTCATGAGACTTGTAATCGGTCCGAAGTTTCGAGAGAGGAATGACCTTCGATAAGGAGAGGCCTTCCTCTGCAAGCTTTTGCTTGGCCTCTTTCTGCTTAAGGCCCTTGCGGTCGTCAATGAACAGACAAATTTCCTGAGCAGCACCATCTCCAAGAGCAAAGAGAGGATGGGGCAAGGGAATTTGGTAAGGGTTGGTTCGGCTCTGGTCGGGGGCAGCGTTTTTGACAGAAAGAACAAGGTAGAAGAGCTTATCATCCTCAAGCAGAAGGGTTCTATCCCTGCTTCGTTTCCTTGAAGACTCCCACGTGAACAAAGACTCAACAGCCTTTGCAACCAAGTCTGCAGAGACTCGAGCGTCCGCCATCGTGCACGGGAGAAAATAGAACCCTAGTAACGCGGTTTACTAAGGTTCAATATCAGAGGTCGGGAAAATACATTTTATCCATTTTACCAAAAGAAAATATCGAGAAATTAAGGTAATTTCTACTATTTTCCCATTGTCTTTTCACGGTATTTGAACTGACGTAGTGTACAATGGATAGGTTCATATACAGAAGATGACAATGCGAGGTCTCGCACAATACAAGATTCAAGCCTGGGACGTGTCTGTTTCCATATACATGTGGTAGTGATGTGTGTGAACACACTAGTACCGCCGGGGCATTTTTTCCCTCTTTAGGAGGTTTTTTTCCCCCGTGCATTGTATATACGCCCATCACTCTAGAGCTATCCATCTTTCCATTGCACACTAAGTAATACACTCTCTATTATGTGCCTTGAGCTTCCTTCGTCTTCTCCAAGCTATGTGTGTTTTCCTACAACCCTAATTCCAACAATTGGTATCAGAGCAGGTTACGTCCTCCCAGGCTTAGTTGCCAGTAGCTCCAGCACACGCCTGCTCACTTTCTTCATTTCCACTACAGCCAGGTCTGCGCAGGCAATTTTGTCATTTTGTGCAGAATTTCTGTCAGTGCCAAATACTGCATAACAGGTCCCAACAGTCTATTGCGGGTTGTGCTATATAGCACGTGCTGGTCTCACTCGGTTTCTCCTCATTTTGAGCAGTTTTTACATCAGGTGCATGCATTTTCCATGGTTGACAACAACCCAGATGTGTTCAAGATGATTGCTGCTGAGGACAAGTTGGATGGGGACAATTAACTATGTGGGCTTACATGATGCAACATATACATGTGTCAAAGGGTGTCTGGAATATTGTGCAAGGCATTGATGTACGTCCTGGTTCTGAGGATGTAGGCGATGTTGAGGATGTGGCAGGTCTTGCTGCAAGGATTGCTGTTATTAGAGTTGTTTTGCCTACGGCAGAACAATCTCGTTGGGATGTAAAGGATGTGCAGGCTCATGCATTGATTGCGTTGTCTGTGAAGCGCACCATTGTTCCGCACATTCGTTCAACAAAATCTGCAAAACAGGCTTGGGATATTTTGGCTGGTCTTTATGCAAGTCACAATGAAGCTAACATTGCTTTGCTGCGTAACGAGCTAGAGTCGAAGATTATGCATGAGGAAGATGATATGGACACTTTCCTTGCTGGTGTCAAGGATATCAATGAGCAACTTATTTCTGCAGGTGAAGTCATTCAGACAGTTCCCTTGTGCAGACTGTTCTTGATGCCTTACCAGATTCTTACCAGACTTTTGCTAGTACTTGCAGACTTATGATCCAAGGAAATCCTAAAGTTGTCAAGTTTGATGCATTATGCACATTGCTGTTGCAAGAGTCACTTTCTAGAAAAAAACAAGACTAGGCAGCGTGCAGTTGAATAGGCTTTTATTGCTTCTCGAATAAAGGGTGGTAACAGCAATGCAGCCACTTCTTATGGTTCTGTTGCGAGTGGAAAAAATTATGTTCCTAATGCTTCTCTTGGCAGTAATTTGTTTGGAAATTCTGGTGATAAGGGCAAAAAGAAGATACATTGCCATTATTGTAAAGCTAATGATCACTTGATCAAGCAGTGTCCTAAGTTGAAGGCCAAAGAGGCTAAGAAGAAAGAGGATGGTTCCACTGCAAATGCTGGTTCCACTACAAATGCATCCATTGTTGAGTCTTCTGTGAAAGGAGACTGTGATGCTGATGTTGATGCAGAATGGGCTTTTAGTGCAGAGTGCACTTACAATCTTGTTGTCCATGATGCATGCATGTCAATTGCTGCAGATTCACATGTGTGGTATTTCGACAGTGGTGCTACAAAGCACATTACCTCACATCGTGAATTGTTCACCTCTCTCGAGTCTGTCCCTCATGGGAATCCAGTCACTTGTGCCAACAATGCCTCTTATCCGGTTCAGGGAGTTGGAAAGATTGTGCTTACTGCTGCAAATGGCAGTTCTTTTACACTTGTTGATGCACTTTATGTACCTGGGACCAAGAAGAATCTATTGTCTGTATCCGCACTTGCTAGACTTGGACTTGTAGTCAAATTTGTGGGGATGATAGATGTACAGTTCATGATCTCAGTTTTGATGATGAAATTGTTGCATCTGGCCTTTTGTATCGTGGGCTGTATAAGCTCACTTTGTATGACAAGTGTGGACAAAATTTTGTAAATGCATTTGCAGATTCAAGGGCTATTTCAGATGCAAAACTTTGGCATGCACGTTTTGGTCATTTGAATTTTGCCAGTTTGCTGCGTTTGCAAAAATCGATATGGTTGCTTCATTTCCGCCTCTTGAAGCACTTGCCAAACATGTTTGTGAAGGTTGTATTTTGGGTAAAATGCAGCGTTCTAAGTTTCCAAAGGATGGTTCAGTTAGGGCCACATGCAGATTGCAGCTTGTGCATCGTGATGTTTGTGGACCCGTGTAAACTCCGTCCTTGGGCAATTACTTGTACTTCGTGATGATTACTCGAGGCATGCATGGGTATTTCTGCTTAAAGCGAAGTCCGGAGTTTTTATGTGCTTCAAACAATTTCTGGCTATGGCTGAAAATGTCTTGAAATGTACTATGGGCACCCTCCGTTCCAATCGAGGGAGGGAATGAATTTAATGCATTTCTGTCTAGTCGTGGGATAAAACACCAATGTACAGTGCCTTATACACCTCAGCAAAATGGTGTTACTGAGAGGAAAAACATGTCACTTACGAAAATGGCACGATGTATGGTCAAAAGTCAAGCTTTGCCACATTCTTTTTGGCTTGAGGCCATCATGTGTGCCACTTATGTACTAAACAGGTGTCCTACAAAAGCTTTGCAGTCTATTACTCCATATGAAGCATGTCATGATAAAAAGACTTCTATTGAGCACATGCGTGTTTTTAGCTGTTTGGCGTATGCTTTGGTGCCACAAACACAGCACAGAAAATTGGATGATAAGGTTGTCGAATGTATTTTTGTTGGTTATAGTGCTGAAAGCAAAGGTTACAAGTTGTATCATCCGCAAACAAAGCGTATTCTGGTTTCACGGGATATAGTGTTTGTGGAAGATTCTGTTCAACCCTTGTTGTCATGTATTTGAGACAGTAATGTAAGCTCACAGGACATTTATGACACTTTGTTGCCTCTTTTCAGTGGTGGAAGTTCGAATGTAAATTCCAATGAGGCAAATGTACAGCCTATGGGGGTTTCCAAAAATGTTACAGATCATCCTATTAACTGATGCTGATGTACTTGATGAGGAAAGGGCTGAGAATGAGCAGGCTAGAGGTATGCCAAAATGGCTGGTGCATACATTGCATGATAGCGTACTCGTTCAGGCTCTCGCCATGCATCTTATGCATGAGATTGTTATGCTTTGGCTGTGTCTAGCTTACATGATGTTGAGGAACCTCTGTCTTTTGATAAAGCACAGAATTCAAAAAATTGGATGGCTACCATGCAATCAGAATATGATGCACTTATGAAAATGACACAAGACTTTATGTGATTTTCCTCCTGGCAAAAAGGCCATTGGTACGAAGTGGGTTTACAAGTTAAAACGCAAGTCGGATGGTGAGATCGATCGCCATAAGGCTCGACTTTTTGCAAAGAGTTATGCACAACAAAAAGGCATAGATTATGAAGAGACTTTTGCTCCCACTTGTTGTATGACTACTGTGCGTTTTCTATGTGCATTGGCAGCTCATTTTGGTTGGGATGTACATCATCAGACATTGTTACTGCTTTTTTGAATGGTGACATATTTGAGGAAGTTTATGTAATGCAGCCTCGCGGTTTTGTCAAGAAAGGACAAGAGGACAAAGTGTGCAAATGTAAGCTTTGTATGGGTTGAAGCAATCTAGCAATCTTCTCATGCTTGGTATGAGAAAGCTAACGCTCATTTGGTCAAATGAGGCTTTCATAACATTCCAACCAAAAGCACATTGTATGTAAAGCGTTAGGGTGTTGTACTTCTCATTATGGTTCTTTATGTAGATGATTTGCTGATCACTGGGCCAAATGAGAATTTAAGGCTGATTTGAATGCTACTTTCAAGATGAAAGATTTGGGGTTGTTGCATCATAACTTGGACATATAGTTTAAGCAGTGTGATGGTGGTATTGCCTTGTGTCAGAAAAGTTACATAGAAACGTTGATATGTAAGTTTGGACTTGAGGATTGTAAAACTATTGCCACTCCCATGGAAACATGTTTGAAATTAAGTCTACATGATGCTGGTGATCCTGTTGATGCCACTCTTTACCAAACTGCTGTTGGCTGTGTCATTTATGTATGCAACACGAGACTAAAAATTCAGTTTGCAGTCTCACAGGTCAGCAGATTTATGCATAACCCAGGGTCTAAGCATTGGCAGGTTGTCAAGAGGATTTTCCGCTATCTTAGTGGCACTTTACATCTTGGCTTGTTTTATCCCAAGGGAGGATCATTGCCGCCAGACTTACATGCTTTTTCAAACTCAGGTTGGGTTGGTTGTTTTGATGCGTGAGTGTCCACAAGTGGTTTTTATTTCATGCTTGGCAGTTCATGTATATCATGGTTGAGCAAGAAGAAACCTATTGTGGCCACTTCTAGTTGTGAGGCTGAGTACAGGGCAGTCTTCACAGCTACGATTGAGTGTGTATGGCTGAGACGCCTTATGGCTGATTTGGGTGTTGGACAAGACACTGCCAACACTATCTACACTGACAGTCAGAGTGCATTGGCAGTTGTGAGGAGCCCAGTTTTTCATGCTCGCACAAAGCATATTGAGGTGCATTACCACTATGTCAGGAAGAGGCTCTCAGCAGGAGAGATCAACTTGGCTTATGTGCCAACACAAGAAAACCTTGCAGATCTTTTCACAAAGACATTGTCTCGTGAAAAGCTCGAAGCTTTCCGCAAAGCTTTGGGCTTACTCCCCTTTGTGGACTGATCATGTTCTCAAGGCATGGCACTTCCTTTTACTCATGTGCCAGCTCTCGTTCACCGCATCAATCCAGGGGGGACTTGTTACCATATACATGTGGTACTGATGTGTGTGAACACACTAGGACCGCCGGGGCATTTTTTCCCTCTTTAGGAGGTTTTTTTCCCCCGTGCATTGTATATACGTCCATCAGTCTAGGGCTATCCATCTTTCCATTGCACGCTAAGTAATACACTCTCTATTGTGTGCCTTGAGCTTCCTTCGTCTTCTCCAAGCTGTGTGTGTTTTCTTGCAACCCTAAATCCAACAGTGTCCTGGATGTATACTTCTAGTTACATCTGACATGTGTTGCTTAGGGAAGAGGCAAGGACAAAGATACCAAGATTATAGAAATTTGAAAGAGAGAGAGAGAGAGAGAGAGAGAGAGAGAGAGAGAGAGAGAGAGAGAGAGAGAGAGAGACAGAGAGAGAGAGAGAGCTTGCGCTTACGGTCATTGTGATACTATCCCTGATAAATTGCAATCATAATTTTTTGTATACACTATAGAGACCTCGCAAAGAAAACATAAAGTGGGTTAGCATTTTTGTAGTTTTTAGTCTTTAATCAAAGTTTGAAACAAAAAAATAGTTATTGTGTGTTGATCCATTCTATGTTATAAAAGAAATTCTCCGTGCATGGGGGAGTTTGCATAGCCCACCCAAATTTTTCATAGCTGGAACTTGACATGCCATTCCCACGATAGTACATAAATTTCAACGTATCCATTCACTGCGTTCTAAGCGTTCAATAGCAAAATGTAATAGTCCTTACTCACCACATGTGTCGATGGCCTTGTCAATCCACATAACTTGTCTTTGACCTCTTGACCTATCTCAAGTTATGCAACAAGATAAAAACACTCTAAGAAATTTTTCAACTTAAATGATACAACATGTATTATTCTACCATGATATGAAGAATAATTTCTAACAAGAAAACAATATATGTAGTAAGGAGAAGAGCACATGCAAGGGTAGGGGAGCCCTCTAAAACGCAAAAGTATTTGCAGTATCGAACAACCACTACTATGGTCCACACAAAAGGAGGCTTGCTAAGATGAGCAAATTATATAAGGATATATGTTGACGTTCATGCTATTGTGTTGCTTGAGGACCATGCACTTCACATATAGCTTTTACTCCACAGGCCTTCTCTTGAATTGACCATATTGTAGAGTATGCAATGGGCAGGATTATAGAGTATACCAATATGGAGCGCACCACATCAGCTTTGCTTACTAGATGATATGGATGTCGATTGGGAGCATAAAGAACACGAAGATTGATCGATAATTGACTGTCCGGATCTTTGGATCATTAAAGACATACTTTGCTCGATTAAAGAGAGAAAGAGAGAGAGAGAGAGAGAGAGAGAGAGAGAGAGAGAGAGAGAGAGAGAGAGAGAGAGAGAGAGAGAGAGAGAGAGAGAGAGAGAGAGAGAGAGAGAGAGAGAGAGAGAGAGAGAGAGAGAGTATCTTTGTGTTTGCTAGAAAGAGAGCCTTTGTTGGAAAGAGAGTACCTTCATATTTGTTGGAAAGAGAGAGCCTTTGTTGGAAAGCTCGTTGCCTATTGGAGAACCTAAATCTACATATTTTTGAAGAAACCCACTATTAAGGAACTTAGTGCTATCCTACTGATTTCGTACAAATCCTTGTTATGAGCACCGGAATATCCTGCAATCAATGCACTCCAAGAACTAACATTGATGAGATGTGTATGCCTTTTATAGGCACCACATTTGGTGTACATATTGACTAAAGCATTGCCAAGCACAACATGTTTCTCGAATAGTCCCTGAGTTGTAATCCCATAGTGTTGATGAGCTTCATGAGCCTTCAAAAGGGCACCACATTTGGCATACATATCAACCAAAGCATTGGCAAGTAGAACATGTTTCTCCAACAATCTCTGACTTGCAATCTCATAGTGTTGTTTTTGTGCCTTCGTAAGGGCACAACAATTGGTGCACATATCGATCAAAGCATTTGTAAAATTTAATGGTCTAATAACTTGTGTGTAGCGGAAAATAGCATGAACATAGTGATCATTTCATTAGAATAGCTTCCTAATGAGAATAACAAGAGTGCTTGGGTCGAGAGAGCAACAAAAAGCATAACACCTAGTTAGGTAGCATGAACAATACTTCAAAAGAGAAAGAAATTAAGCAATTGACAACAGTTGAGGACCGGATTTGCATGGAGCTGGTCCCCCCTCCAAAAGGCTTTGTATTATGGTTTCTCCCATCAAGAGAGACATTTTACAATACAATCCTTTGTGTTCCTTCAATACTAGCTAGTGCAATGAAGATGGAAACTTCATGCACTAAGCAAAACACTTATCAAACACAACATCAATTCTCTCACGATCTCAGACCCACGACCTCACACACCTCCGAAGATGGTGAGAGCTAGCGGGGTATGAGAGTAGATCGAGATGAAGAAGGAGTATTCTTTCGAGAAAGATGTACATCTCCTCACATAATCACTCATATAAGCATAGCTTAGCTCAGTAATTAGCATGGTAGAGGAGATGAGCATGCATTGAAGCTTGGCTCTTGGTTGGATTTGCATCACAAAGCCAAGAGTTGTTGGTGTAGGCATCCCTTCTCACAAGCTTGGAGTAGGTGTAAGCTTTCCATTAAAGCTTGAGAAGGAGAGAGAGTCTTCTTTGCTTCACACATGAGATTGTGTGAGTGTGTGTGTGTGATAATGCCTTGCAAAAATCAGCCCCCTCTCTCTCTTGGTCGACCCCCCTTGCTAAATGCTCATGCTACAGCCCTATTGGACCTCCCTAGCCAATGGAAATTAAGCAGCATAAGTGATAGACTTATGACATGTGTCCCCCTTTCCCCTTTTGTGAGAGATTTAGGTAATTAATAAATGCAACTAAACTCTCATTGGACCCCTTTGCCTCCTGGCCATCAGAAATCAGGCAAGCCATTGGGCTGCTGACTGCTCATTGGTCCCCTTGGGAGACTGTCCAATAGTCTTCTAGAGAGCTTAATTCTTATTGGTTCTTTTATTAAGTTTTTTTAAATTAATTAAACTAGATTTACTCTAGCCTAATTCTCATTGGTCCACCTCCATTGCCATCCAATAGGATTTGAGTACACCTTGTGGGCATCTGGCCTAGGGAGCTGACATGTGTTCCTCTTTCCCCTTGTGTACAAATGAAACTTGTGAAATCATCAGCCCTCCGACCTCTCGACTGCTGGTCTGGCTGGCCCTTGTGCTGGTCTGGCTGGTCTGTGTTGGGCTGACTGCTCCCTGTGGTGGCAGTCAGCCCAACACCAGATCTTAAAGATGCAGAAGGAGGAAAGTCATTATCATCATCAAGTTTGTCCGCTAGTTCATTCTCCCCTTCCTCATCCTTCTCTTTTGCTTTCTCAGAATCCTCATCAAGGTTATTCTGCTTATCAATGTAGTCCAGGATAGCTTGATCTGCCAAAGCACTGCTGTATTCAAAAAGTTTATCTTGCAAATCACTTTGCATAGTTTCCATAAGTGCCTTCAGATGATCCATATTGAAAGTGACATTGCCCTTCAGATTCAAAATATCAGCCAAGTTATTTTATATATATATATATATATATATATATATATATATATATATATATATATATATATATATATATATATATATATCTGTTAAAGAGGCTTTTAAGGCAGTGTGGCTAGTCAGCAGTGTGTTGAAATCAACCCTCTTCATTCTTAGCATAGTCTCAAATCTGTCAGCATTTCTCACAGCCTCTGCCTTGTCTTCAGTTAACTGCCTATTCTCTATTTCAAGCCTTGATAGCTTTGCTTCCAATGCTTTAATTGTCCTAGCTGACTGGCTTTCAGTATTAATATGCCTCAAAGATTGTGCTCCTTATCCTATTTCAATTTTTGAACTTGCTGCTGGCTGATTTCCAGTTCTTCTTTTAGCTTATTCACTTCATCAGTAGAAGCTGAGGCATCCATCATTTGTCCCAAAGTATTCACAATTGTATTCTAGGATGACTGGATAAGAACTGAGCAACCATCCATTACCGTTGCTGGGTCAGAGAGAACTGGCTTATAAACCGTAACAGGAGCCATATATGGTAATGTGGTAAAGTCAGGTTTCTGAAGAATTAGTTGTCCCGTGAGGGGGTGATTGTGTAGCTGTTGTAATCTGTTTTTTTTGTTAAAGCTAAAGACAATTCACTGAAAGGGATAGGAATTTTACTGGCTGGACTGGCAAGTTCTGGACCTTTTTCTTTATTAGTATGAACTGCCAGCTGCTCAGCACTGATCCTTTCTGGCTGGTATTTTTCAGAAATGGTGCTTGTTGGATTCTGCTCTGCTTACTAGTTGGTCCCAACAGCAATCCTTGTTGGAGGTTGTTCTTCATGTGTTGCTGAAGCCTGGCTTGGTAAAGGCTTTGTAGTAGGTAAAGACTTGACCCGACTTTCTAGTTGTTTTAAGAAAGCATTGCTTTTGGCCAATGTAGCCTTAGGTTTTTCTTCCACCTGCATGACCTTCCTCTTCTATCCAGTTAGAGCCAACTGAGTGCCTGGAGCTTCTTCATTTGAAGATAGCTCAACATTGTTGGACACTGGAATGGGCTTCTGACTCCAACCCATTTGTGCCTGATAATAAGCATCTGGAGAAGTTGCCCAGTAAAGAAACTGCCAAACATACCAAGCTTTGAAAACATTATGAGATTTCAACTTGGCGGTCTGCTGAAGCACATTATGAGACAAAATCTGACACAAGTTGATTGGAGCTTTTCTGACACATATGTAGGGTTATTTTTCAGACTAACTGCTTCAGCCACAAACCGGTAAGCTGCGGGGACGTCCATACTGGAACCCCTTGTGCACTAGCCTTTCATTTTTTCTTGGTTGTTTCATCTTCCCTGAGAGCTGAAGTTATTTGTTTTTGCAGTTGCTATGGTCAGCTTTGGCTCATTTGGCATTTTGAAAGCATAAGCAATGCTATCAAGGGTTGCTGACACTTTCATACCATTCACAATAGCATTGCCCTCATCGACATTGAAGGAATCAAGAACCTACTTGATTATAACCATGTCAAAATCTATTCTTGTGGCTTGCACTACTACATGCAAACCCCACAATTGCAGTAGCGACGCTTTGGCTTGCTTAGTAAACACATACCACTATATCTTGCTATGGGGAATCAGTGGTAGAGAATCTTTAATAGATGTGATAAGTGCCGAAGTTTCATCGATGGTATCCTGCATCTTCTCTAACATTTTTCTTCTGCCATACACTGTGAAGACGATGAATCTGTAGAGGAAGAAGAATTACATGGACAGTCAAAGCCATAGCCAGATGTGTTTGGTAAGGATAGACAACAATCGACAGATGCTTTGGACGAGGAAGTTTGTGGTTGTAGTGAAGAAGCCTCAAAGCTTGGCGATGGTGAATGTGTAACAGCAGGCAGGCGTCATGCAAGAGATTTTTGAGGAAGAATGCCCACTCGCCTTACTGTGCCATTGGAAAACACCCAATTGACTTCATATGGACCAGCCCAAGCTATCTTTAAGTTTGGTTTCTGAGGACCCAGTTTAGATTGATATAGTAGAACCAAGTCACCGTTCTGGAATTCCCTGACCTTGATTCGTCTATCATGCCAGTGTTTCCTTGTTTGCTGAACGATTTCGTGTTCCAGCATAGCACGTTGTCTTAACTCATCCAACTATGCTAATTCCGCCATTCTATTTTTAAGATTATGATTGAAATCCAATCCATACTCTACTGCCATCCTGAGACTGGGAATTACAAATTCCACAGGCACTACATCTTTAGTACCATACACCATTCTGAACGGTGTTAGTCCAGTGGTGACTTTATAAGCTGTCCTATAGGCCCATAGAGCAGTCTAGAGCTTCAGATCCCACTAGTGTGGCTCCTTCTGCACAATTTTGGTGAGAATGGTCTTGATGGTTTTATTACTTCTCTCTGCTTGACCATTACACCTGGGATAATATGGCGTTGATTTTTGGTGTTTGACTGAGAGCATTTTCATAAGAATATCTAGATAAAGTGTGTCCCTTGATTGGACACAATCTCCAAAGGACATCCATATCGGCAGATCATATTTTCAAATAGGAATACATTAGTGGAATTTGCTGTGTTGTCTGGAAGAGCCTTAGCCTCCACCCATTTGGTGACATAACAAGTGGCCATCAATATATACCAGTTCTTCCTTGGAGTAATTTTCTTGAATGGTCCCATGAAATCCAGACCCCATTTCATAAAGACTCCCAGTGGTTAAACTAGAGTAAGAGGAGTCATATCTGCTACTGTTGGTCTACCTAGCCTCTAGCATATATCACATGTTCTGCAAAAGCTTCTAACATCATATATTAGAGTTTGCCACTACAATCCAGCTTGCAAAATCTTCTTGTAAGTAATATCAGTGGAGAAATTTCCTCCCAGAATCCCCATCATGTGCCTCAGAAATAACTTGCATTCTCCCTTCCATTGGCACACACCTTCAAAGAACCCCACATACTCCCTGTCTATAGAGTAAGCCTCCTATGATGGTGAACTTCAGATTCTTAATAATTAGAGCCTTCTTCTGAATCATTTTTGGGAATCATCCTTTAGAAAGGAACTCAATACATCATACCACTCTGGATCGGTCTTTTCCTCAGCCGTGACCTGAAACAAGTCTGCGTCCCCTGGCTCATCTCTCAAGGATAACTCAAAGTAGCCATCAGTACTTCTTGATAGGAAATCAACACCACAATGTGATTTACTAGGCTTGTGAAATATACAAAATTCAAACTCCATCAGGAACATCATCCATTTGATCAGTCTGCCTTAAATAATAACCTTGTTAATCAAGAATAATAACACCTGATGATCCACATAAAAATGAAATAGCTTGCCCAACAAATTGTAAGGTCTCCACCTTTCTAGCTGCAGAGGGATGAACTCAAAGTTTTAGGGGAAAGCATTGGACTTACAGACAGGTAAAGCACTATTTCAAAAGCAATTAAAAATGATATTTTTGGAATCTTAAGCATAGCAAACCCCGGGCTAGAAATTTTCAGATTTGAATTCGGACAAAAATTGACCCCGCTAGTCCTTCCGAAAGATTCAATGTAAATTAAATTATTAGGAAAAACTGAATGGTTGCAGTAATCATTTAAGCATAGACTTTACTAAAGGCCTCCCAGATATTTACCAATTAAGAAAAAATAGGTCAAAATTTAGCAGAATTGATATTTTAAAGCTGGTAGGTAATGGGAGGGGTTATCACTGACCTGCCAGGGACACAATTAGCAGGCAAGGGGCGCCATCTTGAGCTGTAGGGCTGCTTGAGCTGCAAGAAATTTCCATTTTCAACCTTTGAGAGCTTGTGAGTGCCCAGAAACCTATAAATAAGAACCCTTGCTTCACATTTTGAATAGACTCAGAGTCCTGGCAATTTCTCTCTCACCTAGAGAGATTTCTACTCAGAAATCACTAGAGAGCAAAACTCTAGTTGGTTAATCCACGGAATAAGAAGTTATGGCACCTAAAAGGACCTGAGCCAATCCTACATCTGATGATGAGGGCAGAGTTCTAACAAGAACTAGAGCTTCGCAGGACGATGAAGTTGGGCCTACTAGTAGGCCTACGGAGGAGAGTCTTCAGGCACCAGCGCAGCAGCAGATGTCCGATCAGTCCCAAGTGGGTTTCCCATTATTAATTAAGTCTTTAAATAGTTAAGTTCTTTTATAAGTTAACATTGCACACGTAAGGAATGAGCATGAATCAGAAAATCAATAATTGGCCGAAAACGGAAGGTAATTTCCAAGAAACCAACGTGCATTTTGTTAAGTAGGAAAGAATTGTTTGGGTTAAAACTGATTGAATTAGGAAAATCATCCTTAAGACAGCTTGTCTCAAGACACCTCCGACTCCTTGGTATATTTTGATAAATAATGATGGCTTTCCAGCCACGGATAAGTCGGTTACCCTCATGAACGATGAGTTTCTACTCCGTGTCATGTCTTGATGTTTCTACATAAGTTAGGATACCATTTTTATCCTAGGGGATCCGCCCGATTGTATGGGCAACTGGTTTGGTGTATGGGAACCCGGAACCTTGGGTGGGGGTTTATCCACTCTAGATTGTGAATAAGGAATGGGTGCTATTTTTTCACCCTTAGGTGATCTTGAGACAATCTTGAGACAAGAAGAGTACTGGTCATGGTTATTATGGACAATGTTTTGATTGTCTGTACCCTGTCTTAAGTTTAAAGATTTCTGTTTGCTAAAAGAATGCTTTTTAACGCTGTCTTTTAAAGAAATCACTGTGATGAAAAGTTAAAGGAAACCATTAAATTTTAAATGTTAAAATAGTGTGGTAGTAATTAGAAAAACAAAAGAATCACGTGTGAGTGCGGGGTGGTAAGTGGGGATTGACTAAGGTTGTCAATCATGGACGGGTGGACCTGATTAGTCAGGTAACTATCCATCCCTGCGCACTAAAAACGTTTAGAAAACTTCTTCACTTGGAAGAGGAGTCCACCAGCGGCGGCTGTGCCCTCACATCTGTTAGGGGAAAAAAAGCGTTGGTTGAGATACGTTATCTCAACTTGTGGAAGTTATAGGGCCGAAATAGTTTTGGAATTTTAATATGTTGTTCCGTTTTCGCTGCAAGACATGACTAGATCTTCTTCTAAGGCTATAGACCCAAGCCATTGTCAATGGTACAGGTCTATTCCGTGGATTTTTCTTGTTTAGAGACTCTGATTTTTTTATCAGACCTAGAGATCTGTTAAGGATCCCATCACAACCTATAGAGTTGTGGGTTGGGGATCTCACACAAATAGTGCCAAAACTTAGTAGCACTAAAGACCATTCCTAAGGCTTCTCTCTCCGTAGTGGTATACCCTTGTTCAGCCTGACTGAATCTCGGACTAGAAAAATATATTGGATAATCAGTCCTCCCTTCTGGCTGACCTAGTAGGCTCCCATTGCCAGTCCTAAAGCATCTACATGCACAGAAAAATGACATCCCAATTCGGTTGTCAAAGTACTGGCTTATTGATAATAGTATTCTTCAAACTTTGAAAGCTCTCCTCACATTCAGTAGTCCAAATGAACTTGATGTTCTTCTTTGTGAGCTCATACAAAGGTAATGCCTGGGAAGCAAACATATGCACAAACCTTCTAGAGAAATTAATATACCCCAAGAAAGAACTTACTCTGATGCTATGCGGGGTGCCTTGGCTTGTTGGACACACTGAATATTATCGTTGGCCATCTCTATGCCATTCTTGGAAACTTTATGTCCCAGTAGTTGTCCTTTCTAGACCAAGAAAACATATTTAAATGGGTTTAGACAGGTCCTCTTTTCCTTACAGCGCTAAAAAACCATTTCCAGAAAGAGAAAATACTTCTCCTCAGTTGAATAGACAGTGAAGTCATCCATAAATATGGCGAGAAATCGGTGTAGGAATTCACTGAATATTTCCATCACAAATCTTTGAAAGGTTGCTGGAGCATTGCAAAGACCAAATGGCATAACTAAGTACATAAACGCTCCCCATTCAGTAATGAAAGTGGTTTTACTCTGGTCTTTAGGGGCAATCTATAGCTGATTATAACCACTATAGCCATCCATAAAGCTATACATCTCATGGCCTGCAATCTCATCAAGAAGCATGTCCGTAAAAGGTAATGGAAAAGGATCCTTGATGGTCTAGGCATTCGGCTTTTGATAATCCACACAAACTCTGAGCTTTACATTATTTTTGGGCACTACCACAATAGGAAATAGCCAGTCACTACTGGCAACTTCAGTAATAAATCCAGCCTTCAAAAGGTTATCAATTTTTTCCTTGGCCTTCTTATCATAATTTGGATTCTATACCGTTGCAGTTTCACTGGTCTAGCATCCGATTTTAGAGGTATTCTATGTTGATAGACCTGTGGATCTACTCCTTTTAGGTTAGTATGTTCCCATGCGAATACGTCCTTGTACTTCTAGAACATGTGTCGTGCTTTCTCTTTCATTCGTGAGTCCAGATGCTTGTTTACTTTGATCAATCTAGGATTTTCCTTAGAACCCAGGTTCCATTCTTCTATTTTCTGATCATTTGAAAGCAACCAGTTAGGCCCACCTCCCTTTCTCTTGGTTGACTCCTCAGCATAATCCCAAGATGGACCTCTTAATTCCGAACCATCATTCTCAACTTCCGTAACTTCTTCAAAGTGTGTTTGTTCAAAGGTTGCTGGCGTACTGGAATCTGAAAATTCTTCTTTAGAGTCGATTGGTTTCTCTGGCCTTCTGGTTAGCTAAAGTCGTTCCCCAGAATTCAGTTTAGTGAACTGACCTAGAAATTTCTTCCTTTGCTTTTCAGTCTGATCTTTGTCAATTAATATGGCATTTAGGTCTATTTTGGCCAAATCATTGCTGCCAACATCCTCTCGATTTTCTTTACCCATACTTCTAAATTCTTCTACTGGTGCCCTATTGTCAGAGTCTGATTGGCATAGTCGTGAACAGCCTGTGCCATTTGCAACCATGGGTGCTCGAGTAGCATCCCATATGCACCTTGCACATCTAGCACCATGAAGCTGGTCTTGAACTTTTCTTTGCCCACCCTTATCTGCATACTTTCTATCATCCCAGTTGCCTGCACAACTCGATGGTCAGCCATTCGAACTCTGAAGGGTGTTGGTTTCAAGTTTTTAATACCCATTCTTTGCTGAAGGTTTGCCCCTAGGATGTTTATTCCTACCCCTCCATCTAGTATGACACCGGATAGTGGCTCCCACTGTTTCCTAACCTTATAGTCTACCTGGACCATCGGAACTTCATCATCTCTGACAGCTGCTAAGTCAAATGCTTTGGCCTCCGCTTCAGCCTTCCTTCGTTGTCTGATGGATTTTGTTGCTTCAAGAAAAGATTTTTTGATGTCGTCTAGTTTAATTGTCAATTTTTGAATTCTTTCATAGATCTTCACATGAATTTCTTCTCTCTCTCTCTCGCTCTCTCTCTTGATCAGAGTTATTATCAGAACTTGAAGAATCATGGCTATCTGCATAGGGCCACTCTTTTGTCTTGATACCCACTGTGCCTCCTTCATTGTTTCCTGTTGGAGTCATATCTGTTTTGACATGCCCTAGTTCGTCCACCAGTCCCAGAACTGCAGCCAGCATAGTCTCGGGAATCCCAGACCCTGACTGATCTAGTTTTGTTTTCTTAGAAGACTGGGATGATATTTTTTGAATGACCCGGGCATCAGAACTTTTTGGCTGCTCTGGTAGCTTCTTGGCCAGATCTTGTGTGATCTTAGCCGCTAGTTATCTCTGCTCCTACCATTCATCGACTACCTTTTCTTTGCCCTTTGCCTTCTATACCTCTCTCTGCTGAGGTCATTTTCTACTTCCAGAATTGATTGGTTTTGCCGGCTCATCTGGGATTTCCTCAATGACAACCCCTTTACTGCACGTCATTGCTCATACTGGAACTGGCTTTGGGGCTTTTGTCTTAGTAGCCATAGTGCTAGGTGCTTCTGGAAACTGTGCTGCAAAATGCCCATACTTGCTACAAGTATAAAAATTAAGGCTCCGATTTGGAAAGTTACCACGACCCCGGCCCCGGCCAGTACCTCCCTGGTACATGCCGCGCCCAGTACCAGTACCACTGGTACTTGATTTCTCCTCTTGGGGTACATTGGTTGGCTCCACTTTGGCTGGTTCAAGATTGGTAAATGCCACTACGTACAAATCCTTCCCCTTCTTGAATTGATGAATTTGAATGCCACAATAATTCCATAAATGACCATATGCTTTGCAATAGGTACATTGTGGACACTCATTGGAAACAAGATCCTTGGAATTGCACCTTGAACACAAAGTTTCCATTCTCCTAACTGGTTGTCTAGTCTGGCTAATTTTAGCAATCTACCGAGCTATTTCATCAATCTTTCTAGACCAAGACCCCTTCGTGGCCTTGTCTTTGCTCTTTTCATCTGAGCTGCTCTCAGAGCTACTGGAGGTTTCACTGGAATCAGAATTCTCAGTGGAAGAGCTGCTACTGCTGGACCTCCTCTTCTTGTGACTTCTCTCCTTCTTAGTCTGTTGTTCTAGTTTCAAAGCTCGCTGCACCAAATCATTAAACTTCTTTGTTGGTGCAGGCACCTCCCTGAAGACCCACCGGGCTTTTTAGTTTTCCTTGCGGGCCTGCCGAGGAAACTAAAAAGCCTACCAAGCCTGCTCTGACCTTCTTATTGAGGAGCCCATTTAAAAACCATGCTCGCAACCTCTTTTCTGATGGTGGCTCCTGCAATTGCCTGGTTAATTCCTTGATTTTCTCAAGATAACTCCTACTTGATAATTTCCCTTGATTTATCTTATCTAGCTCATAGAGGATGTCCTCATCTCCCCTGTTGTCTGAATATTATAGTCTGAAGGTTTTGAGCAATTTGTTCTATGATCTAAGTTGGCAACCTGGGTAATGGTAGTACCATTTCCTCGCTGCATCCTTTAATGTTTGAGGAAAGTATTATCCCCAGTCATCTTCATCAATATTCTTCAACTTAGCATATTGTTCAAAAGCTTGGATATGTACATCTCGATCATCTTCTTCCCGCCTATGAACACTGGAAAAGAGATCTTTAATGAGGAGGTATAATCATGCCGGTCAGCATCGTCTCTGCCTCTTCTGACCTTGGGATCCTGGCGTCGTCTTGAAGACTTCTTGTAGTGGTAGCATCCCATTCAATCTCTTCTTCAGTCTCAGTTTTGGTCTCTTCTTTGGATTTTATTCTAGAAGTGTGACGACTACCCTTGCTGCCTTTGGCCCCAACATCCCTATGTGTGGACTAAGAACTCTTGCCCTTGAGCTCTTCCCGCTCAGTCCTTCTCCTCCTGAACTGACTAGAGTGTTGAGAGTCCTTGGCCTCATCAGCATGAATGTGCTCCTCCTAAACCTCAATCTCAGTCACCGGGTCCTTAGGATCAGACTCTCTTTCTAACTCCTCAGGAATAGGGTCGACGCGGTTGGAATCAATGCCGAACAGGGTTGACGGTTTGTGACCACGACTGGGTTTGGGCGCCATCAGTACTGCTGAAAATTCTAATTGGGAGATAAGAGTGTTGTGATCAAAGAGGGAACATCTCTAACCACCATGATCGCCAAAATGGAATTGGAGCTAATCTCTTTAGATAGATGATTCCAGTGTTAGAATTTAAATCTACTGGTAGGTCGTCGGGTCAGTTAATGAAGCTGAAATAGAGAATTGATACTTGACTGAAATAGTTAATTGAATTGAAATAGTATACTAAGATGAAAGACATACTGAACAACTGGAAAGATATTTGCAATTTGAGATTCATAGTTCAAGGACAACCAGTACAATGTGTAGTGGGTTTGAGCTCAAATGATTACAACAGTAATGAATACAGAGTGAAGCTAGAGGCGAAGAGATTGTAATTCGGAAATACTTAGGAGCTAAAGCCAAAAAACGAGCAACTAAGCCAAGAAACTAAGAAGCAAGAAGCCCGATTACAATGTAATGTGTCCTATTTATAGCTCCCGGAAATTACCACAGTAACTGTCTACGATAATTACTGTTGGTGTGACTGATCCACTGTTTGTCCTTCTAAAGGAAAGTTCCTGCCTGCTGAGACTGTCCTCGCCTTCTACAATGGCCCTCTAAATATAAAGTGCCTTGAACTCCGCCTCCAAGTTTGCTAATAGACACTTATATGGACAAGAGACTGTCTGTCCTCGTCGCCCTTAAAACAACTATAACACTCTATCCCATCCTTGTGCATTCAGACACTTTGGAATACCTGATACAAACACAAGCTTATCCAACTAAACCTTACACACACACACACATACACAAGGATAACATTACAGAATCAGTCTCACAGACACCAATATGCCCATACCTTAATCGCACTCATTCTCTCCTACACATGAACACTCTAGAACTACCTCATATAGCAAGGTATGCTCGTGGCTCTAATTCAGGTTGGGTACTTTCTCCCACCGCTTCTCATTTTAAAATGGTTGCTCATGGTATTCTTGGAGACTTTTCCCTTATGTGCATAATCGAGGTACCGGTTGGAGGTGGGCATATGCACACCAGCCACTTGAGGATGATAAAGGAAAATGCTCAAACACATGGCATCATTTATCACACATCAACAATAATTTTGGTGACTTAACTATATGAGCAGCTCTTCTCTTTATTTGGCCATGCATGTGCAGCCCATATACTATTCTCCTAGCAGTTTTTGGTGTTACCCCACCTTTCTCTCTCATTTTTGGCATCCTTGTATTTTTCGATGCTATCTCACCCTCCCCCATCAAGCTTACTCGCTCGCCCCCCAAAACCCATCAGGCCTTTTCCGGATTGTTTTTCACCATGCGGTACTCCTCTCCGTGTGCATGCTCTTATTGCTTTACACACTTTTGCTTTCACTCTCTCTCTCTCTCTCTATCACACACACACACACACACACACACACACATTGTTAGCCTTAGATATTATTTCAGTTCAATGTTAATTGAACCTTAGCCTTTAGTTTCAGTTTTTAGTAAGAAATAGGCTTGTACCTCTTGGATTCAAAAGTAAGTTACTCTCGTTGTCTGTTGTTACGCGATGTAAGAGAGAGAATGTGATGAATGAAGGGTTTTGGCTATGGAGTATCGCAGTTTCTGTCTATTCTCTATATTTAGTCTCTATTCTATTCCATGAATCTATATTGCAACCTGAACCGGTACTGAAACTGTGTTAATTCAGTGATGAAGTATTGTAATGTCTTGAGACATGATTCAATAGTAATTCCCTATCTCCAATGCCTCCATAACACTTGGCAATCTTGCTGATTGTGGAGCGAACTTTGATCAAGTCAAAGTGGGAAATGGGGTCTAGTTGGGGCATATAGGACTGAACCTGACAATTTCCTAACAACTTTCTCTAACTGGAAGTCAAAGTTGAGAAGAACAAGAAGAGTACAATCTGATCTTCCTTCAAGATTATTTTCCAAAACTACCCGGTGATTTAAAAGTTCAAATTGCTTCAAAGGTGTTTCAGTATTACAAGGCACTGTTACTCCCATTTGGATTATCGAATGGTCCAATTAGTCTAACTAATTTTTCCAGTAGTAGGCAACTCACAATTTTTCTGGAAATTACAAGCAGAAGGAGATATGTATGAGTGATTCAGAGGATCCACCACCAACAATCTCCTATGGAACTAGGTTTTAAAGAAGAAGGTGGGATTCATGGTTGGAATCTCAACTTCAGGAATAGGTAGTCATACATGGGAAGAGATTAATTCCTGAAGTAGAAGAAGTTATAGGTTTGCCACCAATGCCTCAAGGGACAGGATCTGGAGAGACCAGCAACACAAGTGGAGATCAACAACAGGATGTAGGGGAACCTTATTCACCTAGGCCAATGGACCAGGGACGAAACCCAACTCCTGAAAGGGTCATCTATCAGTTAGTTGGCATTCAGACAGTACATTAGTTTTTGAGGGCAAAGAGGCAAATGCAGTTTTCTACACCACCACCTTTACCATTGTTGAACTTCAGTCCTTTGGGAGGTCAACAAATTCAACAAGTACCCATTATGGCACAACCACCACTCAACCCTAAAGTCGGGGTAGCAAAATTCAATGGGAAAGAATCCCAGGATGCTGACAGTCATGTGGGATAGTTTGAGACAAGATGGTATGCTGATGGGTATCATGTACTTTACAATTATTCTTAAAAATGAAGCATTTTGTAGCAACATTGCACGGAAAATCCATGTCCTGGTTCATGCAATATGGTACTGCTACATTCCTTGATTATGATAATTTGAAAATCAGATTTCTGGCCAGGTTTAGGGTAGAGAAAACCCTTGAATATGTTCTCAAGAAAATAAAAAAAACAAAGCAAAAGGATTTGTTGGTAAAAGACTATGCCCAAAAATTTGGAAACTTGTAGAACAGATTGCAAGCCAATCAAAGACCCTCTTGGGAGCAATTGGGTGACTACTTCTGTAGAGGTTTGAGGAAGCAATTGAAGAGTGCAGTTGCAGGTCATTCTCCTCTTACCCAACCTCAAGATTTTGGAAACATAGTAGATGTAGCCATGAGAGCTGAGAGAAGATATGGCACCAGTGAACAAATGAAAAGTAAGAAGAAGAAGTCCAAGCATGACTCAAATTCAGAGGAAGAGGATTCAGATTCATAATTCAGATACAGAATCAGATTCAGATTTTGATCAGGAGCCACATTCTAAAAATGATGAGGATGACACAGAGTGCAAAGAGGAGGAAGAAAAAGAAATCCAAAGGAAAGAATCAAAGACAAAGAAACAAAAAAGTAAAGGCAAAAGCAAGAATGGTAAATCTTAATAAAAGGAACCAAACCATATCAGTAACAGATTTTGGAAAAACTGAAGGAGATGCAACCACAATCCTTCTCAAGTCTTGCAAAAACACCATTTTGTCAGGTATGTCAAAGACCTCGACATGATTATGATAATTGTTATTATAACCCCAATTTTAGAGGAAGAAGACCAACACACATTTTAGCAAAAATAGAGTCAGGTGCTAATGTGGTTGCACCACAACCCTTCAGGGGTAGATTTGAGAATTCAAATCAACCAAGGCCATTCCAACAAGGGAATTGGCAAAATGGGCCAAGGTTTCAACAATCAAATAATCCAATGCAACCATGTACTTATTGTGGTACAATGGGGCACATGCAAGGACCTCCATGTAAGCTTTGGTGTAAGCATAGGAATGAGAGAGGGATTCCAATTGTGAACTCCAACTCTAAGAACTAGTGATGGAAGAATGAAACAACCAGCTCAGGTTAATGCAGTCTTTTTGGAAGAAATTGATACTTCAGTAGAAAAGCAGGGTAGTCAACAAGCAGAAACTGACTGCAACCAGTTTATTGAGAAACCAGGAGACAAAATCACAAGCTCATACACCCATTCTTTACATTCTTCTCAGTGTGATTGTTCTCAATGTATTAAAATTGAAGAAGTGCTGGAGAAACCATTGACAACATAGAGTTTGGTTATTACTAGGTCCAAAGGGAAGTTGCCCCTATAGGAAAAGGAACAGGAGAAAGATCCCGAGGATCCTATTAATTGGAAAGCTTAGGATAAAATCAGAAGAGGAGTTCTAAAGGAAATCCAATCCAATCAAAAAATTGAGATTTAGCAGATTTTTGGCCAACTGGTTCAATGTAGAAATATGGGCAAATTTGGGCACTAAACAATCCGATTCTAAAGAGTTACAACATCACATGAAACCCGATAATTTAGTATAGTCTCCTGCTAAGGGGCTATCAGATGATATTTTTGAAGCATTGATGGATGCCCCTATTTCAGTGAAGGTGGAACAACTGTTGAAACTGGTTCCTGACTTCAGTCAGGTGTTTCTCAGGAAACTAACAAATCAGGTTACAGAAAAGGATTTTCCACAGGTTAAAATGGGTCACATCCATCTAGCACAAATAGATTCTAGAGAGGTAGCACCAATAGATGTGGACTACAAGGTTCTAGTAATCAATATTTCCATTGGGAAAGTATATTTGTCAGATGTGTTAGTGGATGGAGGATCAGGAGTAAACATTCATCCTAAATCAATTTGTAAGAAACTAAACTTAACCAAATGGGAACTTGCACCTTTTCAAGTGAAGATGGTAAACCAGAGAAGAGTGCAACCTTTAGGGATTCTTAGGAACCAAACCATAAGTGTTGTAGGATTAATCTTTATTGTGAATTTTGTGATTCTTAGATTGGAAGAAACAACCTATTTCTATCTAATGATCCTGGGAAGACCATGGTTAAGGGCAGCCAAAGTCAAACAACTTTGGAGTGTAGACACCATTGCTATTAAAAAGGCAAGAAGAAGGTCAGGAAATTATCCCATCAGGTTTTAGACCTTTGTACACTTAGGGCATCAATATGGGAGAAGCTATTGAGGAAGATGAGGAAGAAGAAATCCTTCAAAGAATAAAACATTTATTCCTATTTTTGAAGTAGATGTGCAAAAGATTGCAGACACAGTTTAGAAACAGGTACAATCACCTGACATAAAACAGACAGATAATAGAAATGCTTCAAGTAGTACAATTACTACTAAAAAGTTGCAATAGGAGCAGGAAACCTTGGAAGCAATAAAGCATGTAGAGAGAATGTTTGAGGAGAAAATGTAAAAGAGCTCAAGGGTCAGAGCAGATGATTTGGAAGGTATGAACTTGGGAGAGGAAAAAGAACCCAAAATGGTCAAGGTGTCCATTGAATTGGACCTGAATTTCAAAACATCATTGAAAACTTTGTTGCAGGAGTTTAAAGATGTTTTTGCCTGGTCTTATACTGATATGAAGGGAGTAGATCCAACAGTATGTTAGCATAAAATCAATTTAAAAACTGTTGCAGTACCAGTCAAGTAGCAGAGGTATAGGATGAATCCTAACTATGCCAAACAGGTGAAGGAGGAAATGGATAAACTGTTGGAAGTAGGTTTCATCTATCCAATGGATAAAGTAACTTGGCTGTCACCCATTGTGGTGGTTCCAAAGAAAAATGGAAAAATCAGAGTCTGTGTGGATTACTGAAAACTGAATGCTGCTACAATTACTAATCCATTTCCATTGCCTTACTGTGATACAATGTTAGATGCAGTTGCTGAAAAGGAAATGTATAGCTTTTTGGATGGTTTTAGTGGCTATAATCAGGTCAGTATGGCTTGGAGGACAGGGAAAAATTACAGAATAGTGGCTATAATCAGGGACAGTATGGCATTTATTACAGAATGGGGTGTATATGCTTCCACAGTAATGAACTTTGGGATGAAGAATGCACCACCAACTTTTTAGAAATGGGTCATGGAAGTTTTGATCCTTACCTGACAACATTCATAAAAGTATTTTTGGATTAGTTTAGTGTCTTAGGGAATAAATGAACATTTGTTTCATTTGAGGTTATGTTTTTAGAAATGTAGGGAGGCCAGGATGTCACTCAACCCTGCAAAGTGTGCATTTGCAGTGAAAAGGGGAAATTTGTGTCGGAATTAGGGTTGCAGAGAAACACACACAGCTTGGAGAAGACGAAGGAAGCTCAAGGCACACAATGGAGAGTGTGTTACTTAGTGTGCAATGGAAAGATAGATAGCCCTAGAGTGATGGGCATATATACAATGCACGGGGGGAAAAACCTCCTAAAGAGGGAAAAAATGCCCCGGCGGTCCTAGTGTGTTCACACACATCACTACCACATGTATATGGTAACAAATCCCCCTTGGAGTGATGCGGTGAACGAGAGCTGGCACATGAGTAAAGGGAAGTGCCATGCCCTAAGGACAGGATCAGTCCACAAAGGGGAGTAAGCCCAAAGCTTTGCGGAAAGCTTCAAGCTTCTCACGAGACAATGCCTTTGTGAAAAGATCTGCAAGGTTGTCCTGTGTTGGCACATAAGCCAAGTTGATCTCTCCTACTGAGAGCCTCTCCCTGACATAGTGGTAATGCACCTCAATGTGCTTTGTGCGAGCATGAAAAACTGGGTTCCTCGCAACTGCCAATGCGCTCTGACTGTCAGTGTAGATAGTGTTGGCAGTGTCCTGTCCAACACCCAAATTAGCCATAAGGCGTCTGAGCCATACACACTAAAACGTAGCTGTGAAGACTGCCATGTACTCAGCCTCACAACTTGAAGTGGCCACAGTAGGTTGCTTCTTGCTCAACCATGATATACATGAACTGCCAAGCATGAAAAAAAAACCACTTGTGGACACTCACATGTCAAAACAACCAGCCCAATCCGAGTCCGAAAAATCATGTAAGTCTGGCGGCAATGATCCCCCCTTGGGATAAAACAAGCCAAGATGTAAAGTGCCACTAAGGTAGCGGAAAATCCTCTTGACAGCCTGCCAATGCTTAGACCCTGGGCTATGCATAAATCTGCTGACCTGTGAGACTGCAAACTGAATATCCGGCCTCGTGTTGCATACATAAATGAGGCAGCCAACAACAGTTTGGTAAAGAGTGACATCAGCAGGATCGCCAGCATCATGTAGACTCAACTTCAAATCTGTTTCCATGGGAGTGGCAATAGGTTTGCAATCCTCAAGTCCAAACTTACATAGCAATGTCTCTATGTAACTTTTCTGACACAAGGCAATACCACCATCACACTGCATAAACTGTATACCCAAGTAATGATGCAACAGCCCCAAGTCTTTCATCTTGAAAGTAGCATTCAAATCAGACTTAAATTCAGCAATATGTCTCTCATTTGGTCCAGTGATCAGCAAATCATCAACATAAAGAACCACAATGAGAAGTACATCACCCTCACGCTTTACATACAATGTGCTTTTTGTTGGACTGTTACGAAAGCCTTGTTTGACCAAATGAGTGTCAGCTTTCTCATACCAAGCACGAGGAGATTGCTTCAACCTATACAAAGCCTTCTTACATCTGCACACTTTGTCCTCTTGTCCTTTTATGAAAAAACCGCGAGGCTGCATTACATAAACTTCCTCAAATATGTCACCATTCAAGAAAGTAGTAACAATGTCTGATTGATGTACATCCCAACCAAAATGAGCTGCCAATGCACATAGAAAACATACAGTAGTCATACGACAAGTGGGAGCAAAAGTCTCTTCATAATCTATGCCTTTTTGTTGTGCATAACCCTTTGCAACAAGTCGATCCTTATGGCAATCGATCTCACCATCCGGTTTGCGTTTCAACTTGTAAACCCACTTCGTACCAATGGCCTTTTTTCCAGGAGGCAAATCACATAAAGTCCATGTGCCATTTTCTATAAGTGCATCATATTCTGATTGCATGGCAGCCATCCAATTTTCTGAATTTTGTGCTTCATCAAAAGGCAGAGGCTCCTCAACATCATGTAAGCTAGACACAACCAAAGCATAACAATCTGATGCACAAGATGCATGGCGAAAGCTTGAACGAGTACGACTAGACAAAGGTGCATCCAATTTACTGTCACACAAAGTGTGCACCAGCCATTTTGGCATACCTCTAGCCTACTCATTTTCAGCCCTTTCCTCATCAAGTACATCATGTACATCTGCATCAGTAATAGGCTGATCTAAAACATTTTCAGAAACCCCCAAAGGCTGTACATTTGCCTCATTGGAACTTACATTCGTATTTCCACCACTGAAAAGAGGCAACAAAGTGTCATAAATGTCCTGTGAGCTTACATTACTGTCTCTAGTACATGACAGCAAGGGCTGACCAGAATCTTCCACAAACACTACATCCCGAGAAACGAGAATACGTTTTGTTTGCAGATGATACAACCTATAACCTTTGCTTTCAGCACTATAACCAACAAAAATACATTTGACAGCCTTATCATCCAATTTTCTGCGTTGCACTTGTGGCACCAAAGCATATGCCAAATAGCCAAAAACACGCATGTGCTCAATAGAAGGCTTTCTATCATGCCATGCTTCATATGGAGTAATAGACTGCAAAGCTTTCGTAGGACACCTGTTAAGTACATAAGTGGCACACATGATGGCCTCAAGCCAAAAAGAATGCGGCAAAGCTTGACTTTTGACCATACATCGTGCCATTTCCGTCAGTGACCTGTTTTTCCTCTCAGCAACACCATTTTGCTGAGGTGTATAAGGCACTGTACATTGGTGTTTTATTCCACGACTAGCCATAAATGCATTAAATTCATGAGACATATACTCCCCCCCTCGATCGGAACGGAGGGTGCCCATAGTACATTTCGAGACATTTTCAGCCATAGCTAGAAATTGTTTGAAGCACATAAAAACTTCGGACTTCACTTTAAGCGGAAATACCCATGCATGCCTGGAGTAATCATCAATGAAAGTCACGAAGTACAGGTAATTGCCCAAGGACGGAGTTTGCATGGGTCCACAAACATCACTATGCACAAGCTGCAATCTGCATGTGGACCGAACTGAACCATCCTTTGGAAACTTAGAACACTGCATCTTACCCAAAATACAACCTTCAGAAACATGTTTGACAGGTGCTTCAAGAGGCGGCAAAGAAGCAACCATATCAGATTTCTGCAAACGCAGCAAACTGGCAAAATTCAGATGACCAAAACGTGCATGCCAAAGTTTTGGATCTGAAACAACCCTTGAATCTGCAACAACATTTGCAAACTTTTATCCACACTTGTCATACAAAGTGAGCTTATACAGCCCACAGCACAAAAGCCCAGATGCAACAATTTCATCACCAAAACTGAGATCATGAACTGTACATCTGTCATCCATAAATTTGACTACAAGTCCAAGTCTAGTAAGTGCGGATACAGACAAGAGATTCTTCTTGATCCCAGGTACATAAAGTGCATCAACAAGTGTGAAAGAACTGCCATTAGCAGCAGTGAGCACAATCTTTCCAACTCCCTGAACTGGATAAGAGGCGTTGTTGGCACAAGTGACTGAATTCCCATGAGGGACAGACTCGAGAGAGGTAAACAATTCACGATGTGAGGTAATGTGCTTTGTAGCACCACTGTCGAAATACCACACATGTGAATCTGCAGCAACTGACAAGCATGCATCATGGACAGCATGATTGTAAGTGCACTCTGTGCTAAATGCCCATTCAACATCAACATCAGCAACACAGTCTCCTTTCACAGAAGACTCAACAATGGCTGCATTTGTAGTGGAACCAGCATTTGCAGTGGAACCACCCTCTTTCTTCTTAGCCTCTTTGGCCTTCAACTTAGGACACGATTTGATCAAGTGATCATTGGCTTTACAATAATGGCAATGCATCTTCGTTTTGCCCTTATCACCAGAATTGCCAGATGAAGTGCTGCCAGAAGAAGCATTAGGAACAGAATTTTTGCCACTTGCAGCAGAACCATAAGAAGTGGCTGCATTACTGTTACCACACTTTCTTTGAGAAGCAATAAAAGCCTGTTCAACTGCACGCTGCCTAGTCCTGTTTTTTCTAGAAAGTGACTCTTGCAACAGCAATGTGCATAATGCATCAAACTTGACAACTTCAGGATTTTCTTGGGTCATCAATCTCCAAGTACTAGCAAAAGTCTAGTAGGAATCTGGTAAGGCATCAAGAACAGTCTGCACAAGGGAACTGTCTGAAATGACTTCACCTGCAGAAATAAGCTGCTCATTGATATCCTTGACACTAGCAAGGAAAGTGTCCATATCATCTTCCTCATGCATAATCTTCGACTCCAGATCTTTACGCAGCAAAGCAATTTTAGCCTCATTGTGGCTTGCATAAAGACCTGCTAGAATATCCCAAGCCTGTTTTGCAGATTTTGCTGAACGGATGTGAGGAACAATGGTGCGCTTCACAGACAACGCAATCAATGCATGAGCCTGCGCATCCTTAACATCCCAACGAGCTTGTTTTGCCGTAGGCAAAACAACTCTAACAGTTGCAATCCTTGCAGCAAGACCTGCAACATCCTCAATATCGCCTACATCCTCAGAACCAGGACATACATCAATGCCCTGCACAATGTTCCAGACACCCTTTGACACAAGAACATGTTGCATCATATAAGACCACATAGAGTAGTTGTCCCCATCCCGGTAAATGCTGCACCTGATGTGAAAACTGCCCGAAAATAGGAGAAACGGAGTGGGAACAACCTGTGCTATATAGCACAAACCGTAGAAGACTATAAGGCACTTGTTATGTAGAAAACGACACTAACAGAAATTCTGCACAAAATGACGAAATTGCCTGTGCAGTACTGCCTGTAGTGGAAACGGAGGCCGAAATGAGCCCAAATGAAAATTCTGATCAGACCAAGCTCTTCGAGCTTGCCCAAAATATTTGTCGACCTGCGAACGCTTGCCAAAGCTCACTAAAATCGGAGAAAGTGAGCAGGCGTGTGTTGGAGCAACTGGTGACTAAGCCCGGGAGGACGTGACCTGCTCTGATACCAATTGTTGGAATTAGGGTTGCAGAGAAACACACACAGCTTGGAGAAGATGAAGGAAGCTCAAGGCACACAATGGAGAGTGTGTTACTTAGTGTGCAATGGAAAGATAGATAGCCCTAGAGTGATGGGTGTATATACAATGCACGGGGGAAAAAACCTCCTAAAGAGGGAAAAAATGCCCCGGCTCTCCTAGTGTGTTCACACACATCACTACCACATGTATATGGTAACATTTTGTTGGGTCATATAATCAGTCAAGAAGGCATTTCAATTGACCCCAAGAAGGTGGAAACTATTTTGAAAGCACATGCTCCTAAAAATATCAAGTAACTGATGAGATTTATTAGACAGGTTAAGTGGCATACAAGGTTTTTGAGATACCTAGATCATGTATGCTTACCCCTGACACATTAAACCAAAAAGAAAGTGGATTTTTTCTGGAAGGAGGAGCAAGAAAGGGCTTTTACTTTGCTGAAGAAAATGCTAGTAATTGCACCCATCTTAATTTCTCTAGATTGGAAAAAACCATTCCACGTGTTTGTGGATGCTTCTTATTTAGCCATTGGTGTAGTTTTGATGCAAGAAGCTAAAAAAGGTTGGTTTAAACCAATCTATTATGCGAGTAGGGTGTTGTCTTCTACAGAAAGAAATTATTCAGTCTCACTGAAAGGGATTGCCTGGGGAAGATTTTTGGACTTCAGAAACTCATGCATTATTTGTTAGCCAATCAGGTGACCATTCATGTAGATCATCAAGATTTGGTGTATTTTGTAATATTTAATGGTCTAGTAACTTGTGTGTAGCGGAAAATAGCATGAACATAGTGAGCATTTCATTAGAATAGCTTCCTAATGAGGATAACAAGAGTGCTTGGGTGGAGAGAGCAACAAAAAGCATAACACCTAGTTAGATAGCATGAACAATACTTCAAAAGAGAGATAAATTAAGAAATTGACAACAATTGAGGACCGGATTTGCATGGAGCCGGTCCCCCCTCCAAAAGGCTTTGTATTATGGTTTCTCCCATCAAGAGAGACATTTTACAATACAATTCTTTGTGTTCCTTCAATACTAGCTAGTGCAATGAAGATGGAAACTTCATGAACTAAGAAAAACACTTATCAAACACAACATCAATTCCCTCACGGTCTTAGACCCAAGACCTCACACACCTTCAAAGATGGTTAGCGGGGTATGAGAGTAGATTGAGAGGAACTTAGGAAGAAGGAGTATTCTTACGAGAAAGATGTACATCTCCTCACATAATCACTCATATTAGCATAGCTTAGCTTAGTAATTAGCATGGTAGAGGAGATGGGCATGCATTGAAGCTTGGCTCTTGGTTGGATTTGCATCACAAAGCCAAGATTTGTTGGTGTAGGCATCCCTTCTCACAAGCTTGGAGTAGGTGGTAAGCTATCCATTAAAGCTTGAGAAGGAGAGAGAGTCTTCTTTGCTTCACACATGAGATTATGTAAGTGTGTGTGTGATAATGCCTTGCAAAAATCAGCCCCCTCTCTCTCTTGGTCGACCCCCCTTGCTAAATGCTCATGCTACAGCCCTATTGGACCTCCCCAGCCAATGGAAATTAAGCAGCATAAGTGATAGCCTTATGACATGTGTCCCCCTTTCCCCTTTTGTGAGAGATTTAGGTAATTAATGAATGCAACTAAACTCTCATTGGACCCCTTTGCCTCCTGGCGAATAGGAATGAGGCAAGCCATTGGGCTGCTGAATGCTCATTGGTCCCCTTGGGAGACTGTCCAATAGTCTTCTAGAGGTTCTTATTGGTTCTTTTATTAAGTGTTTTTAAATTAATTAAACAAGATTTACTCTAGCCTAATTCTCATTGGTCCACCTCCATTGCCATCCAATAGGATTTGAGTACACCTTGTGGGCATCTGGCCTAGGGAGCTGACATGTGTCCCTCTTTCCCCTTGTGTACAAATGAAGCTTGTGAGTGTGTGTGGGTGTTTCTGTCTCATCCCCTTCTTCTTGGGCTTGCCACCTCCTATGTAGGGCTTGACAAAGACTTTTTGGGATACACTCAAAGCATCCAATTCCCCTAATGTTTGACCTTTGGACACAACCTTTGAATAATTGGAACCTTAGCATTTTGGAAGTCTTAATGGGCTAAACCTTAGGGTCTTTCGAGCCCATTGTTGCACATAGCTCTTTTGCAGATGGCCCCCCCTTTGGATCCCTATTTTCCCTCCTTTGGATCCCTACTGTGGCCGGTCTGCTAGCTTAACCAATATTCTAGCTTTTTCTCCCCTAGCACTTCCCCATATTAAATGATCAGTTTAACATGAGAAAATCATATAGGAGAATTAGATATTTATTATTATGACATTACCTCTCTCTTGAAATCATAGTCATCCTTGACTATGGGGTAGAGAAGATAAAGCATATTCATTAGTCCTTTTCGTAGCGGGTAGAGGATCCCTATGTTACCCTACGACATCGTTCCAGAATGGATGACTAGTCCATTTGGCGCTTGAGAGCCTAAGCTGCCACAAGCATGTCTGCACATTAGTCCTATCAGTCTTCCATACTAGAGTGACAAGCTCTACTTGGTGTTGCGGAGACGTCGTCTCTGCAAACTTGATCTTAGCATGCATACTACTTCATTTTTGTGCACAATAAAGGAAAAGAGAGTCTTATAAGACAAAAAATTTGTTCATTTGAAACATTTGTACATTTGCTTACTCTAGGGAAGCATTGTAAGCATTGACAAGGTTTAGGTTATCCTTTAATTGTATGCCTTGCATCCATCTAGCATCTTCAAAAGGATAATTTTTAAACTTAATAAGATATCGTCGGATAGTATTACCGCCTCTTAGTACCTTGTCTTCATGTCGAAGAATGGACTTCAGCTGCAGCACCTCTTCTTGGTCCTCGATCTCTGGTGGATCTTCAATAGTTGGTTCTTGAGGTGGCTCTCCTTGGTAAGGCTTTAATAGGCGCACATGGAAAGCACTGTGTATGAGCCAATGGTTGGGCAACTTGAGTTGATAGGCCATCTCATTGATTGGCCTAAGAATTTGGAAGGGACCATAGTACCTTTTTGCTAACTTAGCATAGTACTTTTGGTGTCCTATAGGATTCTTGCCTGTCGTGTGCCTTAATCGAGCCTTGGGAAATTTGTGTAAGACCCAATAATTTTCTTTAAAGGCTTGGGCTCTTTTGTGCTTGTCAGCAGCAACCTTTTGCCTTTGCTGTGAGATAGAGATAGCATCCTTAATATCTTGGAAAGATTCTTGTAGGTCTTGGCTATACTCATCTGCAGCGAAGATCTTTCCGTGTACCTTGAGTAGCAAGGGACTTTTTGATCTTCCCTCAATTACCTCAAAAGGTGCTTTTCCCGTGGAAGTATGTACAGTGTTATTGTAGGCATACTCCACTAAGGGTAAGTACTTCTCCCATTGGGATCTTTGATCTCCTTCCATTACATAGGCTTTTAGTAGATAGAGAATTGTTAGGTTAGCTATTTCACTTTGGCCATCCGTTTGCGGGTGATAGGCCGAAGAGAAGTTTAGCCTTGTTCCTAAATCCTCAAAGAGACCCTTCCAGAAATTACTGGTCATTCTAGGATCTCTATCCGACACTATGGACATTGGCAAGCCATGGTACTTGAAGATTTGTGAAATGAAAAGGGTTGCCATTTGATGGGCTTTGATAGTAATTTTGACAGGTATAAAATGAACTTGTTTACTGAACCTGTCTACATTGTCCATATTCCCGTATTCCCATGGATAGACTTAGGCAATCCAAAGATAAAATCCATGGTTATGCTCTCCCATGGTCAATTAGGGATTGACAAAGGTTGAAGCAGTCCAAGTTGCTTCCCTCTATCAAACTTCGTCTTTTGGCATACCACACATTTAGAAACATACTCTAATGTTTGCTTTCATGGTAGGCCAATAGAAATATGTTTCAATCCCCTTTAGGGTAGACTAAATCCCTCTATGCCCTGCATAAGGAAGAGCATGATATTCATACATTACTTTCTCACGTAGTGAGCTAGTAACGCATAGTCTATTGCCGTAGAGAAGATAACCATCCTTTAAAGTAAATGGTTCCTCTTTCTTCCCTAGTGCAAGGGCTGAAATCACATCTTTAAAATCGGGATCAACAGCATACTCATCTATCATAGAAGATAGATCATTGCGAGTTGCTATGGAAACCACATTCACTCTCGGCCGTCTTGAGAGTGCATCGGCTACTTGATTATGCTTGTCAGCAATGTGAGAAATATGAAAATGAAATTGCTTTGGACATGGAACCTCAATTTCCCCATTAAGGGAGTGATTGAAGCTTCTTGCCCCTTGAAAGCACCATCTACGGGTAGGACATCTCCCATCTCGTAGGCTTGTATGTGTAGCTTGGTGGCCAACTCTATCGATATAAAATTGTGAGTAGAACCAAGGTCAAAGAGAATAAAAGCATCTTGTTCTCTTACCTTTCCCCAAGCATGGCATAGAGGAGATCCTTTGTGGTGAATTTCCTCCTCTTGGATTTTGACCAAGGTAGCTCTAGGAGGTTCATGGCGGTTGTTCTTTTGGGGACAAGCTCAATACACATGCCCTTGCTCGCTGCACTTGAAACAACGATTATCCTTGCGATAACGCTCAAGCTCTTCAGGAGAGAGTTTATTTTTGCCTTTGTAAACTCCCTTCTCTTTAGCTTTGTTGGAGTTGCCCTTAGGAGATTTTTGGACATTGTCCTTCCCCTTAGGCTCATTGGTACCCTTGTTTTCCGTGGGCTTAGAATTTCTTTTAGCCTCCGTTTGGAAATTGATTCAAGAGGCCACCATAGTATGGTGTATAACCGCTGATATGGTGCAAGCATTTGGGAATTGACATACTCCGCCATTTCTTCATTTAAGCCCTCACAAAATTGTTGCTTTTGCTCTCCAAACTCCAACTTTTTGAAGACAGTGGCTTTGAGTTGTAAGTCCCAAAACTTGTCTACATATTTGTGAATGGATTCATAGGGAGAGAGCTTCAAGCTTTGCCATTTGGTGAGTACAAGTTGTCTTTGGCATTGGTGGCCAAAAACTGCTTCATAATGGAAGCTCTTAAAGCTTTCCATGTTCATGGAGCTTCACCGTTGGCCTGTAGGCTACACCACCATTACCTGGCGGACTTTTAAAAGTGCATAGCTACATGGCGTAGCTTAGAGGACTCTGTGAAGCCCTCATCTCCAAACGCCGCATCGAATTGTTGGATAAAGGGCAAGACTTTGTCCGTAGCACCAAAAGTGCCATCATAGGTAAGGAAAGAGATGCTTTTCTCTCCCTCTTTGAAATTCTTGAGCTTGGATGACCTCTTCCACGTGGCATAGGATTTCCTATGGCCTCTTATTTTTTATGGTTCAAAGGATGCACCATCACTTTGTTCAGAAGATGAAGAATTTGAGGAAGATGGAGAAGAGGGTGACGTCTTTCTCGCCTTTTTCTTGCCTTGATCTTTGTTGTCTTCACCATCACTTTCATAAGAGGAAAAGAGGATGAAGAAGATGGAAAAGAGGGTGTCCTCTTTCTTGCCTTTTTCTTCTCTTGATTTTTGTCATCCCTCTTTGAAGTATGGTGTGGAGAAATATGCAATGGTTTTCTCCGTTTTGGAGGTTTAGCCCGTCGTCTTCATGGAGCCATCTCCACCAAGGTGGTGGGAAACTCACTTGTTTCTCGTTCCTTTGATGGAGGCTCTTGAGTTCTCCTTTGAGAAGGAGATGCATCATCAAGGAGAAAATTTTTGAGTCCTTCATAGGGATCCTCTTCTTCTTCCGAATCGGAGAGAGACCTCTTTTGGAAGTATCACAAGGAGGCTTCCTAGGTGCTCTCTCGTCATGGTGATGAGCTTGGAGAATCCCATGAGCACGAAGATGCCGTTGCACTTCACTTTGGAGGGATGGATTTCCCATGGCTTGTTGAAGCTTAGAAACAAGATAGTTAACAAGCATCGGGGCATCATTAGTAGCTTGCTCATTAGCAAAATCAAAGTTATCAACAGTAATTTCACTCTCTTTACTATTGTCAGCCATTCTAAAAACTTTTAGGTGTATTTTGGCACTTCAAGCCCTAGTTGCTACTCCTCTTTACCACTTAGAAAAATCACTCAAGCTACTGTACCCATGGCTCAAATACCATTAACTGCAAGGAATAGAAGAGAGGGTCGTTCAACACCAAAACAACACCGGCTCCTGTCAAGCTTCTAATAGCTCAATAGTGGTTAAGCGATAGGCAAGCCCCATAGGACTCCACTATTAAGACCATAGATCTCGACGATGATGCCCCATTAATTGCACAAAGGCAGGCGCATTGCAAGACTGAAAAATCCCTATTCATAGTTTTTTAAATTGTCTTTCAATACTATAAGTAACTTCTGAGTTTCATGTGCCAAATGTTCTTTTTTTAAAAGCTTTTATAGTTGTTTGCTTTGAAATTTGAGTTCACTGTGCCATCAAGGACAATCTACATGCTCATAAGGTCAAATCTTGCTCTATAACCTTGGGGGAATTTCACTTTATGGTCTCAACACCCTATGAATCTAAGGCCATAGGGTCATAGTTTGGCATGTGTTCTTGCATAGGACTTACTAAGTGTAACCACAAATTAGCACCCTATGTCCCTAATGTCTTCAACACACTTAAGATCTCTGTATTAACTTTTTTTTTAAAATCATTTCAGGGCTTCTAAGAAAAAATGTTTTGCTATTAGATTATCACAAAATAGAGGAGCTCCCTTTCATATTGCATCAAATATCACATTCAAACCAAGAGCAATGGTTTCATTATCTACCAACATCTTTCAAACAGGACAAAAGAACGCTTATCTTGGATTTAGAGGGTGTGCTTCTTGCAACATTTGAGCTTCAATCAAGGCCAACTTGGACCAAGTACATGTGCATTGTAGAAGATAACAATGAGGTGTATGCGGTGCGTCCAGATGTAGAGTATTTCTTAAGATTTTGCTTTGAGTTCTTTGAGGTTTGGATTTGGAGCTGCCATCATTTACAAAAAGCTCAACACATAATCAAGACTTGTTTTCGTACACAAAGTCACAAATTCAAGATGATTATGGATAACCAGTGCTGCCAAAATTCAAATTTCATGATCGGTTACAAAAGAGCCTATCACAAAAATCTTTTGACCATATGGAAGCTATTTGATTATTTAGATGGGGGCAACACTATAATATTTGATGATAGTCCATATCGAGTGATGTGGAATATGCAAGGAACTTATATGATTTTTCCAAAGTTTTGGAACCAACCTACTCAATTGCTTTAAAGTTTTTTAAAAGATGAAACTGTTCCATGGTTATGTGGATGGTTGTATGCTAAAGACAAGAGAGACTATACCATAAGAAATTTTGTAATGTTCCATCCTGATCCTGAGACTCACTATGTAATGCAATGTTATATGTCTCAAAGGTGTAGGTCATGAGGGCAACAACTTCCCGGGAGGTCACCCATCCCAGTACTGTTCCCGCGCATATGCGCTTAACTGTGACGTTCCACAAATTGGTCTAGCCATCCAGACCCCAAAACCTTAAGGTGTTAGGGACCTCCGGTCTAACCAATTTATGCAAGCCTCATAGATAGACACCACTTTGTCACCACAAGTTGGGCTTACCCCAACAAAAGGACTCAAAATCTCAAGAGAAGGAGGCCATTTTAAGTGTACTAGTTAAGTATTCGAAATAGCATCTACCAAGTATTTGGCAATGTGTACTTTTCAAAATTTAAACTTGATGGAATGTTGTGGGATATCTTGAAACATATTTAAACTGTTTTTTTAATGAAGTGCATCCTATTGTGAAGAGACTTCTCTCATTCAAGTTCTTTGGTTTCATTGTTTGATGCTTCTATGGTATTGTTAACTTTTTCTTCTTATTGATTGTCTTTATTAAGTGATCCAAACAATCAGAATGTTCTTGACATTTGGTAGTGTTACAAAACGGTGTTTTTTGAACACCCTCAATCTTGGAGATATCATACTCTTTTTAGTTAGTACTTTATTGTACATGAGATGAAGACCATCATTTTTAGGGTGCAAACAGAGAGTATAGAGGATTTCTTACTAGCACAGAGGGCACCCTATGGTCTAAGGCCATATGGTGACAACATATATAATAAAGGGTTTCTAACTAGCATACGAGGAACACCTTGTGCGCCTGGGGACATAGAGTGCCAACATAGAGCATAGAAGGGTTTCTTATTGGCATAAACAACATCTTGTGGCCCTAAGACAACCTACAGCCTTAGGGGACATAGGGTGGCACATAAATAAAGTCCCATATGGCTTTGAAGGACTGGATCTCTTTATACGTTGGGACCAGCTAACAATCCTAACCCTATGGCCTTGAGGTCATAAAGAGACATTTTAAAGTCATAGACATGTCTACAAAGAGCACCATATGGCCTTAAGGCCATAGGTGCAATAGATGGCATCTCATGGTCTTATAGCCATAGGATACTATATAGTATTGTTTTGACTTTTTAAGTTTGAAATATTAGTTTGAATGTTGTTTAAATTATCGTGTATTTAAAACTTGATAGCATGCTACAAAACCATGACCAAGTATTTTGTTATACATGGATTAAGGTCACCAAATTATGACAAGAGTGTTTAATAGTATTTGCCTTTACATATTATCTTTTTTAATTGCTGTAATCAATCTATATGCTGCTTTAAAATCATATCAATTGGTTTTTTTGACACCTCATTTTTTGAGAAGCTACTTCTAGAAGCATTTGTTGAATTTTGAAAAGCACTGATGTCATACAAATCCTCTTTCCGAAAACTATATTGGAGGTTTATTCTTAAATTTTATAGTAGAGAAATTAAAATAGACTCATACAATCATGATAATTTATCTAAATTAAAGGCAACTAGATCTTAGAGATCATTAAATAACACAATCCTAGCATACACATTTAGAATTTGGAAAACAGGATTTTTCCAAATGATCTAAAATGGTGTTAGAGAGTCATAATGAAAGAGAGTTAAGCATTGATTATTGTTAACCAAGTCACATGAGCAAGGAGAAGCTCAAGGACTTCATAGCCACACACCTCAAGAGCTCTCATCAAAGAGTGCTCTCAACAAATGAGCTTGAGAACCCTAATTTCTTTTACACACTGCCTTATATACCTAGGGTAAAAATATGCAACGTTTGGGCGTCCAACGACTTTAGGTCTCCACCACTTATTGAATTTGCTACCTAGGCACACTACTGACATGTTGTTTACAGCTTGGAACTCTCATTGAGCCCGTAACACATTAAAATATTACAATGGCTTGAAATAAATCGAGAATTTTCAATACGTGACCATTTTGGAAAAATGTGAAAAATGTGTAACTCCAATCTTTACTGCTTCTTCCTGTTGATCTTCGATGTGCATCTGTAAAGCTCGGACCTTTAGCAACTTCTATTAACTGACGTTGGTGCAGTCAAAGTGTGTCGACCCTAGCAAAGGGCACATGTAGTGATGTGTATGCTTATAGATGCATGGCAAAGGACTAGAGCAGATGGGAAGAACTTGTGCAGGCAAGTGGTAGTGGAAATGTATGCTTTATGTGATTTTTTAGGCCAAAAGGGCTCCAGATAGGGCCTGATAGGGATGTAAGGTTTCCAGTTTCTGAAACCTTAGAAATTGTACAAAGCCTGATCAAATTAACTTGGTTGTTAAGAAAACACTGTAGAACGATCCAACTTTGGCAAAAATTGGTATTTTTGGAACCGTAACCAAAGCTTTACTATGGTTAGAATTTTTCAGAACAGAATTTCGATAAAATTTGGAAAGGTTGCGGGCTCTGAAAGGTTACACTATGAATTTAATTAGTTAAGTAAAATTTAATGGTTTCAGCAATTATTACTGCTAAAGATTTTGTAAATCCTAAGGTTCTAGAAATTGCAGATATTTCCAAAATTAATCATTAAAAGTCAACAAACTAACAGAAAATCAATTCTGTGTATCTAGGGGGCTGTGTGGGGTAATGATGAACTTTCCCAAACTAGGTTTAGCAGCAGGGGCGCTTGTGGAGCTGAAGGGCTGCCTTGGGATGCAAGTTTCTGCCATATTCAGCCAGTGAGTGCCCATGAACCTATAAGTACGACCCCTTGCTTCACAAGTTGGAGTAGACTTGGAGCCTTGGCAAAGAGGGACCTCTACGCAGAAATCACTAGAGAGAAAAGCTCTAGTTGGTTAATCAACGGTAATTAGCACTAACCCCTTTTAATTAGTAGAACTATGTTAATCTATTTATATTTTCTTAATCAATTCAATTAATTAAGAAGATTAAACCTATTTATACTCTAAAATTATTCCTTAATTCTAAATTCTTTGTTGATTATTGAGATTAAGCTTAGGGATACTAATTTAATTAATTGTTATATTATATTAGGACTGAAATTACTCATTTTAATCATAAATTAATGATAATTATATTAATTGAGATTAGATTAATATGAGATAATTATCAGAGCTCTGTTAGACTGTCAATATGCTATAAAAATTATCTTTTATTTTTTTGAATAATTTTTGTAATTATTTAAGAAAAATTATACTGTTTTTAAGAGAAAAGTAAAGGAGAAAATTAGCAAATTACACTAAAAATCTTTGAGATAATTTTCAGAGTTAAAACATATCTTATGGAACTTGTGATAATAGCTTAACCACAAATAATTAGTTAAGCTAATTATCTTAATAGAAAAAGATTGTTTTTAAGGGAAACTTAAAGGGGGAATTTAGTAAATCATGTTATATGATTACATGCTATTTATCAAAGTTAGAATACATGATAAAAAGGCCGTGATAATTATGTGAAGGTTAGAAAATTAGTATAGATATTTAGTTGAGTCAAATTATACTAATTTTAGCTAAAAAATAAAGGGAAAAATTAGTAAATCATGCTAGATGATTACATGCTATTTGTTAGAGCTATATTACATTATAAAGGAGCTGTAATAATTATATCAAGGTTAGAAACTTAGTATAGATATCTAATTTAGCCAAATTATATTAATTCTAGCTGAAAACTAAAGGGGGAAACTAGTAAATCATGTTATATGATTACATGCTATTTATCAGTGTTAGAATACATGATAGAAAGGCCGTGATAATTATGTCAAGGTTAGAAAATTAGTATAGATATTTATTTGAGTCAAATTATACTAATTTTAGATAAAAAAATAAAGGGGAAAATTAGTAAATCATGTTAGATGATTACATGCTATTTATCAAAGTTAGATTACATGATTAAGAGGCTGTGATAATTATGTCAAGGTTAGAAACTTAGTATAGATATCTAATTTAGTTAAATTATACTAATTCTAGCTAAAAACTAAAGGGGGAAATTAGTAAATCATGTTAAATGATTACATGCTATTTATCAAAGCTAGATTACATGATAAAAAGGCCATGATAATTATGCTAAGGCTGGAAAATTAATATAGATATTTATCTAAGTCCAATTATACTAATTTTAGTTAAAAATTAAAGATTAAAATTAGATAATTGAGTTGGAAAATTACAAGATAATTACTAGTGGTAAAAAATATCCTTATCTAATTTTGATAATTATACCATAGTAAATTAGTGATTCTAGGAAATTATAACTGACCAAAATTCCTATTTTTAGCAAAAGATAAATTAAAATAAATAGACTTTGCGGTCAAAAGTTTTTATGAAAATTATAGTAAGTGTAAACCTATGATATAAAGTTGAGAAAATAAAATATTTGAGAGAAAATAAATAGAATTAATATTAAGCTCAGAATAAGAAGATTCAAAGCTTAAAATTCGATGAAAAAATTAGGAAAAAGGATATACAAAATTATAAGAAAATTAGGATAGCTTAGAAAACCCTTAGGGAAGTTGTGGAAAAAGTTATCAAGCCTATATAGAAAAATAAGAAATTACTAGGTCAAGAATTTACCAATTAAGACTATAAATCTAACATAGATTTGGGTAAAATTGGATACAAAGCTTAAGTTTAGCTTTTCGATAATTTACTTAATGATTAGATGTCCTTTTTATAAGGAATAAGAAGTTATGGCACCTAAAACGACCCGAGCCAATCCTACATTTGATGATGAGGATAAAGCTCTAAAAAGAACTAGAGCGTCACACGACGATGAAGCTGGGCCTAGTAGTAGGCCTACGGAGGAGAGTCTTTAGGCACCAACGCAATAGCAAATGGCCAATCAGTCCCAGGTAGGTTTCCCATTATTCAATTAAGTTTTTAAATAGTTTAAGTTCTTCTATAAGTTAACATTGCATACGTAAGGAGTGAGTAAGAATCAGAAAAGGAATAGTTGATAAAAAACGGAAGATAACTTCCAAGAAACCAACGTGCATTTGTTTATAAAGTAGGAAAGAATTGTTTGGGTTAAAACTGGTTGAATTAGGAAAGATATGATTGATCATCCGTAAGACAGCTCTCAAGACACCTCCGACTCCTTGGTGTAAATTGATGATAATGATGGCTTTCCAGCCATAGATAAGTTGGTTACCCCCATGAACGAAGTTTCTACTCCGTGTCATGTCTTGATGTTTCTACATAAGTTAGGATACCATTTTTATCCTAGGGGAGCTGCCCGGTTGTATGGGCAACTGGTTTTGTGTATGGGCACCCGGAACCTTGGGTGGGGGTTTATCCACTCCGGATTGTGAATAAGGAATGGGTGCTTTTTTTTCACCCTTAGGTGATCTTGAGACAAGAAGAGTTTGGTCATGGTTATTATGGACAATGTTTTATTTTGACAGTATCCTGTCTTAAGTTTAAAGATTCTGTTTGCTAAAAGAATGCTTTTCAATGCTGTCTTTTAAAGGAATCACTATGATGAACGTTAAAAGAAACTATTATTTTAAACGTTAAAAAACAATGTGATAGAAATTAGAAAATAAATGAATCATGTGTGAGTGCGGGGTGGTAAATGGGGATTGACTAAGGTTGTCAATCATGGACGGGTGGACCTGATTAGTCAGGTAACTATCCATCTCTACGCACTGAAACGTTTAGAAAAACTTCTTCACTTGGAAGAGGAGTCCACCAACGGCTATGCCCTCACATCTGTTAGGGGACAAAAAGCATTGGTTGAGGATACCTTAGCCCAATCTATGGAAGTTATAGGGCCGAAATAGTTTTTTTTTCGGACTTTAATATGTTGTCCCGTTTCCGCTGCGATACATGACTAGGTCTTCTTCTAAGGCTATAGACCCAAGCCATTGTCAATGGTAAAGGTCTATTCCTTGAATTTTTCTTGTTTAGAGACTCTGATTTTTATCAGACCTAGAGACCTGTCAAGGATCCCATCCCGATCTTGGTATTGGCGGGTTGGGAATCTCACAAGGGAGGCAGACGAAGGGTGACCAAAGTGATGTTTTTCATCCCAGATATGTAGAGCTTGAAGTGATGAAGGAGCAGGTTCAGACGGTTCATGAAACCGAGCTACGGGGCTTAAGATATTTGACTTTGAAGGTGCATTGTGTTGCAGATTCTTTCCGGATAGGGCAGCTGGGGACAGGAGGCCCGAGATGATGTCAGTGTATGGCTGTGTAGTGCTTAATTTATGGGCCCTACCCGTCTTTTCAGATTGCAGATCGGAGCTACGGATTGCAGTTTATGGTCAGTTGAAGTTTTGCCGGGGGCTAGGTTGTTGGTGCCCACCTGACTGCATTGGGAGCTGTGCCGTTTGTTGTTTTTTGAGGTTTGACCAAGTGTTGGATTTTGCTATGCAACATATAGAGTTAACAGGAAGAAACTGCATGTAATTTGGGGCTTGGAGCGTGACATTATAGCTCGTTGAAGTTGGGGACCCGTTGTTGAGCAGAGCAATACTGATGATTGTGGCAATTCTTGGACCGGCGGTTGGAATGCCTGGCGAAGTCAAGGCACGACTGAGACAAAGGAAACCACAGCTGGGAATATGGAGTTTCAAGAGAAGTTTACGAGTCGAGGAGAGGAGCTCTATGCCAATTGGGGCAAGTCTAAGAAGGTGGGCCAAAAAAATGGGTGTTTTTGATGGTTTTTTTGGGGATCTTAGGGTCCCTTGGGGGGTATGCTACCCAGGTAGTTCCACGTGGCCATGAATCATCCCCTATGTGCAAGAAGGTGCTGGCCAAATGAGGTATAATGGCCGCAAGATGCCCCCACTGAGGACATCGAATTGGATGGGAGCTCGTGGAGAGCTTGCTATGGTGTCCGAGAGGGGGCGCTGCTCCGGTGGCGCGGTCGATGGCCCTGGGTGGCGCTAAGTGCGAGGCTGATGATGATGTGGCACCCATTGGGCTTGATTCCTGCGCCTAGCATTTTTGAGAAGGGACATAGGGTGCACAGATGACGGCGCCGTTGGTGCCTCGCTTGACTAAAAGAGGGATCTCGCGGTTGGTGGCTTGGGTCCCAAGAAAGCGGGCCCAAAATAAAGCAAGGGAGGATCACATGCAACGGCAGAGGAAAAAGTGGTTGCTAAATTGGGAGAGGTGGGCACACGCCCAAGGGGGGTTTTTTTTGTCAATTTGGGGGGCTTCTTTTGGAGGAATGTGGAGAGTGCTTAGGGAGGAAGGAAGAAGGAGAGAGGAGCTTGCAGAGCACAGAAAGGAAGGTTTTCGTTTGCATCTCTCAGGAGAAGGCCGGGCCAAGGCGCATCAATTGTTTCCCAAGCTTCTTGTTGTTTGTCGTATCGGGGTTTGTTACATCGTATGTTAGCAGGAGATTACCAGAGTTGTAGTCATCTTTTTTGTCGTTAATCGAAGAAAACCATAGCCACAGTTGGTGTCATCTCTTTGCCTCTTTTTTTCCCCTTCTCGTCTTTGCTCTATCCCTATTGTGTGGTGTCGGTTGAGAAGTGTGTGCCTCTCCGGACCTGTGTTGTGGGGGGGAGAGAGAGAGAGAGAGAGAGAGAGAGAGAGAGAGAGAGAGAGAGAGAGAGAGAGAGAGAGAGAGAGAGAGAGAGAGAGAGAGAGAGAGAGAGAGAGAGAGAGAGAGAGAGAGAGAGAGAGAGAGAGATAGTGGTTTGTGTTGAGTGAGAGCTGACAACAGATTGTGCTAAGGGTGAAGGCTGTGCTTAGAGGGTTGTGTGCAAGGTTTGTAAATGAATTGTGTGAGTTTTGAAGGTGAACTCCAGTGGGTCAGGGTGCAGTGATTACCCTGGGCTATAAAGAGGTTTGCAATTTGTTGCCGGGTGTGTTTCCCTTTCCCCCCATCCAACGTTGACTCACTTAACAGATGCAATCAATTTTTTTTTGTGTGCCCGAACATGGATCACTATCCATGAGCCCCAAGTGGCCAAAATTGGGATTTTCTATCATAGTCTGTTTGAAGTTGCCTTGGGAAATGTGCCCTAAAAATTTGGTAAGAAAAGGATATCAAAAGCAAAAAAAATCCAATCAAATCAAAATTTCAATCACCAAATGGTCATTTTGACCCATAGATAACAAAAAATTGGTCCAAACTTGGAAAAAAGTGCATCAGAAGCTTGGCAAACATGCTAAGAACCTTCCCATGAAGTCTTGTCAAAGATGGGTGCTGAACATGGATCACGATCCATGATCCCCATAGGTAGAATTGTCAAAAATTAGTGCAAAGTGTGTAAGAAAGCTAGGGAATATGTGATTTGTCAACATTCTAGTTTTTGGGCTTACAAAGTGCTTCATTTGTCAAAGATAAGCTATATCAGAGAGTCAGAGATTGAAAATGTGATTTTTGGTCTAAGGGAAAAGTTAAAGAGAACATGTGAACTCATAGTGGCATAATAAATGTAAGAAAATGCTTGGACAATGGTCTAAACTTGCCAGGGAAACTAAAGAGGGCAAAGGGACTCCAATTGGGCCAAAAATCAACAAGCGGTTAGGATTTGAGGAAGTCTTCAACCCCAAATCATCAAAAGAGCCAAATACCAAATAGACTGATCACCATCAAGGGTCAAAGTTGCCAACCAAAACAAAATATGGCAAAGTTAGACCAAATCATGCCATAGCTTGGGAAACTAGGAAAAGTAGAGAGAAACTTGTCCAAATTTGAAAATAGCTTCACCAATGTGTTAGGATAGGCTATAGGAACAAGTTCCCCAAGTTTTATCCCAAAAGACTGTCCAACATGGATCGCAATCCATGACCCCTTGCAAGCTGGCCAAGCACAACCATACCGCATGGTCCCAAATATCAAGGATACCCTAACCCAATAATTTCAAGTCATTTGAATTTCAAAATCCTTGCCAAAATGCCAAAAATCTCTAAGTCTGAGAAAAACTCCAAAATTTGTCATGAAATCTCAACCGATGATCCAAATCCAAAAAGAAGTGAACCATAGTATCCCCAACTCATGCTTAATCAGATGGTACCACTAGAAGTTGAAAATTTTGTCCAACATGGATCGTGATCCATGACCCCCTGAGCCACATTTGACCTGCAACCATTTGACCTAGTGCCTTTAGCTATCCTAGATGCACTGTTTAATTTCTGATCATAAAACGCCTTGCATTTGGCTAAGGAAGCAGTGGGAAGCCCCACCTTACCAAGTGTAGAAATCTCTGCGAATGAGAAGGCTCACATATCAGAGAAGGAGCTTGCAAAAATCCTGGAAAATATATTCATTTGCAGATTCAAAGCCCCAAATGGCACTAAAGTAAAGACCACCATATTCCAAAGGGGGCTATGAACTTTGCATCAACATCAGGAAGTGATTGAAGGATCAAGGTGTCCACAGATGGATACATTCTTTCGCTTACAATTGTGGGGGACATATTTCCAACGAGCACACGAGCTTATGTCATCAATTCAATACAATAGGGAAGCTGCCCTCACAAATAAGACGATGAAGTTGTAAATGTTCAAATCACTGCAGATATGATAAATCAAGCTCTACATTTACCAACAGGAAACCACAACTTGCGAATCAAAACCAAAGCTACAAATAATGATAAAGACTTCATCAAGCAGCAGGGTCACAAGTTCACATACAAAGATTAGTGTACTCAGAGACTGAATTGCCATTGCATCTCATATCACATCACCTAAGAGTCCAAGAGCCGCCAAGATACACTAAGCCTAACCTGCACATTGCAATAGTGATGGCCATTGAACTATCTGAGAAAAGGATGATTCGATATGACCTGTGCCCTTATATCTTGGAAAATCTAGTTGAAGCTAATCTAAAAAATAGTGATAGAAACAAGACATACATGAATGGTAGACCTGTGCTAACAAGGATTTCATATCAAGCACTGGGAATGATAGATCAGCTACAACCAGCTGATCACAGTTGGATCTCCTGCACAAGTCCAAGCATGCTATTAAACCAGAGGTGGGGCCCTTAGAAGCTCAAGCACCCAAGAAATCAGCCGTACAGAGCTCCAGATTAAGGAAGAAGGCTGATAGTGAGGAGACAAAATAAGACATTAACCTTAGCAGAGAAATCAAACCCCAAAACAGAGACACACCTTCAGTATACCAGACTTCTGAAGAGGAGCTGGAAAATGACAAAGCAAAAGAAGAATATACTATTTGTCGGGTACATGTCAAAAGGAAAACCACTAAGCATAGAGACCAAATACCATCTCTCAAATACAAATATCTATGGAAGATGCTTGGATGTAGACAGAGGAAGTACAAAAAAAGATAGAGGAGGAGAAGAAGATCATTGGAGAAGACGTTGACAATGAAGGAGATAATGATTAACACAAAACACTGGAACAATGAAAGGCAGAGCAAATTGAAAAAATCAAGCATTACAAAAGAAGATTTGCCACACAAGCTCCACACTATGCGGAAATGCATTCAAAAGGAGCTTGAGCAAAAAGCTACCCAAAGAGCACAACAAGATTCTAAGAGGCAGAAAATAGATGATCTCAAATCATCGACTCTGGCTCAAGAAAAATATGACTGTCAAATCATGACTACAAGACATCAAGAAATTTAGAGTAAAAAAGACGAAGCTGAAAGAGAAACTAGAGAAAGCACAAGAAGAATTAACGGCACAGAGCACATCACACCCCTAGTCCCACAAAGGCTCAGACAACAATAGTGAAAGTCCCACCACTGGCTACTGGCAAAGAGCAAGCAAGCATGGACCTTCCCCATGTAGATCTGCCAAGCACGTCTATAGAGGTAGGGTTACATGATTTTGATGAAACAAAAGACATGACAGATGCAAGGGAGGAAATTCAAAAATAAAGTGCACAACCCATCACACAAGGAATTTATGCAATAGAACTCAAGGTACTTGAGTCAAGAGAACTTCTGATGATCACCCTGGATGAGGTAGTAAAAAATCATGGGCATGAAATGATTGCACTTCCACTAATGAAGCGAGTATCCCTCCTCTAGAAGAATAAAATATTACCTAATCTCAAACCCAATCAAAGAGGGGATTACAAGGATGTTCCTATAACTACAGATCAATCATTGGCCATCCTTGAGAACCAATCACTATGGCAAATTAAGTGGTTTGAAAAGTGCCCAAATGATGAAACATATATATTACAAAAATGCACCACAACATCTCAGGATCGATCCCACTTTTTGTCCAATCAATAGAAGGCGATCATGGGATAATTTCTATACATGGCAAAGCAAAAGAACAGCAGTGCTCAACTACCCAGTTCTCACAAAGCCAATGAATGATTTCTCTCTATTAGAAAATACATGGTCAACAATTTACAAGGGGTCATCAACCAAATGAAGGATGTTTCAAATTTGACATGCCAAAGGCTGGTGAAGATTTCCAAAATGATCATCACATGCATCACCGCATTTGATGACGTCGAAGTAGCAGAACACCCTCGAAAAGTGTTACTAGAAGGCACTAGAGGCTTGTGCTGGAATTTGGAGACAGAACTTCCAAGCCGCAATGTGATGTGGTTATATGCCCCCGAGTCATGTTTTTGCCCTCTCACTAAATGCAAACATTTGAAGAGGCATTCATGACAGGGTTCTTTGAACTTGATTCTTCCATCTTCAACCCCATTACAAAGAATCTACCTACCCACCATATAGCTTATCAGAGCACATTAAGTATCAATCCTTTTAGAGAGCTAGCAACAAACATGGAGATCCAAGTGAGGACAAAAAAGTTCAAATTACTCACCCACACACTAGAGACGAGCAACCTGGATTACTAAAGAAGGAGACAATTAGATCACTCCAGCATTTACCCAAGTAAAGCAAAGACACCATGATGACAATTCAATTGAAGACCAAGCGAGTTTGCAAGAGGATGTGCAAAGACTAGGAAGGGGGGAATGTTGGTAGCCAAGACAACCAAACCAATCATACGGGCGCCCTTCGAGTCGACCCCTTTATTTTTGAGCGCATATTTTGATATGTATTATTTTTCAAAAAGCTTTTGTAATTGTATGAGAGTCTCTGATTTTATTCAAAGAATCTTGAGTCTATCTGTGCTAATCCAAGTTGTATAAGTTATAATTGAGTTTGAGCCTTGTAAAGTTGGCCATTGGCCGAGACAGCTATAGGTATAAAACTCATTTTTGTAAAGTGGGAAAAGGACCTTATCATTATTAAGTTTTGAGTTTTGAAGCCTATGGTTGAGAAAGGCTACTCTGAAGCGCCTTGTAATCATCATATCTTGAGCTCTGGTAATCACATTTTGATTTCAAAACTTGTAATGTGTTCCTTGTCTATTGCTCTTTCATTCAAGTACATACATTGTCGATTTTGTTGTGGTTTATGACTTGCAATATTAGTTTAAAGTTGCTTTTTTGAGTGTGTTAATGATTGTTTTTGACTTTTCGACCATAAGAGAGTGTTCCTAGACCCTAGGGCGACCTTGCGAAATGCTTTTCAAGCTACTAATGTTATGAATGTGCATACCTCTCCAAATCAGTCTTTGCTAAAAACTAGGCCCAATAACACCTTGTGTGCATGCATTTAGGAAAAAAAAATATGAACCTACATATCTATAACCATACTTGCAATGGGTATGGCTAATGTTATGCTCACAACTCGTGGGGAAAGACTAAATACTTTCCACGTTAAGATCATGCTAACATATTTGGACCATAATAGAATGTGGAAATCCATCAAATCTAGGTACTAAATGAACTTGTTCATTGACAAAACATAACTTTGCTACATGTGTAAACAACCATCTGTTAAAGTTGTTTAATTGTACTTGTTACCTTAGCAAGTCTTACTAGGCATCCAACAATTTTTGGCCACTAAAATTGTTCTTGATACAATGTGCTAAAAATGGTCTATCAAACGGACATGACCAATACCTTGGGACTATGTTGCAACACATAATTGAAATAACTAGCGCTAGTGTCAGTCCTAGAGGCTCATGTATTCTCCACATGTGGAATATGTCTCGTATAAGGATGGCCAAAGAATGACATCCATCAACAAGTACACGAGGTACTTGTGTGTGGAGGTAATTGTAAACACTTATCAACATGAGTGAGAGGACCCTCATTAACCTTGCTCCACACTGGCTAGGCTAGACTCCATAAGTTCCTAGACTAATGAACTAGTTGTTGAATAGCAAGGCCATGCCTACCTACTATCCACAGAAAGCGTCATCTATATTGGTTGTAGCTTGTGCATAGATCCAATCATTGAAAGTACCCGTCACTATTCACACATACAATGATCACAAGCCAATCTACCAACCTCAATTCTTCCTCAAGAGAGTAGTAGATATGATAGCGGAAGTGTAAATAAGGATTCAATATAGTAAATCCCAGTGTACTAGCATGCCATGCATGCATATAAAAAAAATAGTGTGATAAACCCTTGGTTGTGATAAGCACTTGGCTTTAGCGATGGTCTCAACAATCATTAGGAAAATTTTGAACTCATTTTTGGGCCTTTTAAGAGTGCCACATCATCAAAGTTGTACAAAAGAACCCGGACCCCTCTAAATATTGCTTAGAACCCCATGATATGACCTATCATTGGAAAGTTCTTGAAAAATGGTTTCTAAAGAGCCAAGGTCCGAAATTTTTGGACGACTTCTATGAAAGTTATGCCATTTTTTTTCAATTAGCCAGGTTTTGTTACCGTTACGATAATCTAAAATCACCTTTTTCTAGATCTACATGAAGGGAATGTCCGATACATGCATGCTATATATCAATAGATAGCATTTGAAGAGTAGATTCTAAATATCCAACCTCCGACAATTTTGGATCTTATTTGCAAAAAATTTACCGATCCCCACTTTTTGAAAGCTATGCCACATCAACAATTCTTACAAGGCCCATTTTTGAGTCCAAACTTTTCTTAATGATTTGAGCCGATGTCATACATGCCTTGCATGATTGATTTGGCATGGATACATCACAGTTTGTCATTGCCAACCGTAATTGTGAGCTTATATCCAATTATTGTCAATTTGGTAAACATGCATGCCATTATCATTGATCCTAAATCAATGGGTGGTACTTGGCACAAAATGGAAGCCTTGCTTCTCATTAAAACTATCAAAGAGCTTGCTTTGTACAGCTAAAAAAGCATGTCCAATTTAAAGATTAAACACAAAAGTCAAGAGGAACTTGAAATTGGCTAACCTTGTTGCCCCCTTGAGAACAGCTGCCTTTGTTTGGAGTTGGCTTGTAGCCATATATGGTGAGAAGTTTTGAGCTATCATCGATTATATCTTGCAAGCCCTTGTGGCTTTATTCATACCGACCTCCAATAATAAGTAGGTAGACATGTTGCCAAAGTTTGTATGCTACTAGTATATTCCAAACTTTGGAAGCTTTTAGGCAATATACCATGAATTTATATAAGATCATCGAGAAGATGAGACGGAACGGAGTTTGAATGCTCTTAGCTAACAGGTGCTTGGGTTGACACATAAATGTCAAAGAAAAAGAGAATTGATCTTGTCGGCCTTTCATAGAAAAATGGCCTTGCCAAATCATGCAGCTTATTGAGAATCATGAGGTTATCGCATAGTACAAGAGATAGATCTTGAAGCTTAGCTATCAAATGTCATGTGCCATAATTTTCTTGACCGAAGCAACATTTTCTTATCAAGTCGGCATTGTACAATATCCTGCAAAATAGAATAAGCTCAAAATTGAAACTTATATTAAGGTATTCACCAATTTTTGTAACCACCACCCCTAGAATCAAAAGCCGAAGCATCTTGTGGCATGATTGTGCTTTCAATGTATAAATATAGGTAGGGAGTCATGCTCCTAAAAGCCTTGCTTTTCCCCTCCACTTGACAACACAAAGAGAATACATTAAAGAGATACTCGATGATGTAGTGCACAAGCCTTGATGGCATTTTCATACTCAATATAGGTAAAAGAAAATTAACCTTGCCGATTGTACCAGACTAAAAGCTTAAAAACACCTACAATAATTGCAAAAACAAAGCGTACTTGAGTTTCTCAACTACTACTTGCGTGCACCTTGCTCATTAACCTTGAAAACCCCGTCAATATGTATTTCCGACAATGGGTTGATCTCATGACTACATCCAGTTTGGAAAACTTGCCTAGGAGCCATGCCCTAGCAAACACTAAAGGACAAACTAGAGAAAAAGATGCCTGATAGCTTCTTTAATTTGAATAACTAGACAACCCTGTTGAATACCTTGCCTGTTCTGGCCAGAAATTGTGCGTGATGATTCTTGACTACTTTGGAGCGAGATCTTTTGCTCAAACTTTTGAAATCTTCTTGGAGACATCCTTAAGATCATGTGTCAATGATGCATGTCATGCATATGAGAAGCCACGCTCCTTGCGTTTTTGAGGCATATGTGTTCGAAACGTGAGCCAGGAAGGCGTCGTGCCTCTAGCTGTGAGAGTTGTGAGAGAGAATAAGAACAGTAGGTGAAAAAGGCTATGGAAATCACCGTAAAATTTAATCAAATCAAGCTCTGAGTTCATTCTGATCAATAGCCAAGGCAGGCTGCTAGCAGCATCGACACTTGGGTTCACTGAAATCTAGGAGTTTAGGATCCCTTAACAATTACCTGGGCCGTTAATGACACCAGGACTTAACAGAATAATTAATCAATCTTCAAGCTGATGACGGTGATGGAGTTTTCCTCCATGTAGCTCTTCCTGCTTTAATTTTCCTTATGAGATCTGCAAACTAACTCTCTATAAAATTCTATGATCGCCTTTGTCATCCGCCTCATGCTTAATTAAGAGAAATATTGAGAGAGATCTGCAAAAATCCCCCGTCTTCCTTGTTCTTCACCTCCTTCATAGATGCTCACTTTTACTCCTTCACTTTCCCTTAAGGGATCTGCCAAACTCGTCGATAGCTTAGGGTTTTATGGTTCTTGTTCTGGATATATGCTTGCTCTCTCCTTTGCTTAACCTCAAACCTTGGTTAGCCCTTCTTGATCTTCTCGATCATGCCATAATTGTGTTGCTTAGAGAGAGAGAGAGAGAGAGAGAGAGAGAGAGAGAGAGAGAGAGAGAGAGAGAGAGAGAGAGAGAGAGAGAGAGAGAGAGAGAGAGAGAGAGAGAGAGAGAGAGAGAGAGAGAGAGAGAGAGAGAGAGAGAGAGAGAGAGAGAGATTTGGCTCTCCTCCCTTCCTTTGTTTCCTTAAGGGGGAGAGAGAGAGAGAGAAAAGAAGCGAGCCCTTCCCTTTGCTAGCCGAGGATGAGAGAGAGAGAGAGAGCCGTTCTCTTGCTAACCGAGGACGACAAGAGAGGAAACAGGATATCTCCCTTCCTTGCGAGCTCGAGAGACCTTCCTCCTCCTCGTTACTCCTTTCGTTGGTTTCTTATCGCCGAGAGAGAGAGAACGACTTCTTTTTTCTTGCTTCACAAGCTCCTAGAACGAGAGAGCTTCCTTGCTTAACCTCCTTGTGGCCTTTCTTTCCATGCCATTTCCTCTTCTTCGTAACCATCATCCCCTTTATTATGCTTTTCTTCCTCTCTTATGCAATGCCCTAAGTTCCCCTATAAATACCTCCCCTGCCTTAGCAATGATGGCACGTCCGTTGCTAGGGAGCGCAAAAACGCACTCCTGATGACGTGGCATGGCGGATGTCAAGGCGCACAGAATGCGATGAAAATGGCCCCAAATGTGGTCGCCCTGTAGAGCTGAGCACATCTCGTTTCATGGCGGACATGAGCGCGCGAGCTGGCCAACATGAGTCTCGCTCTCCTCCCCTGCTCCTTCGTTCACTGCCTCCACGCTTGCCATGCTTTATTTTTCTTTTCCATTTAATGCCCTCCCCTAAACTTTTCATTGGGCAACCATTTGCTTGGGCCCTTGGTGAATATGGGTAGTCTTTAGGGTTATGGCCGGCCCTCTCAATGGGCATCACATTTGACATATATACCGACCAAGGCACCGCCTCGCACATGGTGAAAATAGCCAAGAGCTCCTATGGCTCCTTGCCGCAATCGTGTTGGCATTCCCCACAATCATTGCATTCCAAGAGACGACATTCCAAACACGAAGCTCTTCAAGCCTTATGTGCTTCTGTACGGCACCGCATTTGGTCTGGATCTAGTGTCAAGCACAGTGTGATGACACAGATTTTGACTAAAGTAGTGCCAAGTTCAAATCCTCTCGCATATATAATTATCAGTGCACCATAAAGGATAACATTTCAAAACTTGGTCGAAGTCAAAAATTCCCAGACAGCACACCGATCGAGCCGACCAGACTGGTACGGAACCGGCCCTTGGTGAATCTTTAACGGCCAACATCTTGGCAACCAAAACTCTGATCGCTAATCTGAAAAGACCGACGCGCTCCACAAAGTGAACACTTCAGGCCCATGCATTCACATTATCTCTATCCCCTCAACTGCAGTTGCCCAATCCACTACGGATCTGCAATTGACTCAAAATTAAAACTGCCATAACTTTTTCACCGTAGCTGCAATCGACAAGCCGTAAAGACATGCCAATAGTAGAGCACTTCAAGCACTGCAGTTTTAGATCATAAATTCCCATCTATGCTCACTTTAAGCATACTCTCGTTTAGCATCATAAAGGAATCTGTTGGCCCTTTAAAGCTGCATCTGGCATACATTCAGCATTAAACTTGGTCTGTTACCAAGCCCTAAACATTGTTCATTAATCAAGTAAGCTTCAAATAAGCTCGATGTGCATTTTTATGGTATCTTTCTTAGCATGGGAGCGGAGTTGCACGACATCAGGCTATCGGGGGATAATGGGTTTGTGAGGTGAGCCGGGGCAACACCGGACTGCTTGCTATGGGAAATAAGAGAGACAAGATGCACGACACAAGGCAAAAGACTCTGATGACACTTTAAATGCTTAAAAATTGACAACTGGAATGTTTTAAGCTACTAATGATTATCCAAAGTGGAATTCAATTACAAATGTTTGCTGTTGACGGCACTGATGGAGTTTTGAGAGTTCAATTCTCTCAAATTAGACCAAAACTATAAAATTTCCACTTATGTCTACCATTAGAGCCTTTATAATCTGATTAGGATAAATGTATCTGGTAAAATTCCCTGCTTGATCTCCTTGTATCTCCCAAATATAGTAGAGAGAGGTTATCCTCTCTCCTTCGTGCCTTACTACTCCTTTGCATACTTCCAGATTACAATTCTTGCCGTTAGCAACTTTACTAGGGCAAATCTCAAGCTTATGGATCTTAATCCTCACAAATCTAACCAAGAGTATTGATATCCCGCTTTTGCTTGCAATTAGAACTTTAAACTGGCCGTAAGGATGTTTACCGCCATCGACTAACCTAATCTCCTTCCCTTGACAAGCCTTATGTTTTCCTCTTGCTTCTTTAGGTCAAAAGAAAGAGCAAGTCCATCTTTGCTGTGGATTGAGAAGAAGAGAGCTTGTATCTTGCTTTGCTTCTCCAACACGAGAGAGAGAGAGAGAGAGAGAGAGAGAGAGAGAGAGAGAGAGAGAGAGAGAGAGAGAGAGAGAGAGAGAGAGAGAGAGAGAGAGAGAGAGAGAGAGAGAGAGAGAGAGAGAGAGAGAGAGAGAGAGAGAGAGAGAGAGAGAGAGAGAGAGAGAGAGAGAGAGAGAGAGAGAGAGAGATGCTGCTTTGCTTCTCCCCTTCTTGCTAACCCTCCTTTTCTTTGCTTCTCCAACACAAGAGAGAGAGAACCTTTGCTTTGTTTCTCCAACACGAGAGAGAGAGAGAGAGAGAGAGAGAGAGAGAGAGAGAGAGAGAGAGAGAGAGAGAGAGAGAGAGAGAGAGAGAGAGAGAGAGAGAGAGAGAGAGAGAGAGAGAGAGAGAGAGCCGTTCTCCCTTTGCTCCTAACCCTCCTTGCCTTGCTTCTCCAACACAAGAGAGAGAGAGAGAGTCTCCTTTGCTTTGATTCTCAAGCACGAGAGAGAGAACCGTTCCCTTGTTTCACTTCCTCGAAGCCTCTTTTCCTCGCTATGCCCTTTGCTTTGCGTCATCTCCCATTTTTCTCCCTCTTTGCCTGCCCTTAACAACCCCTTACGTTATCTTCCCTTTTTTTGCCCTAAACAACCCCCCTTCTATTAATAGACTCCCCCTCCCTTAGCAACGATGGTGTCGTCGTTGCTAGGGAGCGTAAAAATGCCCTTTGGTGATGTGGCAACCCGGTTTGTGGACCAACACCAAATCGCGTGGGAGTAGTTCCGAAAAAGGGTGCCAGCCTATGGCGAGTGGATCTCGCTTCATCCTTGCTCCCATCTGAGCATCCCTGCACCTTGTGCGAACTCATCTCCTCCTCCACACTACCCTGCTCGCCATGCTCCCCTCTTATCCCTTTGGTTCACACCCTTTTTCCATTTAGGGTGGCCATTGGCTTCAAGTAAAAAAAACTTGGGCGGCCTTTTAGCCTATGACCTTGGATGAGCGGCCCTAGTCGTGGTTGCCCTTGGGCATTGGGCGGCCAAGCCTCTTGCTTAAATAAAAGAAACAACTTGGGCGGCCATTCGGTCCTACCCCCTTAGGCACAAAATTTGGCATACATATTGGCTAAAGCATTGCCAAGCTCCTGCATCTTTCTCGAGAAGCCCCTGTCAAGCTAGGCATATCCCACAATCAATACGCTCCATGAGACGTGATTCAGACAAAGAGCTCATCAATAACTTTTTGTGCTTTCGTAACGCTGTCAGGAGTTTTTTGGAGCAAGGGATTGCGCATATGTACATACACATGCATGGTGCATCAAATAAAGAATTGCCCATTTTCCAGAGCCAGGTGGTTACGTGGGGCCCACATGTGTACAGGTAGGACAGGGTGTACATAGTGCATCGATTTTCACTATTACCAGTACTAGTATGTTTTTTCTATAATAATGAGGAGTTTATAGCGCGTAAAACTTCTCGAGGAAGCTATCCGCGGGCCGACGACATGAGGTAAGCAGGTGCGTCAGATGGCATCTAGTGGCGTCAGGAGGGCGAACGGGGTCAATATTTGCACGCGGATGAGGACGGACACAACGTGGGTGTTTTCTTGTGAGAGTTATGCAGAAAGGTCATCATTAGGACCACTTTTTGGGGCCACTTCACGTGGTTGCGAGATGCATTATTGAAAAGAAATGAGTGCCAGGTGTGCGGATGATGCAAAAAGGTGACAACTATGCACTGCGAGGTCAGTTTTTGGCCTGTTCGGGGTCCGTTTGAGGTCATCTAAAAGGCCAAGGGTGCCCAACTAATAAAGATAAGTGTGGGAACTGAAACAACAGAGAGAAGACCAGAAAAAACGTGGAGAAGAGAGGAGGAACAGCTGCAGGTGTGTTTTTGGGGTTTTTGGAGCCTGTTTTGGCTGTAAACTGCTCATCAGAGGTCGGATTTGAGCACTTTGACATTGTAGACTGGGGTTTTGGGCCGTTTCGGACGCGATGGCGCTGTCCATTTTGCCAAATTCCTCACTCTTTTCCTGTTTTTTTTCTGTGTAAGTTTCTCCTATGAGCGAAGTTTCTGCTCTAGTTTGTGATTGTATCTGGCTTATTTTATCCATATTGTATGAGCTATTTTCCCCATTGGTGTTGGCCCAAGATCAATTGTATCTAAACATTAGAAATTCTCCTCTTTTGAGCTGAGTTTTTTGGGTGTGTGTGTGTGTGTGTCTGTGTGGAGTGGGCAAGTGGATAGTCTCTCTCCTCTCACTCCAGAGGTGTGTTCCCTGTCTCGGCCAAGTGTGTTGTGTAAGCCGAGTGGTGCCCTATAGTGTGTATGTGTATCATTCCAAGAGTGTGTGTCGGGTCATTATAGAGGCGCTTTGTGTGTTTTCATCCCGCTCACATATTTTTGGCGCCCCCACGGAGGATCTTCTTCGAGTACCTTCTACTTCGAGCTTCAAGCTTCGAGATTCAGGGCTACAGGTTATAGGTTACAGGTTACAGGGACAGGGACAGGGACAGACACAGGTGATTCACACAGGTACAGGTAGCTGGAGTACAGTGATATACTAGCAGTGATGTCACTTGCAGTTGTTGTGGGTATGCATCACTTGACGCCTATTTGAGCGCATTGTCTGCTGGATTGTACGTTACTTGTGGAAACTGCCATTGTACGCATTTGTGGAGCCATACTTGGTTGTATTTGGTAGTCCCAGCCATTTCTAAGACTTGGTCTGGAAGATAGTCATTTCTGAGACTTGACTATACGCGATTTGCATTAGCCTTCGTGTGAGGGTCGATAGCGTGAGGTTTTTATTGAGCTGGGGGATTCTCAAATGTAGAGATCCTTTCGGTGATACAGGTAGTTGAAGAACCCTTTTTGTGACCTCGCCATAGGCTATGTACTAGTGAGTCCTACTTGATGCTCGGGTTCTATTGTTGACAGTTTATGCATACATATACAATCTATATTTTGGGTTCCTACTGCTCTATTTCTGGGGAAACTCTGCCAAAATTTTTCCAAGTTATGATGGCTGGTTTTTTGGTCTTTTGAGCCATTTATGCTGTTATGCTGTTGAAATTTTGGCAAAATCAGAGGATAAGTTAGGTGTGCCTTCTTGGGAGCTTCATGGTTGGATTTAATGGATGATCAAAATGGCCCTCAATTCACTCCATTTCATTTAACTCAAAGAATCCAGATAAATGTTCATGTGTCTAGGAAGATTTTTTTCCAGCAACGCATAGTCTTTATGTTCGGGCCAAGAAGATTACGAGAGATCTTGGAATGTCCTTTGCCTGTTGTAATTCCGATGATCAACTATGAAAATTCATTTGATGTGCATGTGTTTGTCCTTATCTAAAGTTGAACTCCATTGAAGTTTCTGGGAATTTAGTCAGTAAAAGTTTTGGGTTCTTGCACGTGTGTTCAAAGGGGTTCTCAAAGCATTGAAACTTGGGTAGCCATGGCTTTCTCTTATCCGGAGTTTCATGGAAGAAGTGATGAAGATGTGGAAGACTTTCTGGAAAAGATGGAGGTTGCCTGCATTAGCAACCAGATTCATGACCCTGCGCAGATGTTACGTGTTCTCCAAATTTGTTTGAAGAGTGATGCACGAGTTTGGTCCAAAGCATTTGAAGAGGAGTTGCGTGTAGCGGATCCACCTGTAAGGTTGAGTTGGGACAATCTACGACATGGGTTGGAAGTGGAGTTTGTGAAGATAGAAGATCCTGACAAAGTGTGGCAAGAAGTACAGGCTTTGGTGCAAAAGGAAGGTGAGCCAGTAGATGCGTACATACATAAGTTTTCATTGGCATGGGAGCGAATGTGCAAGGCCTTAGCACCACAGCTACCCCCGCCTGACATGATGAAGAAGGACAGGTTCTTGGATGGTCTTTGGGAGAATATACGTTGGAGAGTGGAGCTAAAGAAGCCTAGGACATATGAAGATGCACTAGAGGTAGCAAGGAACAAAGAGTGGAAGTTGAGGAAAATGAGCCAGTTAGGGGTGGATTCTTTGCCCATGAGGTCTGAATTTCAGCCTATAGAGTCTTTACAAGGTCGCATGTCAGGGGTTCATCATGAACCAGTGGTTCCTGTTACTACTCAGGTTATGCCAACAGTGGTCACTACATCGGTGCAAGATGATGGGCTAAGGCAAGACATGAGGCAAGTGGTAGATTTGATGAAGAATCTCAGCCTAAACATGCTAGGTCAAGTGGGAAATAATCAAGGTCGAGGGAGGTTTGCAAATCAGCCAGGAGGTGAAGAAAGGCCTAGGAATGGTGTTGGACAAAGCAATGGTAGGTTTTGGAGGCAGACGCCCACATGTTATAATTGTGGAGAGTTGGGTCACATCAACCCGCAATGTGATAAGCCACCAAGGATGGGGGGAGACATGTATCCATTGCCAAGACAGGTGCTAACTAGGTCAAATGATTATGGCATCGAAATTAAGGGAGACGAAGGAACCAGTGGACTGACCCAGGAGGAAAAGGGAAAGACAAAAGTGCTAAGTGTAGTCACCTTGGAGAAGGCATCAAAGCTAGAGGATACATTAGTGATGCCTATTGGGAAGAGGACCACAGAGGATAAGGAAGGAAGAAGTGCCCCAGGTCCTAGTAAGAAGAAAGGAAAGAGCCATGAAGGCGAGGATGTCAAGGCCAAGAGGAAAAGGAGAGCTCGTCGAAAGTTTCATGTTTCAGATTTTCCACTAGGGGATGGGCAATTAAGCTATGACTTGAAGGAGGATCTGACGAGCAGGAAGGCAGATGTTACTTTTGGGCAGCTTATCGAGATGGTGCCTAAGCTAAAGCGACAGTGGAAGAGGATGGTTAACCCAATGGAGACAGAGCCAGAGAGAGGTTCAGTAAAGGTGTTGGCAATGGATGAGCTACCAGACATTTGTCCAATAGTAGATGTGTGGCATAAAAGGAAAAATTTGGGACAAGGTTATGTGGATGGCGGAGCCCAAATATGCGTCATAACACACTCATGCGTTGAGAAGATGGGTCTCACAGTGGCTGGGGTGTCAGGTTTTCGGATCAAATTGGCAAACCATCAAAAAGTTGGGTGTTGTAAAGATCTTAGAAGTGGAGGCATATGATGCAAAGGTAGTGGTTGATTTTCATGTGATGCCAGCAGGGTTGGGAGCATATCCTATTATACTGGACAGACCATGGTTACGTGCAGTGGGAGCTGTTCAAGATTGGCGACATGGTATGATTAGCCTCTATGGAAAGACAGGTACCAAGAAGCTTTATAATATGGACACAAGGAAACGATTAGAGGAGCTTTATGAAGATGAGGATGAGTCTAGTGATGAAGACTCTTCCACGGTGACAGATGAGGACAATGATAGCACTACCAGCAGTGATGAGGATGCTGATGTTGCATTTCTTTTGATGGATAAAGAAATCCAGGAGTTTGGTTTAGTTGCATTTGCGAATGAGGTTGAAGATGAAAGTGAAGGGCCTTATGAAGTGATTGAAGGGCTAATGCAAACCAAGGTTGAGTTGTCAAAGAAGCAGGAATTGATGACACAAATGATCAGTGGAGACCTCTCAACTATGGAGAAGGATATATATTTGCACATGCTGGCTAGTTTTCCTGATTTGTTCATTACTTCATATGAAGAGATCAGAGGGTTCAAGGGCGAAGAGATGCATATCGAGCTGAAAGAAGGTGCTAAGCCAGTGCGGCAAAGGCTAAGAAGGATGGGTCAAGAGCAAATGGAAGCCTTGCGGGTAGAGGTGGACAAGTTATTGAAGGCAGGGTTCATAGTTCCAGTAGAGACCACAGAATGGGTGAGTCCAGTAGTGGTCAGTCCAAAGAAGGATGGAAAGTGGAGGATTTGTGTGGATTTTAAACCCTTAAATGCAGCCACTAAGAAGAACCCATATCCTCTTCCATTCATTGATCAGATCTTGGATTCAGTGGTAGGTTATGAGAGGTACAGTGTGTGTGATGGTTTTTCAGGCTATTTTCAATTGAAGATTGCTCTTAAAGACCGCACAAAGACTACTTTTATTACGCCATGGGGCTGCTATTGCTACACAGTATTGCCATTTGGGTTGTCAAATGGACCTTTCTTCTATCAAGAGAGAGCAAATTGGGTGTTGGAACCATTCATTGGTAGTTGTGTTAAAGCTTTTATGGATGACTTCTGTGTTTATAGCAGTAGGGCTGAACACCATGAGAAGCTGCAGATGGTATTAGCTCGATATGATGAATGTGGAGGACAACTAAATCCAAAGAAATGTCATCTAGCACAGCCAAGGGTGAAGTTATTGGGCCATATGGTGTCAGAAAATGGCATTGAGGCTGATCTAGATAAGGTTAAGTCTATTATTCTTCTTCCATCACCTACGAGTACGAAGCAATTGGCAACTTTTATACACAAAGTGAAGTACATGGCACGGTTTATTCCATTGTCTTCGCAGCTTCTTTATCCATTACAGCAAGTGGCAAAGCATGATCCATTGCAATGGGATGACAAGTGTGAAGAAGTGTTTCAAGAGGTGAAAGAGGTGTTAGGGGGGTTTTCAGCCATGCAGGCTCCTGATTGGGAGAAAGTGTTTTATGTAAATCCATCAGTAGGGGATGATGCCATTGGAGCCATGCTATTGCAAAAGGGGAAGGGCAGCCATTATATGAGGCCAGTGTATTGTGCAAGCCGAGTGAAGTTGGTAGCGGAGAGAAAGTTCTCGGAAGTAGAGCTAGTGATGGCCAGTGTAATATTTGCTTGTCGACGATTTTGTCATTACTTGCTACCACGACCTTTTGTTTTCTTGACGAGTTATGCCTTTTTGCCACAGATAATTAATGGTACTAACATGTCAAATGTGGTGAAGAAATGGGTAATTGAGCTGCAAGAGTTTGAGTTCTCTTTTCTAGTGGAAGATAGTAGAAGGGCTACCCTAGTTGATTTGTTGACCTACAAGGAGAATCCCCTTATTGTTAAGGAAGAGGTGGTGAGAAAGGTAGTTGAAGAAGTGCCACAGATCAGCAATGCACATGCGTTGTTCTTTGATGGTTCATACAGAAAGAGCCATGATGCAGCTTCAGGGGGTATAGCACTTTATGATCCAGAGGGGAAGCTAGTATGCAAGAGAGGGTTCAAATTGGATGCTCATAGTAACAATGAGGTTGAATATGCTACGTTGGAAGCTGGATTACACATTTGTTTGAAGCATGGGGTTAGAAGGTTGAGCATAAAAGATGATGCCTTGTTAGTGGTGAAGCAAGTGCTGGGTGTGTGGAAGAGCAAGAACACCTCATTGAAGGAAATGTGCTTCAGAATTAAAGGCCTGTTAAAAAAGTTCGAAGCATGGATCATCAGACACATTGAACGTGCTCTAAATGGAGAGGCACATGAAGCAGCTCAAGGCATGATTGGGGAGCTATTTGTGTTGAGGACCACTTTACCTCTTTATCATGGCCTGGAAAGTTTGGCTCAAGAAGAGGAGTTTTTGCTAACAGGAATCATTCCAAAGGAGATTCAGAAGTCTAAGAAGTATGGCTTTGTGCGTAGAGCATACAGGTACAAATTGATTGGTGATGTCTTATACATGAAAGGGGCTGATCCCGTGTTGAGACGTGTACCTTGGCGGGAGGAGCTTTACAGAGTGTTGGAAGAGAATCATGAAGGCGCATGTGGTGGCCATTTTGCTCTAAAGATAACCTTGCATAAGATTTTGCAAGAGGGGTATGTATGGCCTAGTTTGCACAAGGATGTTCACCATTGGTGTAGGTCTTGCAATAGGTGTCAAGCATTTGGGAAGAGAGTGTTGAAGCCAGAGCTACGAAAAACCATTATGGTGTTTGATGTGTTTGAAAAGTGGGGGATTGATGCAATAGGCCCGTTACCTATCACAAGCAGGGGCAAAAGCTATATCTTGACGACAGTGGACTATCTCTCTAGATGGGCAGAGGCTATAGCAGTAAAACAGATCCCTGCAAAGGATGTGGCAAAATTTGTGTATGATGAAATATGTTGCAAGTTTGGGGTGCCATTAGAGCTACTTTCAGATAAGGGGCCTGGCTTTAGAGCTAAACTGCTAGATTTTTTATTTGCAAAGATGAAGATTAGGCACCAGCATACCACTCCTTATTACCCGCAGTGTAATGGCTTAAATGAAAGATTCAATGGTGAGTTGGTACAGATTCTTTCGAAAGTGACAGAGCACCAAGGAAAGAATTGGGATTTGGAATTGCCTAGTGCATTATGGGCTTACCGTACTTCGGTGAAGACAGGTACAGGGTTTACTCCATTTCATTTGGTGTATGGAAAAGAAGCACTATTGCCTGCGGTCAAGATGTTAGAGAAGTTGCTTGGGCCGCCTAGTGATGCATTCAAAGAGAGGCTCTTGCAGTCAAGAGGTCCAGTTGGATAGGATGAGCTCATTGGAGCATGATGGGCAGATGCAGGATAAGGCTTTGGCAAAGATAAATGAAAAGGTCAAAAGTAAGGGTATCAAGAAACATGACTTGGTTTTGTGCTACAACAGTAAGCTGGGCAACACCTTCCAAAAGAAGTTTCAAATTAAGTGGGAAGGCCCTTTCAAGGTAGTGGAGTGTTTTCCAAATGGCACATATCAGCTGGCTATCCTGGATGGTGTTCTACATAAGTCAAGGGTAAATGGATTGCGTCTTAAATTGTATCATGCCAGGTTGATGATGGTTGAGCAGGATGAGCTGTATGTGGATCAAGGAGTGTTGGTGAGGGATGAGGAGACCTGTGATGCGGCGAGTCTCATATCTCTTTTTGCTGCTGCTGCTGATCATGAATGATCTAGCAGGCTAGGGGATGGGCAAATTATGTCAGGAGTTTTTTGGAGCAAGGGATTGCGCATATGTACATACACATGCATGGCGCATCAAATAAAGAATTGCCCATTTTCCAGAGCCAGGTGGTTACGTGGGGCCCACATGTGTACAGGTAGGACAGGGTGTACATAGTGCATCGATTTTCACTATTACCAGTACCAATATGTTTTTTCTACAATAATGAGGAGTTTATAGCGTGTAAAACTTCTTGAGGAAGCTATCCGCGGGCCGACGACATGAGGTAAGCAGGTGCGTCAGATGGCATCTAGTGGCGTCAGGAGGGCGAACGGGGTCAATATTTGCACGCGGATGAGGACAGACACAACATGGGTGTTTTCTTGTGAGAGTTATGCAGAAAGGTCATCATTAGGACCACTTTTTGGGGACACTTCACGTGGTTGCGAGATGCATTATTGAAAAGAAATGAGTGCCAGGTGTGCGGATGATGCAAAAAGGTGACAACTATGCACTGCGAGGTCAGTTTTTGGCCTGTTCGGGGTCCGTTTGAGGTCATCTAAAAGGCCAAGGGTGCCCAAATAATAAAGCTAAGTGTGGGAAATGAAAAATCAGAGAGAAGACCATAAAAAACGTGGAGAAGAGAGGAGGAACAGCCGCAGGTGTGTTTTTGGGGTTTTTGGAGCCTGTTTTGGCTGTAAACTGCTCATCCGAGGTCGGATTTGAGCACTTTGACATTGTAGACTGGGGTTTTGGGCCGTTCCGGACGCGATGGCGCTGTCCATTTTGCCAAATTCCTCACTCTTTTCCTGTTTTTTTTTTTTTTTGTGTAAGTTTCTCCTATGAGCGAAGTTTCTGCTCTAGTTTGTGATTGTATCTGGCTTATTTTACCCATATTGTGTGAGCTATTTGCCCCATTGGTGTTGGACCAAGCTCAATTGTATCTAAACATTAGAAATTCTCCGCTTTTGAGCTGAGTTTTTTGGGTGTGTGTGTGTGTGTGTGTGTCTGTGTGGAGTGGGCAAGTGGATAGTCTCTCTCCTCTCACTCCAGAGGTGTGTTCCCTGTCTCGGCCAGGTGTGTTGTGTAAGCCGAGTGGTGCCCCATAGTGTGTGTGTGTATCAGTCCAAGAGTGTGTGTCGGGTCGTTATAGAGGCGCTTTGTGTGTTTTCATCCCGCTCACAACGCCACCACAGTTGGCATATAATTCACCAAAACATTCCTAGACTCCAGATGTCCTCCTAAAGCCCTTGGCTGGCATATCATCATGAATTTTGTTGCTCATTTCAATTTCTCAGGTACGGTGGCACTCGCCTTCATGATGCAAGTATAAATGATTGGATTTGATGAAAGAACTTCCATTTGCATTCGGTTACCGACACCATCATGGCAACGACGAGCAACAGATTGGCACAAAATCATCTACTAAAACGCATTCAACAACTGGCACACACTTTAACTTGTTATATCGTTTTGCCTTGGGTTCCAATTGATGCATATTCACTTTTTGCTAACCCCATATACTGAGTACTACCCTCTTGAATTGTGTCAAGCTCCAAAAAACACCAGATGGCATACCAACCGAGGTGATCAATCTGGCACGGAACTAGCCCCTGGGGAAACTTAAACTCGCGAGATAACTTGGTGACCAGACCTCTGATTGCTGATCTGAAAAGACCGATGTGTTCCACAATGTGAACACTTCAGGCCCATGCATTCAATTCACTCCTGTCCCTCAGCTACAGTTGCCCAATCCGGTACAGATCTGCATCAAATTAAACTTCAATGTGCCATAACGTTTTCACCGTAGCTCCAATTGACGAGCCGTAAAGATAGGTCAAAAGAGCACTTCAAGCACTATAGTTCTAGATCATAATCTCCCATCTGTGCTCACTTTAAGCATACATTTTTTTAGCATCATTAAGGAATCTAATGGACCTTTTAAGCCGCATTTGGCATACATTAATCGTAAAAATAGCTTGTTACCAAGCCCTGAACACTGATCATTAATCAAGTAAGCTTCAAATAAGCTCAATGTGCATTTTTTTGGTATCTTTCTTAGCATGGGAGTGGAGCTGCATGACAGTGTAAGACAATTCAAGAAAGTTCCTTTCAAAGGACCCTGTCTTTGTCTTTATTAAGACCGCTTTTGTTGTGCTTTGCATAGATAGAAGTGATTCATGGTGTGCTTTGAAGTGGTCCTTGAAGAGGCCCTTGCCATATTCTCAACTCTTGTGGAGATCATACTATAATAATGCAATCCCTTGGATCACTGTCGTGTTGTTGAGGTCGTCGATGTCAGTTTTCTTTACTTGCAATGGGTAAGACCTTGAAGGTCATCCAAAGGGATATTTACACCTTAAACGCCCTGGCCATTGCATGCGGCCCTAAGGGTCTTCACCCTCCTTGCATGGCTGTACTTTAGTCACGCTTTAAAATCATCAATCTTGCAGATCAATCCTTGCCAAACCTGTCACACCCGCAGACTTTTTCCATGAATAGGTGCCTAGTATAGTTGAGCCCACAACCCTTTGACCGCTATGAGGCTATTTGAGGCCATCTCCATAGGCGAGCCCCTTGGGTGCCCAAATCTGAAAAAAAAATGCATGGCTTAGGGTAGCAATGGTGGCATCTATAGTGCAGGAACAAACAAGCAAGCGCGAGGGTGATGGCCTTGTTGCTCTATACGGGTAGCTCATGTGATGAGATTTTCTGCCCTTCACCCTACAAGCCCACCAATAGTTCCTGCAACATGATCTGATGAAGCCAACCTCTACCTTGATGCGTGCAAGAGGCAATGCTCATGCTCTCCCTGCTGGGTCTCTTTCTCTTTGCAGGCGATTGATCCCACATACTTGATGTCATCCTTTTCTTTGCTACTAAGCATGCAAGCATGACATCATCCCTTCCTCCTCCTTAAGAGAGAGAGAGAGAGAGAGAGAGAGAGAGAGAGAGAGAGAGAGAGAGAGAGAGAGAGAGAGAGAGAGAGAGAGAGAGAGAGAGCATGCCTCCTAGGCTTTTGTTCATGGAGAGGAGATAGATCAAGAGAGTGACAGATCGAGAGTCCATGCCCTACATCCTACTCCTCCTCCATGGCTGCTCTCCCTTTAGCTCTAATACCAATCTAAGACCACAAGGGACTGGACCGTGAAACTCTCCACACAACCTCGTTATATATAGACTCATAGCTTGGTAAAATATAGCACCCTTGACCGCATGTCCGTCCCGGCCCTTGGCATGCGCGGTCTTACCCTAGGCATGACAATCGTGCCAATAATAATGGATTTTGCGCACATCCAAATTGTTTTGTGTACACCAATTCCGTCACTGAAAATTCAATTGTAGACCACACTAAGTCCAAGAATCCTCATTCATGAACAATGAACACATTGCATCCAAAATTTCCTAGATAATGACTTTTGGAACAAATCCTATCCATAATCAGGCCAATAATGGATTTTGCACACATCCATATTGTTTTGTGTACACTGGATTGGTTTCTTGTTTAAAGACATGTGCCTTGAGCTTTGGATCATGGATTCAAATACCAATAACTTTAACTCCAACACATCGGTCCGAATCATTTATAGCGAGATCATTTTTCCCCTCTTGACCACTGACACAAATCTTTGTGTGGTTGAAGAAAGTTGCAAACATTGGAGCCCTTACTAGTGTAGTCTATACCACATTGGTAGACTCCATTGAGTCTATCATTGTTGCCTTAGCATGCTTACCTTTGCCTTTATCCTTTGTCGAGATTTTGTCTTTGTCTTTGGATTTTTAATCCCAATAACATTAGGAGAAAGTTGAACTCACTTTCGGGCCTTTTACTTCCAGAGGGAGAGTGGCACTCGACCAATGAGGAAGAGGCTAACATTACGTTCAAAATCGGCATTTTAGAGAGAAACTCGTTGAGAAAATAAGGAAAAAACATAATTCTATTATTCAAATTATACAATGTCACACTTTCAAAGCATAAATGCCATAACTGTACTAACTTTGTATTGACAAATTTCAGAACCTGCATTGAAGGCTCTAGTATGTATGTTCCCACCCAAATGTTCCTTTGAGTAACTCTACTTCCCTCTCAAAACTGTCTTCCCTTTTTCATATTTGCACTAACTCTACTGTGTATTGCAGTGCACACCATGACTACCTCTCAAAGGCCTAGCACTACAATTGATTCTGTTATCATTTTTAATAGTTATACTATAGATGACCAGTCATGGATACCATCTAGATTAACTATCGGGAGTTGGGTACTATTGCAGACAAGGAGGAGGAAGAGGATGCAATGCAATAATTTTGTGGAGGCTTTCAAGGGACAAGTTAAAGAGTTTAAAGTGTGTACACAAAGCAAATGGGTGAAAGAGTTCCTCATACAACAGGCTTTCACATGTAGACTTAAGGTTGCAAACATCTCCTCCTAGTTTTCCACAACGTCAACCCAACTATAGGGTATTTTGAGCATATATCACAATTAGGGCATGATTATTTTTGAAGGCTTATTGTTGATATCATGTTTGATATGGTACAGAGATTTATCCATTGAACAAGATGGACTGACAACTAGTTGAGAGCATAGTTGGGATTTTTGATGCTTTCCATGCATTTATTGGTGAGAAAATGTACCGAGGAAGACCGCACAAGGAGCTTGCAGATAATGGAATATTCTTTTATGATATGTCATATTTGGAACCCCAAACATCATCTGGCTGGGGTCGTCTGACTGGGGTAGTGTTACTCCTTTGCCATCTCCATCATTTAACAGTAAGGATTGGTCTTTCCCAGCTTCCCAAACTAGTGAAAGATTCAGGAATAGGCTGTTTCAGGATATACAAAAGTCCCTCAAGTATTCTATTGCTATAAATATTGTTAGGCTCACTCTATTTATGCCTGTTGAAGAGTTTTTAGATTTCTTCTTTGATGAGAAAATAAGAACTACCACAGCAATGTTCATTTGCAAGTCTGAGAGCTATTTGGACTTTATAGATGATAATTGGGATAGGAAGCAGTCAAAGGGAAAAATTTGTATTTTGCAAAAGAAGTCCATAATTTGAAAGTACATTATAAGCTCTCAAAATTTCATAGTGTCATTTTATTAGTTTAGATATCATCTTCTTAGTGAGAAGCTTATTCCACTTGACCAAGATATAGAGTCTAACTTTGAGAACAAACCTTTAGCAATGAAGATCTACTTTTGAGAGAGCCTACTTACTATGATGGACACAATGTCAAGTATAACTCTTGCACAACTCAGGGTAGATCTTACATATGAAGACCTCCCACTGCAACCAAAAGTGTATGCATTCAGTATCAACAATAGAAAGGTACTAACTATATGGATAAATTTCACTTGTCTTTCATGCCTTAAAGATATAGATACTAACACTTTGTTTTTCTCAGATTCCAAGACACAAGGAAAAAACAACATTGTGCAAGGCGTCCCTCTCAAATACACTTCACTTGATTGCTTCAACTAAAAGCTAGGTCACATACACTGTGCACGCAATGAGTTTTATTGCCATGCCATCCAAGATGTACACCCCAAAATGATTTATACAAAGACATTTTGTGCCGCTCAAATGTTCCCTTAAAATCGTAAACTTTGTATTGTTTCAAGACTTTATAAATTGTATTTTTTCATTCGAAATGTATATAAAGGGGCGATCATTACTACCCCTTGTCCATGTTGCTACCATTTCTCCTCTGTCCCCTACCCTGGTTGCTACCATTGCTCCCCTACCCCGATTGCTACCACTGCTCGCCTTACCCCTACCCCTGTTACTACCATTGCTCCCCTGTCCTCTCCCCCCATTGCAACTCCTTCTCCCTCGAGGGATGCTAGTTTTGGGTGTCCTTTTGTGTTGCGTGAATGCCAAGGCCTCATCCATGGCTTCCCATGCATCTTGAACCTGTGAAGCTTCACTCTGGTCTTGCTCTTACCGCCATTGACGTGTACCCCAATCCTCTACTTCTACAACATCTACATAATATTGATTGATTGCATCTTGCATGTTTGAAATCTTGTTTTGAGTCTGCTCGTACCGCTACGTCATTTCATTAATGGGGGCCTGTTCGAACTCCTCAGATCGAGCACTTTACTCTCTTGACCATGTATGCATCGAAATTATAATATGCTGAATGGCCATTACAAAAAAATTGCGCACATCATAGGGGCTGTAGTTATGTAACTCAAGGTCTTGTAGATGCGTGATAATAATAAAGTAAGTAAAGAAGTAACTTCTTTTCATAAAAACATTGCAGTGATACAAGCACTAAACCAACATGCGTACTTACATTTGGTACATCCAGAATTTGGCTCAAAAAGAGCATAACTTTCATTCATGTCCTCTAGCCACATCTGAAACCATCAGTCTGAGTGGGCACACTGACTTGTCGATGCTCAGTGGTAGCACCTAGATCATGTTCTAACAAAATGTGCTCTACACAGCAAAATGTGCTCTACACAGCAAACTAATTTTTTCATGGAACTCCATATAGAAGCATTTGCTTCAGTAGGGCATTAGAAACACACACTACAAGAAAAAACATAAAGATTAGACTTACGTATTTACACCCATGGAATCCCCTGCTTTTCCTAGAGTTTTTGTAGTAGACAACCTTCGCTTCAATGTCAAATAACATTAGGCTCCAATTTTCACTACACAAAAAAAAACATCAAAACTATCAACGATGAGAAATAGTAAGGTCCTATTAGCTAACAAAGATGCCATTCAATCACCCTCCAGTGCAAGACATTACTAATAGGCCAAAAAAATATCAATTAAACGCTGATTTGGAACAGGAGTATGCTACTGTGCAACTTGGCACATCGAATCCCAATGCTACAGATAAACTATGGAGCATTGGGTGCAAGGCAATCAACTTATGGGTTGATGACCAGATTTACCCTGGTGATCCAATGACCAATGCACCTCTACCGTTTTGTAATGTCACTGAGCTTCTGTGTTTTATTGGAGATTGAAGAGACGAACTATTTGGCTATTGCTGGAGACTGTATTCAGCTTTTGTCAATGAAAGGGAAGCAAGTAAACATCTCTTTGCTGCCTATTCATCATTACAAGAGAAGTCCGAAAAAAAATCTACTGCAAGTTAGAGAGGAAGCCAACAAGAGGACGAAGCAACAAAACAATGAGATGGCAAATCTCAATGAAAAAATACAGCAGCAAAAAGAAGAGCAGGAACGTTGACTAGACAATTATGTTCAACTATAGCACACTTCACGGAATACGCATTGGCAAATCGATCATCTCACACACGTTCCCCTGTGCTATGAATTTTGTAAGCGCAAGAGACAAGCAATGTCCTTGCTATCTTCAAGTGGTGGAGTTTGAAAGAAACATGTCTGTCAAACTCAGTAAGAATACAGATGCAAGATTTGGGTAACGTTAATTCAATATGCAGAAACTTGGCTTGAATGATGATGGAAATCAATTCCGATGCTCAAACAACAGGACATGATCTACTGCAGCATATCATCAAGCCAAAGGATTTGGTTGAGCTACTGGATGATCCATCCAATGCTGACATTGCTAATGTTTTGTGGCAGAAGTAGTTCAGTGAGCTAAAGAGCAATGTGTTGCCTCAAGAGTTGATGGAGGTGTGTGACAGCACCGAAATAAGTTTCAAGACCTATGAAGCTTTGTATAAAAGTGTCACACTTGGTCGTTGGACAGAATGTTTTAGGTTTTTGCCAGCGCCTTACAGTGTCAGTGTTGCAAAAAAGTGCGCCAATAATGATGTTACAAGCTTGTTGGGAGGATTTCGCTATGTGGAGGATGACATGCCATTAGAAGACAACAAATCCTTAAGCTACAACGAGTTCAACAATGTGTATGTTGACTTGTTGAAGCTCCAAGAGTCAATGATAAGATTTTATGGGTTGACACAGGAAGAGTGTGATGGCAAAGTGATATTTGTTATGAAGCTTGATGAGTGCCAGGTTGTTAAAGGTCAACAACTCGAAAGAGTAAGCGTTACATTGATGAGCAGGGCCTTGGTGGCTGGAAGCTTTTCATATCCCACATGAGACACATGAGGCCGTGAAATGGTATTTCTATCACATTGCAATCATTGACATCATTCGGAAACAAAAAGAAGGACAAAGATTCGATGTTTCAGGTCTTGGAACATTCCATGTTGAGTGGCATTTGGAAGGAGACTTGAAAACACTCAAGTGTATGTTAGAGTGCAAGCAAGGTGCAATGACCCTCTTTCTATGTATTTATTGCTGCCACAATAAAGTCTCAACGGGAACTGATGGCAAGGGTGAAAAGGCCAACAAGTCAAAAGGTGGTAAGGGTAAGGGTGGAAAAGTTACAGTCAACTCTGTGAAAGGTGTACCCACTACACAAATAGTGGGTAAGGTACTCAACAACGATTTCAAGGTATCCTCAATTGTGACTCGCAAGTCCCCCTTAATCAAAACATGGACGATCCAAATTGGGATCCTATTCTTCCACTACCATTGATAAATGTGCATGTGTGCACCCTTCATGCCCATCTACAAATTCTTGACAAGTTGCTTATGCTCCATATTAATTACGCTTGGAATATGAGCCTGCAAAAAGAAGAGAGGAGTGTATACAATCATGCAAATCTATTATATCAAGTGCTGGTCTACATGGGGGTGCAGTTGAGCTATCAAAGGACAAGAGGGATTTTGGAAGTACACTGGATCGCCCTAATAAAGAATGTATGGGTGGTAGTAAAGCTAGGGATTCGCTTTTGAACTATTCTGACTCCCAAAGTCCCAATGATTTTTAGTTGTGAAAAAAGGCGTGTGACATTACCACCAACAAAGGTAATGAAGCAGCGCTAGGAATTAAGCGTTCTTGTGTGTGGCAGTCTATTGATGATATTTTTTGTCTTTTCAAAAAGGCAAAGCTAACCAATGATGAGATATCCACCTTAAAGTTTATAATCAATAGTTTTACAATGCAAACGGTGGATGCTTGGGGGGAGACACACATAACACATTACATGGTGTGTTGAACGTTTGATTTTTTTAATCGAAATGCCTTTGTGTGCAAAACTAAAGTTTGGTTTTTTTTCCAGCACATTCTTTTTTGCACAAAGTGCATTTTTTCTCGACACTTACAGTTCATTAGGCATCTGGAGCAACCAAATAATGGAGCACTCACACTATCAAGCAAAAGCAATGTAAAAATACACGACATGGAGGTGGAAGGAAAAAGAGCAATGCCCTTCACAAGATGTTCAATTGGTTCTACAAAGTTTTAGCAGGGAGAGAGAGAAAGAAGACTAGAGAACAAAGAAGTTTGAAATGCAGAATAGAGAAAGTGGTTAGCTTGAGGTGATCACAATCATATCATGCTTTGAGTGCAAAAGATCGATTCCGGAGCTGGTTGGAGACAATGCGGCGTGATGGCAGGCGTTGGGTGGAAATTTAATATTTTGTTGACACTAACCATTTCTATTGTAAACATGCATTGTCATGCAAAGTGAATTTTCAAGGCCACAATTGTTAGTCCCATGGGTCAAGTTTGGTCTATTTTGGAGCACTTTTTAGTTTTGAGTGATTGTTTTGAGTTTTTAATTTTTTTAAAAACTTTAAGTACTATATAAGTCAAAACTCACAACTTAAAGTTCATTTCTTGTTTGCCATTTTAGAAGATCCTCTCGAGCCCAAACGTAAATGCACTCATATCTTGCACAACATGGACGATACACAAGAGCACACCACTACACACAACAATGGCACCACCGTCACTGACACCACTGAAAATCCTCAGCCGATACCTCATGCAGAATCCACCACTTCAAATTCACATCCTCAACCACAAGTGGATAACCCAACATAGATCCTAGCTCCAAACACCCAACTGCTCCCCCAACCTTTGAATTCAGAGGATCAAAACACCATTCGAAAGATTTTTGGTGATCTCCAACCACTACATCATGCAAATCGCACACCTCTGCAGGATCTCCCACCAATCACAGCTCTAAATCGACCCACACAAGAAACAAAACCTGGAGCTCAAGCAACGGATGGACATGAAGCTCAAGCAACTGTGACCATGCTGCAAAAATTCCCCCTGCAGGTCAAACAAAGGGTGATCAAAGTAATACTAGGTAATCTTGTTTCAGAAGCACGAGATGCCAAGAGGAGGAAGAGAATGAGAGAGATAGACAAGAAACAGGTAGCTGAAGAGAAGCACAAAGATTGCATGAAGAACAAAGAAGACATAGAGAGAAAGAAGAATGGTAGAGAGCCAAGGATGAGAGAGGTAGCACTTGGCTAACGTACGAGCACAAGCAGAGGCAGAGAGGAGAGCGAAAGAGGATAAAGCTCAAGCCGCCCAACAAGCAAAGGCTGGGAGCTCTAGACCTTCAAAAATTCCACAGAGAGCAAAACCATGTGCTAAAAAGAAAAAGGAGAAGCTCACATCTGATGAGCAACATGCCTAGGAGGAGAGGACGAAAAAGTACAAAAATGACCCTCCTCAATGGCTACACAAGCGGCTCCTCCACCACCGCCAACAACGTAGAAGATATGATAATGAAAGCCAGGCACGGTTGCTTTATGTCAGATCCAAAAATATCAGAAGAGCACAAAGCCAATAATACCAAAAGCAACCTTGTCTGGGGTGGTGAGAGAAAAAATGAATGAATATTCAGATTCGGTTACACGTATACAATGTGCAAGTCTATTGGCCTTACAGGATGCCATTGAGGACATTTTGGTGCGGTTGTTCCAAGATGGCATTCCATGTATGGTGCAACGAGTTACACTAAAAAATATAAATTTAGCTCTAGCAGTCAATCTAAAAGATCAAGGGTGGCTCCACAAGAATTAGTTTACCCCATGTAACCTCTATTTATGAGATTTGTAATCTATCCATATAATATGAATAAGTCAATTTTTTACCATTTGGTGTAACTGTAATAATTAATTGTGTACTTTTTGTTCTTGAAGTATTTGAATTAATAAAGTTGTTAGATTTCAGACCTCCTCGACCATCCAAGCACTTGTTGGATGTGGGACGTCCACCGATGAACTTTTTGCCCAGGTCAAAACCGGTCCCTGCGTGCCGTGGTGCACAAGGCTTTTTTTTGGCCTGTGTGGTGCCGTCAAGTGTCGTCGTGCAGCTTGGCGGTCCCATGGCCTCTGTGAGCACCACAGAGGCCACCCAAAATGGCCCCGTTTCGCAAAAAAAAGTTAGAGATAGGCATCTCACAATCGACGGGTGCTTGGATGATCGAGAAGGTGTGAACGGATTGCAAAAATAAAAATTTATTGGCCAACATGAGCAATAGAAAAAAGAAAGTACAGAAAGTGACAAGAAACAATAACAAGGACAAAATTATTGTATATTGCTTTGGATATTATATCATGGCTGGTTGGTTTTCTTCTAAATTACATCTGTGGGTATAGGACGAATGACAAACTTGACACCAAGGGTTTTTACAATATCCTCTGGGTTTGCCACCCCTTGAACTAGGCTTAAGGCACAATGGGAGAGGACTAACCCAGGGTGCTTGCTTGTAAAGGCATACAATGCCGCCTCCCGGTCCACCAAGATACACTTGTGAGCATTAAGGGTAAGGGAATCTTTAGCAAGGATGGCACTTAATGCTTTGCACTTGAGCAGCTCTGTAGACTCCATGCTTGGAGAACTCTGTGTGAGCAACTCAAAGAATGGATGGCCCCATATGGCCAAGGTAGTGTCACAGGGAGCTATCCCTACCTATTGGAATGTTGCACAAACCTCCAATACACATTGCAAACTTATCAACATGGTATGTGGTCTGCAAAACATTTTAAACAAATTCAACACTTGCTATAAGATACAATAGACTATCGACAAGGTTAAAAAATGCTTACCTCAATTTCTTCATCCATTTCTTCAAGAGTTTTCCTTGTCAGGTCAATGCTAGAGTGATCTTCTCTACCCATAGTGATTAGCACTTTGTGTGGATGGAAAGCACTTTCCGAGATGCTTTTATAAAATGAGGCACATGATTTGATTTTTCATAAAATAAGTGTATTTGCCACGGTTTGTAGCAAATTATGTTCGTTTTCACTAGGGAGGAAAGAGAGGCTTGTTGAGAGACCTTGGTCTTCAAAGTCAATTTGAAAGTTGACCTTCTCTTGCTTTCCACTGGGATCTTTCATGTCGGCATAGATAGCAAGCACTGAGAGCGAGTCATCTTCTCTAAGTCCTAGTGTCTTTGTAATGTCTTCAAGGAACAAAAAGTGATGACCATCCATCACCACTGCATGCAAAGTGAGAATTTGGAGGTCAAGAACTTTTTCCAACACCTCGTCTCCCTCTATCATCCAATCTTCCTCCCTAGTGGAAATGGGATCTTGCAGGAGGATGAGTGCCATAGATGCTTTAGACCGCTCATCAACCTCTTTGATAACTTCATTTGGTTCATCCACAATGGTCACATGCGGTTTTTGTTTGGCCTTTTCCTTTGATTTTCCCTTCTCCATGCCCTCAAGCAAAAGCAAGACCAGAACCATGTCCCAAGAGATGAGCTGGATACCTGTGCACCCCATGCCCAAGTCTATGAGGTCATCCTCATCCTTTGTTCCACAGTCCCGCTCAATAAGCCCTTTAATAAACCTCAACAAGCGATAGCAAAAGTTTTTTTCGGCTGCATAGAGGTGTTTGAGAAAATCCACTGGCAACCATGCCATATTGGATTGCTTGAAGACTATTGCATATTCTTTCACGTGCTCCATCATGTAGTCAAGAAAGCTTTGGAATCCAATACATGAAGGTTAGCAGTGGTATGCATGTCGATCGTCCCCTCAAACACACTGACTAGTTTATGTGCACGATCTGCAAGTCCTATCTTTTGCAGTTGTGTAAGAAGTGCATCAGAAGATGTTGCCATGGGTTTGTTCGCGAAGAAGATGGAAACATTAGGAAGAGAATGGGGTCTAGGAGGGCCTCTTTATTTGGTAGTTTAAGGAAGTCAAACCTTTAGTATTAAGAAACTATTCAAAGGATAGGTTTTGAACTCAAATAGGCAAAACGACTAGTTTATTTGAATTCAAATTTCCACCCAAAATGAAATTTAAAATCTAGCGGGTAAAACCATATCATGTAGCATATATATGGAAAGAGCTCAATGTGTAGATTCTAAATCGAAGATCTCTGCTCAAATTGGAGATCATATGTAGAATTTATGGAAGGCCGAAAATCGTAAAATTGGCCACCTCCTTTTTTGGGTGGGGGGGAAGTGCATTCTTTGACCACTCTTACACATCTCTTACACACCCACCATTCTTGCACACATGGCATACACCTATTTGTCAAAATGTTAATCACCTCCATAAGCTCATGGCAAATAAAGAGGCCCTCCTAGACCCTATCCTCTTCCTAATGGAGAGCTGAAAGCTATTGTTTTGTGAATGTGAGAAATGAAGTTTAAAACATAGAAAGTCACTTTTGTACTCAATGTCACTTTTTAAAAGCACTTAACTTTAACGTCAAATTAACTTAAAACTATAATTATAAGCAAAATCATGCAAAAAGACATTGAAAGTATTCACGCTCCAAATTAAAAAAACTTGCATATTTCAATCCAAATCTTAAACAAATTAAGAATGAAAAAGAGATTCAAACACCATATGTATTAATGGGAGTGAAATCGCTTCAGTTACAAGCTTTTACATTAATACATCGCGAAAAACCAATGTTTGCATACAGAAAGCTATTCCCTTTGTTGGAACGAGCAACCTTTTCATTGATTACAAAAACATTGATTAGGCAAGGTATATATAAGATTAAGATACTCGCGAAGGTGACTGAGATTCTAGTCATTGTTCACCAAGATGTCGTGCACTACATTGTTGTGGAGGAATATTTGGAGATCATTTGATTCTCTAGCATCAACATCAGAGTCTAGTGCCTCCCATTCTCCCTTTGTCAGCTTCCATCTTCTGTAGGGCAAGACGATTGACAAGGTTGCTTTGCAATATGGTATTTACATACCACATTCTCAACAACTACATAGCACTTGATTGATCTGCGTGGTGGTTGACCACCTTAGTCTCCCATCCAACCACAAGGAAGCCATTAATCGCACTTCCCCCTTTGTAAGTCCACATTGTTGGTGTCCTATGAACACTCTGCAGTCAAAAGATAAATACAAACACATGATAGGACATAAACCAAATTGTGGGAACCATAGGTGCACTTCATTGCTGAATGCACATCGGACTCGATTCTCCTTTCGGTTGATGTGATCAAGACGCTATCTGGCTTAGGCCATTCCATACTCTACAATGTTGGTGGGTGAACCAAAGAAAGATTACCATACCCAATTTGCCTAGGTGTTACATAAGTATGGTTTTAAAAAAACATGTCCCGTGAGACAAGCTCCGTGGATGAACAACTAGCATAGAGTAGCTTGCTAAGGTCAATGTGGATGGCCTCAAAAGTTCCTGTGAAGGACTCTATTGGCTCCCACTCTACAAAAATGGATGGGAAAACACCTGCAAACATGAACAAGTGATGAAAAAATTATAGATGTATATTACAAAATATACAATCTAAAACCTTGACAGAGGAGTGAAATTACAATTTGGAGGAAACCTCGATGGAGCCACTACTGTCTCTAGCTTCAATTGTGAAGCAACATACACATGCTGCACCTTTGCAAGCTGCATGCCGTCATGGGTTTTCTTGAACTCCATGATCCTTCCCTTCCAATGGTGTGCTCAAGAAGCCATGTGTCTCCTTGAGACCTTGTGTGCACCTCTTGAGCTGGGCTGCATTGTCACCTACATCAATCAATTTAACTCCATTGCCACCCAACATTCACTATTGTCTTGTACATTGCTGCATGAAATGGAGTCAATGACACTCCTAGGTCATCGAGTACCTGCTGATGCCATGGAAAATAGTGGCACAACCTATAGAAAAACACTTATATTTGACATAATGCACATCCATGCTCTCAGCTACACAAACATCAAGATTCTTGGTGGTAGACGGTTAATGTCACTTATTGTTGTACTACTCCTCTTGCAAGTTGGCTTAATGGGAAAGATAATGTTGCAAAGCTTGAGAGGGAAGTAGATCCTCCCTATAGAGGTTAATGGAGAAGGAGCAGGAACCCAATTGAGGAAAGAAAGACGGAAGATCTAGCAGAAGGATATGCTACAGATCTTCAATTTTAGGTAGAGGTGTTTTGTGAGGGTCATGGAGTAATGGAGAACTTCAACTTGAGTAGAATGCAATGAGCTTGAGGAGGGAAAGGAGGTTCAAACTTCTACTGCAGAGCATTTGGGAGGGAAAAGTGAAAGGAAGGAAAGAGAAGAAACTTGCAAGGTGGAGTGAAGAGAAGAGAGAGATGGTACAATAGAGAGAGAGAGGGAGGGAATGATTAGCACATTTTTGGGGGGACCCCTTTTTAGGAGAGAGGGGGGAAGAAACTAGCAACCACTAGAGAGAGAAAGGATTGGTTTTTACCCAACTATATAGAGAAAAGTTTAGTTTTTTGAATTTGTAAAATATTTTCTCTATATATTTTATTAAAGAGCACAAGTTTGACCACTTGCTTTTAGGCCCTGCCATACCCACCATTTTAGTCCACATGGCATCCACCCATTTGTTCCTACCATAATCTCCCTTTTAGTCCCATGGAAAATAAAGAGTCCCCCTTAGATCCCATTCCATTCCTAATGCTCGGATTTGCCCATTTGGACAATTTGTAGGCCGTTCTAGTTGCCTGGCAAGTAGTCCAACCCTGTGCAGGAGCTTTAAGTCACTCATACACCTTTCTAGACAACTCATGGTGCTCGTATCTTGTCCGTTTGCAATATCTGTAAAAATATAGATGATATAAGGATGAATGAAAATACATAAAGACAAATTGATCATTGGCCTCAAAGATTGAAAGATGGAATGCATCCAGTAAAGCCAAGTATACCTCAAACATGAGACCAAACAAATTATCTTAACCCCATTTTAGATCATATTGACCAAATATTTCAAATATAAAAACCATGTTCAATTACAAAATTGGACTAAACGACAAAGAAAGGTTGACTAGCGGGCATTGCACCCTTGCTGGCTCACTCTGCAATGATCTAAAAAACTCTACCACTTGCATCATAGATTTTCTCTCTTTGAAATTGATAGGAAGATCTAGTTTCTGGATCTATAAAGTATAGATTCCATTGGGGCTTTTATAGGTACTGCCACCCATCCATAGTTCGTGCACCGCCTTTCAAAATTCATACAACACTTGCAATAAATATCCTAGAGCAAAAACATCACTGGCCAGAGTATAGGCATATTCAAGAAGAGGATCATATAACCTGGGCACCAGCCATCCTCGCTTCTGTCGCTCTCCATCGGTAGTAGATTGAGCATGTGCCACCTTCTCTGGGTTTTTGTCTGTCCTATACACAAAATTAAGTGAAAATCACTTTTTGGGTGCTCTTAGCAAAGGTCCCCAATCAATGATGCAAAGCGTGTCTTCAAATCTTTAGTGAAGTCTAGCACTACATTAAATGGGTGCAGGTTGGTGTGAATAATGCCCGCCATATGTGCAGCTGCCATGCCATCCACTAGAGCATGCACAATGTGGGGCATATTCATCACTACCTCCTTGACCTTGGCAAGTTGCTCTTGGCTTAGTCGCATGTCAGGAGGGGGGAGGGCGTTTTTTCTACCCTTGATCCAAGTGATACATTGCTCTAGAAAATTCACTGCACCTTCAAGAGCATGTCGTTGAGGGAGCCGCCATTATAGTAAGGAAATACTGTAATCCAAGGAAACTCATTTGTGAAAGCAATGCACTTGACGAAATTTGGGTGCAATACTTGCATGCCCTGCTCTGCTTGAAAGCGCTCAAACTTGAAGCTACTGTTTCCCTTGTATAGCTTCCCACAATATGTTATGTGCTTAGGAAGAAAAGAAATCCCTCGTATTTTGTACTCTTTTACTTCACCAATCATTTTTCTTTGATTAATGCCTTGTGTGGGTTGTCGATGAGATTTGCACACATGGAGTTGTAAACAGTGCACATATTGCCCCTATCCCAATAACATATAGCTGCCCGGGTGATGCAATGGCTGTGTCTTGGGTACTGAGCACTCTTTTTGGAAGTGACTCTACATCTCAATGCCTTCATGCAGTTTCTCTTCACCTTCTTCTCATTCCATATTGCATCCCATTGCTGCAGCCAACGTAAATCAGCAAAAACTGGTGCCAAATCTTTTAAATCCTCCTATGCATCTTGCATACTTCCCAAAATGGTGCGAGTTTTGTGTTCATAGTCAAAGTTGGCTAGCTTCTGTCTTTCACACAATTCTGCATTGCCTTCTCTTTGGAGTCGACAAAATGTATTTTCCCAAATCTGCTCAACAAGATCCCACATGAGGATATCAGACTTATTGGCTTTCTTTATGGCCTCATCTACATAGTGTGATACTATAATAACTACTTTTGTGCGTAGGGCATGCAAGGTGACTTTTTGCTCGTCAGCAGAAAGCATGGTGGTCGCAAAGATATCGAGAGCTACAACTATTAGCTCTAAAAAAAAGTATCAGATAGTAGCAACCAAAAAATTAATTGTACATCAAGCAAAACATCACATTCTTATCCATTTACACTAAAATGAGAGTCAAAAAATAGTAACTAGACCATTAATTATACTTAAGAAATATTACAACACAAAACACTTAATACACATCCATATCTTTCAAAATAAAAACAAAAAGAAAGAGACACTAGTAACCAAATAATTAATTGTACAGCAAGCAAAATATCACATTGCTATCCATTTACACTAAAATGAGCTAAAATGAGAGAGAGAGAGAGAGAGAGAGAGAGAGAGAGAGAGAGAGAGAGAGAGAGAGAGAGAGAGAATATTAGAAAACATTTAGAGTATTTTTTCTAAATTTTTAAAGATAGACAAAAGTAATGTTTGGAATTGTTTTATATTTTTATGGAGGGAGATATAGAGAGTTGCACTACATATCATTTTGAAATCTTGAAAATAGAGTAACAAATAGTATCTTTTTAGGGATTGTTAATTTTATTAAATTTTGAGAGAGAGAGAGAGAGAGAGAGAGATCTAGACTACATTTTGAATTATCTTTATAATTACTTCATGATGAAGAAACATAGAGTATATTTTTGAGGATTATTTTATATTTTGAAAGTGTCATAAAGAGAAATAGAGTGAATTACATGTAGCATTTTCAATTGTTTTAGAGGTTCTTAATAACACACACACACACACACACACACACACACACACACACACACACACACACACACACACACACACACATAGAGAGAGAGAGAGAGAGAGAGAGAGAGAGAGAGAGAGAGAGAGAGAGAGAGAGAGAGAGAGAGAGAGAGAGAGAGAGATTGCATGGTGTGAATCTTTTTTTTTTTTTGAAAATAGAGCTAGAGAGAGATTAGACGATTTGTTGTAAATTTTAGAGGTTCATCAATTGAAGACGAAGATAATATGAAGTAAATTATGTTCCAAGAAACACTCAAGCTGCGTTTCTAACCAAGTATCGCATGAATCACGCACATAAATAAAACAAGCAGTGTAACAAAAAAACCAAACAAATTTACAACATTTGTTGGCCACGTTACCAACCAAATGCTGCAATATGCAAAAAATACAACATGCACTAGAGAACGACACCATTTTGCTGCATTACCAACAAGATGCCACCCGAATATAAGGGAATATGAATTGTATACAAACATAACTTAGCCGCATTACCGACCATATGCCTGCATTTGATAAAGGGAAGGGAAGGTGATATCGTCATAAAGATACTAATATTCCCGCATTACTGACTAGTACCATTGCGACATGACATATTTATCATAGGACGCTACTCAACCGCGTTACCGACCAAGTGCCCCATGATAAGCACCATTTTGAAGAATGACCTTACACACGCATGAACCGCTCGCGTAGTGGGTTGCATACATCTAGACGCGCACTTCGACAGTGTGTAGCTACTCGCACGAGCACACACACCCACTCACATCCACATATACAAACCTCAGCACCTGTGGTTGGGTGAGAAGATGATCATGAAATATATCCCAAAGGGCCCACTGGGGCCGGTTATATATTGGAAAATGTACCCCACCGGGCTTATTGATGACCTCGACGGAGACTGCCAGGTATTTGAGATAGCCGACGGGCTCGTTGGGCTAATCTAAAACCCGGTGGGGTTTTGGCCGGTTCCCAAGTCACTCCAAACGAGCATTTTTGTGAACATGAGAAGTTTTTAACATGTTAATAACATGTTCACAAGTGTTATTACCAAAAAATAGGTGTGTTCATGTGATTATGAAATCCCGAGTACAATCATAAATGTGTGTATTCATGAGGATGGAAGAGCTCTTGTGGCTCTTCATGCACAATGAACCTTGGCCCTTCTTCTTGATCTTTGACTTTCTTGTTGATGTAGGATTTCTTGACTCGAAATATTTCTTCCAAGAGAGTCCAAACTTCATCTACTTGAGTTGCACTCAAGTAGACAATGTGGGTAATCATCTCCAGTGTGTAATAGGATGATAGAAAGTACTTTTTTCTTCTTCTCCTTGTTGTGTTGTTCAGTTTTTTGGACTCCCAATGGTTGCATAATCTCCCATAGGTTGGTCATCTCAAGATGACATCTCATCTTTGATTGAGATACATGAAATTTGGTGCCATTGAAGATGATGGCTTTATCTATTCCCATGATGAAAAATAAAATGGAAAGGCCTTACCCTCTTTAACAAGATAGGTAGTGTTTAGTTATTTAACAATTAGATCTTAATTGATGGATTATAAAATGATTTTAATAAGAATGAGATAGCATATATACCAAATAACACTATGAATGTGCTCCCCCTTAAGCTTTACACGATGAGTGAGCTACAACGCACCAATCATGCTTAAAATTTGCAGGTGGATTGTCCACAAAAGTTGTAGTGACACATAAGAGGAATGGTGCTAATATGGATCATGTGAGTTGTATTTAGATTTGGGTAGTAGCACCAAAAATGTTACAACAATCAAGCTTGCCATGGGAGCTCAAGTAAGAGTAGGGTGACAACGAGACTGCAAGGCAGTTTTTCACGAAGATAATGGAAAGGGCTAATAGTGCCACTTGAAGCTCAGGCATGAGCAAGATAGAAAGAGTTGACTTCAACAACATCGATGGGGCAATGAGAGGTTTTGTCAATAATAGCAATAGGCCAAGGAGAGGCTAAGGTCTTCACAATGAGGGCAAGTGGAGAAGCTATGGTTGATATGATCTCTATTCTTTTTGACAATGTGTTTCCCTTTGAGTGGCGTAGCTAGATTGAGAGGTGGTTTTGCAATGGGTAGGAGGTTGGCAGCACCAAAAATAAAGAGATGGTGGCCCTAGGGAGTCCACTATGTAAAATTTGCATATAACACGTGCAAACAAGAGGTATTGAAATAATCCCTTACCTGTATATTTTCAAGTATTATATGTACCCCTTATGTATGCATTTTTGTAAAAAAACTAGACCTTATGTATGAAAATGTTAACTTTCTCAATTAAAAAACCCCTTTATGTTAGTACATTTTTCTATAAATGTGCCTAATTATAAATCTCTTATTTTGTTTGCACATGCTATCTTACATATTTCCTAGTGGATAGTACCCGAGATGGTGGTATGGCTGGTGGTTTGTAGCGATTGGAAAACGTTTTGAAGTGCTTCGACTTGCTGCATTGTTGAAGTTTGCCTTGGCTACATGCTTTAGATGTGGGGTGCCAATATAGCATGCCGTTAAAAGGGCAAGTCTCTCACCCATTGAAGCTCTCCACTTGCCACAAAAAAATAGTCTCTTCAATTAAATGAAGATTGTGTGACTCTAGTAGAGAGATTTAATGAGTTGCTCCAAAAAAGCTAGGGACTAAAGACAAGAAATGCTAAGATAATGTCCCTCTTATGAATCTAGCTTAGGGTAGTGGCATAAAGCATGGAAATAGCGTACATGCCCAGTTACCAAATTCATTTAAGGGAGTTTTATTGAAATAAATGAAAATGCATAGAAATCATAGTTCCAATCAAGTGGTGAGAGGGGAGGGTGCCACTTGCTCTAGCAGAGAAATATGCCTACCTAATTATTAAGTCTGTCACTTGCTTTGGTACCACATGCTGAGACCTAGTGTGTGTTGGGATTCAGGCCAGCTGGCCGGACATCCCACTTACTACTAACCCCTCTACTAACATAACTATTATACTCTTATTCTTTAATACAACAGAATAAGGAGCTGCAACAAGAGGATAACGTTGTTGGGCGCTCCACCCAAAGCAGGTCTCTCTCTCTCTCTCTCTCTCTCTCTCTCTCTCTCTCTCTCTCTCTCTCTCTCTCTCTCTCTCTCTCTCTCTCTCTCTCTCTCTCTCTCTCTCTCTCTCTCTCTCTCTCTCTCTCTGCTCTCGCACTAGCACTCGCACACGATTTCCGCAACACCTTCAACTGGTATCAAGAGAAGGGTTTGTGCTTGCCATTTTCGCATCTGTGCGCGCACACTTTCAAAAGTGCAAACAGGTTTTTGATTTCGGCATCGGTAAATTCAGCGTTCCGAGAGCGTTTCCACCAGGCGTCTTGACCCCCCTTTCGAAGCTGTTCGTGTAGTCAAAAGCTTCATCCGAGCTACGCTTCAGGAGTTGTATTTTTCAACTCCACTTTTTCTACAGCTACAGCTACAGGTACAGGACACAGGTGCAGGTTGTTCAGAGACTGTTTTGGGATTGTATATAGCCGTTTTATGGCTATTATGTGCTATTGAGACGGTGTTTATGGGCTTATTAGGAGCACTTTCGGCATTGACGTTGTCTTGGGTTTTTTAGGCATCCATCTCCTCACAGGTTCTTGCATACATACAGGACACCAGGTTTCTTACAGGTTACAATGTTTAGCATCAACACAGATTTCAGTGGGAGTACTTGATACGCATATGCATTGTTTTGGCACTTTTGATAGTGCTCGAGCTCTTTTGAGAGCGGTTTTACTCCCCGCAGGGATTTGTTTATTGCTTGCATATTTTGTTTGGCGCTTATTTGAGCGCGTATACTGCACCTTGCAGCATTGTTGACAGTGGATGTACGTTGAGTTGCGGAAACTGCCATATGTACCTTTTGTGGAGCCGATTTGGCTTGTTTCCGCCAGTCCCGACCGTTTCTAAGACTCGGTTCGGAGGCCCTTTCTGAGACTGGGCTGGTTTCTTGTCTCCATAACCTTTTGTGAGGGTTGATAGCATGAGTTTTTCTTGAGCTGGGGGATTCTCGAATGTTGAGATCCTTTTGGTGATACAGGTTGCTGGAGTACTCCTTTTTTGTGGCCTCGCCATAGGACATGTATAGAGAGGGCTAGGTGCATTTGACGCTGTGTTGGCAGTCTTGGGTCAGTTTCTTGACTTTTTATGCACAGTTAGGGACAGTTAGTGGTTGATATGCCTGTCTTATGCTTTGAGAGCATTACTTTTGATGCATTACTGATCTCTTGTGACAGTTTTGGATTGAGACTCTCTCAGTTTTTCTGGGGAAACTCTGCCGAATTTTTCCCAGAATTACCAGTGTTTATTGCCATATTATCTTTAGCTTGCAACCATGTCATTTAGTGGTGAAAAGGATATTTACAATATCCAGAAATTTGATGGGACGAATTTTGCTATCTGGAAAGAGGAGATTCAAGATGTTCTTATACAAAAAGGCCAGCTAGATCCTATCATGGAGCGCCTAGAGGACAAGTATACAGATGTTGAGTGGGAGAAACTTGACGCTAAGGCCAAATCTACCCTCCATTTGCATTTGGCCAAATCTGTGTACTTTACTATAGTTGGAGAAAGGACTGCTAGAGATGTATGGGATAAGTTGTGTTCCAGTTATGAGAACGAAAGTGCCACTAATAAGGTTTTCTTGATGAAGAAGCTGTTTGACCTTCGTATGAAGAGAGAGGGCACTATTTCTATTCACATTAATGAGTTCAATATCATTTTCACTCAGTTGACTACTCAGGGTTTGGTCTTCGATGAGGAAATCAAATGTATCTTCTTGCTATGCAGTTTACCCTCGTCTTGGGATACGTTCTGTATTGCAATTAGTAACTGAATATCTAGTACCGGTCTAGTGTACAATGACGTCCTTGGGAGTTTGTTTATCGAGGAGATTCGCAGGAAATCTCTCGAAGGCAAGAAGGATGGTGATGCATATGTTGCTAGTGAGAGATAGAGGGGTCGCACTCAAAGTTGTGCCAAAAGCAAGAACGTGGGGGCTCATGCAGTAAGTCTCGGGGTTCTATGCGTAATGTCAAGTGCTATCACTGCCATAAAAAAGGGAATGTGAAGAAGGATTGTAGGAAATGGCAGCAAAGCAAGAAGGATAAACAATCCAGTGAAACTTCTAAGTCTGATGATTCAAACAAGGGAAAAGCAAAGTTAGAGGAGATCAATGTGCTAGAGTCTTCAAATTCTCCTATTGTAGAGACTCTTCCAACGGTTGTTATGCCGCTTACCTCTGACGTATTGGTCTTTGCAGCAGATCTACCTGTCGAAGCTCTTGTTACAAAAGATGCGCAGTATGCACAGAATTGGATAGTAGATTCTGGTGCGAGTTTCCATGTGACACCACATAGAGAGTGGTTCTCTACTTATTCTCACTCTTGTGGAAAAGTGAGACTTGGTGATGCTTATGAACTAGACATTGAGGGTGTCGAAAATGTCAAATTGAATCTAAGGAATGGCACGAACTTTACTTTATGTAATGTCAGACATGTGCCCAAGTTGACTAAAAGCTTGATTTCTTTTGGTTACTTGATGATTTGGGCTACAACACCACATTTGACAATGGTTTGTGGATAGTACGCAAAGGTAATCTTGTTGTACTCAGAGGTTAGAAGCATGGTACCTTGTATTCCATCCATGTGTCAGATGTTGGTCATGATTACATATCTATAGACGAGCTGCCATCTACTGAGTTGTGGCATTGCCAGCTAGGTCATATTAGCCAAAAAGGAATGAGAACTCTGACTCGTTTTGGCTACTTACCTGTCTTGTCTTATGTTGACTTTCCTGTTTGTGAGCACTGTATCTATGGCAAACAGACTAGGTCCGTGCACTTACCATTGGGTCAAAAGTGAGTTGAACCTCTAGATTTAGTGCATAGTGATGTTTGTGGTCCTATCTCGACCAAATCTCTAGGGGAGGCCAGCTATTTTGTGACATTCATAGATGACTCTACTTGAAAGGTGTGAGCATATCTTTTGAAACATAAGGATCAAGTTCTTCCTGTGTTCCAGAAATTTTTAGCACTCGTTGAGAATCAGTCTGGCAAGAAACTCAAGAGGTTGCCGACTGACAATGGTGGAGAGTATGTCTCCAAGGAGTTTGACAATTTTTGTGCTAAAAGGGGGATTAAAAGGCATTTTACTGCACCATACACACCAACTCAGAATGGAGTTGCTGAGCGCATGAATAGTACGATTCAAGAAAGCGTCACAACCATGATTTCTAGAGAAAATCTCACACAAGGCTTTTGGGCAGAATCCATCTTGACTGCAATGCACATTATAAATCGTTCACCTAGTATGCCATTGAATTATGAGATTCAAGAAGAGTTATGGTCTAAACGTAAGTCCCACTATGACCATCTACGTGTTTTTGGTTGTGAAGCTTATGCTCACGAGCCTAAACAACTTCGATAGAAGTTAGAGTCAAAGTCACACAAATGTATTTTCATTGGATATGGTGCAGATGGAGAGGTGGGATATCGTCTCTGGCACCCAGAATCTCATCGAGTCATCCGTAGTTCAAATGTGATCTTGAATGAGTCAAAGATGCACAAACAACCTATCAAGGAAATTGAGATTCGGAGAGTCACTTTTGAGGATGTTGCCTCGGAGACAGTGAAATCAACTAAGCGGGCTAGTGATGTACCTTCCAGCAATGCTCCAGAGGGAGCATATAGCAATGGTCAAGGAGTGAGACGGTCTACTAGAGTCTCTCGTCCACCTGCGCGTTTCAAGCCCGGTCTTGATTACATCATGCTGACCGATTGCGGTGAGCCAAGCTCTTGCCAACAAGCTGCTACCAAGAAGCCATAATAACGGGTGATGTGGTGAAGTGGGAGCAGTCTGTGGAATCTGAGTATAACTCGATTCTGGCTAATGACACTTGGGACTTGGTAGAACTGCCAAATGATGCAAAAGATTTACCTTGCAAATGGGTTTACAAGAAGAAATTTACCTCAGGTGATCCAAATCCAAAGTACAAGGCTAGACTTGTAGCCAAAGGGTTCAAACAGCAAAAGGGAGTTGATTTTGATGAAATATTCTTGCCTGTGGTCAAGATGAAAACACTTAGAACCGTACTCGGTCTTGTAGCGATTGAGGACATGAAACTTGTCCAAATGGAAGTGAAGACAACATTTCTTCACGGGGATCTCGATGAGGATGTTTACATGCAGAAATCTGAAGGGTTTTTTCAGGAGAACGCATCTCGTGAGGAGCTATTATGTAAGCTCAAAAAGGCACTTTATGGCTTAAAGCAGGGTTCAAGGCAGTGGTATCATAAATTTGATGCATGTATGAGGTCTCAAGGATATAAAAGGAGCAAAGAGGATCATTATTTGTACACAAGAAAGCTAGATAATGGCTCGATGATCATTCTAGTTTTGTATGTTGATGACATGCTTATAGCTGGGAAATCCATTGCGAAAATTGCCAACTTGAAGAAAACACTTAGCAATAATTTTGCAATGAAAGATTTGGGGGATGCTACACACTTTCTTGACATGAGAATCAAAAGAGATAAAAAACATCGTATTTTTGAGTTATCTCAAGAAACATACATTGAGAAAGTTTTGCAGCAGTTCAATATGCAGGGGGAAAGCATTGAGTACCCCAATGCAGGCATTCTTCAAACTCAGCAAGGAAGATGCACCCAAATCTGATGTTGAGCAAGCTGAAATGGCTAAGGTACCATATTCTTTGGCAGTGGGCAGTCTCATGTATGCTATGGTGGCCACAAAACCAGACATTGCTTTTGTAGTGGGAGTGGTGAGCCGATATATGGCAAATCCTGGCAGCAATCATTGGGAAGTAGTGAAGCACATCCTTAGGTACCTCAAAGGTACGGTCGGCAGGTGTTTACGCTTCGGGAACAGTGATGCATCCATCATGGGTTATGTGGATGCAGACTATGCGGATTGTGTCGACAAAGGAGATCGACATCTGGCTATGTCTTCATATTTGCTGGAGCAGCAGTATCTTGGAGATCATGTATTCACGATTGTACGTTGTCTTCCACTACGGAAGCAGAGTACGTTGCATTGTCGGATGCAAGTAAAGAAGCTGTATGGTTATCTCGCTTGGTCAGAAATCTTGCAGGCATTGATGAGACTCCAGTGATATATTGTGATAGTCAGAGTGCTCTCGCATTGGCAAGGAATCCCGTGTTTCACTCCAAATCAAAACACATTGAAGTCAGGTATCATCTCGTGAGAGATTTCTTGGCCAAAAAGCTCATTGATTTGGTCAAGGTACACACTGACGACAACCCATCAGATGCTTTGACGAAAGGCTTAGCTTTGGAGCGGTTTACACATTTCAGTGAGTTGATGGGTATAGGTTGAAGCCACTAGATTGCTTCACGGTTGTGCATACCAAGTCACTTGGGCTGTGTTGACCTTCAAGTGGGAGTTTTTTGGGATTCATGCCAACTGGCCGGGCATCCCACTTACTACTAACCCATCTACATGACTATTATACTCTTATTATTTAATACAAAATAATAAGGAGCTACAATAGGATAACGTTGCTGTGCGCTCCACCCAAAGCACGTCTCTCTCTCTCTCTCTCTCTCTCTCTCTCTCTCTCTCTCTCTCTCTCTCTCTCTCTCTCTCTCTCTCTCTCTCTCTCTCTCTCTCTCTCTCTCTGCTCTCGCACTTGCACTCGCACATGCTTCCCGCGGCACCTTCAGTGTGCTAGGGTAGATTAGTGCTAATTGCATTCATGGGCAATTACCATTAAGCATGAAGTACATTAATCCCACCTCAATGAACAAGTAGACTCAATGTACAAAAAAAGTAGACAATGCATAAGAAAGTGAACTTGCTACAAGGTGCTTTTATAGCCCAAAGCTAGGCTCTCATGAGTGATGAGGTACATGATGAGGTGTCAACATTCAATGTAGGCTTGTCTCTTCACATGGTTGAGAGGTCATTGTCTTATAATTCCATGTATACCTCATACATCATGTGCTATCATGTGTCATAGGGAAGAGAAGGTACCCATGAGGAGGTTTATCCTAATAGTGGCTCACCAAACGGGGCCATCTTGAGTGCCTTCTCATGGAGCCTTACAAAAGAGAAAATGTTGATGCCATGCATTTTGCCTTCAAAAATAGACACAAAGTCCAGCACAATAGATCCTACCACATCGAAATCCATAGGGGGATTTCCCCCCTGGTGCTCCCGTTCTAGAAGTAGACCTTGCTCCATAATGCATGCGACAAGATCCCCCACCAAAAAAACTTCAAGGCCTAAGGGAGAAGGTGCAACAATAATAATCGCTAGAGTGAAATAAGGAATAAAACATGCTATCTCATAAGATAATAATCACTAAGTTTGCCAGAGAATAAGCGCTAAAAAAACACCCTACTGAAAGTCAAGTGAGCATCTTGAGCAAGCAAAGCTGCACCCTCACCACACCCAACTGAGGCAAATCCAAGGCAAAGAGTAGCGATATATGCGGAACATTTATCCAACACTCACTTCCCTAGATAGAGCAGCACTGATATCTGGCTGATGAGTGGCAAAGCTTATATAGCTATAATTGGGAGGCATGGCCTTAGGTTAGTGGTTGACATTTTGAGCCAACACCCGTTTGCTAACGAGCCACGAGTCAAAATATATGTGACTTTTACTTAATATTTGTAAAAACTATCAAAGGTATTGAAGACAAAGTATCTGTGAAAATTATTTCTTATTATTTGCAACTAGAAAAAAATCCAAGTTTCTTGATATACATAGTGGATCTAGTAGGGCTAGACAATTATTCAACAAAGCATGGTTTAGAGAAGGAATTGAAACTTGAATGTCTTCAATAAAGCATGCTTTAGAGACTACATTTTTTGGAGAAAAATATGCCTTTATGCTAAATTCCAAGATAATGTCTCTAGCAAAATGTGATTGTGTTGAAGATTAATTTTTCCAAAGAAATATGACTACATTTGTGAGATAAGATTATAGATAATTTCTATGGAAAAATATAATTAATAATTTCTATGGAAAGATATGGTTGTGAGATAAGATCATACTTAATCTCTATGAAAAATACGATTGATAGCCTACAAGAGAATTAATATCATATTCTCTTGGGGAAAAAAATGGTAGTGAGTTAAGATGAGATATGATTTCTCTCGAGAAATATGAAGCAAATTTTTTTATTTTACAAGTTTCACATGCTATATGATGTTTTACGTAGCTTGTCCTAAAAAACATTTTCAAATGTCATTTTTCCTTCAATTTGAGTGGTTGAATGAATGACTATTTTTTGACATCGAACATGAAAGTTTGACAATATCAAAGTCCAATAGGGAGTAATTGGGAGCCACTTTTCCTGGAGAAAGTAGTAGTTTCCTTTTTGGAAAAAATAGTTTTGGTGGTGAGTTGGATTGAGATTTAATTAATTTCTCTTGAAAAATACAATTGTTTGTGGCTTGGATTGAGACTTGATTTCTCCAATAAAAAATGACTTGTTCTTAAAATCTAGGGTTTCTACAAAAAAATATAAACTTTTCTTAGACTCCAACATAATTTTTCCAAAAAATTATAATTAAATTATTGGACTTCCCAAGAAACACATAGCAAGTAGGGCCCCAAGTGCAATTTTCTAGGGAAATATAACTTTTTGCTAGGCTCCAACATAATTTCTCCAAAGAAATATAGTTGAATGCTTGGATTTTGTTCAAAAATGTGAAGCAGATAGTATCCCCAAATGTATATTTTGCTAGCAGAATATGAGCTTCTTAATTCTTCATCTTCATCCATGTATCATCCTCTTAACCTTATCAAACCTAATTTCTCTAAAGAAATATGCTTTTTGCGTGGATTTGAGCTTCATTATTGCAAAGACTCTATGGTTGTAGCATGTATGGAAACATAATTTCTCCAAAGAATTGTGAGCTAGCTTAAAACATAGTTTCTTTGAAAAAATATGGTTGTGATATGTCTTGCAAGCTCCTTGCAAGATGATTTATCCAAAGAAATACAATTGTGAGTTGTGACTTATATATAATTTATCTGGCAAAATATGGTTAAAACAACTCTTCTTTAACTTGAAAGGATGATATATGTTCTTTTTATAGTATATAATGGCTATGCAGTTATACAATAGCTTATGTACTTATTTTTCTTTTTCTCAAAAACTCATATTTCTAAGGGAAATATGTATCTTGTGAAGATGATTTATTTAAAGCTCATCATAATTCCTAGCTCGAGTATCTTATCTCGTGAAAATAAGATACCGACATTAGATTGTACATTTGGTTGTTGAGTGCCAAAGCTTATAAATCTTTGACATAAAGACATTGACAATAGCATCAATACGGCCTATAGAGTGTTGATACACATAGATAGATATCTTCTTATAGTGGCAAATATTGCAGTGCTAGGGATAAAATTGCACAATGCTATTTTCGAGTGTGTTGGTTCACATCCTTTATCATCCTTTTGTAATAATGCTGAATTCCATGATTGTGCTCACTTATAATTCCATGATTATAAGTGGATAATATGCCACTCATGTTGAAGATCTCTGATCACAATTAGAAGCCACCTGAACATACATAAAATAAAGACAATTCCTAAACCTTTAACTAGATACTCAAAGGGCACAAACATCATGAGCTGCCTAAATAAGATTGGATAAAATTATCAAAATCTATCTTGATTTTAAGATCCAAGGATAAATTCTCTTCTTTTGGAATAGAAAAATACCAATTCAAATGTGATGTCAATCATGTGTTAAAAATGTGAAAAACAATACAATCAAAAGTACTCTTTTTATAATATGCCAAGAGATATTCAAGAACCACAAGTCGGGATATCCATGGAGAGAGAGAGAGAGAGAGAGAGAGAGAGAGAGAGAGGGGAGATAATTCTTTTTTTCAAAGACTTATTTGTTTGTCAATTGTAATTATAACATCAAATTATAAGCATAAATTGACAAGGTTTTATCGAACAACAAGAATGAAGCACCCCGATAGTCAAATCCTCCAAATCAAACGTTTGTATTACACATGATACATCTTAATTAAGTGTCGATGCACACATTCAATGTGGGAAAAAGTACTTCCGATCGAGTATTGCAGGTAACTAGTTTGGCTAAGAAACCTTAATTAAAATTTCAAAATCTTCAAGAATATTGCTAACAAAGTATTTGACATTCTCATGGAGATCCTAAGGGATACTACAAAACTTGATGGAGATTCACATCAGTCAAAAATGTGTTTTGGTGGGGTATGAATTGGTTTACCTCCTCGCTAGTAGCCTAGAATCAAGAGCAAAAAATGGAGGTTTGTGTATCAACTTAGGGATTTAACAAAATCTGTGGAAAAGAGGAAGCTTCTTTCGAATCTCTTCACCAAAATAGACAATATATAAATTAACACGGTTGTACATAGATAAGCCGATGTCATATGGAACAAGCTATATAAAGAGGTACTTGATTGTTGAGATGTCCTTGATGTCTTTGCTAGTTGTCGCTTTTGTTGTTGTCGCGGCACCATGACATATATCAACGATGGCCATCTCTACATTGCAAAAGAAAAAAGAAGAATATGAGAGATGAAATGAGCAACCAAGGGGTTTTATTGCAAACAATCGACCTAAAGAGTATCTCCTCTAAGAGACCCAATTGCACTTTGCAATATGATTTGAACTTAAGGCCTTAGAATCTAGATATTTTTAACTAAAAGAAGAGAATTCCGAATTAAAATCAATGGAGAGTTACAACATCTTGAGAGCAACTGTATGCCTGAGTTAATTAGAGATTTTTGATGCTCTTTCTTTTGATCTTTGCAAGGTTGATACTCGTACCTTAGATATCACCAAGAGACCTAAAACATCAATTTGGAGAGTATTGAACTCAAGACCTATTATTCACATTAACGGTTGCCAATCTACCACACTTGAGTGATAGAAAGGTTATTCCATTTTCCTGTACCAAAATAAGATTTAGAAATTTTCTCATGTAGGAAAATGGAGTCTTTTTCAGTGTTTTTCATACAATGAATAACATCATAAGCTTCTGCTCGAGAGGCACTGCATACCTAACTAGGTACGATTGGGGGCAAGGGACCCCCGGCCCCCCCACCGGGCTGGCGGTCCCCTGCCGCCAATCGTACCTAGCTAGGTATGCGGTGCCTCCCTCACAGAAGCTCATGATGTTGAGGTAAGTCACAATGTGGGAATTATTGTGAGAATTTGTCCAAAACTTCTTGTGTATACTTATTCACACACACACACAGAGAGAGAGAGAGAGAGAGAGAGAGAGAGAGAGAGAGAGATTACGAGTTTTGGATGGGGTTGGGGCTACTTGGCACTCCGCGATAGCTGAGCGGGGGCGTCGGCGGGCGTGGCATATTGTTGGCCACTACCTGCCTTTTCTCTGTTGTTGTTGCTGCTGACATCACCACCATCATCTCTCTAGCTACTGCTCCCCAACCCCATAATGATGATGATGATGAAGACGATGACCTTCTCTTGCCGTGATGATGAGTAGTAGCTGCGGGATTCATATTGAGCATGCTATTGAGGCCGCACAGCACCAACATTATGAGCAGGAGCAACACCAACCACGTCACTTGTCTTCTCCTGCAGTTCTGCGTCATAGTAGTACTCTTCAGCACCGCCATATCTCACTCCCCCTAGAGCCACCTACACTCATTTATATGTGTCGACAGCACTCTCTCTCTCTCTCTCCCCCCGTAGGCTTATTTTTTTGCATGCTACTAGAGAACCGCCTGGGAAATATAGGTCTTACTTCATCTAGTGTGAGTGTGCGCGCGCGCGCGTGTTTGTCTCTACGTTTGGCCAACAGCTTGTCACACCCCGTACATAACCTCTCGTAATTACGCTTTGCAAACCTTGATTATCCCAAGATTATTACTAGCTTTCCAAGACTCTGGCCAGCACCACACCTTGAAATAGCCACCACTCATCGGGCCATTCCCAATTTCATACGACGCATACATGCATTTGCTAGATGCACATTGGACGGACACACGATACCTAAAACCACCCACATCTGATAAACACACACACACACACGCTCATTGTATGAATTTATCTTTGTACAAACCCATACATAAGACAATTTTTGTGCACCTTCCCTACTAGTACTAGTGAATCCCCTAGGACCCCTAACTTGCATATTTTATATGTAAAAGATATTTACACACACACACACACACACACACACACACACACACACACACACACATACACATATACACTTTAGATTATTTTTTTACAACCTCCTCATTGGAACGCACGGTGGGGCAAGAGCCTCTTTCGAGAGCTTCTACGTATACATCCATACACCCAAATGAATCCAGGAATAGCCCAGATCCACGTCCCTCGATTTACCGATGAAGGAAAGTGTAGCTATATACTCCTAACAATCATCCATAACACAATATAACCATCAACTTCATCATGCATAGTATGACTAAATACTACAACATCCCTGCTCATGCCATCGGTGCCCAATAGTGGGTGTAGAACTAGGCACTAGCTTATGCTCCCGGCCCAACACCACACACACACACACACACACACACACACACACACACACACACACACACACATAAATGAGCATATACCACACAGAAATAAATAAACACACACACACACACAACATACACATACAAACATACAAAAATATATAATTATTTATTTATATTTATATTTATATTTTATACACACACATACACCGTGGATCCACGAATGACTGTGTTCGAACCCAATAATTTGGCGACTCCATAATGTCTTGCTAATTCTTGAGTTTTAGCTCATGTGTGAGGGAGATGCATCGTAAAAATGAAAGTAACATTCTCAAATGTAGGATTTTGTTGTGTCAATTAAAACATTAGGGAAATTGCAAAGTAATTTATCTTGTCTCTAGGGAAGCACCTTAGCTCAGAACCCAACATGCACATTTCCAAAGTCCTCATGAAATTTCATAAAGTAATTACATCTTATTGAAGGACTCAACACACTTCCAAATGTCACATAATGCATAGGTAGAGATTTACCTACTTGGGTGAAGTTCTCCAAATCCAAACACAGAGTAAGACTCTCTTTTCTTTCATTCAGGGCCTCTTGCATCAAGGTGTTTGTCCAACATGACAGATTCCATCTTGCTAGCTTTTATTAAATCTTCAACGCATTAATGATTGAGTCACAATTAACAATTGCTTCTTGTTCCTTCAACAATGCAACTCAAAAATCCTTTTTCCAAAATTGATCTCAAGATGTTCATTCTACATAGAATGAAGCAATAATGTGTAGGATTGGTCGTACATTCAAAGGTAAACCTCTCTCTTTTACACCCCTCACCCCTCACCATTCTGGTGAGGGGCAAGGAAGAATAGAATAGTAAAGAGATGGCATGCATGCTATGCATGCACATACACATACACATACACAAACATGCATAGCTTCCCTCCCCTCTCCATGTCATCCGCTACACATAGCCACAATCATGCATAAATGTCTCTCTCTCTCTCTCTCTCTCTCTCTCTCTCTCTCTCTATATATATATATATATATATATATATATATATATATATATATATATATATATATATATATATATATACACACACACACACACACACACACACACACATATATATATAATATGTGTGTGTGTGTGTATGTATGCATGTATGTGTATGTGTGTGTGTGTCTCTCAAGACAAAGGTAGGACCAAGTGGAAGCACAAGGGTATATCCATGAATAGGTGGTACACTAGCTACTTATTTTTGGGAGTGGTAGTAAGGGGGTGGGATGTTTGGTAGCTGGGTGAGTAAACATTTTGAATATTTTATAAGAATTGATGAAAAAGCTTCACTCTTTTGAAATTATAATTTTACTACGTGTGTGAAAATAGTGGGGCTAGCACCTTACCACATGTAGTCAATGAAGCTTGCTTCTCGATGGTTACAGAAGGCGGGCAAAGTTGGTGGCCAGATGACTCCTTTGGTTAAAGCAAAGGAAGGTAGGTCAAGAGGGAGGATGAAGAAAACCCATTCTTCACCTCGGGGGATTCACTATGTGTAAAACTACCATATCACGTGCGTTCAAGACATGTTTTTAAAACCCCTTATCTATGAATTTTATTAAGAATAGAATGTACCCTTTTCTTTTAAAATCTGTAATGTTTTTCCAAATTTGAAGAAATAATGCCGTTTTGCATATATATTTCTGTAAGTTTTAAGAACTTTGAATACCCTTGTGTTGAACTCATGTGATAGGTTACATTTTTATTAGGTGACCTCCCCGGGTTCTCCACCTCCCTCTCCTCCACCCTCAGACTCCCCTTCGTCCACACCATCGACATCTCCTACTAGGAAGAGGCCAAAGATGGTAGATGTTGTCTTCAGGTGTCCTCTTCTTCAAAGATGGTAGATGTTGTCATTCCCAGCACAAAGGTACTACTGCATGCATTCATGTGTTTTTAAAGTTATGTATTATTGGTGCATACATTCATGTTTTTTTTTTGTTGAATGTCTCTCCACATAGTACTGTTGTTTTCAAGATCCATAATCTTATAAGCTTGCTTTGAAGAAACCTTGGGTTAGAGGCTAGATGTCTGTGCATGCATTTAGGCTCCATATTAAGCTTATACGCATGCATTCAAGATGGCATCAAAAACCCGGGGTAGAGGCATGCAAACATGCATGCACTAAAGAATACATGTTTGTGTATTCATGCATTTCTAGTTGAACTTTTATTGGCTAGCTATCCATGCATTCATGTCTTATGTTTTTCCCTATATTGTACAGGGCAAGATGCACTGGTGCACTCTTTACGTGCCTTTTGAAAGGAAGATAGTTTGTTGCATGAATAGAGTCCAAGCACATGAAGTATACGACCTTCCCAACTCAAGAGTGGATGCACAATCCCTGACTAAGACATAGTACTTCACAAACAAAAACTGCTTGAAATGCTTTAATTAAGGAGGTGCCACAGAGGGGCAGTAACGTAAAATGTAGCAATGCAAAGCTAGCATTTTGTAAAAAATTTTATACATTGTTCACATCTGTGTGTCATGAACCTCCAAGAAATTATGTTATGGGTGTGACTAAAACATTTTCCAGGGGATTTCTAAACAAGCAACTCAAGGGACATGTCGATTGGGCCTTATTTTTGGAAAATATGATCAAACATACGGATGCAACCAAATTGCAAGTAAAGAAGCAGAGATGGGAAGTTTCCATTCCTCCTTCCCCCCTTAGAGTTCTTGCGAAATGAAGAAGACTCTAAATCACTTGGAGGTGAGACATGAAACTCTAATCTCTAGATCAGTGGATGATGTGTATAATTCTTTTCACATTATGCAAAATTTGGACTCACAAAGGGGCCCTTTAAGGAGTTTGAAGTTACCTCTCTCTATCAAAACGGGCGCATGGATAAATTTTTGCAAACAAACTCCAAAGTTGGCGGAGGTTTGACAGTTAGAATGTCCTCTTCAAGCTCTCTCTACTAATATATAGCACGCCATGAGATTCCTCATATTTTAGAAGATTCTTTTTTAAATTCACTTAGATTTCGACAAGGTTGTCACATCATAGGTGAATAAAAAAAAGAATGTTCTAAAATATGAGGAATCTCATGGCGTGCTATATATTAGTAGATAGAGCTTAAAGAGAACATTTTAACTGTCAAACCTCTGCCAACTTTGAGTTTGTTTGCAAAAATTTATCCATGCGCTCGTTTTGGTAGAGAGAGGTAAAGTCAAACTCCTTAAAGGGCCCGTTTGTGAGTCCAAATTTTGCATAATGAAATTTGGTGCACTATCTCTCATAGATTTAGATACTCTCTACAACATGGTTCAAAGCAAGCATGCTTTGGCATTGTCAAAGTGTAATGAACCTACAAAGAAGCTTGTATTGCATAAGGCAGTTGTGCACCAAGATGAAGGTTCCAATCTCCTACGTGACAAGCTCACATGGCAATTGAACAATGCATGGGCTAAATTACAAAAGACACAAGACAACATAGATGATGTGAATGTAGTGCATGTAGAGCAGCCTATAAATACTATCAAAAGGTTGTCACTGTCAATACAAACATTGCAATGAGGTATCATGGACAAGGAACCAGTTGAGGCTATTGCTAGGGCTCAAGAGGAAAGATATTTAACACAAGAAATGGAGGAGTGTACACGTGAAAAAATGGATTTTGTGAGAAGCATGCAAATGCAAACTTGAAGTACAATTTTGTTGTTTGTGCCTCCACCAAAAGTTCCATGTGTGGATATGGGTACCTTTGCTTTGCACATATTTTGTAGCGCTTTTGGGTTGACGATTTATGACAATGGTGCACTTGGCATGTTTTTGTTTCCGTGCAATCATGTCTGTCACCTATATTATTTTGGCCACATTGCTGCAAACAAAGATACATGCATGGGGATGGTATGCATGCTCCATTTTGCCAGCCATGTAGGCTTTGGTCATGGTCAATAGTATTGATGACAATTTCCAAGGATTTCAATCACAAACCAAGCCATCGTTGATGTTCTTAAGCAATTGTGATGCATACAAAAGTGTGGACTATGATATTCACACTAATTTCCATTGTGTAGCATTGAGTTCAAGCCTATTTTCTATCTATGTGTTATCGAGGTGTTATCAAGGGAACCCTGCTAGCTGTAGCTTCTTATATGATAGGTATTAATAATGAACATAGATAGATCCATTGATGTCACATAGTGGTGGCTATCTACCACTACTAGGGTGGTAGCTACCTTCAATAGATAATGTAACTACCACTATGATATTGGTACCTATTAAGATCACATTGGTAGCCACCAGTAGTGGTTAGATTTTCCATTTGCTAGACTAGTAGCCACTAGCACAGGACTTGTCTCTACTAGCCTCATAACAGTTGGTAAATGCCATGCTATTCCTAGTAAAGGTAGCTACCATTTTCCCTTGGAAGTCTTGTTGGTAGCAAGGTAGCTACCACTTTTAGCTTAATAGTTTTCCATTTTCCATTTGCTAGACTAGTAGCCACTAGCACAGGACTTGTCTCTACTAGCCTCATAGCAGTTGGTAAATGCCATGCTATTCCTAGTAAAGGTAGCTACCATTTTCCCTTGGAAGTCTTGTTGGTAGCAAGGTAGCTACCACTTTTAGCACATAGTGGTGGCTACCAATGTTAGGGTGGTAGCTACCTTTGGTAGATAATGTAGATACGACTATGAGACCGGTACCTATCAAGATCACATTGGTAACTACTAGTGGTTAGATTCTCCATTGCCTAGACTAGTAGCCACTATTACAAGGTTGGTAGCTACCAACCTCATAGTGATAGCTACCATGCTATTATTGGTACTAGTATGGTGGAGGTAGATACCATTCTTCCATTAGATACCATTATCCCATGCAAGTCTTGTAATTGGTAGTATGGTATTTACTATTCTAGTAGTGCTAGTTATCATTATTCCACTGCGAGTTACCATTCTTCCATGGAAGTCCTATAGGTGGCAAGATAGATACCTCTCTTGGATTGGTAGGTACCCTTATGGTAGTGGTAAAAAAATGTTTCTATCATGTTGGTGGAAAAGTAGCTACCGTTGTCAGCTTGATAGCTACCAGTGTAATAGTGGTAGTTGCCATGCTAGACCATGGTAATCTTGGTAGAGTATTAGCTACCATTGTTAGCCTCCTAGCTACCACTCTCATAGTGATAGATCTCCCAGGTGTGTTTTCATAAAAATATCCACCAAGATGATAGTGGTAGTGAGAGCGGATTTTTTGAGATGGGGCTCAACTCAAGGCTCCCACCAGACAACCACTCCTTGAGACCCTACACACGCATATTTCTTAGGGGCACCACCCTCTTTTATGGAGAAAGAAGGAAACCAAAACAAACCATATACAACACACACACACACACACACACACACACACACTCACAGCTTCCTTATGTGCTTCAACACAAAATGCCCTTCAACCATTCAACACACACTCCTTAAGCAATCCCTTTGAACACTGCACAAACTCACATGCAAAGATTTACCTTCACCATATTAGTGCTCATATACTTCTAAGAAAAGCAAGCACCAAACCTCAAAACTCAAAACACCATAATGCACAAATACTTGACAACTCCTTTCCTTTCCCAAAAGAAGAGACTACTTACACACATAAGGCGGCATGCATAGAGAGCTCTTCTCCATCTATGCAGCCCCAAGACTTACTTACACACAACATAAGGAGAGAAGCCAAGCAAATAGACACCATGGTGCACAAAAACTTTCTCAACAAACAAGCAACCCAATGAGCACAAAATATGAGAAGCTGCCAAGATAGGCTTACCAATTTTACATGCGTTTAGAGCAAAAGTGTGACGACGACACCCCAATTGCAAGAATTTGTTGATCAAACCATGAGATAGATCATTGAACTTGATTATGAAAATAAGGGACTTATTTTTTCATTAAAAATAGCCTTTTAAGTCGTGGAGGCTCCATAAGGGTTGATAATGTATGTGGGCCCCACCATGATGTCCCTCCAGTGGCTCCTGCAGAGTGTCCCCATCCTGTTTGTTGTGTCTCTGGAAGCATCTTGAGACGACCCCTCCACATGCAAGTGGTTTTTAACTCCCCATTGGTATTTTAGAATGTTGGAGAAGTCAAGAAAACTTTTCACCTTTGTGGTTTACCTGATTGTAACTTTGACCTGCAGTAACAGTGTCCGCAGCACCTTGTTTTCCCATAACTTTCAGCCTGTAACTCAGAATTGGGTGCTGTAAAAGGCAAAGTTGACCTTCTCAAAGTGTTTAAGCTGATTTTGGAATGTTCCTCAAGTATACCCACGAGCTAAGGCGTTCAAGATGCATCCAAAACACCTTTTGAACCAAGTCTTCTTGTAGGGGGCCCTTTAGCATGCATCCAAAGTGTAGCATGCTTTTTTCAAAAGAGAATCCACCTTAAACAAATGAGGTAGGCTCCAATAAAGTTTGATTTATTGGGGATATACATTATATTTAAGATTTGTTGACCATCACAAGTAAATGATCCAAGAGTTGGGTCACATAGTGGTGGGGAAGGGAAGGCCTACAAGGTTAACCCTACCCTTGAGAGAAGATGGGTAAGATAAGTGCCCATAAATTATTTATTTACAAATTATGGGATGTAGATAGCTATTTCAATTAGTAAAGGTAATTAGTTAAAAGAATATACAGTAAAAAACTAGGAGAGTAGAATTAAGTTTACTATTTACATTTAGCATGAAGAGAGAAATATGATGTAAATGCATAAAGATCTAAGAAGGGTAAGGTGTTTGTATGGAAAAAGGCTATTACGGAAAGAGAGAATGAACACTAGGTTAAAACTTTGATAAAAAATATATACATTTGAGTAGAAATGTAGTTCAAATGCAAGGTTACCATTTAACGCTACTCAGTAGCTAAGAGTCTATCTCATGATTTTCATGGTAGAGTGGTAGCCAACCACTACTAGCCTGGTAGCCACCTTTACAAAGCTAGCAGACATGCTACTCCTTGGTAAGGTTATTGTTAACTCTACCATTATCATCTTGGTGCTACCAACAGACTAGCATTGGTAGCTACCTTTGCCTAGTAGAGTGATAGCTACCACTATCAACCTAGTAGCCACCTTTCCATAGTGCTAGCTCCCATGCTAGTCCAGTGAAATGTTTCTACTAGGCTTTCATTTTGTTAACCACCACTCTTAGCGTTGGTATCCATTAGTGTCATCTTGGTAGCTCTCAGTTAGACGGCTACCAGGATAGTAATGGTAGCTAACATGATAGTATTGGTAGGATGAAAGCATATTTGGGGGGTGCAAAAAAGGAGTGTCTTGGACACCCCTCTGGGAGGAGAGAGAGGGGTCTAGGTTTAGGGATTTCAAATGTTGTAAGTCGCAGTATAAATCCCTTTTGATAGAGAGGGAGGTAGTAAGGTAGCTTGGAATTTCCAAAACCATTTATTAGCAAAGATAGACATACAATTAAGGAAAAAAATTATTCCCATTAAATGCTATTGAGCATTCTCTCACCTCCACTTTTTTTTGGACTGTGTAGCGCTCTCTCAATGGGTCTCCCCGTCCCTAGCACTATACTTGTGCCATCTCTCTCTCTCTCTCTCTCTCTCTCTCTCTCTCTCTCTCTCTCTCTCTCTCTCTCCCCCCCCCCCCCCCCCCCCCCCCCCCCCCCCCCCCCCCCCCCCCAATAGCCTTACTTTTGCGATCTCACCGATTCTTGTCTAGACTTGTCCCGCCTCATCATCTGTCTTTGGGCTTAGAGCTCAAAGATGTATGTCCCTATCCTACATAGTCTCTATAGGTGCTTCTCTCTCTCTCTCTCTCTCTCTCTCTCTCTCTCTCTCTCTCTCTCTCTCTCTCATGCTTACTATGGCTATGTTTTGATGGTCTTGTTTTTTATGTCATTAGCCTCGTAGCTCGTTCCACATGGAATCACATAATGTTGAGAATGGAAGTACAGAGACCCTACATCTTCCTCCATTGTTGTTGGAAGTCAAGCCATATGGGTGCCCTTCAAGTCGACCACTTCTTCCATGAGCCCAAAATTTTGATATGTCTCCATTATTTTTCCAAGAAGCCTTGTAATTATTTGCTACTCTCTCATTATAGAGGGGTAGCTTTGAGAAGCTACGTTGTAAAGTCTGTATGGAGTCTGAATCTTGTAAAGCCAAAAGAGCCCTAAGTATAAAGTATATTTTGAAAAGTGGGAAAATGACACATTAGGGTGGATGCATGAATAGGTGGACCAAAAACCTTGTCCCGGACAGAGGTTTTATAACCGGTACATAAAACCATCTATATTAGTTCAATTCGATATATTCTTTTGAACGAATTTTTAATTAAATATAGAATTTCCACAGCTTTTTGTTAAATATAGAAGACGGCTATGTACCTCTTAACTATGCACGTCAGCCAGCTCTTTACACCATTACTATTTCCACGTCTCTTTTTCAAATATAGAAGATAGCTCTGTAGCTCTTAACTATGCACGTCAGCCACCCCTTTGTCTTCCCGCTCTCTCGTTTTCCTATCTCTCTCTAACTCTCTGTGTAGGAGCACATATTGCTGTATTACTTTGTAGGCCTATCACACATCTATTGCTGTCATATACTTCTCTTGCTCTCTGTAGGCCTATCACCTCGCTCAATCTCTCCCTCTCTAGCATGGAGTAAGAATCTCACATTGTATGTGATTGCTCTCAGCCTCACTGTAAACTGTGTGCTAGGTATGCTATTGATGCGGTCAAGGAATATCATGCTAGGAGAAAGAGGGAGCAACGTGCTAAGAACAAGCTCAAGAGCAGGTAGCACGTGAGGAAGATAATGATCAAAATGGTGCTGATGATGCAAAGCGTCAAAGACTTTGCAATGAACTTGTTATTCTCTTCAATCGGCGTACAAAGGCCCTCGATGTTGCATCATGCTCAGATATTTTGTGCAAGTTTGTCAATCATCCTTCTCTTGGAGATCTTGAAATGCCCAAGGCACAAACAACCTTTGTTGAATCCATACACAACACAATAGATGCAATCAAACTACCCAAGAGCGGACAGGAGCTCTTTCTTAAAAGGTTCATTACCACAATGCTTATGAATGTTGAGTGTACATCTACCTCAAAAGTGAATGTTTCAGCTGCATCTAAGTTGCTAAATTTGCACAAGAGGAACTTCATAGCTGCAAAGAATCGGTTGAGGGCAGCAGGTGATGGTAATTTGCCAATCTCTTTGTGTGCTCGAGAGCCCATGGATCGTGGTTTCATAACACCTAATGAGAAAGAGTTGATCTTCTCTTTTTGGATGTCTAACACTCGTGTTTCACCCAATAAGAAGGATGTGTGCAGAAAGCGTATTGGAAGAAATTCATATGTCAAACATCTTGTGCATCTTCTTGAACAATCTCATGTAATAACTTTCTTCACTATATCCATTTTTGTTTTCTAATATTTGCATTCATGAACTATATTCACTATAATTGGGTTGATAAGAGTAGATATGAAATCCGATATGAAGGAAGTTATAAATGGAAATAAGGGGAATCTGTATTTGGTCCTAGACTAAGAGTAGATAAATATTGGATATGAAGGAGAACATAGTTTTTATCATACGAGTATGTTTGCTGAAACATACATTTGCAGACGCATACTTTCACACGCGTATGATATGTATAAACTGGTTAGGTAAAAAACTGGTTTACATAACCAGTAAAAACCCTTTAACACTAGGTTGGTAACCTAAAAGGACATAAAAGTGTCCTTTCAGGGTTTTGAAAAAAACCTCCAAAACCATAATAGATCCACTCATTTTGTAAGTTATAGTTGAAGGCCTACTACACATGGGAAAAATAAGAAACTTGTAAAATTTCTCATCTTTTGGTCACACCAAGCCTCCAAAGTTGATGGACCAGTACATTTTCATCAAAACAGTCGTTTCTTACGTTTTGTTGCACAAAAATAAGACTAGGGATTTTTGTAGGACTTGAGATAAATTCCCTAGTTAACTTCAATGGGTTGGTGATCAGAACATATGATTGCTTCTCACTCACTATTTTTTGTTTTGCCAAAAGAAATAGGTACAAAAAAGTTGAATTTTTACCATTCTGCAAACCTATCGTCAAAGTTTTTATAGCCACGCTCAATACAAATAATATATTCATGTTTTCTTAGTTCCCTATTGTCATTTAGGTTCATAAGGAGCCATGGAGCATGTCAAAAGAATAATACATCTCTTACCAAGGGGAATCTTGGGGACAAAGATGAAGTGCTAAATACAGCAAACATGAAAAAACTGGGTTCAACATTATGAGTTGTAGAATCCCATAGAAACTATTCAATATTTAGCCAAATTTTATCCTTATGACTAGATATGGTTTCTACCTACAATATTCATGTAGTTGTCACAAGAAACTAACAATATTGAAAAAGCTATACTTGATATACTAGAATGTTTCGTTTTCTTCTATAATTGAAAAAATCAACCATCGTTGTCTACTATGAAAAATAGGGTATTAGGTGCCCCAAAACTCAAGGAATATTAGCTTTATGTTACAATATGCGACATAGAAAATCAAAACTACATTTGGATATCATGAAAGCCACCAAAAAAATCATGGAAGAGCTAAAATTGGCTAAAAAACAGGATTTGATAATTTTTGTAATTTGGTCATAACTTACAACTTTAACATTTATTTCTCCCTAGAAGCATCAGGACATGTTGAGGACTACTAAAGATAGTTCTCTAGCATTATAGACCTCACAAACATGAATTCTAGAGTGGTATAGTTGCAAAAAGTTGAAAAAAGCCAAAAACAGGACCTGTTTTTTCACACAGTTTAGGTTGTGAAATGTTGTGCAAGGACAAGGTTAAAGATGGAATTGATATTCCAAAAAAATGTCGAGTTTTTTTCAGCTCATGAGACAACTTTCTAGACAGATAGCACCTCACAATCCATTTTGAAACTCTTGACATAATTCAAGGAAAATGGTCACTTAACAGGACATAAAAGTGTCCCAGGACATAAAAGTGTCCCATTACCAACCTAGTGTTAACACTTATTTCTCACTGGTATACATCGTGGTTAAGTGTTCACATGTACTGGTCAAGTGTTCACATGTACTGTTTGTCATGTCAAATAGGTAAAAAACATATCTGTTTGAAAGGAAAATACTGGTTTACATATCCAGTAAATTTTTTTTAACACTTATTTCTCACTGGTATACATCGTGATTAAGTGCTCACATGTACTGGTTAGGTAAATAACATACCGGTTTTAAATGAAAAGACTGGTTTACATCAGCAACAAGAACATTTGAACTGGTTGACATTTATATACCACTGGTACGTACCAAGGACACGTGTTCAATTTTTTTAACACTTATTTCTCACTGGTATACATCGTGGTTAAGTGCTCACATGTACTGGTTAGGTAAATAACATACCGGTTTTAAATGAAAAGATTGGTTTACATCAGCAGTAAGAACATTTGAACTGGTTGACACTTATATACCACTGGTATGTACCAAGGACATGTGTTCATATGTACTGGTTGCCTAACCAATTAAGTGAAAAAACATACTGGTTTGAAATAAAAATACTGGTTTATAGTAATGTAACAGTTTTATTCAAAGATAATAAAAACCTGTAGTTTTCTTCAATGTTATTTAACCATATATGTCTTTCATTGTAGGTGGAGTTCTTTCTCAACTTCAAAGAACAATACCCTGAAATTGTAATAAGGCAGTGGGCAAACGTTTGAGTACATGAAGCCATATTTTGTGCGGAAATTGAGAGACTGATATACTTGCTGCTGCATTTCACATGTTCAAATGTACTTCCTAAAGGATGCCATAAATCACATGCGAAGTTCTGTATTCGGTCTGCATGGAAAAGCTTGCCAATGTCAATGCAACATATGCAAAGACAATGGTGGAAGCAAGGCACCAAAAAACCCTATCAAGAGTGTAACAGCCTTATTGGACTCTATACTGTGTCCAAAATCAGATACGTCCACCTTCCATGCCCTTGCCTGCTTGAGTGGTCAATGTAAAAGGTGTGGCCCGGATAAGTTAGATTTTTGTGCTGCAGAGGCTCCATTTATTTCTAAAAATATTGTGGTGAAGATTTTTGAGCACCTAGAAGTAGGAACTGCGCGTGACGGTCAGAAGAAGAAAAGGAAAGTCTTGTCGCATAAGGAAATATCATGCTAGGATCTCTCAGTCATGTTCAAAGACCATCTTAAGAAATACATAATGCATAATTTTGTGTATAGATGGCAAGCAAAACAATATAAGGAATGTATATTTACGTTGTGTCGCTCATGCTGGTATAGGTGAGCAAAAGGGTCGAAGTCTAAGTACTTAAGTCTAGTGAAGTGAAGGAGAAGGTCCAAAAGACACTCACGTACTGAGCACAGTGAGATACGAGTGGAGAAACTTCTACATCGAAAACCCTTCTTGGAAAGGTGGAAGCTATTGAGACATCTTTTGATGTCACATGTGCTACATTTATTCCTCGAAACACCCATCATCTCCTTCTTTCACATTGCATGCTTTGTTGACAAATTTCTCATATGCATATAGAGTGTCCCATAATTGGCACTTGCATCAGGCACTCTTTCCGTGTTTCACCCAAGCACTCACCTTTCATGAACATGTACTTCACGTTCAACTACTCAACTCCAATAAGAGTGTATACCAAAGGTATTTTTTTTCCCACCGAGTTTTTTCCCTTTGGTCATCCAGGTTTTAGACCCTAATCTAAAGACACCTATCACCATCCTATTGTACATATTCCTCCTACATCAACAATAAGGAAATGCTACTCAAATCAATTGACAAATGAATTGGAGCACCAATTTCAGATCATAGCATACTTATTGCACAGAACAAAGAAGTCACCAATGAAGAAGAGACATAAAAGTAATCAGAGGATCTCACAAGATGAATGGTTATGATGATAGATGTCCGCTCTAATGGATCATAGTTCTTGTCGTGGTTCGACAAAGATACAAGCAATGCAACAGATGAAGCCAAAACAACAGCAAAGTGTTGACCGTTGGGTCACCAACACAACAAAATCCTTACAAAGTTGTCATTGGCTCACAAGATCAGAAAGCCAATCACTCAATTCTACAGATTGTAGAAGTTGCTTCTGAGAATCACAAATACTCCGAATTGACAGATTTGTTGGAGCAAATGATGGATGGATCTTTCTCTATCCATGATGATAAGAGTCAAGTTAAACGACATTGGGTTCTTTTTTAATTTAGATCTTGCAGTAGACCTATAATGACAGAAACAGATGCTGCAGCTCGAAGCGTGGATGTGACAGACATCAAGTTCGTCATCAATTATGATTTTCCTGAATCATGTGAAGACTATGTACATCGGCTTGGACGAACAAGACAAGATACTGCAAAGGCTATAGCCTATACTTTCTTTCCAACAACAAAATGACAGCAAAGACCACATCGCCATCGACAATAGGTCATGTCGGGGGCGACATGAACGCGGAAGGGGGGAATGTTGATCGCTGGGTCAACAACACAACATAACTCAAGTTTCGTACCAAAGTCTTATCTTTTGCGAGTTATGAAATGCTGTGGATTATGGCTATAAACGTCATTTGAAATGAGTAGTTATTCTAGTTTCAGAAGCCGGGGTGCAATGGCACTTCCAGATTGTAAATACAAAGCCATTTGATCCTTTCAACCCCAATTTTGGTTAAACCTAAGTTAGCCTTAGTATATAAGGTTCCTAGGTCATTTTGTAAAGGAGACTTTTTATCATAATCAAAACTTAGCGGTGCCGTCTACTGTGTGTGAGAGAGAAAGAGAGTGAGTGTGAGCTTCATCCTCTTGCTACGCCCTTCTCGCTCAACACATTGGAGATCCGACTGCACCATTGCTGTAGGCTCGAGGAGAGCTACGTGACAACGCCAAGCATTCCACGCGAGACGAAGCGCACACGCTGACGCATCTACGAGCTATTTGTGACCGTAAGTGTATCAAACGATGCCTGTTATCTACATGCTAGTAGTCTATAGAATCGTGGAGACGTAAGCTACGCATAGGTACTCATAAATTTCAGTTTCGGGTACTTTCAAAATTCTATTCTGTCATCCTACCCGTTTTCCGCATATGGGTTTAGAGTGAGGGTTTTGAGTGTAGAAGCTTAGGGACAGGTGTATCCTAGTGAGGGGACGGTGTTCCTTCAGTTTCGTATGATTCTGGCATGATTAGGTGAGTTACCTTCCGTATGTGTGTATGTGGCTAGGTGGTATAGTTGAGGGCAGTGAGGTTCTTGATTGTGGTTTAGTTGGCCTTCCAGAGTGTTGTATGTGTAGGATGGTCTCAGCCTGACAAGCTTAAGAGATTTCCTCCGTGTGCCTATCGTGTCATCTGTATCCTCGATTGACATTATGTTGATCTAGGTAGTGTTTGCATGCACTTCATGGGTGTGTGAGACTTCCCGTCCAACACACGCTCACACAGGGAGGTGACACACGCCTCGACCACACACAAAACAACTCACTCAATCATGCTCTCTCTTCCTCTCTACACACAAACATACACAAAACGCGGAGCCAACGCTACCACGGCCGTACTAGGGCACGAGACGAGATAGACGAGAAGGACTAAGTGGACTTAGAGAGCACAAAAATAACCCGGCAATGATTGTATCCTTGCTTTAAGACACCCTCAATACACAATCTCCGAGGGACACACTCTCGGACCTTTTTTTCCGACCTTCTGCTGAACACCCACTGAAGCCCTCGTTGGCTTCTTCTTGTCCAAAGCTCCTCAATCGATTCCCCTCTTCATGCATAGGCAGCCCCTTGCTCCTCTTTACTCAGAGATGGTGCCCCCCCTCAACCCTTCTTCCATGCTCCCGCCTGGCGGTTTCCTTCTCTGTGGCTCAAGACCTCAGAAAACCCTTACTTATTACACTATGGCTGCCCTCCCCCAGCGCTATCTTCTTCCCTTGCAGCTAGCAATCTTGGATAACACTCCTCTTTAGTGTTCTCTGAGAGATCCTTTCCTCAGCCTCCCCCTTTCGCTATGCTCAATCCCCCTTCAGAAACTTCTCCTCCTCCTCTCGTCCTCCTCCAGATGATGCTTCTCTTCAGCTCTTCCCTCTTCTTGGCGTGGGCTGCCCTTCACCATCCCATTGGTGGCCTCTATATAGGGAACCCCACTTGGATGCCTCCACCCCCTTGCTCATGGCCTCGCTCCGCATGCCTCCTTTCAATCTATTGCATGGCGCCACCTTTGGCTGCCCCCCTCCTGCTACTGATATCGTTTTCACCCCAAGACAACCTGTCATCTCTCGGCCTTCCCCATCAACTGCCTCTCCTCTCCTCTGCTGTCCTGGCAGCCTTCCCTTTACTGCACCTGGCGGGTCTCTAGTCCCGGCTGCCTCTGGCTTCGCCATCACGACCCAAATCTCCTCCTGCAGTACATGGCGGCCCCCCCTATACAACTCGGCCTCAGCCCCTTTCTTCCTCGCTGCGTCTGGCGGCATCCTCATGCAGACCCCCAGTGGCACTCCCTCGCATGGCCCCAGATGGCGCCTTCCTCTCCACTTTCAGCGCTACTCCCCGAGCTGGCCATCCCTCTCCTGTCAACTGCTCGTCGACTGCAAAAGCTTCTTTTTTTTTTATTAATAGCTTAAAAAAAACTTCGGGCTTGGCCCCCTCGCACACGCACTACATGGCTTCAATTTTCGCTGCCTTGGCACTTCATGCCAATAGAACACCATGGCAATCTTTGAGCCGCAACATTATGACCTCCCTTTGCTTTTTGAATTAAACGAATGGCCATGGTTGTTAGCGGATGGCCTCGTGATCGAGATTAGCACAACATGCCACGAGCATCGATTAACTCAAGCCGCCACTCCTTATCATGATAAATGCCACATGTGACATACACCTCCCGACAGTGCCGGCCATACTTCGCATCAAATAGCCACTGAAACACTTTGCAATCTGCCTAGAAGTAGTCATGTACAAACTTTTGAGCTCACCCTGGATCGACCAAAACTCGGTGCACCACCGGTTTTAACCTGTTGAAAGTTGCTTTTGGAGGCTTAAAATTTAGGGGGTATAAAACTGGTTTTATAGCCAAGAATTTTTTAAATTAAATAATCGTGTGGAGGATACAAAATCTTAAAAATCGTGTGGAGGATTCAAAAACACGTGTGGAGTACACGTCATAACAAATGTTCAGTCGAATGTTTTCATGACTGTGACTTCTCCATATCTCTGTGCCTTTCTCCTTCTGTGCCTTTCTCAGCTCACTCTAAAGCCCCCTGTGCACGCTGCTTACCCTTCGCTATGGATAGCAACCTAAGAAAGAGCCCAAGGAATGCAGCCCGACAGGTCTCCCCCACAAAGACCCGACATTCTCCCACGAAAGTATGTCACCTCTCTCTGTCTCTCTCTGTGTTGTGTACAGCGGACCTGTATGTGTAGTAGAGTATTGAGGTGTGGATACATTGAGTAATGAATATGGATTTATTTCTTTCAGAGACAAAAGTTACAGCTTCCTCCCAAAATCATCCACTTTGTTCACCCCAAGGATGTATAGGTGCCATTAAATGCATTCTGCACGACAAAGGAGGATTTTCACAGGGAATATGGGTTAAGTCTTGAGGGGAAAGATGTAGGAAGTTGACAGATGCAGATGTGCCCATATCCGACTGGATGAAAGTTTTCACGTGTCTTCCAGTGAAGGAGAAAAAAGTGCCGATAAAAACATCAAGGCCGGATCACTAGAAGGCACTCTACCAACTCTACAAGCAGGTGTACCAATCCAAACCACCAAACTATCTGTTGGGAGTCAAGTTTTCACGCGGATATGCTTATTTCGTATGCATAGGTCCAGTAAAGTGGGTTGAGTTTGCATCTGAGGTGGTGAAGAATGTGACCAATGAAGGTCACTTAGATAGGAAAAGACAACAATGGAAGTTAGGGACTTCCCAAGTATCCATAGGAACCCCGAGTGGTTCTTCCATCTTCTTAGTAAATACCCCATCCGAAAGTACACCAACCGGAAGTGGGCTTTTTGCAACTACTTAGTATGCATTTAGTGTTGAAGTATCCACTTCCTTGAAAGAACTTCTTGTTGAGGTTAGAAAATCTCATGACAATGTATCAGCCGAGCGTCAAAAGGCTAAGGATTCTGTGGTCAAATCTGTGCTGATGCGCACCGTTGCGAGGGTGCCCTTGACACCATCCAAATGCACTTCCTTGACGATGCCAATGTACCAACAGGCTTGCTTGACAGACTCCAAGAAAAATTTGACCAAGCAAAAGCCACTCTACAACAGACACGGGTATGCTTTTAGCTCCATCTAATTGTAGTATAATACCTGCAAAGTACCATACGGTATGATTTTTCATGCCTGTAGGATTATATCATATTCGGTAAGGGTAGATGACAATACCGGTAGGACGTTATCATACCGGAAGGATTATACCCTACTGATATGATTACATCCTACCGGTATGGTTAGATCCGACCGGTATGATAAAATCCAACCGGTTTGATGTTATGCTTTTGGTTTAATGTTATCCTACCGGTATGATGTTACCGGATGTTATCCTACCGGTATGATGTTATACTATCCAGTATAATAACATCATACCGGTGGGATAACATCATACCGGCAGGATGTAATCATACTGGTATGATAACATCATTATATCGATCTTCAAGCATTCATACCGATTTTATACCTGTTTGACATTGTCTGATAACAGAGGTCTCTTGCCTACAGGAAGAATTATCCAAATGCTTGGAGCGTGAGGAAACCTTTGGTCTTTGTGTCACGTTTGTGACAGACATGATTAGTCAACCAATGCTACCTTAAACCATAGTCTTGCCTTCACGAGTTTCAACTCCTGGACATAGTGTTGTTCTCATTGATGTGTGCAATGCTTGTGGTGTAAAAATTCATGATCACAATCACTCAAGCCATGTTGTTCTATTGCCTTGTTCACATGCATAACATGCATTCTGCTATGCTCAATTGGCTGAGAAAGGAAAGTGCATGCTTAAGGATTGCCCCGGAGTTATTTTTGCAGAAGGCCAATCCCTTCTAAAGAAGAAGCCAGTTGAACCATGCCCAAAAACAGGTGAGAAAATTGTTTCAATGGATAATCAGGTGGTTGATTTTTGTCTTCTCTGATGTTTTTTCAGAGTCAAGCTGCTTCAGAACTACTGCCGGTAAAGACACAGGGAACGATGCAGTGACGCATGCATACAAGACACCTATGGAGGTTTCGCTTGATGAAAATGTCCCTAGTAATTAATGCTGAGAAACTCGTTTTGGAAACAACAGAAGAAGAAAAAAACTTTGAGGTAAAGGAGCAGAGTACGACTAGTGCTGAAGGGAAAACCCAGAATGAGGAAGACGATGTGTTGCTAGACATTGACGTGCGGGTGACAAGATCAAAGACCCCGAGAAAACGAGGCCAACGTGGCAAGAGTAAGTTTTTTCATTGATTATGGCTCTAATAAGTGATCTTTTGTTGCACAGCTTTCTAAAGCTGATGGTCGTGTCGATGTTAGGCTGGAGGGAAGTCCCAAGGAGACCGTTGCTCAGCATATAAGAAAGGCAAAAAGAAAAAAAATCGAGAAGACTGGAGATGAGAAGCCTGAAATGGAGCAAAAAAGCAAGGAAGAGGAAGAGACCCAGGGGCAGCCAGAAGAGGAGATGGACATAGAAGACACTAAGGAGATGTAGAATACCGGCACAAGTTCTGACCCCAAAACCCAGAGCCTGCAAAATATTATAGTTTTCCCCCCCTATGTTTCTTTTTATGTAACCACTTTTGAAATTAATATAACTTTCTTTCCCATTCGACGTCTCTTTCATCTTGTGCCTAATTTTTGAACATTGTGTATTTTTATCGTATGATTTCAATCTATAGATATGTCCTAATTGCATATTTAAATTTGAGTCTTGTGTAATTTTGCATCTGCAGATATGTTTTTAGTTGCGCCTTGCAAATAGGTTCAGGACTGACAAGCAGAATGGCAGGGTTGACATTCGTGCAATATAGAATTGTGTGTTATCTCCTACAGTGCTCGTGTTTCCTCTATGGTATAGACTAATTAAAAGAATCCCATTGATATGGCCAAGGCCACCACCTCCGTTGAGCGTCCAGCGTAGGGTTCTCATTTTGGACCTTAATGGATTACTGCTCAAGAAATTTGATGGAAAATATGGTGAAGAATTTCCCTACTGGCCAGAAATGCGGTATGTTGTTGAAGGGATACACAGTTTTGGGTAAGGCCCGATGCAGTGTTTCTGAATTTTTGTTTCAAATGGTTCGAAGTGTGGATATGGATTTGGTGCGAGTTTGAGAAGCTCAAACGCACGCTAGCGACAGTGTTCCCTAACCACCACAAAAGATTCAATAGAGTGGTAAGTCAGGCGTAGTGCACAAGGGCCTCTTTTAAATTGGGCGCGACAGATAAACCGGTGTTCCACAAGAATCTCAAAAATTTTCCTGACCTACCACCTGACACACTTATTTGATGATTCTGGATATAAGCTAATGTTTAATCCATTGGGGTCATTTCTTGTTTTTCCCAAGCTAGAAAAGCAGTCTAAAGAAGTGTGCGCCTGTTTTTTGTCAACCACTGTCATAAACTGGCTGGCACACTGGTTGTACTCTAAGGACAGAATTGAGTATACAAAGAGGACTATAATTTGTGCAGACGGACAACCTGACGACACCTATGTGCATCGTTTTTATTGGAAATGGCGGATTGACTTTTTCAAGAAGAAAGGAACAGATTTTTTTTATTAAAAAAAAGATTCATAAAGTCTGTGAAGTGGACGACTTTTGTTGATGTATTTTTTTGTCGATGGATGTAAGTGGAAAATTACTCAGCCTTCTTGTCAATCAATGTAATAGAATTCATGTATAATACATTTACAAGCAAGTTTCATGGAAATACGTTGTATTCTATATTTGAAGTATCTTGCAAATAAAAGGAGAGAGAGAGAGAGAGAGAGAGAGAGAGAGAGAGAGAGAGAGAGAGAGAGAGAGAGAGAGAGAGAGAGAGAGAGTCTGATACTGGTATGATACCGGTATGATACTAGGCAGTTTGACTAGTATGATACCGGTATGATACTGAGAAGTGTGTGTGTGTGTGTGTGTGTGTGTGTGTGTGTGAGAGAGAGAGAGAGAGAGAGAGAGAGAGAGAGAGAGAGAGAGAGAGAGAGAGAGAGAGAGAAGAGAGAGAGAGTCGGATACTGAGAAGTGACTTGTATGATACCGGTATGATTCTTTGAAGTGACTGGTATGATACCGGTATGATACTGAGAAGTGACACACACACACACACACACACACACACACACACACACACACACACACACACACACACACACACACACACACACAGAGTCTTATAATGATAAGTGACTGGTATGATACGGGTATGATACTGTGAAGTGACTGATATGATATTGAGAAGTGACCAGTATGATACTGAGAAGTGACATAGAGAGAGAGAGAGAGAGAGAGAGAGAGAGAGAGAGAGGGACTTGTATGATACCGGCATGATACTGAGGAGTGACTGGTATGATACCGGTATGATACTGAGAAGCGACAAAGACAAAGAGAGACATGTGAAAACACTTCAATGGTTGTAGCCATGGCCCTATCTAGGTGGGGTGTTGTGTAAGTTTTCTCTGTTGTATAGAGAGAGACAGAGAGAGAGAGAGAGAGAGAGAGAGAGAGAGAGAGAGAGAGAGAGAGAGAGAGAGAGAGAGAGAGAAGAGAGAGAGAGAGAGAGAGAGAGAGAGAGAGAGAGAGAGAGAGAGAGAGAGAGGGACTTGTATGATACCGGTATCATACTGAGGAGTGACTGGTATGATACCGGTATGATACTGAGAAGTGACTGGTATGATACTGAGAAGTGATAGAGACAGAGAGAGAGAGAGAGAGAGAGAGAGAGAGAGAGAGAGAGAGAGAGAGAGAGAGAGAGAGAGAGAGAGAGAGAGAGAGAGAGAGAGAGAGAGAGAGAGAGAGAGACTTGTGTAATACCGGTATCATACTAAGGAGTGACTGGTATGATACCGGTATGATACTGAGAAGTGACTGGTATGATACTAAGAAGTGACAGAGAGAGAGAGAGGGAGGGAATGTATGATATTGGTATGATACTGGGAAATGACTGGTATGATACCGGTATCATACCGGTATGATACTGAGAAGTGATTGGTATGATACCGGTATGATACTGAGAAGTGACAAAAAGAGAGAGAGAGAGAGAGGGGGGGGGGGAGAGAGAGAGAGAGAGAGAGAGAGAGAGAGAGAGAGAGAGAGAGAGAGAGAGAGAGAGAGAGAGAGAGAGAGAGAGGGAGAGGGAGAGGGTTCAGTTTACAGTTAAAGGCAGATATACACAAAATTATGCATTATGCATTTCTTAAGATGGTTACAGCTCAAAAGGTATACTATTGTAGATAGACTCACTGACATCAAGTGATATTGTATATAGTTTTGAGTTGCTAGGATGGGGTATCATGGGGATTTTGATTGCCTGAACAAGATGTGAATATATGAACACCTCTGGCTTTTTGTCCAAAAGCTCGTAGGTCTGCTCATTTATCATACGATAGTAAAACCCTTTGATAGCATAGGATCCTCGCCCAATGATATTGCCCTAGTCATCTTCAGTGTCTGAATGAAACTCCTGAATATCTGCATTGCATTTCACTATATAGAAATCCACTTTTTCTTCATTGTCATTTGGTGTAGGAACCGCAAAATTATCACCAACAATAAGAGCTTGACTGAGGGTGTCATATTGTCCTTCATACGTTGCATCCTCATTTATTTCATCGTCATCGTCTTCCCCTTCTTCTGTAGGCTCCAAAATAAGGTGTGTCCAGAAAGGAATGTGTGACTTGCTCACACATCTCCTCCACTTTTCCTGTTTACACCCATACAGAAACAAGACAGTGAACGTGTTCTCAAAGCAGCTGTATCATGCTCTGAATATGCAAAAACAGAGTGCATTGAGCGGGTATTTTTTACAGCCTTCACATCCCAATTTTTTCCCCTTTCGACATCCCCCAATTCAATCACCCAAAAAATCATGCTTACATAACGGGCCTGGGATGCATAGGTGGCTATAGCACCGTCTGACAAGGTCCGTCTCAATAATTCCACAACATCTACAGCAGAGTCTATCTTTGGGCAGTTTGGCTGCAATTGGTATTGAGTTACATACCTTTTTATCACTGCTCCCGCACCGTCGTGTTCTCCCTTACCATGGCTGGATCCAAAAAAGTTCCAAGACATTTTCTATCCCATAAAAACATTGTATCTGCATTTTATTTAATGGATAGAAGAAGATTAATATACTCTTGGCACGATAAAATTACCCAAAAAAACACGTATTATAATATTACTGATGTTAGACAAGCATTTTATTACAACTTTAATGCCAATATTATAGGTCTCTATATTAAAACCACCTACAGATAATGTTTGTTAGAACATGGTATACCTGGCAAGGAAATAGAATGATCTTCTTGCTTTGAATTGTGAAGCTGCTCCATCAGACCATACCCAATGACGCCTTATGTTTAGACCAAATTGCTTTAGCCATTCCACATGTTTTAGAAAATAGTGTTGAACTAAATGTGTGTCATGTTGCATGTAATCTGAAATGAAGAAGTGAATTGTCTTGTGGATGTCACCTGCATAATATAAAAATCAGAAATTATTGAAGGCTTAATACAAAAGAAATAATACTGATCTAGGGTGATGTCGTTACCTGCAATTCGGAAATATGTTATGTGCACAAAAATAGTTACTTGATTTGAATACCAGTGCATGGATTGAATCTCATTTTGTTCTTTGAAACTATAATTTTCAGCACAACTCTTCCAGCTTGAGCAGTACCTAGAATAGCTAAGACGCTTAGACCACAGAGAATATTACTTGAAGCTTTGGGACTAACACCTCACTCATTTTGTGGCTTAGTGACTCGACTCTGACTTGTATGACTTGTCGGTTGCATGTTGACACTGCTTTGTGACAAGTTCTTCGGCTGTTTTAGTGGCTGCTGAGACATACTTCGTGAAGTTTCATCGTTTTCCTGTACCTTCTTCTCTTTGTAGTGCTCAGGCCTCTCGTCAGTCTTTTCTTCATGTGGTTTATGGATTTTTTAAATTTTTTCTTAATAATAAACAAGGAAAATCTTAAAACAACTCAACAAAAGAAAAATCATTCAAATAGAAATCTAAATGCTATGTACACTATACACATGTCCCTAGGGGCTCAAATATGGATTTTGTCCCCATACTCCTCTGTAACACTACTATGAGGGCATATACTTTAAATTTTGTCAAAAAATTATCACAATAAAACGCAAAAATTCAATGCATCTCACAAAACATTGCCCTCTAATAGTCATAATGTTAGGTCCGCATTCAGAATGCCTCCCCCCTTCCTATTTGGAGTCATCCTTTACGACAGGGTATTGCAAAGGGTATGTGTTGTACTTGGGCAATTAAAAGTTGTGCGTATGTAGGCCTTGTAATGTAGCCCTATTATGCATACACAGTCAATGCATGGAAAAGATTTATGCTATGCAAGATGTGGGTATAAGCAATTTGCTTATTGGCATTTGTTGGCGAGGCTTCCTATTCTAAGCAATGTAATGGTCCTTGGAGATCCTGTATCGTTGCTTGATTGAAGCGACTTGCTCTCTTCTAACTGTACTGTAATCGTAGGAAGAATTGTAAGAATTCAAGAGGCGATGCACTGACAACAGTTTTGTTGTTCTTCTTTGGGACCCATTTCTTGGCGATTATTGGCTCTTTTGTTGCTGGCTCTCGTTTGGGAACACATACTTGCCCGTGCTTTGTTTGTGTTTGAAGGGACTTCTTTGGGATCCACCTTTTTGTTGTGTGAGTCACCTGTGGTCTTTGCTTCAGCCCTTGTACGTTGGGTTGGGGATGGTATTTAGGCTTTGAAAGTTGATACTGTGGTTGTTTTGGAATCCAAATGAATTCCTGACTTTTTTGTGCTTGAATCAGCTTCTTTGGAGCCCAAACCTGAGTTGTGAAAGCTTGCGACTTTGTGATATTCTTACCCGTTCGTGCACGCTTTCCTTGCTTTTGTTTTGGTGTTGGATCTTGTGATTTGTCATTAGAGATCTTTGTCTTCTTGATCCATATCTCTTTTTGGCCAATCTGGCTTTTTGGTATCCAGATTTGTCGAGATTTTTGGCTTTGACTTGTTGTTCTGTTCTTTTGACCTGTCATGGTTGTTGCTGAAGGGGTTGGTGATAGCGATGGTCTGAGTTGATGATAGGGGATGTCGTAAGATTCATCACTATCGCTACTATCCTCAGCAAGGTTGACATCTTGTACTTTCCCTTTATTTTTTGGCTGGTAGTGGAAAGTTACTGTCTGTTTGCTCGTGGGTGGTAGTTTCTTGGAGGACTTTTCTAGCCCATTGATTAGAGCATTGTTAGCTCGTTGCTCTGGTCGTATTCCTCCTAGCTGAGTCTTTGCATCCTTATTAGGATCCCTGTATGAGGATGCTTGTGGTGGTTGTGTCTTCATTGAGGACTTTGGAATCCACTTTTGATGCACTTTATTCGTGTAGCAATGACATTGATTCTTGGGTCGTTGATCTTATTGAAGCTCGAAGTGTTCTACAGAGTCATATAACTCGTCGTCTTCTTCATCTTTTGATTCTCCACATTTGTTTGTTTGATCCTTATTTCGAGAGCTTGTTGATGTCTGGTTCTCTTCGTTTTCCTGGATTACACTCACTGCAAAATAAGGAACGACATCATAGACATTTTCATCACAAAATTTTGTTGTGGGAGCATCCTCCACGACGCACACGTCCAGAGCAGCCAAGATGTGTTCCCATCCAAAAGGCTCTAACTCTTCTTCAGGAAATGGTTCTGGGATATAGTCCCTATCCTCCATAGCTCGCTCTAGGATACATTCCTCACGTTTCAAGCTACCACATTGTGAAGCTCCACACATCCACAGTTCTTTAGGCTTACCTAACCAAGCTGGAAGTTCTAATCCTGCAACTGTGGCGGAATCAAACTCCTCAACCGGTGTTCTCGTCACATCCCTATAGCTATGGTCCCTCAAGTTTACCTTTGTTATGGTTTCCATATGTCTCAGGTATATATGGTCATAACCCCAATCTTGGACCATTTTCAACTGTCGCATGAATGGTCTTCCCAGAATGATTTCATAGTTGTTCTTCTTGCCAAAGTCAACAACCGCAAAAGTGTGTTCATATTCAATGCCACAAGAAGTAACAATTACTTTTTCTAGTAGTCCTAGGGGCTTTTCCTTGTGTCTGTTTGCAAGCTGCAGGGTCATTCGTGTTGATCTCAAGGTAGGTTTTCCCCATTTTTTCCAAACCTCTTTGGTTGCAATGGCCACACCAGCTCCACTATCAAGGATTGCCATGGTTTTTTCACCATTGAATTCCACAGGAAGGGTGGTGTTTCCATCTTCTCCCTCGTAATACTCGCCTACCTTGTTAAATGGCACTGGCCTAGTATTTAGTTGAGGCATTTCAAGCTCTTTGATGCCTTCCTCCATTCGAGTCATTGGGGTTTTTACACCAAATTTCTCTAGACATTTACCCACATTATCCCACATGTTTGGTCTTATTCTGAGCAACTCGGCTAACATTATTGTACAGGTGAATGGGATAGATAGAATATCTACTAGCCCCTTTGAATCGATGGCCTTGTTGGGAGACAGTCTCTGTGATGGGACTGCAACCACATCTGACTTGGTCTCGTACTCTCCCATGTAGGACGGTAGTGTTCTTAGCGAATGCGGTTGACTATCCATAGATTGTATAGATCCTTTGTCGCCCCAACACGATTGCACGTCTAGATATATTTGAGATCCAGTCTCAAATTCCTCTATTGGTGGTAGAAACACTCCTCGTTCATCACCAGTCTTGTCTACTAGCCTTCTTAGGTCATCGGCTTCATTGGCCTCTCTGACTTGTTTCCACAATTCGTCAAGACCATCTATCTCTTTACAATCCTCAGGTATAGCTTGGTGAAATCCGTCGAAAGAGTTATCCGTGGTATTCAGTACTATCCTTGGTTCTAATGCTGGGTCTTTGAGGTTTGGTTTGTGCTTATGACTAGAATCTGGCTCTTTTAGTTCCTGGTTTGGTGGGATTACTTGTGTAGGCATGACACGGATCACATCCTCAGGTTTTGCACCTGGTGGTTCTAGTAAAGCTTGGGCTGTTTGGTTCATTTTATGGCACATTTCAAACCTTTGCTTTTTTAGTTTCGTATAGGGATATGTCATTCACCTCTGTTCTTGGGTTTGGTTTTTTTTGAGCCTTGCATCATAGGCTTTCAAGAGGGCATCTAATGTCTCATTAACCTTCTCTGCCAACATAGATCCTCCTGAACTAGCACTTCTCGGTTTCTCATCCGTGGATGGTTCTTCTAGAGGTTTAACCATCTGTGTAAGAGAAGGTGCCTCCTTTTCCTCATGTTGTTTTATCTTCTACTCAGCTTCGGTAAGCTTCTCAGCTAGGGATTTCTGCTCTCGTTCCCTGCGTGCTTTCATCCTAGTCTTTCTAGCTTTCCAACTAATTCATTTGCTCTTGGTTTTCTGACTAGGTGCGTCTATCTTTGGTCCATTATCTGTCTTTGGACTCGTGTCACTTTCCATGTTCTTTGTCTCTGGATTCTCATCAGCTTTCTTTTGAGCTTGTGCTCTCCTAACCACTTGAACTCGTACGACATTTTCATTTTCTGAGCTACTAGGGAGCTGAACAATCCCTGATACATTTGTTGTGATTTTCCTGATTTGGTTTGGTTTTTTCGGGCAATCGGGGATGAAGTGACTAATGCCACACTCAAGACAATAGGCATTTACTTCAGTGATCTCCATATGAGGACATTGTTTGACCAAGTGGTTGTCACGACTTTTGTGACAATCTGTCTCTGGTTGAAGATATTCTTTTAGCATTTCCTGTTGGCTATAAGCAAGCTTTGACCTAGATAAGCCGTTATTTGCAATGAATCGCAATGTCCTTTCGTCCATTTCATACCTTCTTTCTTTCGAGTGAAACCCAGGAGGTGGAGGTTGTACCGGACTCACCACTCCATGTGTTTCTCTCACATTTTGTTGCTCCGAAGGGTAGTAATCACTTTGGTTGCTATACCACATTGTAGCTGGTACTGGCGTTGGTTTATTTGATGCTTCCATCATTGGCATGTATCTCATGTCTACCGGCATTCTAGCATCTGGCAACGGAGGTTGTTGTCCTAAGACAAGCTGTTGCCTTAAAACTCCTACTGGTCCTGGAGCATTCCCCGTAATGTATTGACGGGAGCAAAGCGAACCGTGAACCCCGACGGCCTCTAAAACACCGGGGACCGAATGGCGCGGCTCAAGCCTGTCATGGTAAAGCAAACAGGGGGCACCACCTAGCTTCAGCGGCTAGGACGCAAACAACACACCACCATAACAAAGTTTTCATCCAAGAGAGATGGATGCTTGGGAGTAATGATGAAGAGGAAAGGGAATGAGATCAAGTGAGTGAGAGAGAGAGACAGAGAGAGAGAGAGAGAGAGAGAGAGAGAGAGAGAGAGAGAGAGAGAGAGAGAGAGAGAGAGAGAGAGAGTGAGGGAGGGGGTATAGCGGCTTAGTACTTAAGCACCACAAAAGGATGGCGAATCCGCACACCCTTCACACATACACAAGCTCACTCCAAAACACAAGACTAGGTGGCGATTCCGCACACCTCACATGGGAAAAACATTGCAAGAAAACATACTCACAAAACCTCAATCTTTATTTAGAGAATAAGGCGATGAAATGGGGAGCATAGGGTAGGGGAATGAGAAGGGAGAGAGTGGTAGAGCACATGGCGGATAGGTGGGAGTTGATGGCGAAGACTCGCACGAGGATTATGGCCATCATCCTTCATTTAGTTGCCCTTCATCTTCCATAGCCAAGGGTGTAGAGGTCATGCTCAAGACAAGCATGGTGATTGCGGTGATGGTGATGGTGTGGGTGTGTGTGTGTGCACTAGGCACACACAATGCATAGTGTGTTCTTTGGTGATGTTTGTGTGTTTTTGTGTGATGGTGACCCCTCTTTATATAGGGGAGGAGGGGGGGGAGAAATTCTAGAATTTAGAAATGAAGAAATCATTATCTACATAGGCCATGTGACTATGGGCCCCACTTGTCTGGCTGTGTGTATATGTGCCAGAACAGCAGTCTCATGAGAGAGAGACTAAGAGAGAGAGATGGGTTGATGAAAAAAAGTGAGAGGTGACATGGAGAATAAAGTAATTACAAGAGGGGAGAGAGAGGAGTGTGTTCAGAGGTGAATCTGTGTGCAGATGTGTGTGAACACAAGAAAAATCAGGTAACCACCGGGTGGGGATGGGTCTGTGGGCACCTTTTTTAGTGAAACTGAGTGTGTGTGAGTGTGGGGGAGGTTATTTAGCTACAAGACAAGAGACATGGCGCCCTTTAGAGAGAGGGGGGGGTATTTGGGTCATGGGATATGATAGGAGAGAGAAAGGGGGGGTGGGGTATACTATTTTGGAAGATAGGGTAAGTTGCATGTGAGTTAGAATGCATTATTGGTGAGTTATAATGCATTACTGGTGAGAGGTGGGGTAGCTTGAGGGGAGAGAGAAAGGAGAAAGGACAAGGGAAAGAGAGAGGGGGTTGACCTTTTGAGTGGAGGAGAGGAAAAGGGACACCCGACGGGGCAACAGTGAAGAAAAAGGAGGCAAGGTGGGGATGGGCTACCCCGCAGGCATGAGGTGGCCTATTTTACCTTTCTTATATATTTACATAATCATACTTTATTTTTTTCTTACTTTTTCCAATGCCTTTTATCACTCCCTCCCTAAGAGGGGGTTTTCATGGGGTGGGGATGAGAGAAGAGGGGTATGGGAGCGTGGCTTGTGAAAAGCCCCCATCATTAGCCCTCCCCTTTTGGCTAGAGGCATTCATGCCTCTAGCTCATTTGTTTCTTCTTCCGCTTAGCTGTAGGATCTGATATCGAGTTGCCTTCTGAACTACCCATTCCATTTGGCCATTGGTGAGATTTCTGGGATATTCATGAATCTGTAACAGGGTCGGGTGATAGCTTGTTCCTTGGAATAGTGTCAGTTGATTAAAGGGAAAGCCCATGGCTTCTAGAACTTTGTGCCAGTGTCCTCCAAGAATCCACCATATATAGCCGCCTTGTTGGTGTGGTGAGCTCAAGTTGTCTTCAGAATCCCGCTTACTGCCATGACTAGAAAAAACTGCAAGCATATCATGCTTCTTTTGGGTGTGCTCAAACATGTCAGCTTCCTTTACTGATGCTAATAGCAAGCCACCTACCTTGCGGCTTAAGTTCAAGCGTAATCCACTTACCTTTCTCCAAAGAGAGGATGCACTATTTGTAAAAAATTGTACCAAATTGCGAATGAGGTCTTCATTCTTGCATTCTATCAGGCTTTTTGTCTATCCATGGCTCCTTTGCTCTTATCTCCATGCTGATCTTCTCTGTATATGTTATAGCGGCTAGCCATAGCCATAGGTCTGATGCATCCCATGCAAACACAATTTTGTGTTGTGGAGGAGTTTGGAACATCCTTAAAAGGTTGGCAACATATTGATCATCAAACTTACTATGAACATCCTCACATATACTGGAGGGATTACCCATCTCCAAGTTTATAACACCCTTCAGTAGACTAGAGGCATTACCCATCTCTAAGTCTATAACACTACACAATAAAGTCTTGCTCGGCTTCCAAGCCTCTGGATCAATATCCAACTCCAAACCTTCAGTCATAATTACCTCTTCATTATGGTCCTCTAGTGAAACTACCTTGATGCAAGATTCATTTAGCTTGCTACACTGTCCTGGGTCCATGGTGGTGCATAGGATTCCGTTTTCAAAGCCCTCCCCTTTGCTTGATATGTTGTCCAGCTTCTACAAAGCCTTGCTAGCAGGTTGGTTTTCCTCTTCTCTTGTATCTTTCATGACCTTTGCATTACTCTTACTCTGAGGAGGCCTAATCAACACTTTACACCTTCTTACCCTTAACGCCCAATGTTGTCGATTCATCGCTTTGGTGCCTATTTCATTCAAGGTTAAAGATGTACTCACATTTGTAACACGATTTTCTTGACTTACCTCCCCCACCTGGGTAGCCTCTTTTGATTCTTTAACCTCTTGTTCCACTGCACGAGTTCTTTGAATAGTCTTCTTACTTGATCCTTCTTCTGTTACACTCATCTTGACCTCTTCTGCAAGACCAATGATACTTCAAGTGTGCGGGTACCAATTGGTGGTGGGCGTAGGATGATTGTAAGTGGTGATTGTGGCGGACGTAGAATTTGTGTTGGTGGGGCTGGTGCCCGGGGTGGGGGTGTTCTTTCTCTAAGGGGTGACAATTGGTTCCTCCTACCTCCTCTATTATAGTTTTGTTGTGGTTTGGGACAATAGTACATACCGTGACCATCTTCTCCGCAGTTGTAGCAGTGATACTCTCTGTTTTGTCGTCGTGCTCTTCCAGGGTCTTGATCTCTTTCTTGACTCCTCTCTTGCTGTATTAAGTGGACAGACAAATTCTGAAGTTGGTCAGTAATATGGGCCAACATATCTTGTTGGTCATCTCTTACCCCAAGAGCCGATGGTGGTGGTATGGTGGTTGTCGTAGTTGCTGGTCGACGTGATGTTCCTGCTTCTGTTGACTCGGTTTCTTTGGCTTTCATTCGCAGCTTCTTGTCCTTAAGGCGAGCAATCTCAATGGCTAACTCGTATGTAGCCGGGAATCTACCTTTCACCTTCTCCTTGAGAAGCGGCCATAAGCCATGCGTGAACCGATCTTTTTTTAGGAAATCGGGTGCAGCTTCCCCCCTTGCCAGTGACTTAACCCACCGTTCCCACAAATCCACAAATTTGGACTCATAGGTGGCATATTCTAAAAGACCCTCCTGCTTCAAGTCTCTCAACTTGTCCCACAACTTTTCTGAAGTGGTACCTCCCCCAAAGCGCCTCTTAAAAGAGGTTTTTAAGGGTTCCCAGTCATCCTTGGTTGCTTGTGGAAGTGCATTGTACCATGATCTAGCTTCTAGCTTCATGAGATGCTTAAATATTCTAACCCGGGATTCATCTGTATCTTTGTTGCTCACTACACATGCTACTTCAAAGTCATCTAGGAAGTCTGTTACCAAATCCTCCCCCTTCTTTCCTTTAAATGTTGGAAATGCTACACTTGCCATGATTACTGAGAGAGACCTAGAAAGACACACTGCTTAACTTGCAAAAGTTTTTTTCTTCTTTACAAGGAGGCGTGTATACCCTCTTATACTATGACATAGATTAAAACTTCAAACGGTACATTGCCTTGTACCAAAGGTAAGACAAATGGTTGATCTGATGCCACAACCTCAAAAAATTGCTCCCCACCCAGCATGGTGTCAATGACGTGCTGGTAGTGAGCCTTCAAATCCAGTATTACCTTGATTGAGCGTACACGTGTTGGTATGTGTGATCTGTCTTGAGGTAGGTTGTACTGATTCATGTGAAGCTTAGAGGTGCTAAGTCACTGTCCAAGCTTGTGGGAGAGGGTGATGTTCTTTCCTGAAACAAACTCACTAGATCCCTAGTTTCTCTAGTGAGAGTGTGAGCCAATGCTTCAGTTATCTGTGCCGGAACATCAGGGGCGACTTGAAAACTGACTGTGATAATTACCTCGGTGACTTGAGTTACCCGATTCTCAAAGTAGAATAGTGTTGATTCTCTATTGTGTAGAGCTCCTTCCATTTTGTTGTTGTGGGTCGGTTGTAGGTTGCGGACATGGTTTCGACCTTCTTCTTCTTCTTCTTGGCACTTGGCCTATGTATATCCACTGGGTTTGGCGTGTTGGTTCACTCTCCCACTGCAAATCGATTATCGTTACGCCTGGCACTCGAGCTTCGATGGAGATGCGGAGTTTGTCTAGTTGTGCTTGGAGCTCTTCTTCTTCTGCCGTCCAATTAGCAAATCCTGCTAGCCATTCATCCATTCACAATAGTTTAAGGGTTTTAGTCTTGTAAACTGAAGGGTTTCATGAAAAGATCCTCCGTGGGGGCACCAAATGACGGGAGCAAAGCGAACCCCGAACCCCGACGGCCTCTAAAACACCGGGGACCGAATGGCGCGCCTCGAGCCTGTCATGGTAAAGCAAACAGGGGGCACCACCTAGCTTCAGCGGCTAGGACGCAAACAACACACCACCATAACAAAGTTTTCATCCAAGAGAGATGGATGCTTGGGAGTAATGATGAAGAGGAAAGGGAATGAGATCAAGTGAGTGAGAGAGAGAGACAGAGAGAGAGAGAGAGAGAGAGAGAGAGAGAGAGAGAGAGAGAGAGAGAGAGAGTGAGGGAGGGGGTATAGCGGCTTAGTACTTAAGCACCACAAAAGGATGGCGAATCCGCACACCCTTCACACATACACAAGCTCACTCCAAAACACAAGACTAGGTGGCGATTCCGCACACCTCACATGGGAAAAACATTGCAAGAAAACATACTCACAAAACCTCAATCTTTATTTAGAGAATAAGGCGATGAAATGGGGAGCATAGGGTAGGGGAATGAGAAGGGAGAGAGTGGTAGAGCACATGGCGGATAGGTGGGAGTTGATGGCGAAGACTCGCACGAGGATTATGGCCATCATCCTTCATTTAGTTGCCCTTCATCTTCCATAGCCAAGGGTGTAGAGGTCATGCTCAAGACAAGCATGGTGATTGCGGTGATGGTGATGGTGTGGGTGTGTGTGTGTGCACTAGGCACACACAATGCATAGTGTGTTCTTTGGTGATGTTTGTGTGTTTTTGTGTGATGGTGACCCCTCTTTATATAGGGGAGGAGGGGGGGGAGAAATTCTAGAATTTAGAAATGAAGAAATCATTATCTACATAGGCCATGTGACTATGGGCCCCACTTGTCTGGCTGTGTGTATATGTGCCAGAACAGCAGTCTCATGAGAGAGAGACTAAGAGAGAGAGATGGGTTGATGAAAAAAAGTGAGAGGTGACATGGAGAATAAAGTAATTACAAGAGGGGAGAGAGAGGAGTGTGTTCAGAGGTGAATCTGTGTGCAGATGTGTGTGAACACAAGAAAAATCAGGTAACCACCGGGTGGGGATGGGTCTGTGGGCACCTTTTTTAGTGAAACTGAGTGTGTGTGAGTGTGGGGGAGGTTATTTAGCTACAAGACAAGAGACATGGCTCCCTTTAGAGAGAGGAGGGGGTATTTGGGTCATGGGATATGATAGGAGAGAGAAAGGGGGGGTGGGGTATACTATTTTGGAAGATAGGGTAAGTTGCATGTGAGTTAGAATGCATTATTGGTGAGTTATAATGCATTAACTGTGAGAGGTGGGGTAGCTTGAGGGGAGAGAGAAAGGAGAAAGGACAAGGGGAAGAGAGAGGGGGTTGACCTTTTGAGTGGAGGAGAGGAAAAGGGACACCCGACGGGGCAACAGTGAAGAAAAAGGAGGCAAGGTGGGGATGGGCTACCCCGCAGGCATGAGGTGGCCTATTTTACCTTTCTTATATATTTACATAATCATACTTTATTTTTTTCTTACTTTTTCCAATGCCTTTTATCACTCCCTCCCTAAGAGGGGGTTTTCATGGGGTGGGGACGAGAGAAGAGGGGTATGGGAGCTTGGCTTGTGAAAAGCCCCCATCAGTATCTAGGTGGAATAGGTGCTTCTGGAACAGGTTGTAGATACCTCTCCCTAGCATTGTCCATGCTATAATAGCACTCTTCCTCCGTATGGTTCCTCCATTTTCTCTCAATTTCACACCACTTCGGTTCTCCCAAATCAGACCTTACAAGAGGAATCAACCTCTTGACCAAGTCGTCAATAAGCTTTTCTTAATCAATAGGTGCCGTTGGCTTGGCAATGGACTCACTTATCTGTGAAACACTGTGCTGAGAGGATGTGTCATCTCCTTGACTCTTTAAGTCCTTTTCTTTCTATGCCTTACAATTATCCACTAGATAAAGAGCTTCTTTGATCAACTCGTTTAGCATCATCCTCCTTATCATATGCACATCCTTCTGAAGGCCCGCATGTCTCATTCCCTGGACAAAGATCTGCATCAGTCGTGCTTGCGTAGGTAATTCCGCTCTCGGACAGAGCTTAACATATCTCTTGAGTCGTAACGATGCTTTGCGTACTGATTCATTCTCTTTCTGTTTGAATCTATGGATTTGCGAGACCGTGTTGTGAGCAATGCCTTTTGGCAAGAATTCTTCAATAAACTCCTCAAACAGCTCATCTAGGGTCTCAAAATCCCATATTTCCACCAAGTCGAACCAAGTAGCTGCATCATCTTCTAGAGTCAATCCAAATCCTGCAAACTATGTTGCAAAATCTGAAACTTCCTCTGCTCTAATCACTCTTCTAAAAGCCGCTACATGATCTCTCGGATCTTCATCTCTGGAGTATTTTCTGTTTACCCATTTCTGGACTTGGGATGGTCTAACTCGTCGATTGTCTACAAGTCTAACCAGGGACTCTCCCAATCCTTCTCTCATTATCGCTCTTGAAGGGAATCCTGGTGGCTCTCTTCTTGGAATTCCTATAGGAATTCTCGTGTTTGGTGGAGGCATTTGTGGTCCTTCATTGAACAAATATCCACCTCTTTCTAGTACAGTCTGTGGATTTGTGCTTTCTATAACTCTGTATTCGCGTCCATACTTGTCGACAACTATAGATCTCCATTGACAGTCGACTCCGTATATGTAGACATATAAGAGCTTGTAATCCGTTATCTCTTCTAGGTATGGATCTGAGCACCTATAAAGATTGACCTCATTGTCGTCAATGTATCTATATAGTCCTTCACTCTCATGACCAATCATCCAAACTCTCTCAACAAGATGGGTCTTTATCAATTGCAAGTTTGGAAGATCCATTGTGGGAGGATATTCCTCTATCGTCGGGATCTCCAAGCTTGTGTAAGCTGCGTTTGAATCTAGGGTAGACATGATTTCTAAGCTTAAGAGCTTTTTCTTGGTTCAAGTAGACTTAGTCCACTGTGTTCAAGTTCTTTGGTTAGGGAAAAGTCGAAACTATGTCCAAAACCGCAACCTTTTGTCACAATTCTCGCAAATTGTCGCATTTAGACACCCCTGACTTCCGGATGAATTTTGAGGCCTCAAACGATGTTTTTTTCAAAATTGAACTAAATGGTTGCCATTAGCATACATTTAGTTCATGTTTTTCTCTAAGATCTGTAGAGCCGCTCTCAAGCTACGTTTTGATATAAAAACTTTTCCGATCCGATACCGTTTGTGAAAGTTATGGCCAAAACAGTGAAATGCAGTTTTAGAATGGAAGAAGATTTGGGATCTCTGTGACACTGTGAACACTTCTGTGTGGTTAAAAGCACAGTTGGACCCTAAAACTGGCCTAGAGACATCCTATGCGTAGTATGTCTTTATGCTCAGAATTTAACAAAATTTGGTCTAGAGACTCCGCTTAAGTCCAGCAACACAATGGTATGCTCAGATTTTAATTTGGACCTAAAAATGGCCTTGAGATCTTTTTGCTCAGAATGACTTGAAATTTTCACCCCAGCTTCTCCTTGATGTGCTAATCACAGTGGTGTGTTCATAGGTTGGTTTGGAGTCCTAAATCAAGCTGGAGACATCCTACGCGTAGGATGTCTTTTTGCTCTGTTTCAGCTCAAACTTGCACTGTAGCTTCTCCTTGATGTGCTAAACTCACAACTATTTTTACTTTTTGATTCTGACACCTATAGGTTGGTCAAATGATCAAGAATCTGTTTCAAAAGCCTGATGTCTGTTCTGATGAATTCCTAAGTCAAATCAACTCCAATTTGGACCAAAATTGACTAGGAGGCTTGCCTAAGGCTATATGACAGCATGGTATGGTCACAGTAAAATTTTGGTTTCAGAATTATGCCTTAGACATCCTACACGTAGTATGTCTAACTGCTCAGAATTACCCCAAATTTGAACCACAGACTCTCCTTAAGGTGCTGATCACAGTGGTATGCTCAAATTTAAGTTTGGAGTGCAAAATCACACATATGACATCCTACGCGTAGGATGTGTTTTTGGTCTGTTTGACCCCAGACTTGTCCCACAGCTTCCCCTTGATGTCAGTAACCCAGTGGTATGCTTAGATTTTGGTTTGGATTTCAAAAGTCCCAAAGTTTAGCTGTTCTTGCTTTTTGTCAGTCCAAAAACGCTAAAGTGTGTTCAATCTTCACTTTCACTGACCCAAATGAGATGAAATTTATCACATGCACTCAATACCACATTTAGAACATGCCTATGGAGTCATCCTATGGTTTGGTCTCAAAATTAGGCCTTGGACAGAATTTGGGTAGGATGTCTGGCAATTCTCGTCTTTTGGCTTTGATCTGTCAAAATTTGGTCAAATTTCCACTTTCCAGGTGAAAATAGGGTAAAACCTATCTTCTGAACACACTGGTCACCTCAGATTTTCCAAAAAGTGCACAGATCACCCTGTAGACATCCTACGCGTAGGATGTCTATTGCTGATTTTTTCAGACGGAAGTGTCCCTGATGCTTCCTTATGCTCTCAGCAAGTGCAAGTATGCTTCACAATTGCAAAAACATGCAAAAATCACTCAATTTAAGCCTTTTCTGAAATTTTGCGTTTTCTGACTTCGCCTTTTGGCTTTTGGTCAACAAAAATAGGGAAAAACACTCAAGTCAATATGTTACTAGGGTAAAACCTACCCTCTGAACCCACTGGTGCAGTCAAAATTTTCAAATTTGGTCTCCAGAACCCCCTTGAGACATCCTACGCGTAGGATGTCTATGTTTACAAAATTGCACGTTTTCTTCACAGAACCCTTAAAAATGCTCTTTTTTATGCACAACATCAGTCAGTCATACAAAAATATCCACAAAAGCTTGTTTAATGCATTTTGACCCTCAAAAGCACACTTTTCCGTGATTTCAAATGCAATCAAGCACTTTAGCAAATAATTCAGTGTTGAATAGCTCTAGATCAGAATCAGATCACTTACCTAAAGCTACTCCTACAAATCATATGGGGTTTTGCATCTATGAGTAGAAAAACGCTTCACTGTCACACATGGACTAGTAAACGCTTTTATCACCTCACAAATCACTCGACCACCAACAACTACTCTAATCCTCAGATCCTAACTAAACCTATCTAGTCGCAGACCGTCGGCAAGACACACGCTTCCTGGCTATCCACTTGATCGTGGAATATCCTCTTCCGGATCCACTTAAGAAAAATGATTTCTTTAGCCGAAACTAAATCAAGCAACCATCACACGAGTGTTAGTAGGAAACCTACTTAGGTCCTTGTGTCCCCGGCAGCGGCGCCAATGTTGGACGGGAAGTCTCACACACCCATGAAGTACATGCAAACACTACCTAGATCAACATAATGTCAATCGAGGACACAGATGACACGATAGGCACATGGAGGAAATCTCTTAAGTTTGTCAGGCTGAGACCATCCTACACATACAACACTCTGGAAGGCCAACTAAACCACAATCAAGAACCTCACTGCCCTCAACTACACCACCTAGCCACATACACACATACGGAAGGTAACTCACCTAATCATGCTAGAATCATACGAGACTGAAGGAACACCGTCCCCTCACTAGGATACACCTGTCCCTAAGCTTCTACACTCAAAACCCTCACTCTAAACCCATACGCGGAAAACGGGTAGGATGACAGAATAGAATTTTGAAAGTGCCCGAAACTGAAATTTATGAGTACCTATGCGTAGCTTACGTCGCCACGATTCTATAGACTACTAGAATGAAGAAAACAGGCATCGTTTGATACACTTACGGCCACAAATAGCTCGTAGATGCGTCGGCGTGTGCGCTTCGTCTCGCATGGAATGCTTGGCGTTGTCACGTAGCTCTCCTCGAGCCTTTCTCTCTCTAGGTAGCATAGAAATTAATCGATAAGCTAGTAATTGTGTAGATTGATGAGAATCACTCTTTCTATCACGCATTAATATTGTAGCTCATTTAGATCCATCTTTGTTATGCATTAAGATATAATTAAGGTAAAATTAATCTGTCATTAAGTCTCTAAGAGGTGGTTTTTCTCACACCTATGCATGCGGTGATTCTGCACCCTCTAATTGCTAGGAAAGAGATTAATCATGCTTAATTCATCTCTCTGGTAATTCCATTAGTGAAATCCTATTATTCCTAATCATGTAAGCCGAGTAATTATCTTTAGAGCCGGTTCCCATAGGATTATGTGTCATCCATAATGATTGCTATATGGAAAAATCTAAACCTCTCATGTAGCAGGCATTGTTTGATGTTGCTAATCTATCATTTGGCTTGTTATGACGCTTACGGACATTAGCTCTTTTCCCCAAGTTAATTACTTATAGTAGTGAGTTTAAAATGGCCCCGGTTAAGAGGACTCGCTTTGGTGGAGCCCACGACCACGAGGCAGGAACGAGCAAGGTGAACGGAAAGGGAAAATCTCCCATGTAGGAACAAATACCGGCCATCTCACGGGCCATCGACGAAGAAATGGAAGAGGTAGATCATAATTTCATTCAAGTTGTTTAATTTAACATTGCACACGTTTAGTTAGGAATGAAAATATCCCCAAACATGTTGGAGAAATCCGACGGAAACCTTGGCATTGAATTCATTGTACATTAAGTTCTAAAGTACGAAGGAAATGATTGATGGGTATGCTGGTTGCAATTAGGAAAGAATGTTTGCTAGGGAAAATTTAGCTCGACATGTTCATTTTATTTCCAATGTTGAATCAGTTTTGACCCCCTACTGATCACAGGGGGCAGAGTTCCTCATTAAGGACTTTTGAATCCACGACTTGCTTTCTATGCGGTGGATACCCACGACTTGCTTTCTATGCGGTGGGAACCCACGTCTTGCTTTCTATGCGGTGGGAGTGTCCATGACGTGCTTTCTATGCGGTGGACATACCTAGTTGTATGGGCAGCTAGGCGACAACGGGAGGAGTGAACTCTCGCTGGAGGGGGGATGTTGTACCTCCAGAACATTGGAACTTTTATGAATAAGTTTGAGTAGAATTTTTACTAAAATTCTGTCTTGGTGTTGTTTGCAATATGGTTGAAGGGCTGTCTTAACGAACCATGTGATTCGGAATTAAACAAGGAATATCTATGTTGAACAACCTTTGTGGTAGTAATTAGGTCACACGAGGAAGTGTGAGTGTGGGGGTGGAAAGTGGGGGCTTGGCTCAGGTTGCCAATGCCTACGAGATGGGTGGTCCCGATTGGTCGGGAACTCTCTGTACCCATAGTGCTTACTCGATATTAGTAATGCTCATTGCCCCTAGAGCGGGGAATTCTCGAGAGTACGTGCCTCTGAAACATGGGGAAAAAGGCACTTGAGGCTTCTCTCCTCTTGGAAGGTGGGTCTTAGGATCGCTAGATAGTTCAAGTACACTTCCCCTGTGAGGTGGAGCTAGATCTCCTTGCTAGTAGGCTCGAACTCGACTCACTTTGTGACGAGAGATCGTCCGCTAGTCGAACCCTGAACCATTTTGTTTGCTTCCGCAATAGATCTAGTGGCCACCGGGTTCACCATCAGATCCGCCATTGGAAAGGGCGGGGTGGGGACCTCAGAGGATCTACTTAGATTCTAGTTAATCAGACAAAAAAAAAACATTTGTCACACCTACGACTTGCTCTACTCTCCAATTACTCGGAATCTCTGAAGATACCTTTAGTCTATTTGGACTCCTTAGATTCCAATGAATCCATCAAGCCCTGGCACTGTTCCCACACACCCCTTATCACCCCTACGCACATTGATAGACGTATGCAAGCATCCTTCCTGGATTGGTTTGCAACATTGCGCAGGTGCCTTCCTTCATGTCCACAATAGGGCGCTATCTTTCCCGTTCCTTAGTGTGTAAGGCCCAACTGCACCATATGACCTTCCCCTCAAAAAGGCATGGGAGCCCATCTCCTATGGCTTCTCCATCTATATGTTTTGCATGAGGAATTCCAAAGACCGAGCAAGATTTGTCGAGCGAACCAAAAATCGAGCAAAATAAGCCAATCAAAGAGGACAACATACATATCATTGTCAGCCCTTGATACATTATGACAATACTTAATTTCATGTGAAATTTCATAAAGTTAGTAAACAATATAAAATTTTCTTATTAATATTTCTCTACATCTAGAGGCATCTGCATGTATGCAAGAAAAATGAAATTTTCTTATAGGTGTACACATTCCATGTATATCTCTCTCTCCCCCTCCCTCTCCCTCTCTCTTTCACAAGCATTGAGAGTCACAAATAATATGCACTGCACTCACATGATAATTTTTAAAATTTTGGTCCTAGAGGCTGTATTTGACCTTTGAGAACGAGAAAGGAATCTCTCTCTCTCTCTCTCTCTCTCTCACACACACACACACACACACACACACACATTCCCTTCGATGCGAGATAGGGTGTTGGGGCAATGGAGAAGAGTCAAATCAATTGTGCACAAATTATGCTCATTGCAAGTTCGAGAATCTGAGTACCAGAGTGCTCAGCTTTTGGTCACATCCGAACTTTATTCTCTCACATTTGTAGCAATGACTTAGACCTACACACTTTCCTCTCCTAGCCACAGTGTGGGCTCTCCATTGAGACTCTCATCACCACAATTTTGGAGCATCGAGAGTCACTCATCACTCAAACACATACTACATCACATGTTAGAACTCTCTTCTTCTTCTTCTTCTCTATCTCTCTCTCTCTCTCTCTCTCTCAGCAATAAAAACTTAAAAGTCCATCCACATCTCTCTCTCTCTCTCTCTCTCTCTCTCACACACACACACACACACACACACACACACACACACACACACACACACACACACACACACACACACACACACACACACACACACACACACACACACACACACACACACACACACACACACACACACAACAATCAAAACTTAAAGCTCCATCCAGGTAAACCAAAATTTTGAGAAATGGTACCATCTGGTCGACAAAATAATTTTCCATCTCCACATATTCAAGCACTACTTTGTAGCTAATCATTTTTTTTAAAAATCCATTGAATCTTTCCAAATGAAGATTTGAGGGATGGCATCTGCAAGGAATTTGAGGACCTGAAGGACATCCACAATATTTGCGTAGGGCACTTGACGGTAGAGGATTGGTGACATTTGGATTCAGCTAGTAGGCATGGAGGCCCCAGTTCTTCGGCTCAAGCAGGCTTACACCCTTGCATTTGGTTGTGTCCAATGAACCTCCGGAATGGGCAAGGGGTCGAGCCACCGACGGAGCCATGGACGTCACAACTTTGAATCAAAAATTTCCATCTCAGTGTGTGTGGTGGGGGCCTTATATTATAATCATTTAAGCAAAAACCCCTTCAATTAGTCCGTGGATTGATTTGGGACATTCTTAGATCCCACATTTTGCAGTAAACTGGGTAGTGCAGATTTGGTACAAAGCGGATGAGAATGGGGACCAATAGAGAATTTTAAGGCTTACTAATGACGTCGTGTAAGCAGCTGATGGTGGACGAGCACACAATGAAGTAGGTGCATGGGCTCCCACCATCTCTTGATTGCTCTCTTGCACGATGCCTCCTCTATTCCCGCCATCGCTCTCACCTCCAATTTCGTTCACTTGCAAGCCTTGCGCGCCATCACCAAGGACTGCATTACCTACACTTGCACACCACAAGCGCCAGTCGACGATCCTGCTGGATGCATCTCCATTAATAGTGCAGACGAAGAGTTATGTCCTCAGATCAAGCTAAGTCTGGAAGCACAGCACGTCGTGGAGAAGCTTTCTTGCTTTGAAGCAAGGTGTTTGGGTTATCGGTTTGTTGGCCCTGAGCACTTGCTGCTGGGACTACTTAGAGAAAGGGAATGTAGCGTTGCCGTCTCTGTGTTATACACACTTGGAGTTGATTTTTTTTCGTGTCAGAAGTGAAGTGATCCAAATGATGACCCTATACGAAGATATTGAAGCGACATGCTCGATTGCGGTACCACTGCAAACACTCGCAATTGATATTTTAGGCGGAAGAAAGGCATCGCTATATTCCCGCCTGAGGGTATCACCATCATTCTCGCCAGCATCGATGCAGCAATAACAGACGCAATTTTCATGTCTTATTTGCATGCTTTTGCTAATGACCTCACAAAGCTCGCAAGACAAGGTATGCTCGACCCTGTCATTGGTAGACAATCTCAAATCGAGCGCGCAATCCAAATTCTTGGCCAGCGGACTAAGAACAATCCATGCCTTGTGGGCAAGGCTGGCATGGGAAAGACTGCCATTGTCGAGGGCATTGCACAGATGATCGCTTGCGGTGCAGATGTCTCCCAGGCTATAGCTGGAAGGAGGATTTTCAGCCTGGACATTCGATCACTGTCCGAGGTAGCCCTTGCTCCATTTCTACACCCCCTCAGTACACAACAACAATGATAACCCCCTCACACAGCAAAAACGCCTCGCTCTCAGTTGCTAGCTCTCGTACAATGACTCTCTCTCTCTCTCTCTCTCTCTCTCTGTCTCTCTCTCTCTCTCTCTCTCTCTCTCTCTCTCTCTCTCTCTCTCTCTCTCTCTCTCTCTCTCTCTCTCTCTCTCTCTCTCTCTCACAGTTTTAACAAAAAACTCTCTGAAAGAGAGCGCGCGCTGGCGCTCTCTCTTTCAGAGAGTTTTTTCTTTTAAACTGAGAGACCAAACCCCCATATTCTCTCCGACCCTCTCTACTGCAAAAATCTCTCTCTCTCTCTCTCTCTCTCTCTCTCTCTCTCTCTCTCTCTCTCCCTCTCTCTCTCTCTCTCTCTCTCTCTCTCTCTCTCTTCGTTTAATTATTCTGAGCAGGACCGAGTTGTAGAGCCAGAGTTGGCCGAGCAGGGGCTGCCTACAGAGGTTGCCTAGATGGGGCGGGTCTGCAGAACTGAGAGGGCCGAGCCTCGCATGGAAAGGTGAAAAGGGACGCCTGAAGGAGGCTGCTAGAGGTGGCGGGCTGTAGAGGAAGGAGAGAGAGAGAGAGAGAGAGAGAGAGAGAGAGAGAGAGAGAGAGAGAGAGAGAGAGAGAGAGAGAGAGAGAGAGAGAGAGAGAGAGAGAGAGAGAGAGAGAGAGAGAGAGAGAGAGAGAGAGAGAGAGAATATTGTTTTTTCTGCTTGACATTGGCGTGATGTGAGGGACTGTGAACGTGTTTTGAAGGTGCCCCCGCCCTTCGTTCCCGCATGAACTTGGGACCGCTCTTCCTTTGCACGTCATTATAGGGTCATATATGATGGCACAAAATGATTCATGGATCCAAGAGTTTGAAGATGCAGTACGGCTTGCAGAGGATATAGCGGCCTGATTGTAGAGAGCAACTCCGAAGCCCCCGTTGGCAGTGGGTCCCGTGCTGCTAACAATTCCCACCTCGTTTTTGCCACAAGCTAGTAATACATTGCTCTCTCTTTGACCTCCTATGCTCACTTAGTCATCTCTTAGTGATATTGCATGTTTGTTCTTTTGAAACTTTGTGTTGTGGTTGTCTGTGAATCCAAAATTGCCCCACTTACTAATGGATCCCTTAAAGTTGTCCATGTGCTCAATGGCTCTCTGATCGTATACGATTGCTTGTTGTGTCTTGACTGCAGACCGAATATCACCATGCTTGGTACCCACCTTGACAGCCTTCAGTCCCTCTTGAGCAATCCTTCCCTCACCAAATCTTTGAATGAAAAGGACTTAAGCAAACAACAAGACAGATTTCTGAGTCTTCATTCTAGGATGAATCAGATGTCAAACAGCCTAAATTCCTCCCAAGCTTCTAATAGGATTAATCTATTGGGTCAGGATGGGAGAGGGGAACCTAAAGAGAACAATAGAACAACAGGCTTAGATAACTATGGAATTTCTCAGCTTCAATGACAGTCTGACAGATCATGCGGGAGCAAGATGATGACCTTTTGAATCATGAAGAGACAGTGACAAGCACAAAAAACATTGCCTTGGCTGTAAAAAAAACGTTGGATTTGTACACAAAGATTTTGGATAATTTAGATGACGACACAGACATAACAAATACAAAACTGAACGCTACGCAGAGGAGGCTAGGCGTACTGGGGCAGAAGACAAGCAGTGGGTGTTCAGTGATGTCCCTCATCTTCATGGTTCTTCTGATTGTGATACTAGCCCTTGTCATAATTGCATTGATCCGATATTTGTGAGGTATGCTAGCCCTCGTCATAATTGTGCTAATCGGGTACTGTGTGAGGTGTCTTTGTGCGAGCAAAGGATTGATGGTGAGGTTTCAGTATGTGGCCCTTTGGAATTCACAAGCTGTTGCTAACTTCTAAAGTGACTGCTGGCAAAAAAAAAAAATGGTTTGACAAATAAGTAATGCATGTAATCATCATGTCTCGTGATTGTATCAAAGCCACCTCAACATTGACCATGGTCGGTGATTCAAAAGGAAGCTGTAACATAGCGTGTGTGTATGCTATGGGTAATTTCTTGTTTGGAGGACCACCTTTTATCAAGGCTGAACTACTTTTTTCCTTCTGTGTAAGCAAAGATTGGTATCTGGTTTGTTAATACTGAATACCTAGCAAGACATGAGACGTCTTATTTTGTGATGTTTGTCTTGAATTAGAGTAACGGATTAGTTTTTTCTTTATCGAGAGAGAGAGAGAGAGAGAGAGAGAGAGAGAGAGAGAGAGAGAGAGAGAGAGAGAGAGAGAGAGTTATTTCATGCACCATGTGGGGTGCCTGGCATTTTCTAAAAATAAGAGGGAGAGGGAGAGTCAGTAGGCATTTTTGAAATCGAAAAGGACATGATATTAAGCTGAGACACATTTTTCCCAAACACCTAGGACGATGCCTTTCTAGAAAATTCTAGGCATATAACTCTATAAATTTTTGTTGTTGTTTTTGTAAATTGATTAAAAAATTCCTATATTGGTCAATTGTGGAAAAACATGATTTTATTATAACAAAAGAAGCCTTTCATAATTAGTTATGGTTTTTGTCAGTGATGTGTCGTGTAAGAAGGGTGTCTTTGTATGAAGATCACAGCCTTGTAGAGTATAGATAGGACAAGACGACATGGAAAAGATGATTGGTGTATAAATGAACTAATAAGGTGCAATAAATTGCTATCAAATTGATGCGTCTAAGATGAGGAAGGATGCACATGCTCTCAAGTATAAAAAATGACAATCAAGAACCAAAGTACTGAACATAGGAGCACTACAAATGACCTTACAAAATAAACTTACGATGACTTGAACATTAAGTACAGGGCTAGAGCTCTTATTATTCTATCAATCTTACTTTATGCTCAAACATGTGAAGCCCAAGCGAGCCTAAGAGAGAAGATAATATTTTCAAATATTGTGTTTATTTTCTTAAAAGGAAACTTTGATGTTTTGGAATTTAGGAGGTAGTCTATTCATCGATAACCCTTTTTGTTGTGGTGCATGAATATATAACAAATGATAAATAATCTATTGACGATAAAATTTACTATATCGTGTCCAAACACTTGCTCGAGTTTTTCCTTGCTCGGAAAAGATCGCTCGGTGCATGGTAACACTCGTTTTGCATGGTCACAACAAGAGCAGTTGCAATGAATCACATAGGTTTCCTTGCCCTAGCCTTCCGTCGTCCACCCCGCTTTGCTTGTCTTGTACTCAACATAGTGACAAAATATCCCCCACTCCGTTCCTGCCCTTATAGCAATCATCCGCAGGATGCTCTACTATTGGACAAATCAAAGAGCTCTAGCATCCACCTACACCCTCGCGTGCAACCTAGAAATCCCCAAAAATTTTCCGTAACTCTCTTCCTCTCTCTCCCCCCATGTGCCCATTCACCCTTTTTCCTTCAAAAAAACGTTTGTGAGATCTACATCTCCAAAACCTAACTTTGATCCAAACTTAACCCTTTTCTTTTCCCTTTCAAATTAACTTTTTCCTTTTCTTTTTCAATCCTCAACTTAGTATCTCTTGTGATTCTCCTCAACAATATCATTTTCCACACAGATCTCCCCTATTAATTTTCATGGAATATACGCAGTCTCTATCCCTCCCAGGAAAAGTCAAGCAAGACCCCATTTCCCTACGCCAATTGCCCATCTTGAACCCAAGCCATAAGTTGCAATCTTCATAGCTAGTCACCAACACCTTGTTTATTCTGCACTTGAGACACAAGCTACGCCTGCAACTCCACACTTTTGCCTTATTGCATAGATGCCACCCTCATTCACCATATACCATTTCCTTCATGTGTGGGTTCCCACCTGATGGGCACGTGAAAGCATATATAGTGCAGGAAAAGAGGAGGAGAGTGAGCGCGGAGGAGGGGGAATTGGGGGGACAATGGCTTGCAAGAACGGAACATGACATATATGCTAGGCTATGCATGATAGAAATTACACTTTGTAAATTAAGAACAACTTGCAACCGTGTTCTTCCCTACCGATTGGCACTGACACAGAATACCCACTAGACATATACCCTAAAAACAGGAGACAAATATCTCGGCTCTGGAAAACAGAAGAATATCTCAAAACTTGGATGTTTACAAATTTATCTCTTGGTATTAAATCCAAAACCAGCACCTGATTAATTGAACCAACCTAGTCGTCAAGCAAGCATACATCGAAAAAATATCCATTTCTCTGTCAGCACGACAATGTCCAATAAGACATCTTTCTCTCTGTGCCCCTCTCTCCATCTTCTCCACGTGCCATTTCCCCCCATTTTCACCTCAAGAACAAATGGAACGTCTAATGAGATTCTACCTAAATAGAACAACTTCAGCGATTTTGGCCACTTTATTATTTGGCTCTAAATTTAAACTTGGTCACTAATTTAAGGCCTAGATTCCCTCTCATTCTTTTGGAAATAGTATAAGGTCCCATTGTCACCCCGTTCTCATGCACGCAAACACCCCCATCAGTTTTCTTCCTTGCTGTTGTAAATGTGTCCTCGCCAACCTCTTACTTACAATGATGATAGAGGCTCCCTCACCTTCATTTGCTGCCCCACTCCACCTGCGTATAAATCCTCCCATTCCCATAGTCACCTGATCACGATTATTTGTGGAAATTTTAGACACGAGAAGATGTTGGCTCCGTCAAAATTGATGCCCATTCAAAGGGCAAAGATACAAGGACTTTGTTCTCAACTTAAAGGAGAGCACAGGCCAATGGTCTACATGTAGGACTTGCACAAGAGAGCAGCCATGGCAAACTTGAGTTGCTGCCACACAATGCTTTCTCTACAAAATCACTAATGTTTTCACCACCCACAACATCGATAAACGTTTTTTCATGCTAAAAATACACATAGAGAGAGAGAATGACAAAGAGAGAGAGAGAGAGAGAGAGAGAGAGAGAGAGAGAGAGAGAGAGAGAGAGAGAGAGAGAGAGAGAGAGAGACTCTACGTAGCATCTGCCAGCTCCTTGTGCCACCCCCCCCCACATTGCGTGTCAGATCCTAGATCTCACACACGTCATATTCCTTCCTCTCTCAGGGCCAACTCATGAACGATCGCTCCTTTTTTTTCCCCCTTGCATGTCTCATCTGCGTCCTTTTCCTTTCTCAAAGACACCCTAGGAATCTCTCTAGATTCCTATTAATAAAGCCGAGTAGTGAAGATGCCAACTGCTACATATAGGACCACATGGGTCCATGTCGTATAAATATCCGCTTGGATTTTGGTTCGCTCGGAAAATGTTGCTCGTTGTATGGTAAGACTCCAAAGCTTCAATGCAGGTCAAGACACTTCCAGATGTGTGTGTAGGGGATCCTTCACGTGCCAAGGCTACCACAAATTTCCTCTTATTATGACTATAAGATGCAAGTGTATTTTAAGTGTCATGCATGTGTGTGCTATGCAATGCTTTTTCATATGGATCATCATGGATGTGAGCATGCCCTACTAGAAGAAAAAGTATTGCATAACAGACACATGCATGGCACTTCAAATGCATGTGCATCTCATTTTCATAATAAGAGAGAATTTGTGGTAGTCGTGGGCACATGAAGGATCCCCTACACACACGTCCAAGTACCATTAGCCTACACATAATCTATAGTGATGAGTCTAGCTTGGTGAGTTTGCACTATTGTGAGGAGGAGTTTTTATTATTTCATCATTGTCACAATCGAGCAGGAGAGGAAGTGTCCCCCCCCTCTTCCCTCAACAATTTTGTGTTGCTGTGCCATGTTTGGTGACCTTTGATTTCATACCCTTCTGCTGTGGGCAGGGTGAAGGCGTGGTTTGGTGGTACAAAACAAGGACCTATTTTACTTCTACCAATGAAAAAGTGGGGACTAGTAAAATTTTTGTAGTTTAGGTCAAAAATTTTCGAACCTTGTGTTTTTAGATTCTCTTTTTGAAGATCTATTCACTGATATATAGTATGATAGGTAGTTGTTCATGTGACATGTAGAAATTGTAGCTCAAAGATTTGTCAAATGTGCTGTCAAGGACAATCCTTTTTGTACCACCAAAGAGTGCTTTTAACCGCCACTCAAGGGTGGAAATTAGCTTTTGAGGTGGTCAAAGATTGGTCCCCCTTTCCCCATCTACATAGTATGGCGTTATACCAACTTTACAATCTTAATCCTCGATTATGGCACATGATTGCACCCGGGGTTGAGTTGTACATGTAGCAAAATTGCATAAATTACAACAAATTTTTTTTTGATAATATATTGGTGCAAGCAATTTGGATGACAAGCATAACTGATTGTAATTTCATAATCAATGGCAATTTCATACTCATACCTGAGAAGCATCGTCTACCATCATTGCAAAATCAATATGCTTTTGCCAATTGATGATTTGGAGGCTATTGTGACTTGTCGCTTCTCCTCATTATTTGGCAAGGAAATTCATAGCAACATTCAACAGTCAAGTACAATAGATTCAATTCGGCAAGTCATCTCGGTTTTGGGATTGAATTTGGCAAGGCCAATCAATCTCTTTGTCTTACAGCTGCTCATCGAGACTTGGGCAAAATCTACACACGAAGAATTTATACAAGGTATTCATTTTTCTTGTTAGCACCACATTGCATCATGGACTCAAAAATAGACATGCATGATCAATTAAACTTTGAGTGTCTTGCACCCATTGCGCCTGCTTTTACACTGCAGTCGGCTACTCTCATTGAGTGTCTGCATGACAACTAGCACGGATCACAACATCGAGGTGCTTGATTCAAAAAAACTCATGGCATAAAAATCATGCATGTCTATCATAGGAAAGAAAATTGCACGCTTAAATGAGAATGTCACTAAACTATATAATATAGTAGTGCAATATATGCATCAATAGGCCAAGGGCCCTTCAATTCAGTAGCGTGGGGTTTTGTCAGGCCCTCTGCCTACAAATTTTTTTCCTGGCATGTGAAGAGTGCACGGTGCAATGGAGTGAGAGGGAGAAGAAGAGCAAACATAGAGTGTTGGTGGAGCTCTTAGTGCAGATTGGAATACCTCAGTACTTCTTATTGCTCTATATGATCAAAATAATAGATAAGTTTAGTATGGTTAGTGAGATAAGTGTCCGGATAGTTGACATAAACCCTAATAGCATGTTGGAGCAAGTCTCCGTTCGGGGTTCATTGCCAATTCTCACTCAAATAGAGGTGGAAGATTTGTTGAAAAACACAAAGCCACTGACCTTGCATAGGGAGGAGAAAGAGCACAACAACATGAATGTTGTAGATATCTTTCTAAGTAAATGTCATGATCTACATCGGACTCCAGATGTAGTCAAGGCACTGCAAACTAGTTTAACACTAGAAGGTAAAGGCTATAAATGGTGAATGTCGCTCACGACATTGTGCTGTGTTCATGGGTTACTTTCTAGGATGTATTTAGAAAAGAATTTTTTCCCTCCAATGAGAAGGACATAAATTGGAATGCATAGGATAAGTGCTCTATGTGCTAGCATAAGACACTACTTGAGATTATCTCGCATTAAAGGGATGTCATCCTTAAGGTGGAGGGTCTAGACGCCTTCCAATAGATGCATGGGTTCATCTGTGGCTACATTCCTAAGCTTTAAAAGCACATTAAAACCCAGGATCAAACACTTAAGGAAGCTATAGTGTATGCTCATATCCATGATGATCCATATGAAAAAGCATTGCATAGCACACACATGCATGACACTTAAAATACACTTGCATCTTATAGTCATAATAAGAGGAAATTTGTGGTAGCCTTGGCAAGTGAAGGATCCCCTACACACACATCCAAGTGTCTTGACCTGCATCGAAGCTTTGGAGTCTTACCATACACCGAGCAACATTTTCCGAGCGAACCAAAATCCGAGCGGATATTTATACGACATGGACCCATGTGGTCCTATATGTAGCAGTTGGAAACTTCACTACTCATCTTTATTAATAGGAATCCAGAGAGCTTCCTAGAGTGTCTTTGAGGAAGGAAAAGGACGCAGTTGAGACGTGCAAGGGGGAAAAATAAGGAGAGATCGTTCATGAGTTGGCCCTTAGAGAGGAAGGAATATGATGTGTGCGAGATCTAGGATCTGACACACAATGTAGGAGGGTGGCACAAGGAGCTGGCAGATGCTACGTAGAGTCTCTCTCTCTCTCTCTTTGTCATTCTCTCTCTCCATGTATATTTTTAGCATGAAAAAACGTTTATTGATGTTGTGGTGAAAACATTAGTGATTTCTTTAAATTAAGAGCCAAATAATAAAGTGGCAAAAATCGCTGAACTTGTTCTATTGAGGCGGTCCGGGGCGGGCAACAAGAAGAGCAACATCTAGACACCCTTCAAGGCTCCCGTGCTGCTCAATGGGGCTGGGGCACAACACAACACAAACCAAAACAACAAACCCACAGCCAAATCCCAACTACACAAGGGGCACCACCTAGTTTAAGAGCGAACTAGGACGCAAAAGAGGAGAATCTTTAGAGCAACCCACAAACAAGCAAGGAATTTACACCAACCCTAACACCAATGGAACACTCTCACACACTAAAACACGAGAGAGAGAGAGAGAGAGAGAGAGAGAGAGAGAGAGAGAGAGAGAGAGAGAGAGAGAGAGAGAGAGAGAGAGAGAGAGAGAGATGGTGTACAACTTAGCTTCAACTTATATTTTGCACAAAAAGGAACTTAGAGCTTGCGGAATCAAGTGACAAGATTTGGTTATTGCATCACTAGCACATTGTCTTAGAGTTATGGGAGCCCTCTCACCATCCACCCTCTTACAATGGTAGCCAAACAATAGCCAATGAATCACAAGCAACAAAACAACAACCTTCAATGAAACAAGTCACCTTTTGAAGCTGAATGAGTTTTCCAAGCAAAATTGGAGGAGAAGGGTGAGCCTTTGGACATGAATTGCACCCAAAACTACCAATTCATTGATGTTGGGGTAGATACAACAACGGTAGGAAGAATATATTCTACTCGCACTCACTCAAACTAGCTCAAGCTTTTCTATGCACCAAGGTGATGGTGTATAGAAAGCTTACTCTCTCTTTACAACCAAGATAGAACTGGCGTGTCGTACGCTCAATCTAGTGTGCAATGGTTTAGTGATGTCTTTTACAAGGAGGAATGGGTTCTATTTATAGGTTTTAGAATCCTTGATTAGGATTAAGCCTAATCAATTTTATTAGGAAAGATCAAGGATTATGAATTTTTATGAATTTCAAATGAGAATGGGGTCTCTCTCTTCTCTTGAGTCACATGGATGTGGGCTCAAGTAAGAGAATTATTGATGTGGTGAAAGGAGAGAAACTTCCATGGGAGTGAGTGAATTTGGTTTACTTGTGCGGTTGCCTACTCCATATGTTGATAGTGTGGGTGCATTTTTACAAGAGAAGTTAGTTATTAGTGGTAGTAATCAATAGAATTGTTAGTGATACATTTACAATGGGTAGGATGAGTTGATTTGATGAAGGAAGAGGGGTGAATTAAAAGAGAATCATTGAGATGGTGAAGCTTTGAAGAAGCTTGAACTCAGCCTTGTGTAGATTGTGGAAAAAATGACCGCTGGTCTTCTTCTTCTTCTTCGCTTCTTTACGCCGCCTCCACGGTTGACCACCACGATGAAAAGAGGATTTGTTGATGAAAAATCCTCAATTTGCAGAAGTTATCATGGTTAAGATGCTGAATTTTAGATATTTTTAGGAGAGGTAAATGAAATTGTAACATAGAAGCAATAGAGAGAGACATGGAGAGGGTGTATGTATGTAGAGGTTCATAAAAGAACTATAGGGATGAGAGAGAAGGTTAATGGTGAAGAGGGTGGGAGAAGCCATGGAAATTGCAGGTTTGAGTGAGGGAAGGAGAGGGAGGGATGTGTAAGAGTGAGTAGGTGTGTGGAAGGGTGAGAGAAGACTAAGGGCTACTTGTGAGAAAAGTGGGCAGACTGGGGTCCACTCAAAAAATCATAGCTCACCGCTGGTAGCTCCAAACATCATGAAACAATTTGAGGTGATTATTCAGAGCGTCGGATACATTTTCTTGTTTGACCACCACTCCAAATTCGGAGTGGAGATAGGTGCCAAAATTCTCACCAAAAAGCCTGTTTTTATGCCTGCAAAAGTCTTTTAGTGGTCCTCCTCCTTTGTTGAATTTGTACAATGCATCCAAGAGTGAGCCCCTCCTTTGTCATATTATAATACAAAGCATCCAAGTTGCCCTTGACCCATGCATGGAGGAGGATTATTGGTGAATAAAGAAATATATACATGGTGGGAGTAGTGTATGGACTATTCATGGACTTTAGCTCAATGAGCACATGGTGTTAGAATAATGAGTAAAAACAATAATAAAAATATGGAGGAGTTATGGATATGGAAAGATATTGGAATCATATGATATGGTCCCTCTTTGAATTATTTTGGGTGAAAGAGGAAAAGGTATGCAAGTAAATAATATAATAAACATAACCAATGAGTAGAAATCAATTTTTTGTTTTCACGAGGGTGAAGGTGAAAATGTGGGAGTGATTTGTATAAAGGAAAAATATGAGGTTAGAGTATGTACATATTGGCAAAAAATATAATTATGGTGTAAGAGGATGAAAGAAGGTGTACATAGGTTTAATAAAACACACACCTAAGTAGAAATATTTAAATAAAATACCAAAATAATGATAAAAAATCCCTATATTTAGGCCATATATACAATGAAATATTTACACACAAAGAGGCCATAATATACTTTTATTTTTTATTTTTTTTATTTTTTTGGCTCAACTAGCCTAGTGACTAGCTAGCTGAGGGTTTTTAAGAAGATATGGGAAAAGCCCCTTAACTCACACAAGCCTATGTACAGTGAAATGGTAGGGATAGCCATAGCGTTTGGGTGAATTTGGTAGGGTGGAGTAACTTACTATGGCAATTATGGAGAGCCGAAAAACGGCTATCATTAGCCCTCCCCCAGGATGATGGTATATTCATGTACCATCATAGAGAATGTTTTCCAACGAGAGTGCTTCAGAGTCCTTAACGAGATCTTCATTGTTTGGCCCCTCAGAATTTTGGCTGGAATTACACTCATGCTTCAGGTAACAATACTTACATGAGACAGCGGCCTTTGGACAGATCTTTGGTAGATCCTTTGGTAGAAGGCGACTCAAATAGGGCTTTAAGCGATACCCGTTTACCTTCCTGGAGTGCTCTTTACCATTCAAGTCCATAAGCTGATAGTAATTAGAATTGAAAGCCTTCTTGACTATGTATGGCCCTTGCCATCTAGTTTCAAACTTGGCATAAAAACAATTGTCAAGTCGATTGTCATACCTTAGCACAAGATCTCCTTCCTTGATGCCTTTGTCCTTCAGTTTCTTGTCGTGCGTTTCTTTCGCTTGTGTGGCATTTCTCTTGTAGCACTCATATGCTGCTTCTCTTTTCCACTCAAGCTCCACTAACGTAAGAAGTCGATCCATCCATACCTCTTGATCATCTTGTGCTCCTCTGCCATGAAGTCGCATTGTTGGAATGTTGAGCTCGATAGGCTGCAAAGCCTCTTGACCATCGACCAAGTGAAATGGTGTGAACTCCGTGGCTTCCCTATATGTGGTTCGATATGCCCACAAGGCACCATCCAAGAAGTCATCCCATAATTTTGTTTTATTTAGCACCATCTTTCTAATGATTCCTGCAATGACACCATTAGCCTTCTCCACCAAACCATTTGACTGTGGGTAGTATGGTGTGCTATGACGATGTAGAATGTGAAGCTCTTCACAAACTTCTGTGAGCAAGCCCTTCCTAAACCCTGGACCATTATCTGAAACAATCTCCAAAGGTGTGCCAAATCTGCAACAAATGTGATTGTACACAAACTTGCTAACTGTCCTCTCATTCACTCTTGCCACACTTTGAGCTTCCACCCACCTAGTCATATAGTCTACAACCACTAGAATGTAGAGTTTACCATTTTTTGTCCTAGGCAGAGGACCCATAGCATCAATGCCCCACTTTTCAAAGGGTCCATTTGCAAGCACTATTTGCCTCGGGCCATGCACCAACCTTCTATTGCCATTTATCTCACAATTGTGACAGCTTTTACACCAATGTTGAACATCCACATGCAAGCTTGGCCAAACATACCCCGCAAGAAAAATCTTCTTCACAGTTGATTCTTGGGAAAAATGACCACCACATGCCTCTTCATGCAAACCTTTTAGAATGGTTGGAATTTCCTCGATAGTTGGTACTCTTCTGCACACTTGATCCTTCCCTCTTTGATAGAGGGAGCCTTCTAGGAAGAGATAGAAACTTGCCTTCTTCATGAGTCTCCTCTTCCGAGCCTTCGTGAAGTCTTGTGGAAACTCACCCTCCAAAATGTAGCCAATAATGGGAGCCAATGACTCCAATCCCTGGTATCTCGGTTGCTTGACAGCTGCTACCACCATGATGACTTGCACTTCTCTCTCAACGCATGTAACTACTTGTTGTGCAAGTAAATCGGCATCTTCATTTTGTTTCCTCGGAATATGACATAGTTGCACTTCTTCAAACTGATTAAACATAGTACGAATGGCATGAACTTTTGTCCTTAAGATTTCATTCTTGCATGCCCAAATGCCTAACAATGAGAAGTGCATCTCCCTTTACCATGAGACGTTTTATCCCTTGGCCAATGAACATCTTCAAACCATGAAGTAGTGTGTCGTATTCTGCTTCATTGTTGCTAGTTGAACCTGGTAGATTGACCTTCTCTTTCATGACCACCTCTCCACTTGGGTTGAGAAACACTAGCCCTCCCCCTGCTTTCCCTGTGGCTCGTCAAAAAGCTCTATCAAAGAACAAGGTAAAAGCATTGGGAATACTTTTTGGTGGTGGCAATGGTAGGGTCTTTACTTGAGGCACCTTAATTTCCTTCTCATGTACCCTATAAGTGAGAATCCCTGCCAATTGTGCACACACACTATCTTCTACCTTGAAAGAGTATTGGAACTCTTGCAACTCCATAATCCACTTTGAGATCCTAATACTAAGATTCATTTGAGATGACACCCAAGGGAACAAATTTTCTGCAGTGAGAATTACAAAAGGTTTTGGTAGCAGGTAGGATCTAAACTTTCTCACCGCAAACATGAGAGAAAGCATCATGAGTTCTGCTTCTGTGTAGTTTCTCTCCAAAGCATTCATGATCCTACTAGCAAAGTAGATGGGTCGCATCCTTGTACTGTGGGGATCTTGTTGTAGCAACACAGCACCAATTGTTTCCCTTCCAACACTAGAGCTAACAAAGAATGTGTACTCCCAACAAGGAGGCATGAGTGTTGGTAGCTCTGACAAAATGACTTTAATGTTACAAAAATACTCTTCAAGCTCATCAGACCATGCAAATTCTACTTGTTGTGTCAACTTTTGCAAAGGATGAAGCAACTCCGAGGCTAAGTGAATGAAGCGTGACATATACTTCACCTTCTGAATGAAAGAGATGACCTCCTTAAGACTCTTCGGTGATGGGAGCTCAATAAGAGCCTTTGCCTTTGAAGGATCCACCTCAATGCCTTTATAGGAAACCTTGTGACCGAGCAAGATCACTTCATCCTCACCTATGTGGCACTTGTCGGGGTTGAGTTGACCTCCCATGTCGTAGAGCTTCTTTAAACCTTCTTCTACCCTTTGTAGATGCAATGATTTTGAGCTATAAATGCAGAAATCATTAATGAACACCCTAATTGACTTTCCAAAGAATGCTTGAAACACCATGTTCATGAAACGTTGGAATGTTGCAGGAGCATTTGTCAGACCAAATGGCATGACTCTAAAAGCATAACAACCCCAAGGAGTGATAAAGGTTGTTTTCAATTGATCTTCCAATGCGATACCTATTTGAAAGTAGCCTGAGTAGCCATCACACACAGTGTACTTCTCATGACCAGCTACCTCATTTAGTATCTCATCCTGAAATGGGAGGGGAAAGTGATCTCTTTTTGTTGCCTCATTGAGTGGACGGTAATCCACACACACCCTCCACTTGCCATTTTTCTTAGGAGTGACAACAACAGGAGAGACCCACTCTGAATTCTCCATTGGATAAATGAAACCTGCTGCTAGAAGCTTTCTTACCTCCTTGAGTAGAGCCTGCTCCTTTATAACTCCTAGGCTTCGTAGCTTCTGAGCTTTAGGTGTGGCCTCAGGCTTTAACTCAATCTTGTGTTGAACAACATCTACCCCACGCACGTTGGTGTAGTCTTTAGCAAAAAGCCTAGGAAACTTCCTTAGCACACATTTGAACTCCTCTCTTTCATCCTTTGTAAGTGTTGTTGATAGCATACCTTCCAGCATCCCTTCATCTTGAACACCTTCGTTCTCTTGAGGACCTACCTCCTCCAAGCCTTGACAAGAGGTCTCTTGGTTGCTTGGATTAAACCTTACCCCCATGACTGCGATGGAAGACTCCTCTTCAGTAATGCTCCCGCTACTTTCTTCTTCTGAAGTGCTATCGGTCCAGCCTTCCTCCGTCTCGCTTTGTGATGATTCTTCATAGACCTCCTCTTGGCGTTGCTCCTTCATGTCAAAGACAACCTTCTTATGATTGTCATTCCTGCAAATTAATTTTCCACTCTCCCAATCCTGCAAAGCTCGCATTTTCATTATCCATGGTCTTCCTAGGATAAATGGATAACCACTTCCCTTGGTCGACATAACATAAAAATCCACCGCTTTCTTAATGCCAAAGGCCTCTACAAAGACATTTTTACAAATGCCTACACACCTAGCCTTGCTATTGTTTGCCATCTTGACTTTGATTTCAGGTGTCTCATGGATGTGCATGCCTAGTCTTTGCATGAGTCCCTCTGTCATGATGCAAATTTGTGCACCCCCATCCACTAGACCTTTCCTAACCAATCTTCCTTTGATGTAACAGTCTAGCACCGGTGTAATGTCCTCATTTATTTCAGCTTGTGCAATTTTTACAACAGGCACACTCTCTTTTACCTTTCTCTTAGTGCTAACTGCCCTTGTTAAATCCCTCCTAACTTGTGGACATAATGCAAGAAATTGAGGCCATGAAATATCAGGACCCTTACCTCTCATGTCTTCCAACAAGTTGTACGGAGCCATACCATGTCCAAGAGGGAAGTCTTGGAGGTTGATACGACGTCGAGTCCTCTTGGTTTCCTTGGTCTCCTTTGCCTTCTTGCCTTGTCCATGGTCACTCTGTGATGTGACTCCTTCTTTCTCTTTACCTTTTCCTCGGCCACGCTTAATGCCATTGGCTTCCATGTCAACCTCATTTGAATTTGTCACCTCTACCACATGCACATTTGGATCTGCATAGGTGGAACTCCTTCTACCCCTTGTGGAGGTGGTCTTGGTCCATTTGGCCTTTGTAGAATCCTTGGTTGTTGACCAGCTCCTTCTCCTGCATTCATCACTGGGTAATTCAAGTTAGGTCTCCCTGGCTCTCCACGGGGCCAAGGACAATTATACATCCCATGTCCAGACTCTCCGCAATTCCAACATTGCAAGACTCTCCTAGTTCGTGACTCTCTCTCTTCTGACTTCTTTGCTTGTCCCTTTGGACCTACAGCTTGTGCAAGGTGAATTGACAGGTTGCTTAAAGATTCATTTAACTTCTCAATCACTTCAGCCATTACCTCAGGAAGCTCCCTAGATGTTGATGCTTGTGACTTACCTTTGGGTCTAAGACCTTCTATTGGAACCTCTCCCCTTAAGCACTTGAGTTTCCTATACTTCTCAGCAGCCCTAGTTTCCGCTGCATCAAAAGTAGCACGTGCACCCGCCTCAACTTTTACCTTAAGGTCAGGAAAGAGTCCGGCTATGAACCTCTCCTTCTTAAAATTTCTGCACCATCACCAGGGTTAGCAACATTTCGTATCCATAGATCCCAAAGACGTAGAAACTCTTGCTTGTACAAGTAGTAGTCATCTAAGTCTTTTTGCTTATGAGAAACAATGTCTTGCCATAGTTTTTGAGTGTTTGGGGGATCAAAGAAGTATCTCTTAAAACGATTCAAAACTTCTGTGTAATTCCCCTTAACTTCCTCAGGCAAAGAGTCAAACCAAGTGCTAGCATCTTTCCTAAGGACCACCTCAAACATTTCTACACGTTCTTGATCAGTTACTATCCTCTTGATACGGCAAGACATCTTGAAATTCTCTAGAAATAATTTTGCATCCTCTCCAGGCTCTCCAAAGAAAAGAGGATATCCAGACATTTGGCGTTGGCTCTCCATTGAATTGATTTCAAAGTGACGCGTTTTTGTTTTTTCTTTGTTTAAAATATTTACACAATAATATTTTCTAAATTGCAATCTATTCTACAACAAAATAAAAATATTCACTTCAAATGACCTATGATAATCAATAAGAGGTAGAATGACAGGGTTTGGTGACGCGAGAATTTCTCCTACTCTTTGGGCACCAAACATGAATACCATATGTTGTTCAAAATGGATTTTTCTACTAATTGCAATGTTTACTCTAATGTGTGGAGTGAAATGAAAGGGAAAAACCTGTATTCCTCGGCCATTATCCATGGTCTATGCATGACCTAATTCTTAAAACAACACAAAAATATAGACTTCCAAACTAAGGTCGTACCTAATGAGAGGCAAAATAAAAGGATTTACTGATGCGTTTATCTCTACCAACCTAAGAGGACCTAAAATTCTACGAATTACTCGCTGAAATTGCAACTTAGTACTAACAATTATGTGTACCTTTTGCCTTGCAATGGGAATGAAGGGATCATACAAATTCTCGTGATTCATGCAAGCTACTTGATTATGCTAAAGGTCGATCCTACACAAAACATACACAAGCCGTCCTCAGTGGGGCACCAAAATTGAGGCGGTCCGAGGCATGCAACAAGAAGAGCAACCTCTAGACAGCCTTCAAAGCTCCCGTGCTGCTCAATGGGGCTGGGGCACAACACAACACAAACCAAAACAACAAACCCACAGCCAAATCCCAACTACACAAGGGGCACCACCTAGTTTAAGAGCGAACTAGGACGCAAAAGAGGAGAATCGTTAGAGCAACCCAGAAACAAGCAAGGAATTTACACCAATGGAACACTCTCACACACTAAAACACGAGAGAGAGAGAGAGAGAGAGAGAGAGAGAGAGAGAGAGAGAGAGAGAGAGAGAGAGAGAGAGACATGGTGTACAACTTAGCTTCAACTTATATTTTGCACAAAAAGGAACTTAGAGCTTGCGGAATCAAGTGACAAGATTTGGTTATAGCATCACTAGCACATTGTCTTAGGGTTATGGGAGCCCTCTCACCATCCACCCTCTTACAATGGTAGCCAAACAATAGCCAATGAATCACAAGCAACAAAACAACAACCTTCAATGAAACAAGTCACCTTATGAAGCTGAATGAGTTTTCCAAGCCGAATTGGAGGAGAAGCGTGAGCATTTGGACATGAATTGCACCCAAAACTACCAATTCATTGATGTTGGGGTAGATACAACAATGGTAGGAAGAATATCTTCTACTCGCACTCACTCAAACTAGCTCAAGCTTTTCTATGCACCAAGGTGATGGTGTATAGAAAGCTTACTCTCTCTTTATAACCAAGATAGAACTGGCGTGTCGTACGCTCAATCTAGTGTGCAATGGTATAGTGATGTCTTTTACAAGGAGGATTGGGTTCTATTTATAGGTTTTAGAATCCTTGATTAGGATTAAGCGTAATCAATTTTATTAGGAAAGATCAAGGATCATGAATTTTTATGAATTTCAAATGAGAATGGGGTCTCTCTCTTCTCTTGAGTCACATGGATGTGGGCTCAAGTAAGAGAATTATTGATGTGGTGAAAGGAGAGAAACTTCCATGGGAGTGAGTGAATTTGGTTTACTTGTGCGGTTGCCTACTCCATATGTTGATAGTGTGGGTGCATTTTTACAAGAGAAGTTAGTTGTTAGTGGTAGTAATCACTAGAATTGTTAGTGATACATTTACAATGGGTAGGATGAGTTGATTTGATGAAGGAAGAGGGGTGAATTAAAAGAGAATCATTGAGATGGTGAAGCTTTGAAGAAGCTTGAACTCAGCCTTGTGTAGATTGTGGAAAAAATGACCGCTGGTCTTCTTCTTCTTCTTCGCTTCTTTACGCTGCCTCCACTGTTGACCACCACGATGAAAAGAGGATTTGTTGATGAAAATCCCTCAATTTGCAGAAGTTATCATGGTTAAGATGCTGAATTTTAGATATTTTTAGGAGAGGTAAATGAAATTGTAACATAGAAGCAATAGAGAGAGACATGGAGAGGGTGTATGTATGTAGAGGTTCATAAAAGAACTATAGGGATGAGAGAGAAGGGTAATGGTGAAGAGGGTGGGAGAAGCCATGGAAAATGCAGGTTTGAGTGAGGGAAGGAGAGGGAGGGATGTGTAAGAGTGAGTAGGTGTGTGGAAGGGTGAGAGAAGACTAAGGGCTACTTGTGAGAAAAGTGGGCAGACTGGGGTCCACTCAAAAAATCATAGCTCACCGCTGGTAGCTCCAAACATCATGAAAAAATTTGAGGTGATTATTCAAAGCGTCGGATACATTTTCTCGTTTGACCACCACTCCAAATTCGGAGTGGAGATAGGTGCCAAAATTCTCACCAAAAAGCCTGTTTTTATGCCTGCAAAAGTCTTTTAGTGGCCCCCTCCTTGGTTGAATTTGTACAATGCATCCAAGAGTGAGCCCCTCCTTTGTCATATTATAATACAAAGCATCCAAGTTGCCCTTGACCCATGCATGGAGGAGGATTATTGGTGAATAAAGAAATATATACATGGTGGGAGTAGTGTATGGACTATTCATGGACTTTAGCTCAATGAGCACATGGTGTTAGAATAATGAGTAAAAACAATAATAAAAATATGGATATGGAAAGATATTGGAATCATATGATATGGTTCCTCTTTGAATTATTTTGGGTGAAAGAGGAAAAGGTATGCAAGTAAATAATACAATAAACATAACCAATGAGTAGAAATCAATTTTTTGTTTTCACGAGGGTGAAGGTGAAAATGTGGGAGTGATTTGTATAAAGGAAAAATATGAGGTTAGAGTATGTACATATTGGCAAAAAATATAATTATGGTGTAAGAGGATGAAAGAAGGTGTACATAGGTTTAATAAAACACACACCTAAGTAGAAATATTTAAATAAAATACCAAAATAATTATAAAAAATCCCTATATTTAGGCCATATCTACAATAAAATATTTACACACAAAGAGGCCATAATATACTTTTATTTTTTATGTTTTTTATTTTTTTGGCTCAACTAGCCAAGTGACTAGCTAGGTGAGGGTTTTTAAGAAGATATGGGAAAATCCCCCTAACTCACACAAGCCTATGTACAGTGAAATGGTAGGGATAGCCATAGCGTTTGGGTGAATTTGGTAGGGTGGAGTAACTTACTATGGCAATTATGGAGAGCCGAAAAATGGCTATCACTATTTAGGTAGAATCTCATGAGACGCTCCATTTGGTCTTGAGGTGAAAATGGGGGGAAATGGCACGTGGAGGAGATGGAGAGAGGGGCACAGAGAGAAAGATGTCTTATTGGGCATTGTCGTGCTGACAGAAAAATGGATTTTTTTTTTATGTATGCTTGCTTGATGAGTAGGTTGGTTTAATTAATCAGGTGTGCTGGTTTTGGATTTAATATCAAGAGATAAATTTGTAAACATCCAAGTTTTGAGATATTCTTCTGTTTTCCAGAGCCGAGATATTTGTCTCCTTTTTTTAGGGCATATGTCTAGTGGGTACTCTGTGTCAGTGCCAATCGGTAGGGAAGAACACGGTTGCAAGTTGTTCTTAATTTCCAAAGTGTATTTTCTATCATGCAAAGCCTAGCATATATGTCATGTTCCGTGCTTGCAAGCCATTGTCCCCCCAATTCCCCCTCCTCCACGCTCACTCTCCGCCTCTTCCATGACACACCTCCTGCACTATATATGCTCTTACGTGCCCATCAGGTGGGAACCCACACATGACGGAAATGGTATATGGTGAATGAGGGTGGCATCTATGCAATAAGGCAAAAGTGTGGAGTTGCAGGCGTAGCTTGTGTCTCGGTTGCAGAATAAACAAGGTGCGAGTGACTAGCTATGAAGATTGCAACTTATGGCTTGGGTGCAAGACGGGCAATGGGCGCATGGAAATGGGGTCTTGCTTGACTTTTCCTGGGAGGGAGAGAGACTGCGTATATTCCATGAAAATTAATAGGGGAGATCTTTGTGGAAAATGTTATTGTTGAGGAGAATCACAAGAGATACTAAGCTGAGGATTGAAAAAGAAAAGGAAAAAGTTAATTTGAAAGGGAAAAGAAAAGGGTTAAGTTTGGATCAAACTTAGGTTTTAGAGATGTAGATCTCACAAACGTTTTTTTGAAGGAAAAAGGGTGAATGGGCACATAGGGGGAGAGATAGGAAGAGAGTTACGGAAAATTTTTGGGGATTTCTAGGTTGCACGCGAGGGTGCAGGTGGACGCTAGAGCTCTTCGATTTGTCCAAGCATAGAGCATCCTGCGGATGATTGCCATAAGGGCATGAACGGAGTGGGGGGTATTCTGTCATTGTGTTGAGTACAAGGCAAGCAAAGCGGGGTGGACGACGGAAGGGTAGGGCGAGGCAACCTATGTGCTTCATTGCATCTGCTCTTGTTGTGACAATGCAAAACATACAGATGGAGAAGCCGTAGGAGATGGGCTCCCATGCATTTTTGAGGGGAAGGTCATATAGTGTAGCTGGGCCTTACACACTAAGGAACGGGAAAGATAGCGCCCTATTGTGGACATGAAGGAAGGCACGTGCGCAATGTTGCAGACCAATCTGAGCACAATGCTTGCATACGTCTATCAATGTGCGTAGGGGTGATAAGGGGTGTGTGGGAACGGTGCCAGGGCTTGATGGATTCATTGGAATCTGAGGAGTCCAAATAGACTAAAGGTATCTTCAGAGATTCCGGGGTAATTGGAGAGTAGAGCAAGTCGTAGGTGTGACAAAGGTTTTTTTTTGGTCTGATTAACTAGAATCTAAGTAGATCCTGTTTTGCATTTGGGGGTGAAAAGGGGGCGCATGGCAGGTGGAAGAGAGAGAGAGAGAGAGAGAGAGAGAGAGAGAGAGAGAGAGAAACCGGACATGCTTCATTGTGTCATTGCATGTGGGAGGGTGAGCATAGGATGATGTGTATCGAGTTTGACTCTTTCCTTGCTGGTCATCAATGGCGATCATGCTTGCTTAAATTTATGGTCGGCCCCTACACTAAGGAGTGAAGAAGGCCCGAGTGGAGAGACCTAATTGCCTATCATGTAGTCAAGCCTACACAATCAACAAAAAGAAATTTAGAGTTTGAGTCGAGCAAGGCATTGCAACCTCGTTGAGGAAAGAGAGAGACACAAGGAAGTGAGCAAGGGCGATGGCTTAGGGACGGGGGGGCGATGGCTTAGGGACGGGGGGGGGGGGGGGGGGGGGGGGGGGGGGGGGGGGGGGGGGGGCTATGCTAACACCAAAATTTACTTTGCTTTAGAATTTCTAGTAGGTGGGATGATGAGATCGCAGCAAGCCAGTCAGAGGACACATGAACGTGAGCTAGACAGGGGAGCAAGTGCCACAATCCTTCTCTTTAAATTGGAATTGCACTCTCTCTCTCTCTCTCTCTCTCTCTCTCTCTCTCTCTCTCTCTCTCTCTCCTTCCTTCCTTCCTTCCTTACCCTCCCTACAAGCGGTGCTAGTAAAGGGAGGTCTGATTTTGCTTGTCGCTTTGGTGCAGGTATGCCCCTCTAATCCCTCTCTCTCGCTTTGCCTATCTCTTTCCCAATCCAACTGGCTCTGGTCCTGCAATGGTGTGATGCCTGCAAGCATAGCTTTAGGTTAGTTTTTCAGGGGGGAGGGAAAACCAATTAAAGAAAAATGATTGCATTCCTAAATGGTTAAAGACAAAGAGGGGTGTCCATGGACAGCCTGTATCATACTCTCTCTCTTTGAGTCCCATGAGGAGCTTGAATATCACTATCTGTGCCTCTCTCTCTATGTCCGCTACCCTTAGAAACCGTTATTGGAGGCTTCAAAGCATGTTAAAAATAATAGAGGTAGATGAGAGAGAGAGAGAGAGAGAGTGGTAAAAAAAAACTCCCCCAAGGATCTGTGTCGACGCAGATCCTTTGAGGAAGTTTTATTTTAAAACACACTCTCTCTTTTGAATAGGCTTTTGTTTATACTCTTCAATGTGTTAAGAAAAAAAAACTCCCAAAGAGTTTTCAAGGATTTTGTATTTACCCTTCAATGTGTTTTTTTTAAAAAACACTCGTGAAGAATTTTAAAAAACAAATTTTCATTTGGTACAAAAAGGAGATAGAGAAAGTTTTTCTTCAAAAAAAAACCTCCCTCAAAGGATCTGCGTCGACGCAGATCCTTTGAGAGAGGTTTCTGTAGCTACTCCGCTCACAACTTTGCTGCCTACGAGTCCTTGTCCTCAAGGGTACAAAAGAAGGATTTTGCGGTTGGGTGAAGCCTAGGTGGAGTCAGCCGGAGGTCGAGGACAGTGGATGCTTGGAGGGCGGCAGGATCTGGGGTGAGCCATCTGGAAACTTCAACCCTTGTTTCTTCGACCTTCCTCTGCCATGCCCTTCTTTTTCTCAGCATGGCTGCCACACAACAACAAAAATCTCACCTTGCCTCTCTGATATGAATTTGCACAATTAAGAGTTGGATGGCAACTTTTTCTTCCACCTACTCAACAGAGGTTTTCTAGAAGCAAGATTAGAGAGAGAGAGAGAGAGAGAGAGAGAGAGAGAGAGAGAGAGAGAGATTTTCCTGTCAAAAAGAAAAATTGCTATACCCCTTACCCATAGCAATCTTTGCACTTGAGGATGGTGTTGGCACTATTGGATGTGGATGTGGTGGCAAACAGTCTTGCTGAGAAGGGGCAAGCTATTTTTCTGTAGGCTACATCACATGAATTTGCATAGAGACATCAAAGAAATGCTACACATTTTGAGAGAGAGAGATACACACACACAAAGGTTTTTTAAATGCAAAGAGGGGTCTAGAGTCTTTGTTTATTGCATGCACTATGAAAGAGAGAGAAAGAAAGAGAGGGGAGGGGGGAGCGGGGCATTAGAAAAAGTAAGGATTTTATTAAAATTCTCCCTTTCAGGATTTTCTTGAAAAAATAGTGGCTACATACTCTCTATGTATTGTTTTTTAAATTCTCCATCAAGGGTCTGCATTTTTTTAAAGAGAGAGAGAGAGAGAGAGAGAGAGAGAGAGAGAGAGAGCTATTGTGTTGTTCTCTAGAAGCTCCCCACCCTCCCTTTGAAAAAAAGTATTTGCCTCAGCCCCTAACATTGGTGCATGAGGCTTGGGGAAGTTAAGATGGGGGGGGGGGGGGGGGGGGAAGGGGAGATAAGTTGAGATTCTCTATGACTTAGCCGCATTGAGTAACACAAACGGAATCATATCCACTAGTTGGGATCCTCTTTGAGATGGCTAGTTCCTTGGTTGGAAAGAGGTAGAAAGAGGAAAAAGGCCAAAGATAATTGGTTTGTCAAAGAGTAAGGCTAGCCAACAAGGATTTCATTAACATAATCACGATCGTGTGATTATGTCAATAACTCCAGTACTTACACAAGAAAATCACGTGATCATGTTAATTGTTAACGTGACTTTGATTATGACCTGCAGAAACCCATAGAGACGGTTAGCCCTTCGGGGTTTTTATTTTTCCCTACGGGGTCCGTCGGGGCTTTTTCATTTTCCCGGCGGGCCCGCCGGGTATCTTCAAAAGCCAGACAGGCCCGCTAGGAAAATGAAAAGTCCCGGCAGGAGTAATTATATATAGTAAACAGTGTGCTAATTGTGATCCTTTAGCTAAGCAAATCCTTGGGGAGTATAGCCAAGTGTCAGGTATAGTCATTTCCTTGTGAATTGACCTAAGGTTACAGAGTCACAGGTCCTTTTTTTGAGCCGAACGTGATTCTTAATCTGGTAACCACTTGTTGACCCTGCACCAGCTCATTACTTGTACTTATGTTTGATCAATCAACTCTTAGTCAGTCGGATCTTAGTGAGTCGGAGTCTTGATAAGTCGGATTTTGGTCAATCGGATGTAACTGTTATAACTGTCAGAAGTTCCTATTTAAAGGTCATGCTGGTTCACGCGAGTATGTAATTTTGGCTGAAATGGAAGTTATCTTTGGACCAAGATGAATCAAAAGTATGTAGTCTCTTGCTCTATGATTCATGTTTGTTCTTCAGTCTGCTGTGTCGAAATTTGGTGAATGGTGAAATGCTAATGAGTTGAATGTGTTTGGCTTTATTTAACTCTGTCTTTAGTGTGTGTGACATGTTGTCAACACCTAAGTTCTGTGTGTGTTGATGAACCCCAACACTTTGGCGATCCTGCTGTTGTGAATCTGTGGAGAATCGTGTATGTCACAACAAGAGAGGAGAGTAGGCACGGTTTATTATACGAGGGCACAGGCGCGAGCAGAAAACCTTGATATTGATCCTTTTCATTATGATGTTGCCTCTGATGGAGAGGAGGAGTTCGGTGACAGTGAATAGTAGTTATTGAACCAAGGGGCAGAGGGTTCTGTGAGAGCATATGGGAGGCACGTGAGGCAATTTGTTGGAGCACTTGCCTTGACAGGAAGACCTGCAGGGACAAGAAGAAGGCTTCAGTTTGACCCACTACAGGGGGCTACCAGGCAAAGACCTAGGAGACCACCCATAAATCCTCCCATGGACCATCCAAACCCTATGATGAAAGCAGCCAAATTTAGAGGAAGTTGAAAGAAGATGCGGACTGTCATGCTGCCTAGTTTGAAACAAAGTGGCAGGCTAGTGGTTATCAGGCCTTGCATAATGACCAAACAAAGAGGGAGCAATTTGCAACTACATTAGAAGGCAAAGCCATGAGTTGGTTTAGCCAATATGGTATAGCCCATTTTGCTACCTATAATGCTTTGAAAGCAGCCTACTTTACATAGATTCAGAAAGGAGAAGACTCCTACAGACATTTTGAAGAAACTCAGGGTGATCAGACAAAAGGATATGGTGGTTGAAGATTTTTCTCAAAAGTTCAAAGTTTTGGTTGAGAGACTTCAGGGCAATGAGAGGCCCACTGATGAGATGTTGGCAGGATATTTCTTGACAGGTTTGAGGAAAGATTTAAAGAATGTTGTGGCAAGTGTAGATATAGGTCCAAAGTTTTGTTGCACTGGTTGATACAGCAGTGAGAGTGGAAAAAAGACTTGGCACACCCAAAATGAAGAGCAGGTCCAAACAAGATGATGATTCTGATGATCAGTCAGACTCCACTGATGCTCATGAAACTGAAGAAGAAAAGCACAAAGAAGAAGAAGAAAAGCACAAACAAGAAGTCCAAAAAGGATAAAGCAACTCAAGAAGGGGAATTGGTGAGTAAATTAAAGAGCATTGTTTATTCAATGTTGGCACCCACAGCTAAGTTGTATTGTGAAATATGTGACGAAGAAGGACATAGCACCTCTAGGTGTTGGTTTAACCCCAGGAATAGGGAGCAGCCAAATGTAGGAAGAGGTAGAGGTGAAGCTGCAGCAAATCATGTAGCTCCATTTAGAGAAAGACAACCATTTAATAGACCACCAAGACCTCCTTGGAGAGAGAAAAAAAACAATCAGAGAAGAGGAGACAGAGTGATTCCTTGTGTCTATTGTGGATCATCAGACCATTGGGTTGGTCTCAATTGTGAATTATGGGTTAGACATAGGGGAGAAAGAGGGATGCCCATTGTGAGGCTTGGTCAAGCAGACCAACAGGGAGCGTAGCAACAACCATAGCATAATCAACAAGCTCAGGCTAATGTTATTTTGGTGGAAATACAGGAGCAGCAGGAACCAGAGCCAGTCATAGTACATCAGACTGAGCAAAAGGAACATGAAGAAGGATGGTATTGTGATTGTTACCAATGTGGTTAGGTGGAAGAAGCTGAATCATTGGCATTCACAAGAGCCAAAGCTAAGGTACCAATTAATTGGAGAGAGCAAAAAGATGTGAGGGATAAGGTTCATGAAAAAGTGCAGAAGGAGCAGGTTCAGTATGCAGAGGAGAAGAATGAAGAGTTGGATGTATCCAAGAAGCAACAAAAGCTTGACATGACAAATTGGATGCCAACAAAAGAAGAAAAAGATTGGTTTGAGGCACTTGTGAACTCTCCCTTGCAATTGTCATTGGATCAATTATTATGTATAGTTCCAGCCTTTAAGGAGAAATTATTGAAGAAGCTTCAGGGTCAGCAAGACCAAGTTTGGCAAACCAGTATCCTAAAGTAATGCTGTAGCAGATTGATCCAGCAGATGTGGATTTTGTAGTACCTGTTGTGGCAGTAATTTTCAAGGCATGCTATTTGAAGAGGTGTTGTTGGATGGAGGATCAGGGGTGAATATACTTCCTGAGGAGGTTTATAGAAGACTGAAGTTAGGAGGAACATTAGCTCCAGCACCATTTCAAGTGAAGATAGCAGACCAGAGGAGAGTCGAGCCTTTAGCAATCCTCAAGCAGCAAGCAATTGAAATTTCACATATGGTTTTCTTTGTGAACTTTGTGGTACTTAATGAAGGATTCAGATTCTTCCTACAAGATGTTGTTGGGAAGACCCTAGTTTAGACAAGCTAGAGTTAAGCACGATTATGGAGAAAATGTTGTCATGATGAGAAAGGGGAAGTAGTCAGTAACCATATCAATGCAAGGAAGAAAACAAATCCCTCCAAAGACTAAACCATTATGTGCTCATACCATAAACTTGGTAGATGCAGTGGAAGATGATGAAGAGGAGGAATCTTCGAGAGCTAATCCCACTATTGTGCATGTCTTTGAGGTTGATGTAGAAGGGATAATACGGAAGGATAAAGATCAGGGTGAGGATGCAATAGAAATAGTTCCAAGCCAGGAGATTGTTGGATCTGAAGTGTTGCAGATGATGGATCAAAATTTAGAGGTGCCTCAGAAAGAGCAGATTGATAAAGAGGAGAAGGAAGCAAGAGTATGGCAGAAAAGATCTATGATAAAAGGTTTGGTACCTCCACCAAGGTAAAAGAGGATGAAGTCAAAGAGTTTAATTTGGGAACTGAAGAAGATCCCAGGATGGTCAGAATCAGCATCCATGCTGAAGGTGAATTTTTGAAAGGTTTGATTCAGCTGTTGAAGGAGTATAAAGATGTATTTGCTTGGGATTATTCACAGGTAAAGGGCATTGATCCTGAATTACATCAACATCACATTAATCTCAAAGAGGATGCTACACCAATCGTGCAACAGAGATACAGAATTAACCCCAATTTTGCAAAGCAAGTAAAGCAAGAAATAGATAAGTTATTGGCAGTAGGATTCATCAAGCCAGTTAATGAAGTGTCATGGTTGTCACCAATTATTGTTGTGCCAAAGAAGAATGGGAAGTTGAGGGTGTGTGTGGATTACAGGAAGTTAAATGCTGCAACTATTAATGATCCATTCCCTATGCCATTTGTGATGCTGCATTGGATGCAATAGCTGGACATGAGATATAGCTTTCTTGATGGTTTTTCAGGTTACAATCAGATCAAGGTAGCTCCAGGAGACCAACACAAGACAGCCTTCATCAATGAGTGGGGAGCATTTTTGTATACAGTGATGAGTTTTGGTTTGAAGAATGGTCCACCTTCCTTTAACTTTGTGGCTCATAAGACATTTGAACCTTATCTACAGGATTTTATGAGGGTTTTTGTAGATGACTTTTCAGTATTTGGAAAGAAGGATCAGCATTTGGTTCACTTGAAGTTATGTTTGGAAAGATGCTGACTGTTTCACATGGCTTTGAATCCATATAAAAGTGTACTTGCAGTCACAAGTGGTATTTTATTGGGACATGTAGTATCTGCTGATGGGATGGCCATTGATGCCAAAAAGATTGAAGCAATTCAGGTAGCCAAATCACCTCAGAATGTGAAGGAGATTAGGAGGTTTGTGGACCAGGTGAAGTGGCACTCAAGGTATATTAGATATTTGGCTAATATATGTGCACCTTTGACTCATCTTACAAAGAAAGATGTTGCCTTTAAATAGGATGAACCACAGGAGATAGCCTTTCATATGTTAAAGAAAATTCTATCACTAGCACCAATATTGCAGCCTCCTGATTGGACATTGCCTTTTCATGTTTTTGTTGATGCATCGGATATTGCAATTGGAGCTGTGTAGATGCAGGAAAACTTAGAGGATGGTATAGACCATTGTATTATGCAAGTAGGATGTTGACCCCAACAGAAAATAATTATAATGTGATTGAGAGAGAGGCTTTGGGCATGGTATATTCATTGAATAAGTTTAGGCATTACTTACTCAGTAACAAGGTTATGTTTCATGTTGATCACCAAGCTTTGTTGTACTTGGTTAAGAAGCCCATGCTTACAGGGAGATTAGCAAGGTGGATGTTTCTTTTGCAGGAATTTGAGTCTGTGATTATTCATACTCTTGGGAAAGAGCATGCTGTGGCAGATTATTTTAGCAGACTAGAAACAGGGGAATCTCCGATAGGTGTGGATGACCAGTTACTTGATGCAGACTTATTTTCAGTTCAGCAGGATGTTCCCGATTCTTGGGATGATCAGATGTTGGTGTACCTAACTGATGGGGTTATGCCAGGAGGGTTTTCACCTGTACAAAGAAAGAAATCTGCATTGAAAAGCAGACCATTTTTGGTGATTGCAGGAGCATTATACAAGAAGGGTATTCATCAAGTGATAAGAAGGTGTGTTCCAAAATATGAACAGTCAGCAGTTCTACAGGAAGCTCATTATGGACAAGCTGGTGGACATTTTTCAGGAGACATTACAGGTAAGAAAATTTTATAGGTTGGTTTGTGGTGGCCTACTTTGTTAAAAGATGCACATGAGTATGCCAAAAGATGTGTGGTGTGTCAGAAGCTTGGTCAGCCAGACAATAGGGACATGATGTCAGATCATCCTATTCTACCCCTGGAACCTTTTCAAAAATGGGGTATGGACTTTGTAGGAACAGTGAAGCCCACTAGCTCTAGGGGGAACAGGTACATTTTGGTTGCTACAGATTATTGTACTAAGTGGGTGGAAGTTGTGGCACTGAAGGATAACAAAGCAGCCAATGTTGCAAAGTTTTTGTATCATAACACTATGAGAAGATTTGGGTGTCCAGTTGAGTTGGGTGAGTGATAGGGGGACACATTTTTTGAATGAGGTCATACAGGAGCTGAATAAAACTCATATGATATTACACAAGAAGTCTACCCCATATCATCCCTAGGCCAATGAACAAGCAGAAAGTAGCAACAAAATTCTGGTTAAAATTCTGAAAAAGATTGCGCAGGATGACCTAAAGTTGGATTCAGCTCTGTGGTCATTCAGGACTGCTTTCAAAGTCACCACAGGGATGACACCTTTTAGGTTGGTCTATGGGTTGGAGGCTGTAGTACCTATGGAATTTGTGGTACCTAGCTTGAGAGTATCTGCTCAAAAAATGTCTCCTGCATTGTCAGTAAAGCACAGATGTAAGTATTTGATGCAGTTAGAAGAGGATAGGCTGGTGAGTTCTTACATCATTGAGATCATTCAGAGGAGAAGACAAGCCTGGGTAGCTATGAATGTGAAGTTCAAACTGTTCAAAGTGGGAGATTGGGTGATGCTGTATAATTCAAGGCTTGGTCCATTTCCAGGGAAATTGACTTTGAGGTACAAGGCTCCTTACCAGATTATTGAAGATTTAGGCCAAGGCACATTTATAGTTGCTGATGTATTTGGAACCAGAGTGGACAAACCAGTTAATGGATTGAGGTTAAAGAAATTTCAAGGTAAACCACCTCACCTTGACTGGTTGACACCAAAAGTGGTAGGTGCTACTTTATGTGAGGCAGTTAAATTACCAGGTTTTTAGAGTCAGCAAAAGCAGTGCTATCAAGTGGGCATGGTATTAGAAGCAATGTTGATAAGGGTTTCAGCAGAGAACAAGTGATGAAGGAAGGCAAGAGGAGTGCTTGGCAAGGTTCTGATGGGTGGAAATCCACTTCAGATAAACATGATCCAGTATGCAGTCTTCTAGTTTGGTGCATATGTTGGTTGATCGGACTTTGGTGCATCGGAAATAACTGGATCAAAATTTTTAAACCTAAAAGTAAATGGTTTAACATTCAACAATATTTGGGTTTGTGGGAAGATTATTCACCACTAGTTGTAATCATTGGGACGCGGGAGCTGTCAAGGAGGTCACTCAACAGGTGCATGCAGCACGATTCTTATGAAATGTCGGTCTCTTCGCCATGCAAGTACCTCTCTGCTGATTACTTCTTGCAGTCTCCTTCTTCATCTACTCCTTCATCTAGCACTATGGCCCCTAAAGCAAAGCTTGCAGCCATGAGGCCGGAGGCTGAAACTGACTCAGCAGATCCTGTCGCAACCAGGCTGAGGAGAAAGGGACTCAGCCTGCGGGTGGATGTAAGTGATGAGGAGGAAGAGGAGTTTTCAGAGGAGGAACCTCCACCTTTGTCGGCGAACAAGATGCTTCAGAGTTTGATGGACCCGTGCACAGATCTCAAGATTGAGATGGAAGCTACTACAGAGAATAATGAGAAATGGTTAAGACAGTTGGCGCTTTATGAGTATGCAATGTTGCCATGGAAAGAATTGAAAGAATATCTGACAAGGTCATGTTGTGCCCACAGGTTATTGTTGCAGTTTTCAAGCTTCCATTCACAACAGTAACTGTTCCACCAAAGTGTTCAGATGATTGTTTGAAGAAGGAGTTTGGGTCCAGAGAAGGGACAAGATTGTATTACATGCTTAAAAATGTGGAGTATGGCCATAGGGAACAGTTAAAGTGGTATCTTGAGAGAGTTTGTTTTCTCGCTAAATTTGACTATATGTCAAAAGAAAACTATGCTCCATTGGCATTTGCAGAGCAGGGAGGCTATTTCAGTTGGGCCCATTGGGTCCATGAAAAAATTCATGCAAAGGTGTTTACTCCAGATAAGAGGAAGCGTCAGTGTAGCAGTAGATTGGCTCCATTCCTAGCTGCATTATTCAAGTATGCTGGGATGGTGAAAGCAAGAGAAATTTTGGTGCCAAATATCTCTGCCTGCTGCTGAGTCGAAAGTTCAGAAGAACAAAAGTAAAGAGCAGGTTGATGGACCAGAGAAGCTGTTTGCTGGAGAACCAGAGAAGAGAAAGCAGTTTCAAGATCTGATGGAGGCTTGTTACGCACAGGAGGAGGCTAGAGAAGCTGTGGCTAGCCCAGATTTCTTTCAAGACTTTGGTGAGTTATCTATTTTCTCACAAAAAGTCTCTACAAATGTTCAAACACCAGTAAGGTTGGGCAAAACATTTACTTTGTCGAAGAAGAGAAAGGTAAGTGTTGGTGAGCACAGTGTTGCTAAAGCTTTAGATTTTGCATTCTCTACTCCAAGTACATCTTTTAAAGATGAAGGGAGATGTGAAGATGCTGACAGTGCTATAAGGATGCTTAAGTTGGTGCAAGAGTTTGTGTTGGGTCAGCAAGTACAAATGGAGGAGAAACTTAAAGAGGTTGCAGATTCAGCAGTAGGTAAAGTGCTATTGAAGGAGAAGGACATGGAGTTGGAAGCTATGACTTTGCAGCTGAGTGAGATTCAAGAAGTACATCAGAAAGAGCTGGAGAATATGATAAAAAAGCATCATGCATAAGTTTCAAGAATAAAAATGTCTTTGAGACTGTTCAGAGATTGGACAATGAAGCCAGATGCCAGGCTGAATGAGGAAATGGAGCATTTGTCAAAGACTAGTGCTGATTTGCAGGTTCAGGTTCAAATGCTACATCAGAGGTTGATTCCTTTGCAAGATTTGGAGAAGCAAGTAAAAGGTGAGGATGTGGATGTCAATGTAGTGCTTATGTTAGAGGGAGAAATTTATGTCTTGAAAGATCAACTGTTGCAGGCAGTTCATGAAGTTTGGAAGTCTATGAAGAACCGACTTGCTGTAGCAATAAAGCATCCATATAAGATGATGAAATAGGGATTTATAAGTGAGCATGAGGGTGAATTACTACAGGAGTTAGAGGATGTGAAAAAGGACAGAGACATGTGGTTCAAAATAGCTCAGGATTTAAAGTAAAAAGAATTGCAGGCGGATATGGATGATGTTCAGTTGAAGGAACCTATTGAGGAAGGTCAAGATTTGAAGGATGATGTAGAGATGAATCAGCAGGTTGAAGTGCTTGAAGCAGTGGAAATTATACCTGCTGCTGGGATAGTGGCACCTGAGTCAGTAGTTGAAGAGCAGGGTATTGCTGAGTTGGATGTGAAGGCTTAGAATGAAGTTGAACCAGTGTAGAGAGTAATGTTGATGGTGCAAAATATGCAGATCAAGGGATTGTGGATCCAAGTCGGATTTCAAGGAAATCCACCACCGAGTTGTGCCAGGTGTTGACTGTTATAACTGTCAGAAGTTCCTATTTAAAGGTCATGCTGGTTCACGCGAGTATGTAATTTTGGCTGAAATAGAAGTTATTTTTGGACCAAGATGAATCAAAACTGTGTAGTCTCTTACTCTATGATTCATGTTTGTTCTTCAGTCTACTGTTTCGGAATTTGGTGAATGGTGAAATGCTGATGAGTTGAACGTGTTTGGCTTTGTTTAACTGTGTCTTTAGTGTGTGTGACATGTTGTCAACACCTAAGTTCCGTGTGTGTTGATGAACCCCAACACCACTTCTAAAACATTTTAATCCATTTAACTGACATAGGTAAGAAACCAAAACAAATGAAAACTTAGAGAGTTATCCTCATTGCAAAGAAGCCATTGGTCCAAATGAGGGTTGTAATTGTTTTTAGAAGATGAGCATTTGTAAATGCCGAGTCGATAGTCAAGGGTCGGATGTTCAGTACTAGTGTACAGCGCATATAAAGACCCTTGAAGTCTTTCATTTTTCACCATCATAGATTTGAGTTGATTTACACTTGTCACTCCACAATATAAGAGCTATAATCCTTAATTGGGTTAAAATAGCTTTTATATATTGAATTGGTTGCATGGAAGGGCTACAATTGTCATAATAATCAATATCTAATTCTCCTAAATGATTTTCTCATATTAAACTGATCATTTAATGTGGGGAAGTGCCAAGGGAGAAAAAGCTAGAATATTGGTTAAGTTAGCAGACCGGCCATAGTAGGGATCTAAAGGAGGGAAAATAGGGATCCAAAGGGGGGGCCATCTGCAAAAGAGCCATGTGAAACAACGGGCTAAAAAGACCCTAAGGTTCAGCCCATTAAGACTTCCAAAATGCTAAGGTTCCAAAATTCAAAGGTTGTGTCCAAAGGTCAACCTTAGGGAAAATTGGATGCTTAGTGTGTGCCCAAAAAGTCTTTCTACATCCCTACATGGGAGGGGGCGAGCCCCAAAGCTAGGGGATGAGAGAGAAATCCACACACACACACACAGGCTCCCTTTACACAAAGGGAATGAGGGACACATGTCAGCTCCCTAGGCCAGATGCCCACAAGGTATGCCCAATTCCTATTGGAAGACCCTTGAAGTGGACCAATGAGAATTAGGCTAGAGTAAATCTAGTTTAATTAATTTAAAAACATTTAATAAAAGAAACCAATAAGAATTAAGTGTCCTAGAAGACTATTGGGCAGTCTCCCAAGGGGTCCAATGAGCATTCAGGAGCCCCATGGCTTGCCTGATTCCTATTGGCCAGGAGGCAAAGGGGTCCAATGAGAGTTTAGTTTAATTATTTAATTATCTAAAGCTCTCACAAAAGGGGAAAGGGGGACACATGTCAGAAGGCTATCACTTATGCTGCTTAATCCCTATTGGCTTGACCTGGGGAGGTCCAATGAGGCAAAAGCCAGACTAACTTAGCAGCTAGGGCTCGCCCAAGAGAGAGAGGGGGCTGATTTTTGCTTGGCATTGACACACACACTCTCACACTTGACCATGTGTGAAGGGAAAATACTCTATCTCCTCCCAAGCTTTAATGGAGAGCTCATCACCTACTCCAAGCTTGTGAGATAGAAGCCTACATCAACACTCTCTTGGCATGTGGATGCAAATCCAACCAAGAGCCAAGCTTCAATGCATGCTCATCTTCTCTACCAAGCTAATTACTAAGCTAAGCTATGCTAATATGAGTGATTATGTGAGGAGATGTACTTCTTTCTCGTAAGATACTTCTTTTTCCTCTCAATCTACTCTCATACCCTGCTAGCTCTCACCATCTTCGAAGGTGTGTGAGGTCTTGGGTCTGAGAACGGGGATAATTCAAGTTGTGTTTGATTAAGTGTTTTGCTTGGTGTATGAAGCTTCCATCTTCATTGCACTAGCTCGTCTTGAAGGAACACAAAGAATTGTATTGTACAATGTCTCTCTTGATGGGAGAAACCATAATACAAAGCCTTTTGGAGGGGGGACCGGCTCCATGCAAATCCGGTCCTCAACTGTTGTCAATAGCTTAATTGCTCTCTCTTTTGAAAGTATTGTCGATGCTATCTAACTAGGTGTTATGCTTTTTGTTGCTCTCTCCACCCAAGCACTCTTGTAATTCTCATTAGGAATCAACTCTAATGAAATGCTCACTATGTTCATGCTAATTTCCGCTACACATAAGATTTTAGGCCATTAAATGTTACATTGGTATCAGAGCTCAAGGTTTCTCTTTTCTTGCTCAAGAAGGGAGGTCCTCAAGCTAGCTACAAATGGTTGGTATTATTAATTGCCTGTGAGTAAGTAGAATAGGGATTTTTCAGCCTTGCAGTGCGCCTGCCTTTGTGCAGTTAACGGGGCATCACCGTCGAGAGCTATGGTCTTAATAGTGGAGTCCTACGGGGCTTGCCTACGGCTTAACCACTATTGAGCTATTAGAAGCTTGACAGGAGCCGGTGCTGTTTTGGTGTCGAAAGACCCTCTCTTCTATTCCTTGCAATTAATGGTATTCGAGCCGCGGGTACAGTAGCTTGAGTGCTTTTTCTAAAGGGGTAAAGAGGAGTAGCAACTAGGGCTTGAAGTGCCAAAGTACACCTAAAAAGTTTACACCTAAAAGTTGTTAGAATGGCTGACAATATTAAAGAGAGTGAAATTAATGTTGATAACTTTGATTTTGCTCATGAGCAAGCTACTAATGATGCTTCAATGCTTGTTAATTATCTTGTTTCTAGGCTTCAACAAGCCATGGGCAATCCATCTCTCCAAAGTGAAGTGCAACGGCAGCTCCGTGCTCACGGGATTCTCCAAGCTCATCACCATGACGAGAGAACACCTAGGAAGCCTCCTTGTGAGACTACCAAAAGAGGTCTCTCTCCGATTCGGGAAGAAGAAGAGAATCCATATGAAGGGCTCAAGAACTTACTTCTTGATGATGCATCTCCTTCCCAAAGGAGAACTCAAGAGCCTCCACCGAAGGAACGAGAAAGAAGCGAGTCTCCCGCCACCTCGGCGGAGATGGCTCCACGAAGACGGCGGGCTAAACGCTCTCCATCACCACCAAAGCGGAGAAGACCATCACAATCTTCTCCACGCCATAATTCAAAGAGGGATGATAAAAAGCAAGAGAAGAAAAAGGCGAGAAAGAGGACACCCTCTTCTCCATCTTCTTTATCCTCTTCCTCTTATGAAAGCTATGGTGAAGACGACAAAGATCAAGACAAGAAAAAGGCGAGAAAGAGGTCACCCTCTTCTCCACCTTCTTCAAATTCTTCATCTTCTGAAGAAAGTGATGGTGGAACTTTTGAACCATCAAAAAGAAGAGGCCATAGGAAATCCTATGCCGCATGGAAGAGGTCGTCCAAGCTGAAGAAATTCAAAGAGGGAGGGAAGAGCATCTCTTTCCTTACCTATGATGGCACCTTCGGTGCTACAGACAAATTTTTGGCCTTTATCCAGCAATTCGATGCGGCGTTTGGAGATGAGGGCTTCACGGAGTCCTCTAAGCTACGCCATGTAGCTATGCACTTTCAAAAGTCCGCCAGACAATGGTGGTCTAGCCTACGAGCCAACATGGAAGCTCCACGAACATGGAAGGCTTTAAGAGCTTCCATTATGAAGCAGTTTTTGGCCACCGATGCCAAAGACAAAGTACTCACCGAATGGCGAAGCTTAAAGCTCTCTCCCAATGAATCCATCCACAAATATGTAGACAAGTTTTGGGACCTACAACTCAAAGCCACTGTCTTCAAAAAGTTGGATTTTGGAGAGCAAAAGCAACAATTTTGTGCGGGCTTAACCGAAGAAATGGCGGAGTATGTCAACTCCCAAAGGCCACGTACCATATCGGCGGTAATACACCATACTATGGTGGCCTCGCGAATCAATTTCCAAACGGGGGGTAAAAGAAATAATAAGCCCCCGGAAAACAAAGGTTCCAATGAGCCTAAGGGGAAGGACAATGTCCAAAAGTCTCCTAAGGGCAATTCCAACAAAGCTAAAGAGAAGGGAGTTTACAAAGGAAAGAATAAACTCTCTCCTGAAGAGCTTGAGCGATATCGTAAAGATAACCGGTGTTTCAAGTGCGGTGAACAAGGGCATGCGTACCGCGCTTGTCCCCAAAAGAACAACCGCCAAGATCCTCCTAGAGCTTCTTTGGTTGAAATCCAAGAGGAGGAGATTCACCAAACTCACCACAAAGGATCTCCTCTATGCCATGCTTGGGGAAAGGTAAGAGAACATGATGCTTTTATTCTCTTTGACCCTGGTTCTACTCACAATTTCATATCTATGGAGTTAGCCACCAAGCTAGGCATACAATCCTACGAGATGGGAGATATCCTACCCGCAGACAGTGCCTTCAAGGGGCAAGAAGCTTCAGTCACTCCCTTAATCGGGAAATTGAGGCTCCATGTCCAAGGCTATGTGGACAAAGAGGATTTCTTTATCTCTCCTCTCAAGCATGAGGATGTAATCCTAGGGGCACCATGGTTTGACCGTCTGGCTGCCCATGTTAAATTTCCTGAAAGGAGAATCTCCTTTAAGTTCAGGGAAAAGGACATGTATATAGATGCTAGGGAGATGGGTAACACCATCCCCATTGTACATACACCAGCTTTCAACAAGTCAATAAAGAGCTCTATTTCCGTGTACATGATTTTTGTTAAAGATTCTCAAAATGAACCTAATGCTTTAGCAAGAGAAAATAAAAGCAACCAAAAGGAATTAGAGTTATCCAATTTTCTCAAGGGGTTTCAAGATGTCTTTATTGACGACATCCCTTCTGAGCTACCTCCTAAACGAGGTAATGACGACCATGCAATTGAACTTCTTCCAGGAAGTTCACCGCCTAACAAACCTCCTTATAGAGTTTCTCAAGCTCAACAAGAGGAGATTATGCGGCAAGTGCATGAGTTAATTGAGAAGGGCATGGTTAGGCCTAGCTCATCTCCATTTTGCTCACCTGTGCTATTAGTGCAAAAGAAAGACGGCACATATCGTATGTGTGTCGACTATAGAGCACTAAATAGGATCACTATCAAGAATAGGTTTCCCGTTCCACGGGTAGAAGACCTATTTGATAAGCTACAAGGATCGACCTACTTCAGTAGGATTGACCTAAAAAGTGGCTATCATCAAATAAGGATAGTTGATCAAGACATTGTAAAGACCGCATTTCGTACTACATTTGGTCTTTACGAATACATTGTCATGCCTTTTGGCTTGACTAATGCACCAGCCACATTTAACCGGTTGATGGAGAAGCTGTTCAGACCTCATCGAACCTTCACTGGAGTGTTCTTTGATGATATTATCATCTACTCTAATTCATTAGAGGAACATAAGCAGCACCTCCAGGTAATATTTCAAGTTTTAAGAGAGAATAAACTTTATGTTAATCGAAAAAAAAGTGAATTTTTCTTGCAAGAGATTCAATATTTAGGTCACATTATCTCTCAAGATGGAATCCAAATGGATCCATCCAAGTTAGAGGTAATAAAAGGATGGCCTAAACCAAGGAATCTTCATGAACTAAGAAGCTTTATAGGTATGTGTGCATACTATAGACGCTTCATAGAAAAGTTCTCACAAATTGCGGGACCATTACATGACCTAACAAAGAAAAATGTTAGGTATACGTGGTCTGCTAAGGAGAACAATGCTTTCGAAAAGCTTAAAGAAAAGCTTATCTCTCAACCTGTGCTTACACTACCGGATCTCTCAAAACCATTTGAGGTCCAATGTGATGCTTGTGGTGATTGCCTTGGGGCTGTTTTGCTCCAAGAAGGGCACGCCATAGGCTATGAGAGTCGAAGACTCGACCCTGTTGAGCAAGCTCTAGGCATATACGAAAAAGAACTCCTTGCAGTTCTACATGCCTTAGACTCATGGAAGCACTATTTATTGGGGACTCCTTTCATTCTGCGAACGGATCACCAAAGTCTTAAGTACTTCATGACGCAGACCAAGCTCTCCGACAAACAAATGAGGTGGGCAAATTTCCTTTCGCAATTTCATTTTCATATTGCTCACATTGCTGGCAAGCATAATCAAGTAGCCGATGCACTCTCAAGACGACCGAGAGTGAATGCGGTTTCCATAGCAACTCACAATGATCTATCTTTAATGATAGATGAGTATGCTATTGATCCCGATTTTAGAGATGTGATTTCAGCCCTTGCCTTAGGGAAGAAAGAAGAACCATTTACTTTACAAGATGGTTATCTTCTCTATGGCAATAGACTATGCGTTACTAACTCACTACGTGAGAAAGTAATGTATGAATCTCATGCTCCCCCATATGCGGGGCATAGAGGGATTCAGTCTACCCTAAAGGGAATTGAAACATATTTCTATTGGCCTACCATGAAAGTGAACATACATGAGTATGTTTCCAAATGTGTGGTATGTCAAAAGACAAAATTTGATAGAGGGAAGCAACTTGGATTGCTTCAACCCTTGCCAATCCCTAATTCACCATGGGAGAGCATATCCATGGATTTTATCTTTGGATTGCCTAAGTCTATCCATGGGAATACGGGAATATGGACGATAGTAGACAGGTTCAGTAAACAAGCTCATTTTATACCTGTCAAAAAGACTATCAAAGCCCATCAAATGGCAACCCTCTTCATTTCGCAAATTTTCAAGTACCATGGCTTGCCAATGTCCATAGTGTCGGATAGAGATCCTAGAATGACCAGTAATTTCTGGAAGGGTCTCTTTGAGAATTTAGGAACAAGGCTAAACTTCTCTTCGGCCTATCATCCACAAACTGATGGCCAAAGTGAAATAGCTAATCTAACTATTCTCGATCTACTAAAAGCCTATGTAACGGAAGTAGATCAAAGATCCCAATGGGAGAAGTACTTACCCTTAGTAGAGTATGCTTACAATAACACTGTACATACTTCTACAGGAAAAGCACCTTTCGAGGTAATTGAGGGAAGATCAAAAAGTCCCTTGCTACTTAAGGTACATGGGAAGATCTTCGCTGCAGATGAGTATAGCCGAGAACTACAAGAATCTTTCCAAAAGATTAAGGATGCTATCTCTATCTCACAGCAAAGGCAAAAGGCTGCTGCTGACAAGCACAGAAGAGCCCAAGCCTTTAAAGAAAATGATTGGGTCTTGTTAAAGTTTCCCAAGGCTCGATTAAGGCACACGACGAGCAAGAATCCTACGGGCCACCAAAAGTACTATGCTAAACTAGCAAAAAGGTACTATGGTCCCTTCCAGATTCTTAGGCCAATCAATGAGATGGCCTATCAACTTAAGTTGCCCAATCATTGGCTCATACACAATGCTTTTCATGTGAGCCTCTTAAAGCCTTACAAAGGAGAGCCACCTCAAGAACCAACTATTGAAGACCCACCGGAGATCGAGGACCACGAGGAGGTGCTGCAGCCCGAGTCCATTCTCCGACATGAAGACAAGGTATTAAGAGGCGGTAAGACTATCCGACGATATCTTATTAAGTTTAAGAATTATCCTTTTGAAGATGCTAGATGGATGCAAGGCATACAATTAAAGGATAACCTAAACCTTGTCAATGCTTACAATGCTTCCCAAGAGTAAGCAAATGTACAAAATGTTAAAAATGAACAAAAATTTTTGTCTTATAAGACTCTCTTTTTCTTTATTTGTGCACAAAAATGAAGTAGTATGCATGCTTAGATCAAGTTTGCGGAGACGACGTCTCCCGAACACCAAGTAGAGCTTGTCACTCTACTATGGAAGATTGATAGGACTAATGTGCAGACATGCTTGCGGCAGCCTCAGGCTCTCAAGTGCCAAATGGACTAGTCATCCATTATGGAATGATGTCGTAGGGTAACATAGGGATCCTCTACCCGCTAAGAAAAGGACTCATGCATATGCTTTATCTTCTCTACACCATAGTCGAGGACGACTATGATTTCAAGAGAGAGGTAATGTCATAATAATCAATATCTAATTCTCCTAAATGATTTTCTCATATTAAACTGATCATTTAATGTGGGGAAGTGCCAAGGGAGAAAAAGCTAGAATATTGGTTAAGTTAGCAGACCGGCCACAGTAGGGATCCAACGGAGGGAAAATAGGGATCCAAAGGGGGGGCCATCTGCAAAAGAGCCATGTGAAACAACGGGCTAAAAAGACCCTAAGGTTCAGCCCATTAAGACTTCCAAAATGCTAAGGTTCCAAAATTCAAAGGTTGTGTCCAAAAGGTCAACCTTAGGGAAAATTGGATGCTTAGTGTGTGCCCAAAAAGTCTTTCTACATCCCTACATGGGAGGGGGCGAGCCCCAAAGCTAGGGGATGAGAGAGAAAGCCACACACACACACACAGGCTCCCTTTACACAAAGGGAATGAGGGACACATGTCAGCTCCCTAGGCCAGATGCCCACAAGGTATGCCCAATTCCTATTGGAAGACCCTTGAAGTGGACCAATGAGAATTAGGCTAGAGTAAATCTAGTTTAATTAATTTAAAAACATTTAATAAAAGAAACCAATAAGAATTAAGTGTCCTAGAAGACTATTGGGCAGTCTCCCAAGGGGTCCAATGAGCATTCAGGAGCCCCATGGCTTGCCTGATTCCTATTGGCCAGGAGGCAAAGGGGTCCAATGAGAGTTTAGTTTAATTATTTAATTATCTAAAGCTCTCACAAAAGGGGAAAGGGGGACACATGTCAGAAGGCTATCACTTATGCTGCTTAATCCCTATTGGCTTGACCTGGGGAGGTCCAATGAGGCAAAAGCCAGACTAACTTAGCAGCTAGGGCTCGCCCAAGAGAGAGAGGGGGCTGATTTTTGCTTGGCATTGACACACACACTCTCACACTTGACCATGTGTGAAGGGAAAATACTCTATCTCCTCCCAAGCTTTAATGGAGAGCTCATCACCTACTCCAAGCTTGTGAGATAGAAGCCTACATCAACACTCTCTTGGCATGTGGATGCAAATCCAACCAAGAGCCAAGCTTCAATGCATGCTCATCTTCTCTACCAAGCTAATTACTAAGCTAAGCTATGCTAATATGAGTGATTATGTGAGGAGATGTACTTCTTTCTCGTAAGATACTTCTTTTTCCTCTCAATCTACTCTCATACCCTGCTAGCTCTCACCATCTTCGAAGGTGTGTGAGGTCTTGGGTCTGAGAACGGGGATAATTCAAGTTGTGTTTGATTAAGTGTTTTGCTTGGTGTATGAAGCTTCCATCTTCATTGCACTAGCTCGTCTTGAAGGAACACAAAGAATTGTATTGTACAATGTCTCTCTTGATGGGAGAAACCATAATACAAAGCCTTTTGGAGGGGGGACCGGCTCCATGCAAATCCGGTCCTCAACTGTTGTCAATAGCTTAATTGCTCTCTCTTTTGAAAGTATTGTCGATGCTATCTAACTAGGTGTTATTCTTTTTGTTGCTCTCTCCACCCAAGCACTCTTGTAATTCTCATTAGGAATCAACTCTAATGAAATGCTCACTATGTTCATGCTAATTTCCGCTACACATAAGATTTTAGGCCATTAAATGTTACAACAATCCTTCACTAGGTACAAGAAGTTCTCAATTGAGTGACTATATTGAATATTTATTTGGGTTAGTTCATGCATTGGTTTATACAGAGAGTGCATTTTGTATTATGATAGATTATTGATGCATGAAATGACCAATCGTATATTTTATTGCTTTCACTTTTTTTGTAGAAATTGAAATTAGATGTGTTTTATTGTTTTCAAATCAAAGTGGACATATAAATAATCATTATAATAACGATTGCATAGAGAGATTCATAGCATTGTTGTAGTTATTATGTTGTGCATAGACTGTATTTCAATGTGTATGTTTGCTCACAATATAGATGATCGATATGTGGATTGACTAGCGTGCATTGAAAATCTCATACTATGCATCATGGTTACTTTTATATTGAATTGTTTTTAAATTTAATATATATTGAAAATAAGAAAAATGTTTCAAAAAATGAACATTTGGTTCTTTTGTCTTCAGTTTTAATTTAAAAGCAATGGAGCAAAATGTTGGCACAAGTGGTACGAAGAAGCCAAAGAATGAAAAATCTCCTGGCAAAGAGTGGGATTATTCTCACAACATATGCGGCCGATATATGGAGTGGCAATATAAATTTTGTCACACAACAAAATCAAGCAATGCACCACATATTAGGGATCATTTTCTGGGTAGCGTTAAAAAGAGTTGTAAGAAAAATGAACATCCTCAGGTGTTGAGATGTAGAGAGAAAGAGAGAGAGAGACGAGACAAGAGACACACCATATACGCTCCCAAAGACTGATTCATATTGAGGACAAGATACAAATATATAGGTGAGACCAAGTTCAGTAGAGTGAGCCATATATAGCTCCAACACCCCCACTCAAACAAAGGCCTCTAGCTTTGGATGAAAAAACCCTTGGGGAGTTCAAGCGAAAAACCCAAGCCCCTATACAATGTGAAAATATGAACCAGCGGTGATGATGTGAAAGTGAATTGTGCATCTATGTACAAATATTCAAGTGACTTAGATATCACAATGTGCAAATGTGGAGTGTGCATAGTGCATGGTACCTAAAAGATTACAATGTCATATGTACAAAGCTAGCTATTACAATAGAAAAGAAGCTAATCTAGAAAGAGTGAGGCCGAAGCAACTCCAAGCTCCGAGCGCAAGAGGATGAAACATGACTCATTGAGGCCTTTGGTCAAAATGTCTGCAATCATCTGGTCACTTGGACAGTGTTCAACCATAATGGTTCCTTTGCGTACTTCATACCTGACATAATGATATTGGACAACAATGTGCTTTGACTTATTATGTTGAACACAGTCTTTTGCAAGACTAATAGCACTTTGGTTGTCACACCGCAAGGGTGTGCTAGAAAGAGGAGAGTGACCAATATCAGCTAGCATTTGTCAAAGCCAAATCAACTCATGAGCTGCAAGTGATGACGCAACATATTCTGACTCAGTCGTAGAAACTGCAACACAACGTTGTTTCTTGCTGGTCGAAGAAACAAGACAACCATTTATAAAGAAACAATTTCCACTAGTAGATTGCATAGATAAATGTGAGCTTGCCCAGTCTGCATCTGTGTAACCCAAAAGAGAAATATATTGCATAGAATCTGATGTGAGTTGTCGTCGATAGACTAAACCAAAATCTGTAGTGCCTTTCAAGTATTTCAATACACACTTTGCAGTAGACCAATGCTTAAGAGAAGGACATGTAAGATGTTGTCCAAGATAATTAGCAGCAAACAGAATATTAGGACGAGTGTTCATGCCAACAAACTGAAGACATCCAATCAAGTTAGCATAAGGTTGATTTGTGACAAGTTGACCGCCATTGTCAGAAGTGTTCTTCGCAGAGCTCACAAGACAAGGTGTGTTGGCTGAATGTGCAGATTCCATACCAAATTTTTGAATAGTATTTGCAATAAACTTTGATTGTCAAAGGAATAAAATACCTTTTGTACGGTTCCGTTGGATTTGAATGCCAAGACAAGAGTGAATCTCTCCAAGATCCACCATATCAAATGCAGAAGACAATAAATTTTTCACTTGCTGAAGAAATCCCAAATCATTGGAAACAAGGATGGTATCATCCACATAAAGAGAAAGAATCACAAAACTGCTACCTTGGCGTTTTATGTATAAGTTGGGGTCTGAGGAGAAAGAGATGAATCCTTTATAGGTGAGAAAAAGATCAAATTTTGTATACCAGGCTCACGAAGCTTGTTTGAGACCATATAGTGCCTTATGGAGTTGAGCAACAAGGTCTTCTTTACCTGGAATAACAAACCCTTCTGGTTGTTCCATATAAACTTCCTCTTCCAAGTCACCATTAAGAAAAGCAGTTCGCACATCCATTTGATGAGCTTCTAAATCAAATTGAACAGCAAATTCCAATAAAACTTGAACTCTTGTAATGCAAACAACTGGTGAAAAAGTCTCTTGATAATCAACACCAGCTACTTGGGAGTAACCTTTTGCAACTAAACGCGCCTTGAACTTGTCAAAAGATTCATCTTCTTTTACTTTTGTCTTATACACCCACTTACATTTAATAGTTGTACGACCAGGAGGTAACTCAGTTAGTATCCATGTACCTTTAGAGATAAGAGAATCGTACTCTGATTCCATAGCCTCTTGCCATTGATCCTTTTGTGGTGAAGAGATAGCTTCATCATAAGTAACGGGATCTTCAGAAGTAGAAAAAGCATTATCAGCAATATCGTCATCATAAATATGACATGAGCCATGTTCAAAATCAATAGGCAGATCAACAAAAATATCAATATCATCATTGGAAACATTTGGAATGGATGGTTGTGAAGAGGAAAGTTGCTCTATAGGAAGAGTTTCATCTTCTGAAAGAAATGGAAAAGCCTAAAGCAATGATTTAGTATCATCAGAATCATCCATGGACCATGAGCCTCCCATAAGCTGTTCGTTAAAAGTAGCATCACAATTCACAATTACTTTCTTGGAGGAAGGTTCATAAAATTTTTAGCCTTTGGAAGTGTCAGAATATCCAATAAAAATAACTTTAAGACCAGGAGCATCAAGCTTTGTTCGTGTTTCTTTGGGAACATGAATATAAGCAATACATCCAAAGGTTCAAAAATGAGATACAGAAGGAATGTCACCTGTCCATGCTGTGATGGGTATCTTACCAGAGGGTGCAGTAGTAGGAAGATGATTCTGAATAAATGCTGCTGTCAAAGTAGCTTCAGCCCAGAAAACACGAGATAAGACAGAATGAATCAGCATACATCTTACAGCATTGAGAATAGTGCGATTCTTTCGTTCAGCAACACCGTTCTGTTGAGGCGAATATGGAATAGTGTGTTCATGATGAATTCCATTGTCAGCACAGTAACTCACAAACTCTCGAGAAACATATTCCCCTCCATTGTCACTACGGAGCTTCTTAAGGCGACGACCAGTTTGAAGTTCCGTAGCCTTGTGGAATTGTTTGAAAACAGATAAGGCTTCATATTTTTGTCTAAGTAGAAATACAGCCGTATACCTTGAGAAATCATCAATGAAAGTAACGAAGTAGCGATATTGTGATCTCAAAGAAGGTAGAGGTCCACATATATCAGTATGAACAAGATCCAATATGTCATGAGAATGAGTTGTATTTGAAAGAGGAAAGGGTTTACGATTGTGTTTCCCAAGAGCACAAAATTCACAAATTCCCATATGGGGATGGGCTTTAAGATCCATGCCATGAACAAGATCACGACGTTGAAGATCAAGGAGTTTTGAGAAATCAGCATGAACAAAACGGTGATGCCATACTTTGCAATCATGATCACCTGGAGCAGTGACAACATTTGCTACAGCATCGCTGAGAGAGAGTTCAAACACATTACTGTTTCGAGGAGCAGTGGCTATAGTCTGTAACATTTAATGGCCTAAAATCTTATTTGTAGCGGAAATTAGCATGAACATAGTGGGCATTTCATTAGAATAGATTCCTAATGAGAATTACAAGAGTGCTTGGGTGGAGAGAGCAACAAAAAGCATAACACCTAGTTAGATAGCATCGACAATACTTTCAAAAGAGAGAGCAATTAAGCTATTGACAACAGTTGAGGACCGGATTTGCATGGAGCCGGTCCCCCCTCCAAAAGGCTTTGTATTATGGTTTCTCCCATCAAGAGAGACATTGTACAATACAATTCTTTGTGTTCCTTCAAGACTAGCTAGTGCAATGAAGATGGAAGCTTCATACACCAAGCAAAACACTTAATCAAACACAACTTGAATTATCCCCGTTCTCAGACCCAAGACCTCACACACCTTCGAAGATGGTGAGAGCTAGCAGGGTATGAGAGTAGATTGAGAGGAAAAAGAAGTATCTTACGAGAAAGAAGTACATCTCCTCACATAATCACTCATATTAGCATAGCTTAGCTTAGTAATTAGCTTGGTAGAGAAGATGAGCATGCATTGAAGCTTGGATCTTGGTTGGATTTGCATCCACATGCCAAGAGAGTGTTGATGTAGGCTTCTATCTCACAAGCTTGGAGTAGGTGATGAGCTCTCCATTAAAGCTTGGGAGGAGATAGAGTATTTTCCCTTCACACATGGTCAAGTGTGAGAGTGTGAGTGTCAATGCCAAGAAAAAAATCAGCCCCCTCTCTCTCTTGGGCGAGCCCTAGCTGCTAAGTTAGTCTGGCTTTTGCCTCATTGGACCTCCCCAGGTCAAGCCAATAGGGATTAAGCAGCATAAGTGATAGCCTTCTGACATGTGTCCCCCTTTCCCCTTTTGTGAGAGCTTTAGATAATTAAATAATTAAACTAAACTCTCATTGGACCCCTTTGCCTCCTGGCCAATAGGAATCAGGCAAGCCATGGGGCTCCTGAATGCTCATTGGACCCCTTGGGAGACTGCCCAATAGTCTTCTAGGACACTTAATTCTTATTGGTTTCTTTTATTAAATGTTTTTAAATTAATTAAACTAGATTTACTCTAGCCTAATTCTCATTGGTCCACTTCAAGGGTCTTCCAATAGGAATTGGGCTTACCTTGTGGGCATCTGGCCTAGGGAGCTGACATGTGTCCCTCATTCCCTTTGTGTAAAGGGAGCCTGTGTGTGTGTGTGTGGCTTTCTCTCTCATCCCCTAGCTTTGGGGCTCGCCCCCTCCCATGTAGGGATGTAGAAAGACTTTTTGGGCACACACTAAGCATCCAATTTTCCCTAAGGTTGACCTTTGGACACAACCTTTGAATTTTGGAACCTTAGCATTTTGGAAGTCTTAATGGGCTGAACCTTAGGGTCTTTTTAGCCCGTTGTTTCACATGGCTCTTTTGCAGATGGCCCCCCCTTTGGATCCCTATTTTCCCTCCTTTGGATCCCTACTGTGGCCGGTCTGCTAACTTAACCAATATTCTAGCTTTTTCTCCCTTGGCACTTCCCCACATTAAATGATCAGTTTAATATGAGAAAATCATTTAGGAGAATTAGATATTGATTATTATGACATAGTCTGTGAATCTTTTTCAATTCGGCATTTCGTATGATCAAATCCAGCAAACACACCAAGATCAACAAGTCTAGCAACTGAAAGAAGATTACGTTGAAGATCTGGTACATGTAATACTCCTCACAAAATTCAAGTGGAAGAAGATAAGGTACCAAGATATAAGTCTCCAATACCCTTTACTTGACAAGTAGTATCATCAGCAAGATAAACAACACGTTGAACTGGCAGTGGATGATAGTTATGGAGCCACTTAGACTGATATGTCATATTTCCTGTAGCACCAGAATCGACAATAAAAAGTGATCCATCACGTACATGAAGTATTCTGTCTGGAGAAACTGAACATAGGACGCAGCTTGTTTCTGGTACAATGTTGTTTCGATGTTCAGAAGCATATGCTCTATTCTGATCTGTGTCGAATCGATGCTTATAGCACATATGAGTGGGATGATCAGATCGTCCACAATATTCACAAGAAGAAGAAGAAGAGTCTCTAGATAAACGTGGTTGTTTTGTGGTAATATTGTGTTCTTCATCATATTGACGTGCCCAACAATCATCTTCAGTATGGCCATTTCTGTTGCAGTAAGAACATTGCTTATTAGGAAATTTGAGACGAGAGAAAATATTACCGCGACGGCCACCTCTACGGTTTCCTCGTTGAAATGGACGCCTTTGAGCATAAAAAGCATGTTCCAGCTGTTGTGACTGAGTCTCCTCTTGTGAAATCATAGTTGTATCGTGACCAGCATTCCGACGTTCTTGACGTTAAGAGTATTCAATTAAAGACATGCACGCTTGGTCGAAATCAAGACCATCTTTATTAGAGAGAATAGTAACAATGTTCTCAGAAGAAGAGTCCTTCACCGTATCAAGGAGAAGTGTAATCAGTTGCTTTTGTGGAACAGGATCACCGACAGCAGCAAGTTGATTAATAATAGATTTGAAAGATTCAATATGTCCCGTCATGGCAGTACCAACTTCATATTGTAACTTGTTAAGCAACCCTCTCAAATAAAGTATTTCTGTAACAAATTTCTTCTGAAAGTTTGCAATAAGGTACTTCCATACGTCGTGGGAAGTAGGAAGTTCATACATATCAAGCAAAAGGGAATCAGTAAGAGCTGAAAGAATATACCGACGAGCTGCTTTATCACGTCGTTGCCAATCTGTATAGGCAACATTCCAATCTTCAAATATAGGTCCTTCAGTGATAAGCACATTATCATTATCCGTATCAACAGGCTGAGGCGGACAAACACGATTTCCAAGAACAACACCGGAGAGTTCATCACCTTCAAGAATTAACAACATCTTTTCTTTCCAGCCTGGAAATCCTTGACCTTGGAAAGGAGGAACAGAACGCTGGCCAGAAGGAAAGCCGTTGACGAGAATATTCATAGCCATATCTTGTTGCGAGAAGACGTATAAGATAAGTTTGTAGAATCTGCACACCATATATGGTGAAGGCCGCAATTGATAATGAGAGAGATATGAGTACTGCGTTCTGTCAACGATAAACGTAAGAAGGATGCTCAAGGAACGTCCAAAGATGTGAGAGATGTCACCCAAAAAAGGCAGGGTAAAGGAGACGTTAATAATAAATGAGTCCTCAAAAAAGAGTGGCGTGAGACGCAAGATTGACGGCGGCCACAATACGAATAGAAAAAAGCTAAATCTTCTCGAAAAAGTTAATGCCAAAATAAGAAAAACGATCGCGGACGCTTCACGAAGAAGTAGGACGAAGAAAGCTGCGTCAAGCTCAATTGCAGTAAAAACAGCATAACTTTCTACTGTGAACTCCGATTGACACAAACCTAGAACTCAAATCGAAGAGCTTGACGATACGAACAAGTTTTGGATGAAAAGCTCCATTGTGCTATGAACCATTGCACTTTTTCCGTTTCTCCAAATTTTGAGCAGAACAACAAGAAAAATGGAGATGAAGTTCAGGGTGTCATCAACAATTAGATTGATTAGAAATAAACGCCACGTAAAACACTAATCATATTCTTCTTAACACAAAACAACCATAGTTAACAAGAATCAACGCTCAAAAATAAAATTTGTAGCAATTTTGAATCTTACATGCGAATCGCATACACATACTGTTGTGTCACCATGAATTGAATCGGCGCGTGATCGTTACCGCTCTGATACCATGTTGAGATGTAGAGAGAAAGAGAGAGAGAGAGAGAGATGAGACAAGAGACACACCATATACACTCCCAAAGACTGATTCATATTGAGGACAAGATACAAATATATAGGTGAGACCAAGTTCAGTAGAGTGAGCTATATATAGCTCCAACATCAGGCACTTACAGTTGCAAAGCGTTTGAGAGAAGAGCTCGCCAAAAAGGGTGGCAAGATACAACAGATATATAGCTCTGAGGCTTCGAGTCAAGGGTTCTCAGAGCCAAATATTAACTCCGCAGATCCTGTAGTGATGCCAACCAACCTTGGAGAACAACCTACGCAGGGGGAGGAAATTCCAAGCAATGTTCCTTTTAAGAATCACAATGAAGGTGGACTTAGTCAAATGCATCAAAAATCATTGCATTAAATCTTTCGATTGTAGTCTCTAGAAGAAGCACAAACTGCACTCACCAAAGAAATATTCTTTACTAGAAGTGCTTTGGTCATGGTAGACATTAATCATTGGAACGCTGCTTGGAAGAAAATCGATGAGTTTGGCCCAAGATTTTTTGCTCCTTCTTATCACACGATACGAAATGTTTTCTTGAACAAATGTTACATCGAAGTCAAAGAGCGTGTTGGCAAAATAATACTTGGGAGTATTTCGCTTTTAGGATGTACGATTGTGAGTGATGTTGGCAGGTCAAATATTCAAAGAAGACCGTTTATCAATGTAATGCTGGTTTATCCAAGGGGAGAAACGTTTATAAAGAGGATTAATAGTTCTGATGCAATTAAAAGTGGCAGATATATTTTTGAGGTCTTGATTAATGTAATTAAAGAAATTGATGTTGAACATGTTGTTCAAGTAGTCATGGACAATGCAAAGAATTGTAAAAACGCTAGTAAATTAACCAAGAAGTGCTTTCCACACATTTTTGCCAATGGTTGTAATATGCACAGTTTAAACTTGGTGCTGAAAGATTGGTACACTAGCAAAGAAACCACATGGTTTGCCAAAATATTGATACAGTACGTCAGGTTGTGAAATTTATCTTGAAACAATAAAGAGTGCTCGATGTGTATAGGATGTGCATGTCAGTGATGTTGAAACTTCCTGCTAAAACTCATTTTTGTACACACTTTTATACCTTGGAATCACTTCTCCGCAATAAATGCGCTATAATTGACACATTCAATTGCGCGGCATTTGATAAATGGCAGCTTAAGCAAAGAGAACAAGAGAGAGATAAAATTACATGTCTACGTGGCAATGTAAACAAAGTTTCTTGGTGGAGGAGTGTAATGGATGCATACAATGTAATGATGCGCATTATGTTCACGATCCGCAATCTTGATCAAAGGGCGCCAAACTTGGGTAAAGTGTGGATGAAGTGGTGGTCAGTCCAACAGAGTCTTGAAAATCCCGAAGAGCTAAAAGAGTCTATACTAGAGAAGGAGTGGCGACTACTATTCTCTAGCAAACAACAAAAAAATTTGGCCAAGTATTTTCATGCAAGGTGGAAGAGCACTCATAGTCCACTCCATAGTGTTGCTTACATGCTCGATCCAGAGTATTGTAATTTAGATCTGATGTCAAATACAGAGGTGGTAAGAAATTTCTATCACGTGGTCAACAAGTTCTACTCCAATGTTCAAGACGGACTTGATTGCATCAAAGAAATGAGTACATTTAGATTGAAAGAAGGTTCTTTTGTGAATGATTTTGTACAGGTAATGGCAAAAGAGTAACCTGCATGGAAGTGGTGGATGACTAATGGTGGAGAGAATTACTCTACCTTACGTACCCTTGCAATGAAAGTACTGGCACAATGTGCAGCAAACTCAAGTTCAAAGAGAAACTGGAGTGTGTACAAGTATGTTCACAGCACTATTCGCACCAGACTATTTGAAGACAGAGCGGAAAAATTAATCTATATGTTTTGCAACAAAAAGATATTGAATCACATCGAAAGTGCTAGCTAAGAGAAGGAAATGCCAATCTGGCTGTATGATTGTCAAAACAAAGACGAAGAAGAGTTCAATGTTGGTGTATCCCAATACACTATAGACAAAATAGAAGACAATTTGATAATAGATGTGGAGGTTGAAATACAAGGAAAACCACAACACTAAGACTTAGAACCAGATAAAAACTTTACAAATACAATATAGCTTGAGAATAGAATGAAGCTAGTGTCAAAAACCATTGTCAATATAGTTTGAGAGTAGAATGAAGATCGTGTCAAAAAACATTGTAAAAGACCTTGTATTCAAATGTGTTTTGATCATATACAATTCTTCATATTTTGCGATTATACATAGTTTATTTTGTTGATCTCAATTGTGTTGCTTTGAAGTAGCATCTTGTTCACCAACCAGATTTCTAATTGTGCTAGGGGTATCTTGGCGGGCTTGCTTGAATTTATACTCATTTGCCATGCCAAACATAATATATATTCCTTGTGGAATATCTTGTGTACAGATTGTGCATCGGCTACTATTTTGCATTAAACCAATAAGACAAACAAAGTGATAATAATGACCACATGTAAATGTATAATATCCACTCCATCCATTAAAATTCTTGTTGCAAACTGGAAATTGGGAAGAAGAGGATGCATCTGAAGTAGATGAGGGGACCCAATCTGGATGCAGGAAAAGGTGGCTGATGTGTGTCCCTTGTACCGGTGTTGGACTCACTCCTTGTGTCAGATTTTGAACGTCCAGGTTTAAGTGGTGAATGCTTTTCTCCATCCGAACTTGTGAGGGTTGGGGTGTCTAAGTGGCTATAAAAAGCCATAGTATTTTTGCATCTTTCTCTGCCAACTTTGTCGTGTAAGTAGCCTTCTCTCTCTTTAACTGTAGGTCGGTGCCTTCCACTATCAATGCCAGCTCATCTTCGGTGAAAGTGCATTAAGAAGAGGATGGGGTGTAGGAGGGCCTCTTTATTTGGCCATGAGCTTATGCAGGTGATTAACAATTTGACGAATAGGTGCATGCCATGTGTGCAAGAATGGTGGGTGTGTAAGAGATGTGTAAAAGTGGTCAAAGGATGCACTTTTCCCCCCAAAAAAGAGGTGGACAATTTTATGATTGTTGGCCTTTCATAACTCCCACATATGATCTCGGATTTGAGCGGAGATCATAGATCTGTAATCTACACGTTGAGCTCTTTCAATAGATATGCTACATGATATTCTTTTACCCGGCTAGATTTTAAATTCCATTTTGGGGGGAAACTTTGAATTCAAATAAACTAGCCGTTTTGCCTCTTTTAATTCAAAAGCGTTGATTATTTTCTTAATACTAAAGGTTTGACTTCCTTAAATTGCCAAATAAAGAGGTCCTCCTAGACCCCATTCTCTTCCTAATGGACACAACTCTCCCTTATATCATGAGTGGCAACAGTTGTCTCCTTTGACAAAAAGTCTACTGGTCGCTTTTGCACAAAGTGAACATATAACATTCTTGCAAAATATAGCGTACAATCTGCATTGTGTATGGGATGGCCATAAAATTCCAAGTAAATCCTCTCAGCATTTTCTTTGATCGCATCATGGTTGCACTTCAAAACCTTCCACCTTTCTTTCTTGATCTCTGCGTCCTCACATGGCCATATTGTATTGATCATGTCCTTTGTCACTTCTTTATTAATCTCTTTTCATTGCATATGGTTTGTATTTTCCCATTTTGAGAGTTGTTGAGCAGTGTGTGTTGCTTGTTGTGCCGACATACCGTGCGCTAGAGACTTCATGTGCTGAAATGCATTAACAGCTGCTCATTGTTGATCATCGGGCATTGACTGGGTGCCAATATATTGATCTTCATTGGCCATTTTCTCTTGGATCCGCAATCAACATATAGACAAATATTCAATATCATTGGGAAATATATATTCTCACGATTGAATAGTCTCGCAGATGCACAAGATAGCAACTTCTCGTCCACTATATTAGACATCAGAATCCACTAAATCAAACCACAACTAATACGACTAATTGAACCACAAGACAAATTTGAAATGACTAAAGATAATTGATTCAATTAGGTGAACCACTTCAAACCACATAATACACTTCGATAAAAAATAGAATACCCTGGACAAGACATGTACATCATAAAAATGTTTAGATCGGATAAAATGATGGTGCAAGCTCAACAAGGGGACATTGGACTGTCTTTAATTGTTCTTTCAAAAATATCAACATGTCAAAAGCATTTCTTCTTCGTTCCCGCTCTTTTAACTTCATCCAAAAATCTACTTTAATCCAAATAGCCCTTATAACATCTTCATCCAGGTGGTGAAAAACTTCTTTTGAAAAGTAAACTTTTTTGGCTGTACTCCAAGAATCTGCCATTATGTCAAACAGATAGCCCAATGCATAAATGTTGCTCCCTTTTGTGTATGCATCTGTGCACGGTGGATCGTATAGTTCTGGAGCAATCCACGGCTGCTTAGCCATCTCGGCATCCCCTGCTCTCTGTGCCTCCAAAATTGTAGAGTCTGACTGTACGCTTGGATGCAGATAATTAATTGTTGCATGCTTAGCTAGCAATCTAAGCAGCATCCCCCAACCAATGATGCCAACGTGGGGTTATTGACGCGAGTAAAGTCAAACATTATGTTGAACGGGTGCATGTCATTGTGCACTGTCCTGATCGAGGGCGCAACTACAACACCATCGATTAAGGCATGACAAATGGCTGGCATCTTCTTGATCATTGCTTTGATTTGCACCGTTTCTATCTCTTGTATAGGTAGATTTGCTGCAGGCAATGACCTCCAGCCGTGTCGTAGCCTGTGCATGTCGTCTGAACTATCCGTGAGGAAATGGTAAGCGACACATCATGTCGCCCACGGTACCCCCATTGTAGTATGGGAATATTGTGATCCACGGAGCTTTGATAGTAAAGCCAATGCACCTTACAATGGAGGGGTGAAGAGTTTTAATTCCTTGCTCTATCTCAAAGCTCTCAAATTTTGCCTCACTCCCTCCCTTATAACATTTTCCCACATATGCATGTTGTCTGGAAAAAAAGAGATGCCTTTCCGATGGTGTACAATGTGCACACACCAAAGGACCCTGCTCCAACCCTCACTCTACCAAAGCTTCATGAGGGATGCCGACAAGATGAGTGCACTTGGCATTTAAATCCGTGCCCATGATTGTGCCGGTGCCGCTGGCATCCAATCAACCTCCCAAGCTTCTTGCACATCTTGGGCCATCTTTAATCTCTTGCGTAAGGTTGATTGGTCCTGTGCTTTCACACGCTTCATCTTTACCTTATGGTCTTCTTGCAATTTATCCTAGAGCTCTAATTTTGACATGTCGCAGGCAAGTGGAATATTCTCCTTTTAAGTCTCTCCAACATACTTTCATATTGCCCAGCATTGTCCTAACCTTGTGGTGGGGGTCAAATTCTCGAATCCCTGGTGGAATTAACAACTCGTATTGGCCTTCACCTTGTAGCCTATGCTCTATGTTCTCCCATATAGCGCTTTTGAGGTCTTTGATGAAGACATCGCTTTCACTAATCTGCTGTATGCGACAATCTGCACATGATGAGATTGCCAAAATACATTCTTTACGAATGCACGCATAATACTTTTCTTTTGATCTGGCGTCATATTTGCAATGGATAATATAAACAATATATCAAATATAAATTCATGGTTGCAAATGACACTAACACTCTCACACTATTTTAGGCAAACCCTTAACCACAACTTGAAGACTTTAAGAAATGTGCAAGGAAATATTGATAAAAAAATGAAAACAATCTTCACTTAAAATTGTAATCTGTTACGCATGTAAAATGCAAATCAAACAAGTGGTTTATAAGAACTTAATTCAAATCAAACAATACATAATAACAGTCTAGCACATTTCAGCATATATTGAATTTTTAACTTATATTTTTCTCCGTGCACACATATTAGTCCAAACAAAGCACACACCGACTTAAAGACCTTAAAAACATTTAAAACATTGGAAGTATACAAATTGGACTAGAAAATTGCAAAGAATGTCTTTCTCTTTTACAGAGAATTTATGTAAATGAAGCATTAAAATTACCGACGATGCTTGAGGTCCTTTAAAAAGATAAAAAAGAATATTTAACATGCAAATTGTGTGCAAATACTTTTTTGCATATAACTTATATAAATGGAGCATTTAAAATAGCGATGATTGACGATAAAGCATTCTTTTGAATATGATTAGATGGTATATAATTTCATATGAATAGTTAAAAATAACAAAATCAAACAATTCAAACATTTGTATATGAAATACTCTTCACAACCGTGTTACCGACCAAGTATTTCATATACTTAATACTTAAAAAATTAATTGCACATGCACATACAGATTATATGACGTTTGTACAGCCAGGTTAACGACCCAAACGCCACATTTATGCAAAAACAGATGCTTCTAACAAACGACACTCTATTAGCCACGTTATCGATCGAGTGCCACCTGAATCTAAGGAGAAATAATGGCTTGCATATGAACATCATATTGCCACGTTACTAACCCGATGCCCATATGTTTTTTGGGAAAGGGGAAGGAAAGTTGACTTACCATAAGGATACTAGATTTTCCGTGTTACCGACGTAGTACCCAAACAATCATCCAATACTTACCACAAGGACACCATCTTCCCCCTATCACCGAGGTGATGCCCCCGTGGTAAGCACTGTTTCGTAGAATAGCTTACGCACACTCCCATTGTGTGGTAAGGTACCTTATGACTACCGTGCAATATGACAAAAGGCACGCTACCACACAACGCATACACACACACAACACATACCCGGATTGTGTGGTTAGGTACTCTGCTAATGTTGCACACTGCGATGCAGAGCACGCTCCCACAAGACCCTCTCTCTCCCTCTCTCCTCTCTCCTCTTCACGTACCTGCAAAGGCGATCGACGAGCTCTCTCTCTCTCTCTCTCTCTCTCTCTCTCTCTCTCTCTCTCTCTCTCTCTCTCTCTCTCTCTCTCTCAGAAGATGAAACAAAGAAATAACACCCAGCGGGCCCGATCGGGCATGTATATATATAATTCTATGGGCCCATCGGGATTTCCAATATTCTCGGCAAGCCCGTAGGAAAAATGAAAAAGCCCGATGGGCCCAGTGAGAATACTCGAAAGCCCGGTGAGATTTTAGTGGGTTTCCACGTTGCCCTTAACCGGATTCTTTGTGATCATGTTTAGTGTAATTATGTAAATGTGTCAATAAGACCTTGTGAGCACACAAAATTTGTCGTAATTACGTAATATTAAATCCCTGTTAGCCAATGTAGCTTAAAAGACCTTAGGGTTAGCTTCATTAAAGACCTCCAAAGGTAGTGTTAAAATTCCTTTGACCTTAGGTAAGCTAGGACTGAGCTTTAGGTGGGAACCTGGCCCAAGCTTGAGGTGCTTGTTGTGCTTGTTGACTAAGGTGCTTGAGGTGCTTGTCGTGCTTGATGACTAAGGTGTATGAGGTGCTTACTGACTAAGATTCTTGAGGTGCTTTTCGTGCTTGCCGACTAGGGAGCTTGAGATGCTTGAGGTGCATTGTCATGCTTGCTAACTAAGGTGCTTGAGGGTAAGGTGTTCTAAAGGTCAAATCCAATCCCTTCTCAAGAGGGGGCAATCCCTAAAGCTAGGGGGATGAGAGAGAACACACACACACACAAAGAAAGTACAAGCCTCAAGAGGCAGCAAGGACACATGTCAAGCCCCTACCCATGTTACCCTCATGGTGTGTCTAAAGCCTATTGGTTGGCCTCCCAAGGGGTCCAATGATAAATTAGTTAATTTAATTAATTTTTTTTGCATTTATCAAAGACTCTCTCTCAAAGGGGAAAGGGAGACACTTGTCCCAAGGCTACCCTTGTTGCTTGATATGCCTCTTGCATGTGATTGGCTAGGCCTTGAAGGGTCCAATAAGCTTCAAGAATGAGCTACAAGGGTGGTCGACCAAAACAAGGGGTGTGTGAGAGGGGGGGGGGGGGGGGGGGGGGGGGGGGGGGGGAGAGGGAGGGGGGGGGGGGAGGAGCGAGAGAAGGGGGTGGGTGCTCGAGAGCTGCGCCTGGGGCATTGCGCCTGGGGCATAGACGAGCGGAGGCATGAGGGTGATAAGGCCAGCCAATCCAGGGGGGGGGGGGGGGGGGGGTGCCATGCCCGTAAAAGTGTCATGAGGTTGACCAGGCATTTCCGAGCCTTCCAACGGTGTCGCTAAGGCTCCGGCAGAGGAAAAAAAATAAGTTTTCTTTTTTTTTCTTTGATTTTCATAAAATCAGCCATCACTCGCATTGGCATTTGGGTACAATGCATTTTGCACAGACAATTGAAAAGGAAAAGGGATGGTACTTGTGGCCACACGCCAGGTAATAAACCCCGATCGCATGTTGGCCCGAAAGATATTGACCACATGCCACATTCCCCTCCAATTATCACGGTAGCGGCACTCAACACAGTCTTGGGTGGTGGGGTAGGCACAAGTAGGTCCCTGCCATCTCGCTTCACAAAGCTGCAAGCCTCCTTCATGAAAGAGGCATGCCTTTTAAGATTACAATGCACCCTCTCCATTTCCTAAACTGTTGTTTGTACAAAATGACAAATAGAAGATAATTATGGATTAGATAATCAAACATGAAGCACTCATGAGCACATCTAAGCATTTCTAAGCACAGTTGCACTTCAGAGAAGTTTTGAGCACTTCAAAGTACTTAGAAATGCTTCAAAGTGGATGGAAGTGCTTCAGAGTGCACGACAACTTTAAAAAATCCAAGTGAATCACTTAGATGATAGCACTTTTGGGCACTTCCAAGCACTTTGAAGCACTATACATCGTTTATAAGCACTATGAAGCACTTGTAGGAACTTTTTAGCACTTCTTTGCATTTGAAAGCACTTTTAGGCATTTCCAAAGTGCTTGCAAGTGCTTGGAAGCGTTTACAAGTGCTTTAAAGAACTTAAATATTGATAAAAACCCTTGTAAATCAATTAGATTCTAGCACTTGCGAGCACTTCCAAGAATTTATGGCATCTTTCAGCACTAAAGTGATTCAAAGTGCTTTAACAAGGGCTTTTTTGAATCACTTTAGAGCAGTAAAAAGTGCCCTCAAGTGCTTAGAAGTCTTGACAAGCTTAAGTATGAACTTTGAAGCATTTTAGAGGCCTTTGGAAGACCTTATAAGGACTATGAGTCTTTTCAAAGTGTTTTGGGTGCTTCAAAGTGCCTTGAAGTGCTTCAAAAATGCCCTTGTTAAGCACTTTAGAGCAGTTAAATGTGCCCTCAAGTGCTTAGAAGTTCTTACAAGATTTATATTTAAGCACTTTAAAGCACTTTTGAGGGCTAGAGGCCTCTTTGAAACACTTATTAGCACTTTGAGATTTTTCAAAGTGCTTAAAAGTGTGCTTCAAAGTGATTAGAAGTGCTTCTAAGTGCTTAACTATTGATGAAAATTCATGTAATCAGTAAACTGTACATGCATAGCAGTGTACAAGATTTATTAAGCACTTTAAAGCACTTTTGAGGGCTAGAGGCCTCTTTGAAACACTTATTAGCACTTTGAGAATTTTCAAAGTGCTTAGAAGTGTGCTTCTAAGTGCTTAACTATTGATGAAAATTCATGTAATCGGTAAACTGTACATGCATAGCAGTGACTTCCTCCTTCATATTTTTAGCATCTGATGACATACCACTCAAGCTTGGTACCCTTTTGAGTACTCCAATATCAACTTCTTTCTGGAGGAAAAGAGTTGTATTCTCCATTGGGCTGCATTCAATGCTCGTAGCTATGCTCTCAGCTACTCCATCTCTGCAATAATTGGACCACAAGCAATGTGTCTACCTTTGTTATGCAGCCATAAATCACTCTTCTGAGCCAAGACAGCCTTAGCGAAGGTGACCTTGTGTTCAACTTTATTGGCTTGGTGGTCAAGGTCATCGGCAATTTGCTCAACCCACTTTGTGTACACGAAATGGGATTGGACCTCAAAGTGCTTCGATGGGAGGTTGGACACAGTAGCTCCGTAGGAGTCTACACAAAAATCCCTTTGTCCTAGTAATATAGACACATCGTAATCAAACTTGAACTTCATCACCTTTCTATTTAGGCCCCTCTGCGCCTTCTCATTCTCCAATACCATTCCACCGACAACAGCACAGATTTTATAGGCAAACCCCCTAGAAAACATTTTCATGAGTTCACCGTTGGAAGGGGAAGACTGGTACACTTTATGATAGAGGAGCAGACAATCCTCGTAGAGATGGTCATGAACAATGCTAAGGAATACCTTCATCTTCTTCCTCTTAGGGAACTGAACACAGACAAGCAAGTCCACTTCAATGAGATCCTTGGGCTGCTTGCCCTCAAGGCTCAAGCCATACTCCTTGTGCAACTCCAATGCTGAGAAGCAAAAATGTAGCAATGTCAAGTACTCTGAAGATGCTACCAATAAGAGCCGGAGAAAGTTAGTTTTGTTCCACCAAAGTTGACCTGCATTTGCATAGACATGACTCTAACGTGCATGAAGTACATGCATTGCATATAGATAAGGTGAGGTAGCACAATACCTTTCCAAGCAGACTTAGTTGTAACGGGGGCACTTTTAGAGAGAAATTCATAATTTGCAAGTGCATTTCAAGCACAGGGGAAGGAGTCATTTGAACATACTCTCTGCAGGCTCGTTGATCACTCTCTTGGACCTCCAAGAGGGTGGTATTCTCTTGGAGGGATTGCTCATTTTTGTGTGCAGTGAATCTCAAATGGCAGAAAGATTGTGCTAAGAAAACAAAGTCAAAGTAGCAAGGCGCAAGTCTCATGCAAGAATTTGAGTCTGAAAGCAATGCAAGAAGAGTCTCAAAGCTCGTAGAGAGGATGGCGCAGAGGAGAGTGTTGACAGCCACAATGTTTTATTAATGCACTTTTGCAAGTATGGGAGGCCATGTCTGTGGATTGTAATCATCCAAATATATTAGCTAGATATGCATGTACATCTTGCATGCTTCTATAATAACGTAATACCCTTGAAACCATATTTTCCATCTCTTTCCATTTTTAAATTTGAAAAACACTCAAGCTTCCTCCTCCTATGGGCTATTAGGGAGATATTGGTGGTACCACCAAAAGGTGCCAAAAGTGGTACCACCTATACATGCCATCACCCATGTGCATTAGGCACATGTTTACAATCTCAATCTTGGTTTCTATCCACATCACTTTCCTTGATCTTGATATATTGAGTGCCATTTTTGGAGAAAATATTATACAACAAAGACCCATGTTGTCATATATGTAGCAGTTTGAGCTGGGAAACTTCTTTTACTCAGCATTACTGGGGTCTTATACTCAATATCAAGGATGAAGTAGAGAGGGGCATTCCACCTAGGGACCATGTCTATAGTTTCTTTTATATTCTCCCTTTTGCTATCTCTCTCTCTCTCTCTCTCTCTCTCTCTCTCTAGAAGCCTAATAAAGCCTAATTGTAAGATCCCCAAATTTTGGGTCTCTTTTAAAAATAAGAAAAATAGATACCAATATTTGTTTTGCTAGATTTTGGTTTAGAATGCTTTTTACGTAGTGTTGTAAGGTTCTAAAGTGAAAAGCAAGGTCTTTTTCATGTTCTAGTAGGTCACACGAACGTTTGGTTCAATTTTGAAAAAATGCGGGTTTTTCTATCTTTTTGTGCTTTTTTGCAAAAATTAGGGCCGGATTGTTCATCTAAAGTTCCTAGAAAGCTATGGTTTAGTTTTGGTTAAATCTGCTTTTCGAACGCTTTTCACACTGTTTTTATTTTTTCATGATTTCTAGTGCTTTTTATTGAAAAGCGAGTTTCCTTTCTTATTCCGGTGGACGAGGAGAATCCATGGTATAATTTTAGACAAATTTTCTTTTTTTCCTTCTTATGCTAGTTTTAGTTTTTTGTACTTTTCAGTGTTTTTGAAATGCAAAGTGCTTTTAAGGATGACTTGAACATAAAAACATTACTTTTAGCCATCGTCAAATTTTAAAATGACCACCCATAGAAAAAACAAGATTAAACAAAAAATTTACGGGAATTACTTTTATAAAAAGCAGCATCGTAAATATGTCGAGTAGTACCAAAAAGTCAGGATGTAAGATCCCCAAATTATGGGTCTCTTTTATTTAAATAAGATAAATAGATTCTAATATTCATTTCGCTAGATTTTGGTTTAGAATGCTTGTTTGGCAGCGTTGTAAGATTCTACACTGAAAAGCAAGGTCGTTTTCATGTTTCAGTAGGTTAGAGAGACATTTGGTTCAATATTGAATAACACTATTTTTTAAAGCTTTTTCATGCTTTCTGTGCTTTTCGGTGATTTTTTGCAAGAAGCAGGGCCAAATCCTTAATCTATGAGTCCAGAGAAAGCTATGGTTCAATTTTGTAAAACTTTGCTTTTCAGACGCTATTTTTAGCTTTTATGATTTTAAGTGCTTTTTAGTGAAAAACGAATCGACTTTGTTATTCCAGTGGACAAGGGAAACGTGTAGTTCAATTTTAGAACATTGTTTTTTTTTTCTTTTTATGCTATTTTAAATTTTTCGTGCTTTTCGGTGTTTTGGAAAAGCAATGTGCTTTTTAGGATGATTAACATGAAGATACTTTTTTTAGTCATCGCCGGATTTAAAAATAACCACCTAGAGAAAAAAATGAGAGTAAATGGCGTTTTTTTGGAAATTATTTTTATGAAAAGCGGCAACGTAAGAACGTTGGGGCAATACGAAAAAGTCATAATTATGTCAAGGCATCATGGTGTAGCATAGTCTCGTCATGATTGCCCTAATTGCCAAGATATTGTCCAATTAGTTAATCTTTACTCTATGAAATTGAAGGGAGATTGGAGAGTTGAGTGCCAAAAGCAAAGGCCATGTTTTTAGCAAAGTTTCCAAAAAGCAGGGAGCTATTCCAAGCTGAGAGGTAGCACTAGCTGCTAGCTTGGGAATGTAGATACTTGCAAACCCATATTTTTAATAGCTCTAGTTTTCCTAAGTGAAGACATATTGCCAAGAAAGGAGTTCTTGTAATACTATGATTGCAATTCCACCAACTACAACTTTTAAGAGTGTTTTGTGTTTACATAGTGAGTCTAATGCGCTCGATGGAGATGTCAAGAACATCCACATCTACACACTACCATATCTTGGCAAAGAGAGGGCTCATCTTCACAAAATCATTTGACAAAGATTTGCATCCAATACCTACTTTAGTATACGACATTGATCGGAAGTTGTGGTATGTACTGACCCTAGGGCCAGAGGAGGGATGTGATAAGCTTAATGTCATTTTGTGAAATAAAGCCAAAAGATTGAGCGGAGGAGCCACGGATTATCCTCAGTAGTTACAAAGCGAGGGAATTTCTCCACATGCAATCACCTACGCTTTCGTCGAAGGCGTGTGGCACTGTCTTGGTTGACATGTATGTCCATAATGTCGTCTCTTGAATGCATTGATTTTGGGATTTTCCCAACAAGGACTGGGCCACAAAGCTCTAGCTTGTGTTTTTTAGGATGCAAAGCGAGGATACTTCTTGCACTACATATCACTCCAATACGATGTTGGGCGCATTTCTGACACCCCATTTTCTGTAAATTTGTACATACGGACATGACGCCCAATGTCAAAAGGGCATGTGGGATTTCTTTTTGTGGGTTTTTTAGCTTGCTTTAGCAAGCACATGTACATGCACTGCAAGTCGCTAGTCTAGTGACAGCTGTCTGGCTACTGTAAGTGCCCGTGACTGAGTTTTTTGAAGTGAGCCTTGTATATAACTTAAACTCATGTACAAACTAAAAAAAGTTCAGCCAAAGATCATAAATTTTCAGGTTTTAGCTCGTTCTGTCTCCTTGGTGCTCTTGGATGCAGTTTTTTGCCCCGACTAGCCTTCTCTACGTATAGTCGTGCTGGGACAGCTCTTTGTTCGCGTCAATTTTGCTCATGGGGGCGTATGGAATCAATTTTAGTCATCTTCAGATTTCTCGCCAGTCATTTTTCAAGCTTTCTCTCGAGCTTTAAAGTGCCCCAATTGGAGTGGTGCTCATCAGGTTACGACTAGTTCTCTGCAGGGTTATGGCTATGGTAGCCTAGTGGCAAATTGTGTGTAGACAGATTCGGAGGGCATGTATCTATGAATTGTGGAATTGTTGTTGAAGTTGTGGGTTTGTGATGTTTGATTGTGAAAGGATAAGCTCTTGTCTTCATATGCATTGGTCAGCGTGTGCTGTAAATCCATGCTTTGGCAGGGTTTTGCTCCTATGTGACATAGTCTCTTGGGTGGCCGACGGCTAGTAAATTCCCAAGGGTCTACTCCTATTGGACTTGTGGTGTTTCAAAAGGATTTTGCAAAGCTTTTGGTGTCTTGTAGTTCTCTTTCAACGCTCTTGGGTGACATCACTATAGAGGTGTTTCAGTTTGCTTGTTTCCCAACAGTGTTTTGGTGCCCGCCACCGAGGAATCGCTTCAAGTTATCTTCAGTTTACAGGTTTTCAAGACATGGCATTTAATTTTCCAGATTTTAGTGGGAATCAAATGAAATTTCCAAAGCTTTCATTGAGAGAATGGAGTTTGCTTGCCTTCTTGCTGACAAGCAAGACCCAGCGTTGGTGCTACGAATCTGCTACTTCTGTTCGAAGGGAGATGCTAGGGAATGGTTGGAAGGCTACGAAAAGGATCTACAATCAGCCCAACCTCCTCAAGTTATGACTTATGAAATGGTAAGGCATGCTTTTCTTACACACTTTCAACAGGTGGAAGACCCACAAAAGGTATGGCAGTCTATTCAAGGCTTGGTACAAGATGAAGGCCAAACCATAGAAGACTTTGTCAAGGCATTCAATGCGTTATGGGCAAAGTGGTGTACATCTTTGGGGGCTGAAATTCCTCTAGCCATGTTGAAGAAGGACAGGTTTCTTGCAAGCTTGAGGAGTAACCTATGCTTGAAGGTACAGCTTAAGCAGCTAAGGACCTTTGAGGAGGCAGTTGAAATTGCAAATAATAAAGAGTGGAAAGCAGAGCGTCTTCATCAACTTGGAATCAATGTCGACCCAAATCTTGAAGTGAAAGCGGTAGAGCAACCAAGGGTCCTCATCAGGGAGCCAGGTTATGATTAACAAGCTTCTCATGATGTGAATGCCTTTCGCAAGGAGATGCAAGAGTTTGTAGGTCTTATGAAGAATCTTAGTGTGCATATGATGGGAGGTGGAAGAGGTTAGAGTTATGGATATGGACGTGGTTATGGAAGCAATGAGGGTTATACAGGTGGTAGAGGAAGAGGCATGGCTGGAAGAGGGGATATGTTTCAATGCTACAATTGTGGTGAATGGGGTCATAAAAGCCCTCAATGTGACAAGCCAAAGAGAATGGGTGGCGACATGTTTCCTCTTCCTCCACAAATTCCTTCTCGAGCTCAAGATTATGGTATTGAGATTAAAGGGGAAGCAGGACCAAGTGGATTGACAGCAGAAGAGAAGGGCAAAACAAAAGTGGTAAGCATAATTCGTTTGGATAAGAAAGCGGATGATTTGGGAGCTATGGTCATGCCTGTAGGTAAGAGGGTTACAAGAGATCATGACATGAGTGATGCAAGTCCCAGCCATAAAAGAGGGAAACAGGTTGAAACAGGTACAGGTAAAGATAAGAAGAAGAGAAAGCCCAGGAAACATTACAATGCATCCGACTTTCCTTTCGGAGAAGGGAACCAAATTATAGTTTAAGGGCTGATTTGGTTGGTATAAAGGCTGATGTTACCTTTGGGCAACTCATGGAGATGTGTCCCAAGTTAAAGAGGCAAGGGAAGCACGTAGTTAACCCCATGAAGAAGGATCCTACAAGGGGGTCAGTGAGAGTCCTATCTTTGAATGAGCTACCTGATATATGCCCTACTATGGATGCATGTCATAAGAGGAAGTGCATTGGAGAGGCTTATATTGATGGAGGTGCACAGGTATGTGTTATTACTCAAGCTTGTGTATCAAAGTTGGGACTCAACATGGTGAAGAATTCAGGTTTTTGCATAAAGCTTGCCAACCAATCAAGGGTGAGGTGCTTGGGAGTTGTAAAGGACTTAGAGGTGGATGTATTTGATGTTAAGTTGCTGGTCAATTTCCATGTTATGCCCACGGGTATTGGTGCTTTCCCTCTCATCCTGGGAAGACCATGGTTACAGGCAACCAAAGCTATACAAGATTGGGGACATGGTACCATCACTCTCTACAATAGAAGGGGTGATAAGAAGAGGTTTGACATGGCTAGCAAGCAATCTTTGGATGCTGATTTTGATGAGAAAAGTGATGAATAAGAGTCCTCAAGTGAAGAAGAAGACAATGGGGATGATGGCAGTGAAGTGGAAGATAGTAGCGATAGTGATCTAGATGTTTCCTCCTTGTTTCTTGAAGAAGAGCATGATGAGAAACAAAGATTTCTTGGCCTTATGGAGAATGAGGATATCTCTGGTCCTTATGAGAAAATTGAAGAGCTGATGCAACCCAAAGTTCAACTTAATGTCAAACAGGAGCTGATACAAGGTATGTTGTCTCCCGACTTGACTAGTCATGAGAAGGGTGAGTACCTACATATGATACAACAATTTCCCCATTTATTCATCACTTCTTATGAGTAAATCCACATTCCAATCAAGGAAGGAGATCAGCCCGTACGCCAAAAGCTAAGTAGAATGGGACAGGTACAAGTTAATGCTTTAAAGGAAGAGGTAGACAAGCTTCTTGAAGCAGGTTTCATATGTCCTGTGAGCACTGTAGAATGGGTGAGTCCTGTTGTTGTCACACCCAAGAAGGATGGAAAGTGGAGGATATGTGTTGATTTTAAGCCTCTAAACGCAGCCATGAAGAGGGATCCATACCCTCTTCCTTTCATAGATGACATACTTGATTCTATTGTAGGGCATGAGAGGTAGAGCATATGTGATGGATTCTCTGGATATTCTCAGCTCACCTTGGCTTTGGAAGATCGAAAGAAGACCACATTTATCATGCCATGGGGATGCTTTTGTTATTGTGTGCTTACTTTTGGTCTTATGAATGGCTGTACGTGGTATCAAAAGCGCGTCAACAAGGTGTTCTCTCCCTTTCTTGGCAAGTTTGTGAAGGATCTTATTGATGACTTTTGTGTTTATAGCTCTAGAAAGGATCATTGTGCAAATCTTGGGATGGAATTGAAGCAATATGATGAAAGTGGAGGTCAACTCAACCCAAAGAAATGTCATCTTGCTCAACCAAGAGTGAAGTTTTTGGGGCATATGATCTCAGAGAATGGGATTGAAGCGGATCCTGACAAAGTGAAGGCTTTGGTGCTCCTCCCATCACCTAAAGATACAAAGAAACTTTCTACTTTTATTCAAAAGGTGAAGTGTATGGCAAGGTTCATTCCTTTGTCCTCTCAACTTCTTTATCCTCTACAACAAGTAGCAAGGTTGGATCCTCTACAATGGACAAATGAATGTGAAGAGGTTTTTCAAGGTATCAAAGAGGTTCTTGGTTCTCTTCCTGCTATGAAAGCTCCTAATTGGGGTAAGGAATTTTATGTGAATCCATCAGTAGGTGAGGATGCTATTGGAGCTATGCTTCTTCAATGAGGTAACAATTCCCACTACATGAAGCCTATCTATTGTGCTAGTAGGGTGAAGCTAGAGGTGGAGAGAGGCTGTACTGAGGTGGAGCTCATTATGGTAAGCGTGATTTATGCATGTAGAAGGTTTAGGAACTACCTTCTCCCTAAACCATTCACATTCCTCACTAGCTACACTCTTCTACATCAATTGGTGAATAGCCCTACTTTGTCAAAGAGGCTCATGAAGTGGATTGTGGAGCTATAGGAATTCCAATTCTCTTTTCTTGTTGAGGAGAGTACAAGGGCTACATTGGCTGATTTGCTTACCTATAAGGAAAGCCCTCTTCTTCTTAAGGAGGATGCAGTGAAGAAGCAACACATGGAAGCTCCTGACATAGACAATGCCTATCTATTGTTTTTTGATGGCTCTTACAGGAAAGCGCATGGTGAAGCTTCAGGAGGTGTGGTAATCTATGATCCTCAAGGTGCTTTGGTAACTAAAAGGAGTTTGAAGCTTACAGCACAAAGCAACAATGAAGCT